>NW_024062764.1:0-632500 GCF_006381635.1 Hibiscus syriacus
TAATCTTAAGCCTTCAGTGAAGAGTAGTGAAGCAAATCCATCAGTAAGCCTTCCGAGCATGATGATAAGTCCTCCGGGTAATCTTAAGCCTTCACCGAAGATTAGTGAAGTAAATCAATCTTAAGCCTTCACCGAAGAGTAGTGAAGCTATCCATCAGTAAGCCTTCCGAGCATGATGATTAATTTATCCTCTGGGTTTTCTGGTAAGGTTTTTTTAATGAGGCATCATGTCAAGCGTATAGTTATGTATTTTTTACTAGGTTTTTTCCCCACTAGGTTTTTCCTAGTAAAGTTTTAACGAGATATATTAGATAATGGCATCCAAGGGGGACGTTATGAATATAATGTGGATGTCATTATACTCATATTAGTTAACGTGGAGTTAGTATTCTTCAATGAATTGAGAAGATGAAATGCCAAATACTTGACTCTTCATATGTATTATAATTATTAGAGAGCATTCTTCACCCCTATATATATATATATGTGTGGTTCATCCCGTGGAGCGAATTTCATAATTTGGAGGTCTCAACCTGGTGTTGGGGGAAGCCTACTATCTTACCTCCCCCTTACCCCATTTCATATGGAATAAGGGTCAGCTAATATACCATAAAATTGAAGAAAGAAAATAAGAAATACATCTATCTTTATTTTCTCTCCCATATCTCTCCTTTATTTTAAAAGACCTTTATAATTTTTTATCTTTATAGATCACACACTTTTACACATATCAAATAAATATGTAAATCTCAATCAATTTTTAAGAAAAACATTATTATTTCTCTTAATCAAATATATTTCTTAAAACTATGCTTAATTAATATAGGATACAATTAGAGGACGAATAGAGTATTTAATAATTCAAAATACTATCTCACTTATCCCACATTTTCATTTTCAACCAGTGAGTTAATGGTGCAGACTTGAGATAGGGGCGGAGTCAGAAATTTTAAATTACAGCTTCATAATTTAAAATTATTGTAATTTAAAATTAAAACGTCTAAGTAAAACTATACAAATGTATGCATAATATTAATTCTCAATATATTAATGTATAATAAGACTAAAATAAAGGTGTAAATGAACATAGCATTTGATGAATTATTCATGAAGTGTTCATATAACATTCATTTATGTTTATTTATTAAATAATTTTTTTATGTTCATTTAATAAATGAACGAACACAATAAATGTGTTTGGTTCGTTTGTGTCACAAATAAATTTATTTATCATTTCTTTATAAGTTCGTTTATTGACTCCTGTATATACTAATGATATTTTCTTATAAAAATATTTTTAATTTTCTTTTATTTTTTATTTGTATTTCAATTCTTAATATATATTACCCCAGTCGAATATATGTTTACTTCTAGATACTCAAATAGTGGGAGAAATATTATTATTTTAGTGTAAGTGTGCGTTTATTTCTCGGTATCTGATATACATCGACATCAGTATGTACTCCTACCTCTATCATGACATCTAAAAATAAACATTCTTGTACCAGCATATATATATGTACTTCTTCCACTATTCTTTTTTTAACTTATTTTGGTCACTATATATTAAATTTTTAAATTATATTGCTACTAAAAATTAAAACTTTATCATATGATTAGTTTTGTGAGATGATTTTATATTTTAAATAGCGTACTTCTATAATTTTACTTTTAATAAGTAATTTTATACAACATTGGTGAATATATTAATAATAATATAATAATAAACCTTTGGAAGATATATGTCATTGAAATAAAATTTTAGATTTATTATTATTGAATATTATATAAAATAATTTTTTTTAAAAAAAGTAATTTTTTAAGAGGCTCAAGAATTTTTTAATAGTGGTGTAATTTTTTATATATTTTTATATAAAAATAATTTTATAAATGTCATTAGGTGGCTCCTCCCATGCCCTGAGACCTAAATATTGACTTTAAAAATTGGACGGAAATTTATTTGAATAGGTTGAATATAAAATGGGTTTATACTCTATCTTTAAATTTAGAAAATTCAAGAATTAAATACATATAAGCTTAAATTATGTATTAATACTTAAACTATCAATTTTGATATATTTTAGTGCTTAAACTATCAATTTTGATATATTTTAGTACTTAAACTTTCCTTTTTTTAAAAAAAATCATACCTAACGTTTAGTTTTTTATTTTAGTATATTGCCATTAAAAACTAAACACATTTAGTATCTAAACTATCGATTTTGGTCTATTTTAGTACTTAAAATTTAAAAAAATAAAAATTTAATGTTAATTTTAAACGGGGTACTAAAATGAAATAAAAACTAAACTTTAGGTATGGTTTTAAAAAACTTAAAAGTTTAGGTAATAAAATGGACCAAAAATGATAGTTTAGGTACTAAACACGTAGTTTATCCTAAATATAATAAACAAATACAATAAAAATTGAAATATCATTAAAAGAGAAACTAAAAATTTGGGTAAAGAATTGGATTAAAATTTGGTCCTAAAATCTAAAATTGAAACAAGATGAATAATTTGAAATTGAAGAATTGAAAAAAAAGATTAAGTAATACCCAAGCTCAACATAGCATCTAAGGAAGCCAACCAACCTTCTAAGATAAAGAAATCCTAACAATTTGGAATGTGAAGAAGAAACAATAAAATCTTTAAGAATTGAGTTTCTTCCATTTCAATACTTATAAGGACCTAAGATGTAATTGAACCAAATTAACTACAGGTATTAGGATTTAAATTGTATAATTTGAAAACTTATAAATAATTAGTATAGAGTTAAACCAATTTTTTTTATACAAATAGAAGAAACTAATTTATTAAAAAATATAAAATATCTAAAACTGTAATAAATGTTTAAAATCAGAAACATTAAACGTATAATTACAACATATTCCTATAATAATTGTAACCCCTAGACCCGACCTGAACGTTATGCCCAAATCTAGGAGGTCACATATCACTTTAAAATTCTTTTTATATTTAATAAAACATTAAATCCATATAACAATATAATAAAATTATCCATAATAAGGATTCATACGATAAATATATATACATATATCAGAAAACCGTATAAACATTTACGAAACAAAATACCAGTAATACATATATCATGACAGTAGCAAAACAGGTGTCACCAAAGTATAACAAAGGTATATAGAGATATATAGTAGTACAAAAGTAAGAGTAGTCTATCCTCCTGATGCCAAGTCTGCTAGCCTAGTCTACTATTATCTGAAAAAGGTTAAAATTTACGGAATGAGCTAAAAAGCTCAATGTGCTCCTTACGGTGTATAAAACATACTTATAAAATTTTAGTAAAATCGGTTTATCAACATGTTTTAAAAACATGAAAACTACCCATCAAATCACCAGAATGTGTAGGTTCCCCAGAACCATACACCCACCTGTACACCCAGTAAGGGCATACCCTGTGCACAAAGCAAAGAAGCCTGCGGCAAGGTCTTATCCTGTGCACAAAGAAGAGGAGCCTGCGGAAAGTGGTAAGGTCTTACAAGTCATAGACTAGGCCTGAGATACTTCCTCCA
Source organism: Hibiscus syriacus (assembly GCF_006381635.1). NCBI lineage: Eukaryota > Viridiplantae > Streptophyta > Magnoliopsida > Malvales > Malvaceae > Hibiscus > Hibiscus syriacus. The sequence continues at coordinate 3,546 of NW_024062764.1, forward strand.
ATAAAACCTCCAATGACAGAAATAACATGTATATAGTTGAATGAAAACAATAGTTTAATCCATTAAAACATGAAAAATATTCCATTTTAAAAAATCATATAAGAAAATGCGGTAAACCATAGATCATATAAGAAATATACAGTAAATCAGATATCAGATAAACCATGTTCAGAAAATCAAGTATTGTGTCTTAAAAATATTTAGTATTATAAAAATCTAAAACAGTTTAGAGATATTTGAAAACAATAATGTAACACCAACAGGAAACACACATGTATCGGTTCGAGTAGTATGATAGGGAAGCCTACTACTAAGTCTGTCGATCACTATCAGCGGCAACGCTAAATCCTACGAATCAGAAAATCCATATCGAAATCCTAATATGAATAATAATAACTTATTTAAATAATTTACGAAACCTACAGGTAACTCTCGTAGAACGCGGATCGATCGGGTTTGATGGATGGGAAACACCAGATCTATTCAATCCTCAGTCGGGTGAAACACGAGTATCTTCATAAAAATATATTCTCCAATCAATTCCATAATCAAATCCTAAAAAATTAAGCAAAAATGCTAAAAACACTAAGTATTTTCGGATTAACGGGCTCAATTCAGGGCTATCGAGTAGAATTTGGAAAAACAGACTTCAGAATCAGACTCAGGACGTCAAAAAACATAAAATATGATTTTTTTCGAAAATATTAACTTTTTGGGTCAAAGTAAACGGTCAACGGTTCATGTTGGACCGGGTCGGATCGGGTCAGGTTCGGACATAAACTAGAAACCAGCAGGCAGTGGGACTTTCCCATACGCAGGCGGTGACTCATGGGGCGCGTGTGGTGACGTAGATGGTCGGAAAAATATTTTTAAAAATTCCTACAACTATTTTAAGGGTTTTAAACACTTAACAAGTTCGGTTCACAATGGTGAACGACGAAGAGCTCGATTTCGAAACTTCGAAAACTTTATCTTCCTCACCCCTCACACGCTGGAGACAGCGGAGACAAGAAGGACACCGGTGAACTCGAGATGATGCAAGGAACACGATAGTGCGGGAGGTGTCGAAAACAGAGCAACGATCGGCGACGAAACGACGATCAAAGATTTCTTTCTAAAAGAGGAAAATATTGAAGAGAGAAAATAAAATAAATTTGAAATTTGTCTATATTTTGGGTTATATAAACCCTAAAAAAAGAAAATGGCAAAATCATACCATAAGTCCTCCAGTTATAATTTTTGAATTTGGATATGAATTTAATCAAAATTTCAATTTAGTCCTCAAATTTAATCAAAATTCAATTTAGTCCTCGAATTTTTTTCTGAGAAATCTAGGCCCTATTTTGGGGTGTGACAATAATTGACAAAAGATTACAGTCATTTGAGATCATAAAGACCATACAAGGAAAATGTTAAAACACATGCAAAAAAAAAAACTCAGAAAATATAGATACAAATAGATCTGACTACATCAACAAATAAATCACAACAGAGAATCAAACTATTGAAATACCATTGAAAATAGAAAATTAAAGTCAAACATCGTGAGAAAACTATCTTCAAACGTAAATCGAATATCTAAATATAATTCAAGGATCCAAAGCAAAAAAGATCGACAAAATAAGAAATAAACTTCATCTTAAATAGTCGAGACATTATCAAATACAATCTAATAGAATTAAATAAAAATTGATTGAATAATAAAAAATGTACCAAAAGATAAAAAAATGAATTATAAAGATAATTAAACCAAAAAAAGACAAGAGAAGAGTCCCACCACATTTAACGTTACTCTCTATTCCGTCCATGAGTTTATACTAACAATTTTTTTTGGTCTTGTGTCATAGGATATACAACTTATCCAAAAACTTATAATTCCTTTTACATTTGAAAATTAAGTCACGTTTGAACTCATCAAATAAATTAATTAAATGGAGTATTATTTTTTTCAAGGTTTTGAGTTCAAGTAGTTGTAGTTGTAGGATGAGTATATTGTCAATGATTAAAAAATCTGAGTGGATATTAAAAAAATATATAGGTATTGATTGGCTTAATAACTAGGGATGGACATAAGTCGGATTGGGTTGAGTTTCCGGTTAACCTGACTCGTCCCAAAAATTATACACCCTCTACCGACCCGAACTCAACCTACCCTTTTGAGAAAAAAATCGAACCCGGTCCGACCATACCCGAAATAATATATTTATATAAAAATATTACTTTTATTCAATAAATTAGGGATTTAATTGAAAAAAATAATAAATGATGGGTCATATTACAATTATCCCTAAATATATAAGGTAAAATTACATTTTTTGGGACGAGTCATAATTTTTCATCCTAAACCCAAACCGACTCGACCCGAACATAATCTCTAAAAAAAACCTGACCTTAAGCCAAATATTTTTAGAAAACCTAACCCAATAAGATAAGTCGAATCAGAACTCTGATTGAATTCGGGTCATGTAAACATCCATATTAATAACAAAGAAACCTATATTTTTACGAGGTAATTTAATTATTAAATAATTATATTTAAAAAAATAAAAGATGTTAGAGATAAAATTAGATTGACATAATTTTTTTGACTTAATCATTTTATTGATTAAGGGTCAGATTGATATAGTTTTTGAAAAGTGATTTTTTTGTATAGCTTTTTAAAATGATTTTAAAAGTGATGTAGAAACGAATTTTTAAAAGTGTTGTATCAAAGTGCATTTTAAAAATTTAACTGTTTGAGATTGCTGTTAAAAAATGAGTTTGAAAATATAAAATGTACATTATAGACATTATGTTGTAAATTAAAAATATAGTATTAAAATTATATTTATAGTTATATATGAATCATATGAATTTAAATTATAATAAATTAAAAAAATATTATATATGAATTAAATCAATTTAAATATAATAAAAATATTAAAATATAATAAAAATAGAATTATAATAAAAATATATTCTATATAACTCACTATTAATATTTTAATATATAAATCATGTTTTTTTAAATAATTAAAATAAATTATTAAAAGTAATAAATTATTTTTAAAGATGTTAGAATTAACATTATTAAAATATAAATATAAATATAAATACATAATTGAGTGGAGATCGTGATACATTAGTACATGTAAAATTATAATTTTATTCTAAACGTAAAGTTAAAAAAGAAAAAGATAGTAATTTTGGCGTTTGGGATTGATTTTACAATCAAAACAGAATTTTTTAGCTAAAAGTAATTTTCAAAAGTATTATCAAACAAATCGTAAGTAATTTAAATTGAATAATGTGGAGTCTTACTGTAAAGTTGATTTTATTAATATAATTTACTCTATTCATAATATTAAAATTCAATGGAAAACTCAATTCTAACCTTATATTCCTTAACTAAAAGTATTAAATATTTTATCTGTAAAATAATTAATTCAACCGTTTCTCTCTCATCTTTAATGTTATGTCTTACCAATATCCATTTAATATTAGTCAAGTCGCAATAATGAACTTAAACTATCTATTATTGGTTTGTTCAAAAGAAGAAAAAAATATCTATTATTGGTTAATGATTTTTATCTATTAACTCAATGTTAATATTTTATTATTATTTGAATCTATTAAGTGGTTTATGCTATAAAAAAAATAATGTTTTAGAAGTCTTGAGATCAAATAGTTGTACTTATAGGATGTATGCATCATCAATAGATTAATAGTTTTCTTAATAGATACAACCTTGTAATCATCTCATATTATTAAAAAACATTTGTAAAAGATTGTTCTTCTTAGAAATCTTGTGTTTAAATAGGTCAATTTCTATAATATAGGTGTCACAACAATCCTTCGAGTGCCTCGGGATCAAATCTTGACTTAAAGTGAATTTTATCTTTTTGGAGTCACCATCAATCTTTTTGGGTTAGGGAATGTCATATACCTAAATTTTATCTTTTACCGGATATACGTCTTATTAGATATTCACATGGAAGGGTTCAAGAGTCAATTATATGTGGGGAAGGATGAACAACCTCATATCGTTATTTCAATGCCAACACAATTATAAGTTTTCTTACTAGAAAAAATTAAAGTTAGAGCCAAAATTAAAATATTCAAATTACTTTTGAGAATTGGTTACGGTAAAGCAAGGTAAATTAGTATTTTGTAATAATAAAATGGGTCTAATACCCAAAAATAAGATAAAAGAGTCACGCGTACCAATATAAAAAAAAATCATTTATAAGTTAATTAATTTTTAAAAGTGCAAGAAAATAAATATACATAAATAAAAAAGTGAACATAATAAAAAAGAACAAAATTACAAGTACTTAAAAATTTAAAGAAAGAACCAACAATCAGTTGGTCTAGTGGGATGAGATACTAGGTCCCTTAAATAAGGTTAGAGGTTTAAATCCTGGCGTTTGTGAATGGAGCAAACTGAGTTAGGAGGGTCACCTTTGCCTCTGCAGTACCCAATCTGGATTAGTCGGTCAATAGATCGAATATCGATGATTAATTCAAAAAAATTAAAGAAAGAAATAAATAAAAAGGTGAACATAATAAAAAAGAACAAAATTACAAGTAATTAAAAATTTAAAGAAAGAACCAACAACCAGTTGGTCTAGTGGGATGAGATACTAGGTCCTTTAAATAAGGTTAGAGGTTTAAATCCTGGCGTTTGTGAATGGAGCAAACTGAGTTGGGAGGGTCACCCTTGCCTCTGTAGTACCCATTCTGGATTAGTCGGTCAATAGAACGAATACCGGTGATTAATTCAAAAAAATTAAAGAAAGAAAGAAATAAAACTCAAACTCAACATTAGGAAAAGTAAAATGCAAATTAGGAAAGTTGGTGGCAGAATACTAGCAAATTCAAAAAGAAAATTAAAATTAAAAAAATGAAGTTTTAAAAAGCAAACATTGAAATAAAAGAGTTCAAAAAAAAAATGGGATTATAAGAAGGAGATCAAAATGATTTTTTAAAAGAAATAGAAAATAATTGTAATTATCTCTTACCTAAGAGAAATCACATACATCCTATAAGAATTTGGATCATGTCATCGGGTTATTTAATCAAATATGAAATCCAAAGTTATAAATACCATTTTTTTTCTTTCAAATATCAAAATATTTTCTCATTTTAGATCCACCACCGATTTTCATATAGAAATCTCAAGGAAAACTAAATTATAAAGATTTATTAGATAACCATTTTTCTTGTTCATCGAGTTTCTCTCTTCTGATGAGGTTTTTAAACAAAATATGGTCGAGATCAAATGAAAAAAATAAAATGAAATAAAAGAGAAAAAATAAAATAAAATAGAAAAAATTACCTTTCAAAAAAGTTCTTTTTTTATTGCTCTTAATTTTCAAATTACAACTCTTTGGGTGATTTCTCTCTTTTTCCCTTCTTTTTTTCCTTTTTTTCTTTGTCTAATGAGCAGGGCCGGCCCTGGGCCGGGGCAGAAGGGGCGCCCGCCTAGGGCCATTAAAAGTTTTATTTTTCAATGCGTAGAGAATAGTTTTACCGGTTAAGTAGGGGCCACAAATTTATTAATTTTTTTCTTTAATTAAATCCAATAAAAGATAATAATAATAATTATTATTATTTTGGGAAATCCAATAGACGTTAATTATTTTTGCAATTTTATATATGTTTAGAATTTATTATAAATGTTCATTTTTTTCAATTTTTATTAACCATTTTTAAATTTTACCCCTTTTTAATTTAAAAACAAAAACTTTAGTTATTGTACGAACAATTGTTAATTCCTTTTTTGGAAATTTATTATAACTGTCCATTCCTTTGGAGAATTTGATTTGATTATAATTTTTTTTTAGAAATTTATTATAATTGTTCATTTTTTTTCAATTTTTATTAACCATTTTTAAATTTTACCTTTTTAAATTTAAAAACAAAAACGTTAGTTAAATATTTTTTAATTTTTTTTTGGATTTTTAATTGATTCTATAAGATTAAAGTCACTGATGATAATAAATTAAGAGAATGTTGTAATAATTTTAAGATTATTTTTTCTTATAATAATTTTTCAGATGTTGATGCAGTTGATTTTTCTTTTCTGGAATGAAAGTGTTGCAATTGACTTTGCCAAATGTGTTCATGTCAGCGCTTGAAATTCTTGAGTATGTTAAAGTTGCAGGTTGTTATCCTAATGTTTCAATTTCTTATCGAATCATATTAACAATGTCGGTGATGGAAGCATCCGCGGAAAAAAGTTTTTCTAAGCTGAAATTGTTGAAAAATTACTTGAGGTCAACAATGTCACAAAAAAGATTGAATGAGCTAGCTATGATATGTATTGAAAAAAATATATTGGAAAGTATTGATATTGACACTATCATCAATGATTTTGTATCTAAAAATGCTCGAAGACAATGTTTTCTATAATTTTTTGTGTGATTAAATTTTTTGTTGACATTTTTGAGATGATAATTAATTACTATTTATTTATTTCAATAAAAAATTAATATCAATTTTATACGATATGTTTTTTTTATATTTTCTAAATTAGGGACCCATTTCTTTTGTTTCGCCCCGGGCCAAAAAATAGTCAGGATCGACCCTGCTAATGAGATGGAAAATATATCTTTTTATAGTTGAGCCTCCATACATCCAATGGCCTAGATTATTTAGATCAACTGCTAAGATGTGCTTAAATCATGTAATATCTCATGTATAAGGAAATAACATCAAATCATATCTAATTACAGCAATTAGCATAGTATTTTCCTTTGATAGGAGATCACATTAGTTATAAAAAGATTCTCTCAGAATATTCTCTTATGTGATGACACTTTCCTTTTTTCATGGTCACTGTGAACACTCTCTAACATTTCCCAAGAAAAGGGCTTATTCAAATAAGTTTGGGGCCCGGACAAAAATTGGGTATTGTCGATGCCCATTTTTGCTCATTGGCGTGTAATAAGAATAGATTAAAGATAAAAAATAACTAATTTTTGTCCGATTAATTTAGCTTTGTTCCATGGTATTATCGATTTCCTTTGATCTTTGATTAATATGCTCTTACACTTTTTCTACAACTTTAAGGATGATTGGCCCTTTTTGAGTTCAATTCAAGGGCTTGTCAATAACTTTTACATCTTCAAGTAGATGAGTCTGAAAATTTTCATCTGGTTCATCTTAGTCCCAAAGTAGTTGAATCTGCAAAATTCAATATAACCATTGGTTAGTGTGTTTGTGAATATTTAAAGTTAGTAAATATTATCGGTTGCTCTGCTTGAGGAGGTGAAGTTGAGGTTGACTCATTCTCTGTGAGTTAAGTCAAGTGAAAATTAGCTACTCGTTGTGAGTTGAGCTAAGTTGTTGACTCCTCCTCTATTGCGAGTTAAGCCCAATATAGATGATTCCCCTCTATGGGTTAAGTCGGATGAAAATTAGATCCTCGTTGTTGAGTTAAACTAAATTGAACACGACTCATCCATTGCGAGTGAAGACAAATTTAGATGCTTTTCGAGTCCAATACCTTTCTTCATGAAGTTAAAATTCGACTCAAAAACCTTGACTATAAAATAGCTCCTCATTGTTAAGTTAATCTAAATTTACTGACGACTCCTTCATTGAGATTTATGTCGATTTTGGGTGTTTTTTAGCCTAATATATTTATCGTGAAGTTGAAATTTGACTAAAAAATCTTGACTTGAAAATATCTCCTTGTTATTGAGTTATGCTAAATTGCATACGACTCTTCCATTGCGAGTTAAATTAATATTTGGTGTTCTTTTAGTCCAATATCTTTTATCATGAAGTTGAAATTTGACTAAAAAACATTGGATAAAGAATAGCTCCATGTCATTGAGTTAAGGTAAATTGTGGATGACTCCTCCATTGCGAGTTAAATCGAATCTAAATATCCTTCGAGTTCAATATCATTTGTCATGAAGTTGAAATTTGACTAAAATCTGTAAAATTGTTCACATGTGTGTATTGTTGTGAATGTAATGCTATCAAATATCTCTAAACTGTAGAAATTTATCTCATCGTTGCGAGTTGAGCTATGTTGTGGATGACTTCTTTATTAGGAGTTAGTCAAATTTTGGATGACTCCCCTTTGCGGGTTAAGTTATGTCGGGAAATTTTCTCAAGAGAGACAAAAATTTTCAACAGAAAATATCTCAATTGATATGCATTTTTTTGTTTCAAGGGAAACTGTCTCAAATTAAACAAAACTTTTTTCAAGATAAACTATCTCTAGTGAGATAAAAATTTTGTTTTGAGAAAAAATGTCTCAAGTGAGACGATTTTTTTTAAGAAAACTATATCAAATGTGATAAAATCATTATTTTGATAAAATAATTTCAAGTGAGACTAAATTTTTTAAAGGAAAACTATCTCAAGTGAGATTTTATTTCGAGAGAAAATTATCTCCAATGTGATGAAATTTGTTTTATGGAAAACTATCTCAAGTGAGATAAAATTTTTGTTTTGAGGGAAACTATATCGAGTGCGATAAAATTTTGTTTCAAGAGAAACCATCTTAAGAAAGATTTTGTTTTGATAAAAAATGTCTCAAGTGAGATGAAATCAGTGTTTCAAGGGAACGATCTTAAAGAAAACAAGAGTTTTTTTTGGAAAGACAATATTTTTTGGACAATTTTAAAGATGTCCTCATGAGAGAAAAAATAATCCTAAGTAGAATGAATTTTTTTACAAATTTACTCTAGATATTGGGAAATGATATTGAGATAGATAATATTTTTTTGATTATTTTTTTATGAAACATCAAGTAAGAAAAAATGGTCTCGTGGTCTTAAGAAAGAATTTTTGGAGATTATTTCAATGAGATCCTCAAGAGAGGGGGAGCATAGCATTTCATGAAAATGCATATATTGATGAGTGTTTGATGCTAAGATGCGTGTGTAAGTAAAATGTGTAAATGATGCAAGTGTAACTTTCATAAATGATAATGATGCAAAGATGCACGAGAAGTCTTCATTCTTAAATTCTTTGATCTTCCTTATTCTTTTATCACTTTAGTATCTCTTTGTAATTCTTGACTCACTAAAAAAATTTCTTCATGCCCCAAGATTTATTTTCTTTGCCCCATTTTCTAATTTCGGGTTTTCAAATAGGATAGATCCTTGTATAAGATATATTTTCATTCTGAGATGGATTTTCTTGTTTGAAAATATTTTTCTTCGTCTTTCATTTTTCAAAATGTGAAGAGTTCGATGAAGAAGTTTTGGAAAACAAAATGTGTCCCTTGCTTCGGGCTCACAATTGAAATAAATAAAAAAACATGAGTTATTTGATTCAAACAAATTAATTATCCTTTTAATCCTTTAAAAATTATAGCTCTTTGACAAGCGCCAAAACTAATGAAGATTTTGAGATTTGGATTAATTAAGGAATAAAAGATGTTTTGAACTGGCTTGGTTAATATTTAACACTTCTGGTTCTCTATTGTTCCTCAATCTAATATGTTCATCATATTCATCTTCTAAAAATGTCTATCAGTTCCAAGCTCTAGTGAATACTTATGGTATGTACGATGATTTATCGAGAGATTTATAAGATCGTTTCTTATGTAATAGTTGCACAATGTTCACATTTGAACTGCCTTTTCGGGTTTTCAACTCGAACCCTCATTTGGTTTCAATACATCTTTTAAAGATTTTCATTTTGAACCCTTATTTTATCTTTTTTCTCATGTTTTTCATTATGCATTAAAGTTTTAGAAAACCTTTTGTAAATAAAAAACTAACCATAAGGGGAGAAATGAAAGCTAGAGATAAGAATCTTCCACTTAGATATTCTTGTATGATTATAAAAGACATTTTAGGGATGTACAGTAGGTCAGGGCTCACATTTATGAAAGAAAGGATAAATAAGATCAAACAAGTGTTCAAGGGTGATTAAACTAAGAATCAATTATTTCATTATTATTTTGTTCAATTTGATTATGTTTTCACATGCTTTCTTCTTTTCTGTTTTGAATCCCTCTAGACTATCCATTTGTGGGTTTTCATCCTAGAGCTCATTTCATTTTTCAATTCCTTTGACATTTTATAATCTTCACCTAGATTGAATATGAAACTTGGATTCAGTTGTACTTGATCCACTTCATGATTGGAGAAGTCATTTTGCATGAAGAACTCCTTGAATGTGCTTCTTTTCCTCTCTTTTGATAAATTTGGGATTTAGATTTAATTTGAGCACTAATTACATCTCTCATTTTTCTAGATTGGATCTGAATCTTCAAACACATTATATTTGGTCAATCTTACAGTGCTTTATTGTCTATATTATCACTCATGTGAGTATATTTTCTTTTGCCTTACCCCAATGTGAGGAGTGATCCTTGGTTAGGGTTAAATCTAAAAAATATTTTAGGCTCACATATGAATATCAATTAATAGTTTGACCTTTTTGTGAAGTAATAGCAAAAGAAGGTCATCCATCATTTCATACACGAAATTCCTTGTGAAAGAGGTATCCCTAGGGGGTAGATATTCAGACTTAATCCTTTATTCACTGAAAAACAAGCCATTAATGCTTGAGAGTGTCTTTTTTTTCATTTTTTGTTTTTTTCAATCACTCGAGCTTATCCTTATGAGGTCAATGCAGGATTTTCATTTTGTCTTCTTGTGGGAAGCTTTCCTTGAAAGATAATTTCTTACATTTGATGTCGTTGGATTTCATTAGGCCTGAGAAGGTTGATTTTGTGTATAAGAAGATGCTAACATAACTTTAAAGTTGTCACTGTTGAGAGAGTAAATTCTTTTCAAGGATGATTCTCATGAAAAGGTAAGGGCAAGATTTTTGATGTTTTGAGAAAGAGTAATGTCAAGATTGTGTTTCAATACTGGCCACAAATAATTTCAAATGAAAATTCAAGGGATTATGTTTTTTTACTAGAGACAATATACGAAAGGGTTAATCTAGTCACTTGTCAAAGGAATATAATTTTGATACTCAAAAGAGTATTCCATTTCTTGACTTTCAATGATCCTTCAAGTTTTAAAATTCGTTTTTATTATCCATAGCCTAAGAAGGTAGAATTTATTCATTGAATACAATCATTGCCCTTTTTTTAAAAAATATTTAACCAAATAAATTAATAAGGATAAAAAAATGTTCAAACAAGATTGAACACAATTTCAACAAAGCTTCAGGGTGGATGAACATCAACTTCTTCTGGATCTGCTCCATTTTTATTAAACATCCAAGTACATGATTCAATCAAATTATGATACTTTTATCTTTATGCCCGACAATTCTTGGTGTTGTGTCTTGGGCTTCTACCTGGGTGACCATCATAGGTGGAATCATTACATTCAAAATGAGTATATGAAGTTGTGCGATTAAAATCCCTAGCGCGAAATCCTCCATGAATCATTTCCCACATTTTCATTATTGGTGAATGAAAGAATGCTTAAATAAATAAAATGCAATTGCAGAATACAAAGATGCAAAGATACAAACGCAAAATGCAAAGATGCAAATGCATGAAAAATGTGAGGTATTGATCACAAAAGTAATTGCCATAAATAAACCTCAATCAAACAAAATTTTTATTATAAAAAAACTAAAGAACATTTCAAAGATAGACTTGGATTATGTTCTCTAAATTTTGATATGCTTCCAAAAGGCTCACAACTCTTTTTCCTTCTAGTGACGTTGGCTGGACACCATGGTGCACGTCTATACATGATGAGTCATCTAGTGGACTCATTTCAAGAAGTTCTAAATAATTGTATGTCTTGTTTCTCAATTCTTGGATGTTATTATGCTTGGCACTGAACTAGAACATATTTTTCCAACTCTAACAAGTGATCTTCCTTTAGGCTTTCTCCATGTTCCTTCTCTTGTGATAAATGTCATACCTCTGCATTCTTAATTTCTTGAATTATAAACCCTTTGTCCATTGAAACAAAGTGTTCCAATTTGATAACCACCTTGCGAATCAACATTTATATGTTATGATGATGTAAATGATGGAAAAACAAAACAAAAGTAAAATAAGTTAGTAATGTAAGTTAATAAATAAAAATCAAAATTATAACAATTCTTAGCCTACATGATATCTACCTTACATGTTTTTTCCTACCCGAACATGATTTCTATTTTGAATGCATTCTGACAGAATAATAAACCCTAACCGCGCACATTTTTAGTTCTCATGCCTTGAGCAATAAATAAAAGTTAAGGTAAGAAAATCAAGCATCCTAGGGTTTTAACATGGCTCTGGGTTAGCCTCTAATCTCACAGGAAAACGATTTGGTTCTAAAATGGTACTTGAGTTCTCCTTGTTTGTGCCCCCTTAGACTTTATCAAACCCTCGGTCCTAAACCTATCACAAGTTTGTATGGACTGAGTTAAACTTGAGAGAATACATTCTTCTATGTCTGACACGGAGAATAAATTTCCACGAAGACATAAAGTATATGAACCCCGAAGGCTACTTGTTAGGCCTGGCTTGGAGAATAAATTCCCACGAAGGCATCACTTTCACCCCCACTTAAATAGGGTCGGAGCTTGGGTATAAAGATTAAGAGAGGAAATGACTCTGTTAGAAAAAAATCTAAAAACCAATGAAAGTACACATCAGTACAACTATTTATTAGAAAACAATATTCAAAGATAAGTAAAGAGGGTCTAAAAAATAAATTAAAACCTATACTTACAACTTTTTTCTTAAAAAAGAAAACCGGTAACTGATTATGGCTTGACTCTCTTGTAGTCTCCACGAAGTCGTCAAGTTGTCAAAACAACCCTTCGGGTGGCCCGAGATTGAATCTCGACTTAAAGTTATTTTTATCTTTTTGGAGTCGCCACCAACCTTTTAGGTTAGGTATGTTAAGATACCTAAAATTTATCTTTTACCGGACCTACATCTTACCAAAGGTTCACTTGGAAGAGTTTGAGAGTCAATTACGTGTGGGGAAGGATGAGCACCGCCACATTACCTTTTTTGTACCAACACAATTACAAGTTATCATAATAGAGGAAATTAAAGTTAGAGCCAAACTTTAAAGAAAATAATCAAATTACTTACCTTTGAGAATTGATTATTGTAAAACAAGAGAAATTAGTGTTTAAAAAATAAAAATAATACTAACTTGGGTCTAATATGCAAAATGAGGTAAAAGAGTCACACGTACCAATATAAAAAAAATAATATAACTCATTTACTAATTATTAACACTTAAAAGAACAAAAAAATAAATATACAACAATAAAAAGGTGCACATAATAAAAAAGAACAAATTACAAGAAATTAAAATTGAACAAAATTCAAAAACTTAAAATTTTAAAGAAAGAACAAAATAAAACTCAAATAACAATAATGATAAAAATGTAAATTAAAAAGAAATAGAATCTAAAAAAATTAAAAGATATGATAAGAAAAAAATACAAAACAAAGAATATGGCATAAATTAAGGGAAAATAATAGGGAAATCAAATTTTTAAAAATAGAATTTATTGGAAGTCTTAAAATAATTGCAACTATAGAATTTTTCACGAATATGTGTCTAAACTATTTTTTAAAAGATCCTTGTGTTTATCATTACAAACGTTACCATTTTAGGTGCCCAGGCCGTGAACGATGTTAGTTTCCTACGTTAAGTGACACATTTCATAATCTTTTATTTTGAAATTTATTTTTAAAAAAATAGTAAAATATTATTATATTTATAAAAAAATCTCAATTTCTCTTAAATTATAAAAAAAGCCCAAAATACCTAAAATCCCCAAATTCTAACCTTAACCCAGCTTTTTCATCCTTTCCAACCACAACCATCGCTGCCGACGTAGTTCCTATCATCCTCCTAGTCATACGCGGTCGTAGTTACCACCAATTTGTCGTTCGATCCAAGTGGGATTGTGATTTTCATCCTAGGCTTCGTGAGGCATAAGACTTTGATTCGTTGTCGGTTGACTGTCAACCAATCATGTTTTCATAAAGGTTTTGGTCTCCGAGTGGATGTGACGCCAGGTGGAGCTTCACTGACGTCAAAGGGTGGCACTGACGTGGGTTTAGGGGTTGGAATGAATGTTTTCAAAGTTTTTAAGTTATTTAAATTTTTTTGTGTGTTTTTTAAAATATATATTTTTATTTTTTCAATTTTATCTAAGATTTTTAAAATTATCATATTGTGACATGTATCACTTAACGGAGGAAATTAACGTCCTTGACGGCCCAAACACCTAAAGTGGAAAAGTTTGTAATGTTAGACACTAAGATCAATAAAAAAATAGTTTAGACACCTATTTGTGAAAAAACACTATAGTTTGGACATTCATTTTATATTTAAGCCTTAATGGTATAGTGAATTTAGAAGAAAAAAAAGAAAGTAAAATGAAAATTAGAAAAGTAGGTGGCAGAATATTAGCAAATTAAAAAAAAATACAGTTTTAAAAAACAAACGTTGAAACTAAAAAAACTTAAAATCAAAACTAAAATTTAAAATTAATTTAAAAAGAATCAAAATTGGGATTATAAGAAGGGGACCAAAATGAATTTTTAAAAGAAAGTGATAATAGTTGTAATTATCTCCCACCCATGAGAAAAGGAATAGATCCTATAAGAATTCGGATCAGGTCATCGTGATATTTAATCAAATATGAAATCCAAAGTTAAAAAATACAATTTTTCTTTCAAATATAAAAATATTTTCTCAGTTTAGATCTATCACTGATTTTCACCAAGAAACCTCAAGAAATGTTATATCTATGAAAATTCATTGGAAATCCATTTTTCTTGTTAATTGAGTTTCTCTCTTCCGATAAAGTTTTTTTAATAAAATAAGGTCGATGCCGATTGAAAAAACTAAAATAAAATAAAAATAGAAAAAATTACCGCTGAACAAAAATTCTTTGTTATTGCTCTCAATTTTCAAATTACAACTCTTTGGGTGATTTTTCACTTTGGATGATTTTTTCTTTCCATTTTCTTCTCTTTTTTATGTCTAATGAGATGAAAAATATTTCTATTTATAGTTGATCCTACCTACGTCCAATGATTTAGATTATTTAGATCAACGACTAATATTTACCCAAATCATACAATATCTCACATATAAGGAAATAACATCAATTAGCATAGTATTTTCCTTTGCTAGAAGATCACACTAGGTATGACAATATTTTCTCAGAATATTCTTTGATGTGATGACACTTTCTTTTTCTCCATGATTACTGTGAACATGCTCTTTAGCATTTCCTAAGAACAAGACTTATTCAAATTGTCGACTCCCTTTTTTGCCCGGGTGGGGAAAAACTTAGTACGACTTGGGAGTTTTTCTTTGAAAAAAGTATTGAAATGTGAGGATTTGCCACCAATCATTTTAAGATGCAATCGGGACACCATAAAACCGGGTGATTTTAATAAAACATATTATTTTTATCAAAATCCCAAGTTTAGGGTCTATGAAAAATAGAAAATAGGTTCGGGAGTTAGTTACTCGTGGGGAAGGATTAACACCCCCACAGTGCCCAAAAATTAGTTCCTAGTTGATTACCCTATATTTAGATTTGAAAATTTTGAGTTTGAACTTTATCTAATTTAAAAATCATTACAAATGCAAAGTTGAAAAGGGTATTTGTTTATTAAAGCATATAGCATTCATTTCCGAGCATGAATACGAGAGATCAACTATTATGCGCAATAACCGAACATTGCTTCGATATTTTAGAAATCATGATGCGGTCTTGAAAAAGATGTCGACCTATTTTGGGAATCACAAGTAGTCACCCCCAGAGCATACTTGCGGGAGATATACTATTGACTCCCTAATAAGTGAACATTGCCTTGGGTTTTAAAATAAAATACAATTGAGCATTTAGGCGAGGACCAACTCAGATTATTCCTTACATTAAAAGGACTAAATTGAAATATAATCTAAAGTACCAACTCTAATATTAACTTAAATTAATTTTATGATTTGAATAATTAAATTGGAACCTCGAGCAAAAGCGAGGACCAAATTAAGAATTCACCTAATTTAAGGATTAAATTAAGAATAAGTAGTCTAGATTACAACTAAAATATTAAAAACCTAACTCAAAAGGTTTAATTGAAACCTAAGATTAAAGAAATTGAAATTAAAGATAAAAATTAAAAACAATTAATGAATACAAAAGGACTAAATTAATATTAAAAAAATGCAGAGCTGAAAATTAAACATTAAGTAAACGACTAAAATGCAAGATAGCAAAAAAAATGCATTCAATGTGATGAAACATGAAATATATATATATATTCATGGGACTAAAATGGAATAAACAAAAAATAAAGAGCAATAATTAAATGACTAAAATTAAAGTACTGAAAACTGCAAGGAAAAAATAAAAAGATAGAAAATTAAATTAAGAAAATTAGAGGACTTAAATTAAATAAGTAAAAAGTAAATGGCGGAAATTTAAATGAGCATAAAATTAAATAACAAAAATAAAATAGCAATAAAAATAAAATGTTAGTATTAATTTTTAATATTTAACTCAGACCGTAAATAATTCGAGTCGTACCCCAAGGTGGGTCGTCGTAAGGTCGTATTATGGTTCGAACATAAAATAAATACATAAATAAAAAAAAAATAGCAGTTAGTGGTTAGTAGTTAGCGATTATAAGTTAGAAACGTTAGTTGTTAATAGAGTCTGGACCGTAATAATGCAGGTCACACATAAGATCAGGTCACCATAAGGTCGTATAATAATTCAAACAAATTAATAAAAAAATTAACAGTTCGGAGTTAATAGAGTCCATACCATAATATGAATCGTACCCCGGATTGGGTTACCACAAGGTTGTATAATAATTTGAAAACTAATAACAATAAATAAATAAAAAATAATGGAATTAATACATCATATTCAAAATAAATTAAATAATAATAGGATAAGTGACCAAAGTGCAACAAATATTAAAATAGTAGCTAATTTATAACAAATAAAATAGCAAAAATAGAGACCAAATTAAAAACAAACGAATAAGCATGCCAAAACTAAAATAAAATAAAAATGAGACTTCGGGTGACCAAAACTTAAATTGACTCTAAACATAAGATGACCTGAGAACCCACAAAAATAGTTGATCAAAGTATGAAACACATAGAAGGTCCAAGGACCTTAGCGTGATTTACCCAAAAAGGGAAAAGACAAAATTTATTTCATCTTCTTTGCATTACGACCATAGCCTCTCCAAGGCTCGAAACCCGGCTCGACCACCGAACGTCGGCCCTTGTATACCGGCCACCGGGCTGGTGATCAACACCCTCCAATCGATGACCTTGATCACGACCAAATGAGGACCAACCGAAAAACTCTACCCCTATTTCCTCACTCTCTCTTTTCTTTCTCTTTTTTTCTTCCCTTTATCATGTGGTCGAGAGGCATAAAGTCAACCCCAATGCCAACGCTGACCACCGTAAATCATTGGCCTATATCTCTATCCATCCACCATCTAATTGGAACCCAAACAAACCCTAAACTAGACATATCCTTCTTTTTTTATTTTGAGCTAAACCCCTAAAGACTCAAGAGATCACTGTCAACCACCGAGATTGCTTAACCATAAGTTAGTCTCTCTCTCACGTTAGTCACTGCTCAACGGTGACCACCCTTAAGCAATAAACGGGCCTGAAAAGAAATAAAGAAAATGGAGCCAAAAAAGGCTACCTTGATTTTTTTTCCAATATATTTGGGGACCCCCTGTTACTAAGAAGGTTGGGGTTTTTATAACCCCGACTATTATAATTTATATCAAATTTTAATAATAATCATAATAAAATAAAATTATAAAAAATGGTGATTACAACTGCCCATCTTTGCTAATTGACGTGGAACAAGAATGAAGCAAAGATAATAAACACCATTTTTTTATCCGGCATGAACTACTAAAATCTTGAGCTCTAAGTTCAACTTATATGAACTCTTCGCTGGGAATGTTGATACATTTCCTTCTGTGATGGAGTCAAAAAAAGTGATAGTGATGATCCAACTCCATATGTGATGGACGAGCAAAGTGTTTGTGTTGTTACAACTCCTTATATGATGGAAATGAGGTAAGGTTGAACAAGTTCATCTCATTGTGAACTTCTTTTCCCTCTTCGGATCAGTTCTTCTCATTATGAACTCTCAACTGGAAATATTGAGCCATGGTTGAACAAGTTCTTCTCATTATGAACTTCTTCTCCCTCGTCGGATGAGTTCTTCTCATCATTAACTCTCCCATTGGAAATGTGGATTGTTTTATCCTCTTTTTGAAAAGTTTAAACCTTCAAAAGATTATCATATGTTAGTGATTTGTATTTAAAGTGTCCGAAGGTAATGACCCGATGGTCCTCAATTTTTGTTAAGATCCATTTCTTTTGATGGTGAAAAATATGGACTGATTCTTTGCTAAAGTTGTGAAATAAAATCTTTGTTGGCTCTTTGAATTCCTGTCATATATTCAAAACTTGATGAAAAATGAATATGTATGCTCTTATTTTGCAACTTCCTAAATATGCATGCATGATGTCATTTTAGTGTTGCAAATTCTATTGTCTAGTGAATCTTTGTTGTTTTATATTTGTTGAGTTTTCGTATTTGTTGGGTCCATATTGGAAACAACATTGCTTATTTGCATTGAAGTGATCTGGCCATTTCCTGGTAGATGGTTGAATTCTCTACACGAAAAATTCAAGTTGAAGAAAGATATTACTGAAAAGGCTTCTAGGGAAAAAATCTTAAGAATAACTCAAACAACATCCTAGAAAAATAGTCCTGAAACAATTTTCTAGAAAAAATGATCCTAAGAAGGGCAAAACGATTTCTCAAAATAGACTTTACATGTATCCTCATGAGAGGGAAATCAAAATTTATCATGTTTATACAAAATGATGAATGTATGATGCAAAAATACAAATTCATGTAATATGTATTAATGTATGCTTTATTGATATTTTGGGAATGGTTGCAAGAGCAGTCTTCATTATCTTCCTGGTATATTCGTCTTCATTATTTTCCCACACCAGAGTGTACCATTGTATTTCTTTGCAAGAATTTGCTCTTCTTACTCCCTAACATTCTAATCCTTTGTCCCTATTTTCTGATTTTAAGCTTCTAGGTCTAAGAGACTTTTGTCAATTACCAATATACACTCCCCAAAGAGATTTTCCTGTTTGAGAATATTTTTCTTTATCTTTATTTTCAAAATATGGAAAGTTTATTAAAGAAAAAATGTCATTCTTTTAGGCTCACAATTGAAGCAAATCACAGAATATGAGTTCATTAAATATCAAAAGAATCAATAGCTCTTTTAATATTTTCAAAGTTATATCTCTTTGACAAGTTTCAAAATTGATGGGTTGGTTTCAGGTTAGCTCCTTAAAGTTTCTAAGATGTCCTTTATTTCTCAGTCATTGTGAACATATAACATTCCCCTTTTTCTTGGCTTGGCATTTTAATCGGATGCAGACAAATGATGCAACTAGCATAATCAATTACTATACTTTCTAGAACACTTCTATTTCGGTTCTTTGAAATCTTCCATTTGTTCAAGCTTCATAGACCCCCTTAGCAGAGGTAATGCAAAGAAATGAATCTAAATATAAAGTTACTGAGTGCTTGTGTGAGGTCAACTATAACATGTGTTCCTTAACTCCGTTAGTCCATTTTACTTAGACTCATTATTAGATTAACCATAGGTATTAGAGTCTTTATTGATTAGAATTTATTTAGTTTGCCTTTTTTCAGGCATAGCTGAAGGGTTCATCTCGTTACAAAGTTTTCTACTTGACAATCGCAGTAGAGCAAACACCGAATCGCCAAGTACCCGAGCAATGTCATGGTTTGAATGTAATATATTCATAAAGCTAGGATTGTTGATTTTCCTCTAGAACCAATTGCTTTAGTGGAATACTTAGCTTTATTGTATAATCTATAATAATAATAATAATTTATTAACCTCTTAATTATTCAGATTCAAAATTTCTTAAGCTCATCGAGAAGAACCTATTATAGTCTAGGTGTCTTTGATGGTCAGAAAATCCCATATTTAGAGTTCAATTCCCAAACAACTTACTTATACTAAATTCATCCACTCCACTATTCCATTTGTGAAGATTAGGATTGTCATTGAATGTCCTCAACAGAAGTGTAGTCTAGTCGATTTTGCAATGTTATATACATGAGATGCCCCATGTTGTCCGCTCCTATATATACCTGAACGCCAAGCCTCTTGATCATTTCCTCATGAGAGGAGAAGGCTATATTGGATCCTGCAAGAGAAGGGCAAACCTTTAAACAGAAAAACAGATTCAGACAAGATAATATGCAAGTGCATCATAAATTCCTAATGGGTGTAGTGATTCTTTCTTGGTTTGCCTGTAAATGCCCAATCATTCATCGAATGTCCATGCCTCTGAATCAATTAAATTCTGAACTTTGCACTTGAATATCCCATAATTCTCATTAGTGTGCCCTGAGTTTCCCATGTGGTAGCTACATACTGCCTTAGCATCATACCCTTTAGGAAATGGGTTTTTTTTTGTTTAAACTGAACTGGCGTCACGAGATTCTTCTCAACCAGTAATGGGAGAAGTTCTTTATATGTCATTGGAATTTCACCAGTAGGAGTATTCTCTCGAGTCGCTCTATAAGGTTTGGTCTCATGATTAGCTGAATAAGACCTCACGGTATTGATCTCAACTTCTTTTTCGATGTCAGTACTATCGAAACCTCTTATCCTGTCATTCTTGATAGTTATTTCGATCATTTCTCCACACATGATGATGTCAGAGAAATTCTTTGTGGAAGCCCCTATCATGTGATTATATAAGGAGATTTTAATGTATTGATGAATAAATCAGTGAAATCTAATTTAGTCACTGGTGGATGTATTTGAGAAGCGATGCCTCTCCATCGTTGCGAATATTGTTAGAGGCTCTCATTGCACTTATTTTCCATGTTTTGCAACGTTATTCAATCAGGGGCCATATCAGTCATGTGCTTGTATTCACCCAAAAAGTCTTGAGCTAAGTCTTTCCAAGAACATATTTGAGTATGTTTCAGCTGGTTATACCATTTGGAAGTAGGTCCAGATAAACTGTCTTGAAAATAGTGGATAAACAACTTCTCTTTCTCCACATAGCCAGCCATCCAGCGATAGTACATGGTGATACGCTATGAAGGGCATCTGGTCCCATTATACTTCTCTATATTTAGAACCTTGAACTTTGGGGGAAGAACCAGGTCGGGGACCAAACATAGCTCTTTGGCATCAAACCCATAAAATAAATCGACCATCTCCCTATATTTTATCACCTTTTCTATACTTTTCGGTTGTTGGGTAAATTTTTCCTTTTCAACTAATTTATTCACGTCAAGTACCTCCTTACCCGTATAGAAATCACCTGGCTTCAACCCAGAAGCAGCAGGATAATCAGTGGGGAATGAAGCTCCAACCTGATATTGTGGGTTCTCAACAGTGAAACAAACTGGTGGTTGAATTTCTTGATGCGCAGAGGTGTGCTCAGGAATGTGAATAGGTGTAAAACCCGGAGGACATGTGGGGTCTTCAACAGACTCTTTTCAGTGGTTATATGCATCATAAACATTTCTTCCATCTTGTTCAGTAGATCGAGCTGAGAGTTTATGATATCAGCCTCAATTTTAGCTAGCTTGCTTCTCACTTATTCTTGCATCTCTTTATGCTATCTCTCAATTTTGGCTAGCTTATCCTCTGTTTCTTGTGGGATTTTTTTTGTATTGTGCGGGTGTTGAGTGTTCTTGCTACTAGTAGGAACTAGGATCATTGTGATCGAAAACCTTATCTTATTATTATTATTATTATTATTATTATTATTATTATTATTGTTGTAATGAATGAATGTTTTAATGCATGATTTAGAAATGTATTAAGCAATAAAAATGTAATGCAAAATGAATGTATGTAAAAGACATTGATCTTAAAAATAACTGTTCATAAAACAATTCCCAAAGAACTGAAAATGTCTCTGTACAATGGGAAAGTGAAAATCGAAGATTTATGGAAAGAAATCTAGCTCTATCTTCTAGCTCTTCAACTCTTGTGAGTAGTTGGATAATGTATCGTTCTTCATTATGCTTTAGCATCATTAAAATCTATATCAAAGATTAATTAAACAAGCTCGCGATATTCAGTTTCTCCCCTCAACATTGAATAATATTAAGCTCGAACCATTTTTTAGTAGATAGATTGTCTCTTAATTGAAGTTGCTTCTGTTCTGACAACCAATCAATCTCTGAAATTCTATCTAACCCATCGGAAAACATTGTCATTTTGAGTATATTCTAATGCCAACAACTATTTCAGGGATCAATACCTTTGATGATATGTCATGTTCATGCAAAAAAAAAATACAACAAAGAACATAATAGGACAAAAGGGAATCAAGTTAGTAAAAATCAGACAAAAAGAATCAAGTCAGTTAAAATGATTATTCAAAGAAATGTAGACTTATAAAAAATAATTAAATACGACTCAAAGATGAGATTGAAAAATAAAGCATACAAAGGCAATTACGAGTCCTAACTGCACGCGCTTTTAATTCTCCTAGGTTATCCATATGGCTCTAGTGAGGTAGGTCTATTAAATTTTCTAGATGAGGTTGGGTTCTAGCAAAGGGTTCCCAAGCCATCTTTACAACTTGCTAAGGTTGACTCTAATTTTGGGCCATTATAAACTTGCGAATCGAATTCGGCTCAGGGGATCACACATCTAAAAATGTTCCTCGTAACTAATATCCGGACAGGCAACTTAGGATGCTTTCCAGAGGTAATTTGTTAGACCCATATGAGGAAGCCCGATGCTCCACATGAGCTGTGACATTTCCCCCTACTTAAATAAATCGGGATTGAGCTCGGGTTTAGAGCTATGATATGCAACAATCCTAAATATTCACATAAATGTAAACATTAACCAGAGAGAAAATATATTTTTTCCTTTTTTTCCCTTGAAATAACATAATGAACTATAAATTAAATAATATTGAACTCATAATTTCTAGAATCATAAATATAGGGTAACCAACTCATGCCTCGACTCTCAAGTTGTTTTAAAAAACACAATTTCTCTTGCAGAGTCGCCTGTCGACACCGCTTTTCGCTTGGGAAGGTAAAAACTTTGTACGACTTGGTGGTTTTTCTTTGAAAAGGGTTTGAAATGTAAGGAGTCACCACCAATCGTTTTAAGGTGCGATTGAAACACCATAAAAACCAAGAGATTTTAATAAAACATTTTATTTTTATCAAAATACCAAGTTAGGGTTTATAAAAACCAGAAAATAGGTTCGGGAGTCAGTTACGCATGGGGAAGGATTAGCACCCCCACAACGACCAAAAATTGGTACCTAGTTGATTACCCTATATTTAGAATTAAAAATTTTGAGTTTGAACTTTATCTAATTTAAAAATCATTAAAGATGCAAAGTTAAAAAGGGTAGTTGTTTATTAAAGCCTATAGCATTCGCTTCCCAGCATAAATACGGGAGATCAGTTATTGTGCTCAATAACCGAACATTGCCTCGATATTTTATAAATCATAATGCGGTCTTGAAAAGGATGTTGACTTATTTCGGGAATTACTAGTAGTCACCCCCTGATTATACTTGCGGGAGATATACTATTGACTCCCTAATAAATGAACATTGCCTTAGGTTTTAAAATAAAATATAATCAAACAATTTATTATTAACCCTAATTAAACTAAAGTTAAATTAAGCCTTTCTCTATCTTAAAGTGTCAAATTATGAAAATTAAAGAAACTAAAGGCATAAACCTAAAAATGTAAGCTCTAATATTAATCCTACTTGATTTTAACCAGTTATTAAATAAAATAATTGATATGGTCCCCTGAGCATTTAGGCGAGGGCCAGCTCAAATTATTCTTTAAATTAAAGGGACTAAATTAAAACCAATTCTAAAGTGATGGCTCAAATATTAACTTCAATTAATTTTACGATTCGAATAATTAAATTGGAACCTTGAGCAAAAACGAGGACCAAATAAAGAATTCACCTAATTTAAGGATTAAATTAAGAATAATTAGTCTAGATTATGACTAAAATATTAAAAATCTAAATCAAAAGGTTTAATTAAAACCTAAAATTCTAAGTTATTAAATAAATTGAAATTAAAGATAAAAATTAAAAACAATTAATGAATACAAAAAGACTAAATTAATATAAACAAAAAATGCATAGCTGAAATTAAAACATTACGTAAAGGACTAAAATGCAAGATAACAAAATAAGGTATCTATCTATCTATCTATCTATCTATCTATCTATCTATCTATCTATCTATCTATCTATCTATCTATCTATCTATCTATCTATCTATCTATCTATCTATCTATCTATCTATCTATCTATCTATCTATCTATCTATCTATCTATCTATCTATCTATCTATCTATCTATCTATCTATCTATCTATCTATCTATCTATCTATCTATCTATCTATATCTATCTATCTATCTATCTATCTATCTATCTATCTATCTATCTATCTATCTATCTATCTATCTATCTATCTATCTATCTATCTATCTATCTATCTATCTATCTATCTATCTATCTATCTATCTATATCTATCTATCTCTATCTATCTATCTATCTATCTATCTATCTATCTATCTATCTATCTATCTATCTATCTATCTATCTATCTATCTATCTATCTATCTATCTATCTATCTATCTATCTATCTATCTATCTATCTATCTATCTATCTATCTATCTATCTATCTATCTATCTATCTATCTATCTATCTATCTATCTATCTATCTATCTATCTATCTATCTATCTATCTATCTATCTATCTATCTATCTATCTATCTATCTATCTATCTATCTATCTATCTATCTATCTATCTATCTATCTATCTATCTATCTATCTATCTATCTATCTATCTATCTATCTATCTATCTATCTATCTATCTATCTATCTATCTATCTATCTATCTATCTATCTATCTATCTATCTATCTATCTATCTATCTATCTATCTATCTATCTATCTATCTATCTATCTATCTATCTATCTATCTATCTATCTATCTATCTATCTATCTATCTATAAAATAAAGTGCAATAATTAAATGACTAAAATTAAAGTACTGAAAAATGCAAGCTAAAAATAAATAGATAGAAAATTAAAGTAATAAAATTAGAGGAATGAAATTAAATAAATAAAAAGTAAAGGGAAGAAATTTAAATGTGCAAAAAATTTAAATAAAAGAATAAAGAAGCAATAAAAATAAAATTTTAGTATTAATTTTTAATATTTAACCTGGACCGTAAATAATGTGAGTTGTACCCCGGGGTGTGTCGTCACAAGGTTGTATTATGGCTCGAACATAAAATAAATACATAAATAAATACAACGTTAGCGATTATTAGTTAGGGGTTAGAAGTTAGAAAAGTTAGTTGTTAATAGAGTCTGGACCGTATTAATGCATGTCACACCCCAGATTGGGTCACCACAAGTTCATATAATAATTTAAACAAATTAATAAAAATTAACAGTTATGATTTAATAGAGTCAGGACCATAATAATGTGGATTGTACTCCGTATCGAGTCACCATAAGGTCGTATAATAATTCAAAAATTAATAACAATAAATAAATAAAAATAATGGAATTAATACATCATATTCAAAATAAATAAATAATAATAGGCAGTGACCAAAATGCAACAAATAATAAAATAATAGCTAAATTATAACAAATAAAATAGAAAAAATAATGACCAAATTAAAAACAAATGAGAAAGCATGCCAAAACTAAAATAAGATAAAAATGAGACTTCGGGTGACGAAAATATAAATTAACTCTAAACATAGGATAACCTGAGGGTGATTAACCCGCAAAACAGATGACCAAAATGTGACACACGCGGTAGGTCCAAGGACCTTAGCATGATTTACCCAAAAAGAGAAAAGATGAAATTTATTTCATCTTCTCTGCATTACGACCAGAGCCTCTCCAAGGCTCAAAACCCGACTCGACCACTGCACGATGACCCTCGCATACCGACCCCCGGGTCGGTGATCAACACCCTCCAACCGACGACCTTGACCATGACCAAAGGAAGACCGAGCGAAAAACTCTCGCCCTCTTTCCTCACTCTCTCTTTTCTTTCTCTTTTTTTTCTTTCTTCCCTCCCCCACGCGGTCAAGAGGCATAAAGCCAACCCCAACGCCGACCACAGTAAATTGGTGGCCTACACATCTCCCTTTTCACCACCTAACCGGAACCCAAGCAGACCCTAAACTAGACCTATCATTCTTTTTTATTTTGAGCTAAACCCCTAAAGACCGTAAATTTATGAACTTTATTGCTCTATTTTATGTTTTGAGGGACAATTTATTATTACTTTTATGAGACATTTTATTATCGGATATTTTAGCTATTTGGATTTGGATATATGTTTTGGAAATTATAATTGTTTTTTACTATTTTTTTCTCTTTTAGGAAAATTATGAATACCTCTAAAAGACAATTAGCATTGAATGATGAAGATTTATGCCTAGCAGATTGTGCAACTACTCACACCGTACTTAAAGATAAGAGATATTTTTCTTACTTAATAATAAAATAAGGAAGTGTGAGAACTATATCTGGTAGTACAAACATTGTAGAAGGCTCCGAAGAGCAAATATAACAGCGAAGGGGAACAAAGTTTGAAATCATTGATGCATTATATTCCCCTAAGTCTCTAAGAAATTTATTGAGTTTTAAAAATATTCATAAAAATGGATATCATATTGAGATTATAAGTGAAGGAAATCATTTCTTCAAATTGATAGCAAGACCATCACTCATGAAGTCGAAACTTCCAATTACTTCTTAGGGCATGCAATTTTACATGCAACAACATTAATTTGTATCAGACCAAGAAGTTATCATAAAATCTCCCCATTACAAATAGTTCATGCTCAAGAACCAAATATATCCCATCTAAGAACTTTTGGATGAGTCGTATATGTTCCAATAGCTCCATCATACAGAACTAAGATGGTCCTTAAAATTAGGTTTGGTATATATGTTGGATTTGAATCCTCATCGATAATTAAATATCTAGAACCATCTACTGGAGATTTATTTACTTCTTGGTTTGTGGATTGTCATTTTGACAAGTCAGTTTTTCCAACATTATGGAGAGAGATCAAACAGTTGGTAAAGGAAATTAAATGGAAAGAATTATCATTGTCTCATCTTGATCCTTGCACTAAGCAATGTGAATTAGAAGTTCAAAAGATTATTCATTTACAAAGTTTAGCTAATGAATTATCAGACACATTTACTATCCCAAAGAGAGAGACTAAGTCATATATAACAGCCGTGAATGCTCCAATAAAACTTGACATCCCAGAAGAAAAAATTCTATTTACTAATGGTTCTAATGCACCCCTAAAGTGTTGTAGACCAATTGGTTCTAAAGATAAGAATCCCTAAAAAATAAAATAAGCAAAGGATAATGATGGTCAAATCAAGGTAACAATGGTTTTACCAAGATCTCCAAAAGAGAGTTTAGACATGATTGGGAAAATAGTTTCAAAAGAGACTCAAATATCTAAAAATGAAGAGATCTCTATTGATTATGTCATGTTTGATATTAAATGGAACCAAAATCAAGTCAATGTCGATGATATTTTTGCATGCAATGTAGCACTAGATGTTATGAATGACAAAGAGGATCATGAACCAAAATCAATTGAGGAATGTAGACAAAGATAAGATTGGAAAAATGAAAAAAAAAACGATTGAAATTGAATTGAAATCACTACAAAAAAGATAAGTGTTTGGACTAGTAATTTGTACATCTGTAAGTGTGAAACCAGTAGGATACAAATGGGCCTTTATGTGTAAAAGAAATGTAAAATGATAAATTATGAGATATAAAACACGTTTGGTTGCAAAAAGGTTCACACAAATACCTGGTATTGATTATGAGGGGACATATTCTCCTGTGGTGGATACAACTACATTTAGATTTTTGATAAGTCTGGCTATAGGAGAAGGGCTTGATTTACGCCTAATGGATATAATAACAACTTATTTGTATGGCCCACTGGATACTAACATTTATATGAAACTCCCTGAGGAATTTAAACTACCAGAAGCAATGAATTTAGGTTATCGAGAACATTATTCAATCAAATTGAATAGAACCCTCTATGGAATAAAATAATCCAGAAGCATGTGGTATAGTCGCCTAAGAAAGTTTTTGTTAAAAGAAGGTTATAAGAATGATCCAATTTGCCCATACATTTTTATTAAGAATTTGGAACTAGATATGTTATTATTGTAGTATATGTTGATGATTTAAATATCATTGAGACCCTGAAGAGATTCAAACTTCATTTGATTGTTTGAAGAAAGAATTCGAGATGAAAGACCTTGGAAAAATGAAATTTTGTTTGAGGTTACAAATTGATCACTTAAGATATGAAATCCTTGTGCATCAATCAACGTATATAGAAAAAAATGCTAAAGTGATTTTATATAGAGAAGGCACATCCAATGACCACCCCAATGATTGTAATAGCACTTGAACTAAGTAAATATCCTTTCTGTCATCGGGAAGATGATGAATGTTTTCTTGTCTCGAAGTATCATACCTCAATGTAATTACGGAATTGACGTATCTTGCTAGTCATACATGACCATATATATCATTTTTGTAAATTTGCTGGTAAGATTTATCTCATGCCCAACTGGAAGACGTTGGACTGGAGTTAAACAAATATTTTGTTAACTCCAAGGCAAAAAAGATATGGGTTTATTTTTCCATAATAAATCCCAAATAGAGTTGATTGGTTTTGCAGATGCAAGATTTATGTTAGATCCTCATAATGGTAAACCACAGACTGTATACGTTTTTACATATGGTGGTACAACAATCTCTTGGCGCTCTAGGAAGCAAATGATTGCAACAACTTCTTCTAATCATGCAAAAATATTAGCAATCCATGAAGCTAGTCGTGAATGTGTATGGCTAAGATCTATGATTCAACACAAATATAATAATTGTGCTTTATCATATGGAAAAGAAGTTGTTACTGTCTTGTTTGAATATAATACATCATGCAATGAACAACTCGAGAGTGGGTACATCAAAGGTGATAGAACAAAACACATTGCACCTAAATTCTTCTTCACTCACGACCTTAAGAAGCTTAAAGAGATAAAAGTAAATTAAATCAGTTCATGTGAGAATTTTGAAGATTTATTCACTAAGGCACTTCCAACATATGTGTTTCAGAAGTTAGTACACTACATTGAATGCGTCACCTTAGAGATCTCAAGTAATGTAGCCATTAGGGGGAGTAAATACGCCATGTACTCTTTTTCCCTTAACCTTGGTTTTGTCCTCTGGGTTTTCCAGGTAAGGTTTTTCTAATGAATATATATATGGAATAAACATAAAATAAAGCGCAATAATTAAATGACTAAAATTTAAGTACTGAAAAATGCAAGGTAAAATAAATAGATAGAAAATTAAAGTGATAAAATTAGAGGAATGAAATTAAATAAATAAAAAGTAAATGAAAGAAATTTAAATGTGTAAAAAATTAAATAAAAAAATAAAGAAGCAATAAAAATAAAATGTTAGTGTTAATTTTTAATATTTAAATCGGACTGTAAATAATGCGAGTCATACCCATTAAATCCTCATATGGGAAATCAAAGTTCAACGGTTCATATTCTTCAGAAGCCCTACCTGCAATGAATTATGTTATGGCTCTCCCTTTAACCACCATCTGGCTTTCCCTTTAACCACCATATGGCTTACATACTGGATATCAAATTCGGACAACAGGATTTGCCAACGGGCTAATCTTCCAGACAATGCAGATACACCCATTAAATACTTCAAAGGGTCCAGCTTGGATATAAGCCAAGTAGTATGATACAACATATACTGCCTAAGCCTTCTGGTAGCCCATACTAAAACACAACAAAATTTTCAATTGGTGAGTATCTAGCCTCGTACTTAGTGAACTTCTTACTTAGATAATAGATAGCCCTCTCTCTCTTCTCAGTTTGATCAGGTTGCCCCAATACACACCCCATTGAATTTAACTGACAAGTAAAGAATTAAAGGTTTGCCTGAGATGTGTGGCGCTAAGATTGGAGTATTCGACAAATATCTCTTAACTGCCTCAAAAGTCTCTTGACACTCCTCACTCCATTCTCCTGAGTTATTCTTCCGAAGAACGTGGAATACGGGATCACACTTCTCAGTCAACTGTGAGATAAATCGAGCTATATAGTTTAATCTCCCTAAAAATCCTCGAACCTCTTTATGTGTTCTTGGGGGTGAAAAATCTTGAATGACTTTTACTTTGTCTGGATCTATTTCAATTCCTTTTCGGCTCACTACGAATCCTAAAAGTTTTCCCGACGTTACCCCAAAAGTACACTTATTTGGGTTAAGTTTTAGTTGGCATTTCCTTAGTGTTTGAAAGAGTTTTCCCAAATTCTCGATATGTTCCTCCTCGGTCTTGGCCTTGAAAATCATATCATTGACATAGACTTCAATCTCTTTATGCATCATGTCATGAAATAACATCACCATAGCCCTCTGATAAATTGCCCCTGCATTCTTCAATCCAAATGGCATGACTTTATAACATAACAATCCCTACATAGTGACAAACGTTATTTTCTCCATATCTTCAGGGTGCATTTTAATTTGATTGTAGCCAGAGAATCCATCCATAAATGAGAATAAGGAATTTCTAGTAGTATTGTCCACTAAAGTGTGTATATGTGGTAAAAGAAAGTTGTACTTTGGACTAGCTCTATTAAGATCTCTATAGTCGACACACATCCGAACTTTCCCATCATTCTTTGGTACCGGGACAATTTTTTCTACCCACTCAGGATATTTGGCCACTGTAAGAAACCCAGCATCAAATTGTTTCTTCATTTCTTCTTTAATTTTGAGTAGCATCTCCAGTCTTATTCTTCTCAGTCTTTGTTGTACGGGATTACAATCAGGCTTTATTGGCAGTTTATGAACAACTAATTATATATCCAGACCTGGCATATATTCGTACGACCAAGCAAATACATCCTTAAATTCTCGAAGTACTTCTATCAAGCTTCGCATTCTTTCAGTAGACAGGGTGGTACCAATCTTTACTTCTTTTCTATCCTCATCCTTACCCAAATTCAAGATCTCTGTAAGCTCTTCGTGAGGCAGAATCTGTTCATCTTCCTGTTCCACCATCTTTAGAAATTCAGAAGGTAGTTCACATCTCTCATCATCAACACAACCTTCGATTTCCCCTTTACATATGGGCATCTCAAAATCAATCTCCTGGTTAGGGTCATCAGCATTTGTATCATTGATATCTGAGTTCCTGAAAGAATAATAGAGGAGAAGATATATATACATATATACATATGGGAGAATCTTTTCCCATATAAATAAATAGAAAGAAATAATATATACATATATTCAACCAAAAATGAAATGCATGAGAGAATGCTTGCCATTTGGGAATTAATATAACACATATTTTATTGAAAGCAAGTAAAAACACACATCTTAACCCTTTACATCAGATCACCTATTGTTCCAGAGTATGAACAATAGGGAAAAGTTCTAGCGTATTACTCTACAAAAGATTTGTAAACTACATGAAGTTCCTCCGCAAAACAATTGTTCAACACAAAGCCTGGTGGCACAGGGTAAATGCTCATAGCTCTCATTCCTTCAAACTCCACATTGGTTACAACATTAATGCCTAAATCCTCCAAGGCATTCTCAACTATCACTTTACTGTTCCTCGAATTCCCTTAGAATATATGCCCTCCTGTCACGAAAGTGCTGCTTAATGGCAGGAAGGTCATGGGTTCCCAGCTTGGGTCCTCAATTGGATCTTCTTCATCAGTTACATCAACTAACTGTTGTTCAGCATTAACATTCCCAAACTGGAAAGTATTCTTCGTATACTCTAAAAGACTACCCTCTCCTTTCAGGTTGGCATTTCTCTCTCCTTCTTGCTCTTTCAACCTTTTCTTCTCTGGTTGGAAATTGGGCCCAACATTAGATCCAAAAGTAATTTTCCTTGGTGATGATAGTTTTGGCCCGATTCTAAGCATTTATTACAGCTGTGATTGATGGAGTATTAATCATACTCTCTAAACTATCCAAAGCCTCACTTGAGCTCGTCATCCATTGTTTTACCAATTCTTGTGTCAACGTCCCATTTTCCATAAGTGTCTCTATCTCCTTTAACAACACCCTGTAATTCCTCGTAGAATGCCCCAATGCCCCTAAGTGGAAGTAACAAACACTATCTTGATCCTAGCTGTGGACAGAAGGGTTGGGTTGCACTTTCACTGGTCTCGGTTTGAGGTATTGACATTTAATCAAATGGGGGAACAGATCTGAGATAGAAGTTTGGAACACCTTCAAAGTATTTCTCGATCATGAGATTTTCTTTCTTCGGTCCAAACGACTAGTTACTTCTTTTCTTTTGCTGCTGTAAGGGCTCTAGACATGACATTTAGTTACATCATTATCTTTCGTCTTTTGATCGGTTGGGCTCTTGGGAATATCTTTTAAGTTTCTTTTGATGATTGTATTTTCAAGCAATTCCCCATCCACCACAAAGTCTTCGAAGTCCTTTGTTGAATTTTCTAGCATTAACTCAAAGAAAGGAGCTGGAAGAGAATCGTGAACATATGTGATATTTTTTTCTTTTAACAAAGGAGGTTGAACTTGCGCTGCCACCCCTCTCCATCTTAGGGCATAATCCTTAAAGCTTTCAGTATCTTTCATCCTTATTCTTTGAAGGTCTTGACGCTTCGGGGATAAGCCTTCAATATTACGATATCGTCCCAAAAATACATCGGCTAAATCAACCCACCTCCTGATCTGCTCTCTGTTTAAATGGTTATACCATACTAATGATGGCCCAACAACATTATCATGGAAACAATGAATCAGCATATTATCATCATTTAAGTATCCTTCTATCTTCACATTTTTAGATGAATTAGAAGACAACTGGTGCCATCAAATTTTTCAAAGTTTGAAATCTTAAACTTGAGTGACAACACTAAATCGGGAATCAGACTTAGCTCCATGGTGTCAATCCTAGACATGCTAGAGTCTTCTTTCATGACTCGAATTTCATCCTTCAGTTGTTCTCGTTTCTCCTTGAATTGCTTAACCTTTTCTTTTTTGTCCCTTTTATCTGCTCCCCATGAGTAGTGGCTACTTAGTGACGACTTTTGAGATAGAACTTGGTTGACATGATGATTGCAGAAGTTTAGAACATTTAATCTTGAGAGGTCGATCATTCTTAGCTTTCTTGATCAGTACTCAGTCCTCTTCTATGCCCCTTCTCTTCGAGTAAAGCTTATCTTCTTCATTCATTGTTGGTCCCTCTACGAGCACATCTGATGTTTGGAGTTGGCTTGAGATACCTTGCTCCTTAAGAGGTTCTCGAATACCTGTCACTATCATTGTATTGACGGCGCAATCAACATTTTGATTTTCACTCGAAGTCTTCATATTCTATAGGATAACAGGGTTCTCTAGCAATTTCTCTTCATATACCATTATAATCATCATGTTCATCAACTTGGACATCTGTTCTCTAGATTCTACTTGGAACTTCCTAGCTTCATCAATCATTTCTTGTTGGGTCTTTAAGATTTGTTCTTGAATTCTTTTGATCCTACTAACTCGTGCTAATATCTCGTTCTTTGCTTTTTATTTATCCATAAATACCCCGAGTAACTTCAATTTACTTTCAGAGCTTCTGTCACAGTATCTCTCATGAGTTACTCTCACATTTTCATGACTGATGCATGTAAAAATGCTTAAATTACAGTAATGTGAATGCACATGTGGATGCCAAATGCAAATGCAAAAGGTGTTAATTCCAAAAGTGACCACTTATAGAACAACCTTTATTTAAATGATAAGAATTCAGTAAGTACACCATGTAGTCAAAATATAAATTTGATTCTTCATCTCTTCATTTCCTTGAGTCGTACTCTTCGTGGAATCTAACATTGCACTCAAAGTTGTCGGCATATCTTGTCACCTTTGATGACGACAGATGTCCTTAGATTGAATCTTGCGATCTCCATTCTTACCTCTAATGCAAAGTGGTCTTCATATCTCTATGAAGGGTTTTCTCATCCTTGGTATGATTGTATCTATCTCTTGAGTCAACCTCTTGGCCTTTACACCTTTAAAAGAATTCTTCGATAGCTACAAATTTCTTCATTCATCGGATATCATTTTCC
The DNA here is from genome assembly GCF_006381635.1 of Hibiscus syriacus. Lineage (NCBI taxonomy): Eukaryota > Viridiplantae > Streptophyta > Magnoliopsida > Malvales > Malvaceae > Hibiscus > Hibiscus syriacus. The sequence goes on from NW_024062764.1 coordinate 37,828, forward strand.
ATGAACTGCTTGAACATCTTTGGATCTCCCGGTTTTGACTACATGGATGAGAATTTCTTGCCTCAATATGCCCAACCTTCTTATTAGTCATTCTTTGAATGATATGAAGATGCAAATGTAATAAAATCACAATAATAAACACAGAACAAAAATGGGTTAGTACATACAAGATAATAACTACCGCAAACATCAAATAAAACCTACCCTCACATGCTTGCTACCCAATCATGCTTTAGTAGATCCTACCCGACATGATATCTACCCACATGCTTTGCCACTCACAAAAATCTTAACCATATTCTTTCTAGTTTCAGGCTTTTTACGAAAATATAAAACCTAATCGCATGCTTTTCTAGTTCTCATACTTCTTGCAAAAATAAATTCGAGGAAAAGGTTAGAATGAGTTTCCCCTTTGTGTCTACAGACAGAGATTCAGCATACCCTCACCCATTATAGGCTTAAACGAGTCAAATTCAATTTGAGAGGATACATTTCCCTATGACCATACGAGGAAACTCAATGTTTTGCTCGTAAACATAAGGCATGTACCCCAAAGGTTACTTGCTAAAGCCCATGCAGAGAAAAGTAATTTTTCTCACGTAAGCGTAGCGTTCACCCCTACCTAACGGGACAGAGCACAGTTAGAAGGCTCTAAATATTGAAAGGTTATAGCGACAGTAAGGGGAGACTCATAATCCTTTGCCTCGATCCAAGAAAATCAACAAACTAAAATGAAGGTCAGAAAACTGAAACATGTAAATCACACGTTAGTACAACTATTTATTCGCTAACCAAATCACAAATTAAAATGCAAACAAGAAATTCAAAACAAACAAGGGATCAAAAACCAAATTAGAACAAACTTATAACTTTCGTTTGCAAAGACAATTAATTAATCGACTATCGGTCTGACTCTCTAAAAAAAGTCCCCAGCGGAGTCGCCAAGTTGTCGAAATGATTTTTTCCTTAAGGGGTGGGGCGAGATTTTGGAAACCTCATCATTTTTAATTTTCCTCTCAATGGTTGATTTTTAATTAAAAACAATGCGATTTTAGAAAATCTCTCGTTTCAAAAATTTGGAAATTTCTTTACGATGACAAAAGTATACTGTTCCAGGAGTCTCCACCAATCTTTAATTTGGATGTGATTAGGCACCCAAAAACGTCTTGTCATTTTAAATAAAAAATAATTTTAATTAAAATGACAAATTAAGGTCTGCGTTATCAAATCTAAGTTCGGGAGTCGGTTACGCGTGGGAAAGGATTAGCACCCCCACAATGCCCTAAATTGGTACCTAATTGATTAATTAATGCCTTTGCAACGAAATTTACAAATTTGAATTTAATTTAATTTTGACCCCTTATCAACAAAAATGCGAGTTTTATACCATCCAAAAGCAACAAAATAAATTAAATTAGGATTACCAAGCCATTAGAAAGATAAGGGATATTCGATTATTTAAAAATATCGAGACCAGATCTTTAGGTGAGTTCTAACGAACTTTTCTCGAAAAATTTAAATAGTCAAATATTTCCTTTTCTTTCATTCCCAAATTTTACGGTGATGGATTGATTTTTGATGACACTGATGGGATACGCTTTTAATTTAAAATCGTCAAAACGACTCTCTAGTGATTTAAGAGAAGCCATTCTGACAGTTTTAAATTAAAAATGTACTACCCTTAATCCAATTATGTGATTAGATTGAGTCATTTACATGAGGCTAACATGCATTAAAACAATAAACTACACCTAACTCTGCGCGTATGAGCAACATGCTCGAAATAATATATACATGCTTAATTAAAGTAAATCTAAATTAAACCTAAAATCATGCATAAAATATTAAACAAAGGGCTAAAATATAAAGAAAATAAACAGCAGGATTTTTTATAAAATTTTTATTTCTAGGTACTCCAAACACAATACAACCAAAGTACTACATAGGATCAAAATGAAAGTTTATTAAATTACATATCCAATGTAAAAACAACACGAAAATAACCCTAAAATGATTCTGGACTAAAATAAAACACGCTGCAAATTAAGAGACAATATTAAAATCCTAATAAAGCTGGATTTAGGGATTACAATGGCGCAATCGAGACTAGGAGGATCTAAATAGCTATTACCCTATCAAAACAAAAAAAGGAATGTTCTAGCCCAATCGAAACACTACCGTTTCGAAGCTGCCCGAAGCGACGCCGTTTTGGCCTGACAATATATGGTATCTTAGGGTAATTTTTTAATCCTACTTAATGTTTTCTTCTCAAACCTAGCTAGACACCCCCTGCTGTTTTCTCTGGTTCTCTCCCAAACTATAACCTAACCCTTCAACCTTCAACGAGACCTAAACAACCACATTGGCCACCATGGCCATCACTGCTTACAGCTCCGATGAGAAGTCCTCCACATGCGCAAACCCACCCCGTGAACAACCTTGAACCTCAAACTTAGAATCTCTCACGACAAAAACCCAAAACCTAAGGGTAAAATAATAATAAAAACCTTACTTTTGATGGCCTTAGGCTCCCACAAACCCAGATTTACGGTGGTAGGTTATTTACCTTCGTGAAAGAAGGCGACTTTACTCCGATGGACAAGGTTTTGATGCTATCTAGGGTAAGAATCCCTCCTTTTTTATCTTGGATGCTCTTGGTTTTTTTTTATAACTCGATGGTCTTTTCCTCTTTGTTTTTTGGTTCTCGATGGCTTCCCCTGGTTGATGGGTTCTTACTCTCTATTTGGTTTCGTATATCTCCTTTTTTCCCTCGATGACTGATTTTTTTATTTTTATATATCTGATGGTTGGTGTTTATTCCTTTGTTCCCTATGTCCTGGTTTCCTCAGAGAACAAAATAAGTGTATGTGAAGTATGGGTTTGAGCAGAGTGAGCATAGGTGGTAGCATGGGTGGCAACATTGGTTTCGGTGGATAGCCGACCAGCATGGGTCTTCCCCAGTGGACTCACGTGGGTGGCACACTATCTCGGGCTTCCTCCTGGTGGATCTGCGCACGCTAGCTCGGGACTCTGGGCATACTGTGGATCATTAGATCTCATCAGATCTAACGGTGGAAGCTCAACTGCGCATGGAACATTATGGTTTAGAAAACCCTAAGTGGTTATCACTCCTCGTAAGACGTCAGATGAGAACCCCCAAATCCGACGGTCTCCTTGTTTCTGCACTAGAACTGGCCAAAAAAAAACCTAACGAGTCTCGGGTCTTCACGGGAGGGCTGTAGCATTGGGTTGTTGAATCTCAAGCTTGCTGTTGCGGTTTGGGCCTATTTGGTTCAGCTTGTTTAGGGGTTAACATTGATGTAGGCTTGTAAAATTCAAATAAAATATTTAGTGCATTTTTAAATTGTTTAATTATTTAATTACTTATCATATATATATATATAAATACATAATATCACACTTATAATAATATTAATAATAATAAACTCGAATTAAATTTGAAAACACCCCGGACAAATCGAGCATCTACAGTAATCATCTCATACTATTAAAAAACATTTGTAAAAGATTGGGTTCAAATAGGTGAATCTATATAATATAGGTGTCACAACAATCCTTCGAGTAGCTCGGGATCGAATCTTGATTTTAAGTGAATTTTATCTTTTTGGAGTCGCTATCAACCTTTTGAGTTAGGGAAGGTCAGATACCTAAATTTTATCTTTTACCGGATCTACGTCTTACCATAGATTCACTTGGAAGAGTTCGAGAGTTGATTATGTGTGGTGAAGGATGAGCACCTTCATATCGTTATTTCGATACCAACACAATTATAAGTTGTCTTACTAGAAAAAATTAAAGTTAAAGACAAAATTTAAAGAAAATATTCAAATTGCTTTTGATAATTTGTTACGGTAAAGAAAAGTAAATTAGTATTTAAAAAATAAAAGTAAGAATAAAATAGGTCTAATATGCAAAAATAAGGTAAAAGAGTCACGCGTACCAATATAAAAAACAATAGAAATCATTTATAAGTTAATTAACCTTTAAAAGTACAAGAAAATAAATATACATAAATAAAAAGGCGCACATAATAAAAAAGAACAAAATTACAAGTAATTAAAATTTTAAAGAAAGAAAGAAAGAAAACTCAAACTCAACATTAGGAAAAGTAAAATGCAAATTAGGAAAATAGGTGGCAGAATACTAGCAAATTCAAAAAGAAAATTAAAATTAAAAAAAATAAAGTTTTAAAAAAGCAAACGTTGAAATAAAAATGTTATATTAAAAATAAAAATTTAAAATAATCAAAAATGGGATTAGAAGAAGGGATCAAAATGAATTTTTTTTTTAATTATCCAAAAAAATGAATTTTTAAAAGAAATAGACAATAATTGTAATTATCTCCTACCTAAGAGAAATCACATACATCCTATAAGAATTTGGATCGTCTAATCGAGTTATTTAATCAAATATGAAATCCAAAGTTAAAAAATACCATTTTTTCTTTCAAATATCAAAATATTTTCTCATTTTAGATCCACCACTGATTTTCACTAGAAACCTCAAGTAATACTAAATCTATAAAGATTGTCGACATCGTTTTTCGCCTGGGCGGGGTAAAGCGATACCGACTCGGGGGTTTTCTCTTTGAAAATCATTTCGAAATGTGAGGAGTCGCCACCAATTATTTAAGATGAGATTGGAACACCGTAAAAACCGGGTGATTTTAATAAAACATTTTCTTTTTATTAAAATATTGAGTTTTGGGGTCTACAAAAATCCAAATAATTAGGTTCGAGAGTCGGTTACGTGTGGGGAAGGATTAGCACCCCCACAAGCGCCCAAAATTGGTACCTAGTTGATTACCCTATATTTAAAATCAGAAATTTTGAGTTCGATCTTTATTTAATTTGAAAATTATTAGGGATGCAGAGTTTGAAAGGGTATTCGTTTATCGAGATCGATAGCATTCTCCCCCAAGCGTAAATGCGGGAGATTAGCTATTGTGCCTAATAACCGAACATTGCCTCATTTTTAGGAAATATGATGTGGTTTTGAAAAGGATGTCGACTTATTTAGGGAATCACCAGTAGTTACCCCTGAGCATGATCGCGGGAGATATACTATTAATTGAAATAAAAATAAAATATGAGAAAACCCCGAGCTAAAAAACAACATAAAATAAAAATAGAAATAAAATATGAGGACCAAATTGCATATAAAAAATTACCAAGCTAAAAAGAACAAATTGAACATGCAATAGGGGCTAAATTAAAACAAACCAAAATGTAAAGGCTAAATCGAAATAAAATAAAATAAAAATGACTAAAATGTAAGAAAATAAAAGTTAGTAACTAAATCATAAATAAATAGTGACCAAAATGCAAAAATTAAAATAACAGTAGCTAAATCAGAAATTAACATTGACTAAATTAAAATAAAACAAAACGGAATAATAAAATTGCAATAAATTAGAAATGAAAGGTCTAGTGACCAAAATGTAAAAACATGGCAAAGTTTAGGGGACTAAAACAATGAATTTACCAAAAACATTAAAGCATGCACATAAAAAGGTAAAATGTAGGGACTAAAATGTAAAAACACGACAAAGTTTTGGGGGTTTAAAACGTAATTAACCCCAAATCTTTTCCTATATATACCAACCTATTCCTCTTTTGTTTCATTTTCAACCAAATAGAAAAAAAGAAAAAAAAAGGGAGAAGCTCTCCCCTCTCTCCTCGGCGGGCCCATTGCCAGCCACTTCACGATCGCTGTCGGTCGCCGTATGCAGTGGTTGTTGGCCACCAAATTTCACGGGGAAGCTCGTCTCGGGCTCCTCGTCGCGGATCTGGGCTCGATTTCTTAAGAAACGACCTCCATCGCCATGAAAATGGCCGAAACCATTCGGCTTTCTCAGGCTTCGACGACGACCCTGGTAAGTTTCGATCTACTAACCCTTAATTTTTTCGTTTTATTTACCATTAAAATTCTGGATCGTTTGTTATTAGTTTTAAAAACTGTGAATTTTTCTATTATTTTCTTTGTTCGAAACATGTTAGGCTTTTTAGAAAAAAAAACAATGTTTTTTGCCTTTTAGGAAAAATCGAAACATGGGTATCACTGGTTTTATTCGAACCAAATAAATAAAAGTAAATAAATACCAGATTTGAAACGAACATAGCCGCGAAAAAAAAAGAATAGATAAACTAGGATGAAACCTTTTCAGTTGTTGTTATTGGTTGAATAAAATATTACAGTGTTTTTTAAGAGAATTTCGAACGGGAATCGAACCTCTCTTACAGTGTTTTTACCTAGGTTAAATATCCAATTACATATGAAAATAAATCATTGATGTTTTGTTTGCTTGCTTGTCTCCTACAGGAATAAAAGGAGATGGTGGCGTAAACGGGATTGTTTTGGCCGATATTGGGGAAGAGAATAGTGTGTGTTGATTGGTGACCACGGGTTGGGCAAAGGAAGGGTGGCAGTTGGTTGCGTGCAATGGGCAGCTGCCAGCTAGGTTAGAGTCATACTCGAATCGGGTACATTCTTGGGCCTTAGGTTTGGGGTTTTGGGGTTTTAGGTTTAATTTTGGGTCCAGTTGGGTTTTGTTGGTTTTAAGGTTTGGGGGTTAAAAATAGTGCTCACAGCTGCCCCTCTTTTCCCATTGATATGAAATGGAAATAAAGCAAAGATAACAGAGCGCCATTTTTAGCTCAATCTCTGCTCTTCAAGTCGCGAGTTCTTCTCATCGTTATATTTCTTCTGGAAATTTTTCTCCCTCAAGTGAGGTATCGCTGATTCGAAGTGTTGTGAATCTAGCAATAGGTCGAACAAGTTCTTCTCATTATGAACTTCCTCTCCCTTTGTCAGATGAGTTCTTCTCATTATGAACTCTCCATTGAAAATGTTGATCCACCTCCTTTTGTGATGTAATCGAACGAGATGTCGGTGCTGATCTACCTCATTCTATGATAGAATTGAACAAAAAGTTGATGTTGATCCAACTCCTTATGTGTTGGATTTGAGTGAAATGAAAATGTCGATCCACCTCATTCTATGATGGAATCGAACGAGATATCGGTACTGATCTACCTCCTTCTGTGACATAATCGAGCAAAAGTTTGATACTGATCCAACTCCTTATGCGCTGGATGAAAGTGTCGATACACCTCCTTTTGTGATGGAATCAAACGAGATGTTGGTGCTGATCTACCTCCATCTGTAAGTTATCCAGCTCCTGTGAGCATCTGGATACTACATCGTCTTCAAAGCTTCTACTTCATCTCCTATTTTCAAAAATCTTTCGAACTGGTTCGCCATCTTCAACTGTTGGCTTCAACATCAAATTTTCTTGAATCCCACTTGTTACCTCAGCAGGTATACGTCTGGCTTCTCAGTATGTAGACTCTCTATTGACTCTACTCAATCTACGTATAGTATTTTCAAATTTCTATCGATCCCAACGAAAGGCATTATTGTGGCATTATTTTTCAAGAACCTTCTAAACGATCAGTTATTTAGGGATCAATACATTTGAATGATATGCCATGTTCATGCAAAAATGCAACAAGACCAGACAAAAAGAAATCAATGTTAGTAGAAACAAGACAAAAAGAATCAAGTTAGCTTAAATGATCAGTCAAAAATGTAATCTTAGTATAAATAATTAAATTCGACTCAAAGTTGAGACTAAAATATAAAGCATACAAAGAAAATTAATAATCCTAACCGCATGCGTTCTAATTTTCTTAGGATGTCTACATGGCTCTAGCGGGGTAGGTTTACTAAATTATCTATATGAGGCTAGGTTTTAGGAAAGGTTCCTAAGCCATTTTTACAACCAACTAAGGTTTACTCTGATTCTGGCCCAATACAGACTTGCGAATCGGATTCTGCTTAGGGGATCACACCACTAAAAGCGTATCTCGAAACTGATATCCAGATAAGCAACTTAGGATACTTTCCAGAGATACTTTATCATACCTACACAAGGAAACCCAATGCTCCTCGTGAGGTGTGATGTTTCTCCCTACTTATGTAAACATGGATTGAGCTCGGGTTTAGAGCTATGACATGCAACAATCCTAAACATTCACAAAAGTGTAAGCATTAATCGGAGAGAAATCTTTTTTTCTTTTGAAAGAACATAATGAACTGTAAATTAAATAAGATTGAACTTGTAACTTCCAAATTCATAAATATAGAGTAATCAACTTGTGGCTCGACTCTCAAGTTGTTTTAAAAACAAAAACGTTCCCAGAAGAGTCGCCCAGCTGTCGACACCGTTTTTTGCCCGGACGGGGAAAAACGATACCGACTTGGGGGTTTTCTCTTTGAAAATTGTTTCGAAAAATGAGGAGTCGCCACCAATCATTTAAGGTGAGATTGGAACACCGTAAAAACTGGGTAAAAATTGGTACCTAGTTGATTACCCTATATTTAAAATCAGAAATTTTGAGTTCGATCTTTATTTAATTTAAAAATCATTAGGGATGTAGAGTTTGAAAGGGTATTCGTTTATTGAGACCGATAGCATTCATCCCCGAGCGTAAATGCAGGAGATCAACTATTGTGCCTAATAACCGAACATTGCCTCATTTTTAGAAAACATGATGCGATTTTGAAAAGGATGTCGACTTATTTAGGGAATCACCAGTAGACACCCCCTGAGCAAGATCGCGGGAGATATACTATTAATTCCTTAAATAAGTGAACAATGCCTTAAAGTTAAAATAAAATGCAATCAAACAATATTTTATTCAATCCTAATTAATCTAAAGTAAATTAAGGATTTTTCTAACTTAAGGTGTCAAATTATGAGAATTAAGGAACCTAGGGACTCAAATCTAAAAATGTAGGCTCTAGTATTAATCCTATTTGATTTTAAATAATTATTGAATCGAATAACCGATATAGTCCCTCGAGCGTTTACGCGAGGGCCGGCTCGAATTATCCCCTAAATTAAAAGACTAGTTTGAAATCTAAGCTAAATTGGAGGCTCTATTTAACCTATTTAATTATGTCAATATTAAAAGTCTAATAGAAGTTCGGGGACTAAAATGGTCAAGTTCTAAAGTATCGAGTTCTAAAAGATTTTGAAGAATAAGGACCTAAAACGACAACTTCTAAAGTTAGGGGGCTAATTCTAAACTGAAAACCTAATTATAATAAAAATTATTAAACCTAAAGTATTTTTTAGAAAATTAATTATTAATATCTTTTAAAGTCGAGTAATCCATTCGAGTAATCGGGCAACTATTGCGAAAACTCGACTCAAATTGCTCCCTAATTAAAACTAAAGTGTCATCCTAATTTCTAAATCCGATTCGAATATTAATCTAATTTAAAACTAAATCTAATAAATAAAACTATGAAATATTAAAACAATTAATAAACATAATGAAAATAATAAAAACAAGAAAAAAATAAAAACAGTAAAAAAAAAAATAAAATAAAATATAGAAATAAAATATAAGGACCAAATTACATAAATATAAAATTACCAAGCTAAAAAGAACAAATTGAACATGCAATAGGGGCTAAATTAAAACAAACCAAAATGTAAGGGCTAAATCAAAATAAAATAAAATAAAAATGACTAAAATGTAAGAAAATAAAAGTTAGTAACTAAATCAGAAATAAACAGTGACCAAAATGCAAAAATTAAAATAATAGTAGCTAAATCAGAAACTAACATTGACTAAATTAAAATAAAACAAAACAGAATAATAAAATTGCAATAAATTATAAACGAAAGGTCCAGTGACCAAAATGTAAAAACATGACAAAGTTTGGGGGACTAAAGCAATCAATTTACCAAAAAATTAAAGTGTGTATAGGAAAAAGGTTAAATATCAATTTTGGTCTTACGGGGACAAAATGTAAAAACACAGTAAAGTTTTGGGGGTTTAAAATGCAATTAACCCCAAATCTTTTCCTATATATACCAACCTATTCCCCTTTTGTTTCATTTTCAACCAAACAAAAAAATGGGGAGAAGCTCTCCCCTCTCTCCTCGTCCAACCCACTGTCGACCACCTCGCGGTCGTCACCGACGGCCGTATGCGGTGGCCGTTGGCCACCAAATTTCACGGGGAGGCTCATCTCAGGCTTTTGGTCGCGTAGCTGGGCTTGGTTTCTCACGAAACGACCTCTATCGCCATGAAAATGGCCGAAATCGTTCGACTTTCTCAGGCTCCAGTGACTCCTCCGACGACCTTGGTAAGTTTCGATATACTAACCCTTAATTTTTTTCGTTTTATTACCGTTAAAATGTTGAATCGTTGGTTATTAGTTTAAAAAACTATGTATTTTTTATTATTTTCTTTGTTCGTAACATGTTAGGCTTTTTAGAAAAAACAATGTTTTTTGCCTTTCAGGAAAAATCGAAACATGGGTATCACTGGTTTTATTCGAACAAAAAACTAAAAGTAAAAAATACCAGATTTGAAACGAACAGAACCGCAAAAAAATAAAAAAGAATAAATAAACTAGGATGAAACCTTTTCAGTTATTATTATTGCTTGAACAAAATATTACAGTGTTTTTTTAAGAGATTTTCGAATGGGAATCGAACCCCTCTTACAGTGTTTTTACCTGGGTTAAATATCCAATTACATCTAAAAATAAATCATTGATGTCTTGTTTGCTTGCTTCTGTTTTCTGCATGAACAAAACGAGATGGTGGCGTGCACGGGATTGCTTTGGCCGGTATTGGGGCAGAGAACGGTGTGTGTTGATTGGTGACCATGGGTTGGGTCAGAGGAAGGGTGGCAGTTGGGTGCAGCGGGCGGCTACCAGCTAGGTTAGAGTCAGACTCGGGTCGAGTATAGTCTTAGGCCCCAGGTATGGGTTTTGGGATTTTGGGTTTAATTTTGGGTAAGGTTGGGTTTTGTTGGTTTTGGGGTTAAAAATGGTGCTCACAAAGATTTATTGGAAAGTCATTTTCTGTGTTTATCGAGTTTCTCTCTTCTGATGAGGTTTTTAAACAAAATAAGGTCGAGATCGACTGAATAAAATAAAATAAAATAGAAAAAGAAAAAGAATTATCTCTCAAAAAAGTTTGGAGCCTGGACAAAATTGGGTATTATGGATGCCTATTTTTGCTCATTAGCGTGTAATGAGAATATATTAAAGATAAAAATAGCCAATTCTTGTTCGATTAATGTAGGTTTGTTCCTTGGTGTTACCGTTTTTCTTTGATCTTCGATTAATATGCTCTTCCACTTTTTCTACATCTTTAAGGATGATTGGCCCTTTTGAGTCCAATTCAAGGGCTTATCCATATATTTTACATCTAGTAGATGAGTATGCAAATTTTATTCTGGTTCATCTTAGTCCCAAAGTAGTTGAATCTGCAAAATTCAACATAACCATTGGTTAGTGTGTTTGTGAATATTTAAAGTTAGTAAATATTATCGGTTCCTCTGCTCGATGAGGTAAAGTTGAGGTTGACTCATCCTTTGTGAGTTAAGTCAAGTGAAAATTAGCTACTCGTTGTGAGTTGAGCTAAATTGTGGACTCCTCCTCTACTGCGAATTAAGTCGAATATAGACGATTCCCCTCTATGGGTTAAGTCATATGAAAATTAGATCCTCGTTGTTGAGTTGAACTAAATTGCAGACGACTCATCCATTGCAAGTTAACTCAAATTTAGATGCTTTTCGAGTCCAATATCTTTCTTCATGAAGTTAAATTTTGAGTCAAAAACCTTGACTAGAAAATAACTCTGTTGAACTATGTTTTGATATAACAATTTATGGCAAAATATTTTTGGACTTGAATTGAATTTATTCAAAGTTTTCAAAAATAATTTAAAGTCCATTTAAGTTGGAATTGAGCACAAATTTTTTTATTAATAGTATTATACTGTATAAACAGTATCGATACTGTGTGAACAATAATGAACAGTACCAATGCTCAAAAACATCGAATACAAAATGAGTATCGATACTACTACAATAGTATCGATACTACTACAGTAATATCAAGCCAACGGTCAAAAATTCAAATATTACAAAGGTAGTACCTATACTCATTGAAGGAGTATCGATACTACTTGTTATGGGAAATTTTATTTTGTAAAAAATAAATCCCCAACGGCTCCAAAATATCCCCAACGGCTACATACGACTTCAAACTCATTTCAAGCTATAAAAACAAGCTGAGAACACTTGAAGAATATAGAGAACACCTATCCAAGCAATCAAACACAAGAGAAGAGTTTTTCAATCTTATTTCATCTTTCTCTTATAAATATTTTTGTTCTTGTGAGATTAATTCTTGTAAACACTTACCTTAGAGAGTTTCTCTTGTTTACATTTCTTTTCCTTGTAAAAGGGGTTTTGGTTCTAGCTTAGCCTGATAAAAGCTAGGGAAAGGTTATAGTTTAGCCCGTGAAAAACTAGGGAGTTTGTAAATGTTATCTCTTTGTCCTGTAAAAAGAAAGAACAAATTAGTGAATTTGTTAGAAAATCCTTGGTGCAGAGCTAAGGTAGTGGATTTAGACTTGGTTGAGAAGTCGAACCACTATAAATCGCTGTGCAATTTTCTATCTTTTAATCTCCTTACTCCCTAAATACAAGAACCTACTTGACCCCTCTTGGTGAATCCTTTCGGTTGTCGATTTGAGCTTCCGAAAATTCCAACAATTGGTATCAGAGCCTAACTCGTTATAAGGTTTAACCACCTTGAGACGATTCTCGAAGAATATCTACCAATTTCTGAAACAACCGAGAATATGGCTTCCACATTCGGCTCGTTCAACATGGAAGACTCCCTACCAACCGACTAGCCTTCATACTTCAATGGAGCCAACTACCATCATTGGAAGAAATTAATGAATTTATTTATCCAAGTTAATGATCTTGATGCATGGGAGATGATCGAGAGCGGATACTCTTCTCCAAAGAAAAATGAGAAGAAAGTTCAACAAAATGCCAATGCCATGCACATGGTGTTTTGTGCATTTGGTCCTGAAATCTATGAAGGAGTTTCTTTGTGTTCAAGTTCCAAGGAGCTTTGGAATAAGCTCAAGGAAATCCATGGAAACAAGAAAGAAGAACCAACAAAGGTGGTATCTTTAAAGGCTCGTGAAGAGCCCGAGGTATCTTCTAACTCAAATGAATTAAAATCATATTACTTTGATGAGTTACAAGATGCTTATAATAAGTTGTATTTGGGATTTGAGACCATGAGTTCCAAATATACGAAATTAATTTCAAAACTCAAAATTGAAAATAAATCGATTTTGAAAGAAAAAGTTTTTTGAAAATCAAAATGAAATTTTGAAAAATGATTTAGAGATTTCAAAAATCAAAATAAATGATTTAGAAAAAAAATTGATTTAAAAGTTAAGCTTGAAAGCTTAACAAAAGAAAAAGAATTAATTTCTAAAAACAACTTATTATGTTTAAAAATGGAAAAATGCTCACATTGTCATTATCATGGTCATTTGGAACATACTTGTCCTATAAAGAAAAGAAAATCTTTTAAAATTAGACAAGTATGAGTTCCCAAGGGAACAAGGGGCATTGAAACTAACGTTCAAGGATCCAAAGCAATTTGGATACCAAAATCTACTTAAATGTCTCTTGTAGGTGTGTGGGAGCAATGGTGATGAAAATGAAGATATTCAAGTGCTCGAGCTACACTTGAAAAAGGAATATGTAACCTCTAAGCTTAATGCTTTTGATTTTGATTATTTGGTTACTCATTTAGTTTATGCATGCATGAGTTTTGATTTTAAATGGTTATTCATTGTTTTAATCTCATGTATGTTAGAAAGGTGTTATGATGAAATTTATCGTTTTAATGATTTTCATAATTTTTAGTTCATCATAATGAATTTTAGTCAAAATTGATTTTCAATGCAAATGATATCTCTCTAACAATTGATATCAAATTTTCAAATGCTTTGATTTTAAAATTTTTTAAGTTTTTGACCTAAATTTAAATGTTTATGCATATGATCTAAAATGTAGATGATATCTCTCTAACAATTGATATCAAAATTTTCAAATGCATAATATTTTTGGAAAACTTTATGCATATGCACTTAATTTCAATAATTGGTATTGCATAAAGTATTTTAGACTTTGATATATTGAATTTCATGTGCTACTAACATGTTTGTTGTTCTTTGTTGAAATTCAATTTTGTTTAAGTGTCAAGATTTTGAAACTAATTTTTGTTTGGAATGCACTTATTAAGGGGGGCTTTGATTTTTTTTTCAAATGTTTTTTATTTCAAAATTTACTACTTACTCTCCATTGTTATTTTAGAAATTTAAAGTTGAATTATTTTTTATATAACAAAAAGGGGAGATTGTTGAACTATGTTTTGATATAACAATTTATGGCAAAATGTTTTTGAACTTGAATTGAATTAATTCAAAGTTTTCAAAAATAATTCAAAGTACATTTGAGTTGGAATTGAACACAAATTTTTTTATGAATAGTACTATATTGTATGAACAATACCGATACTGTATGAATAGTACTGATATTGTGTGAACAATAATGCACAGTACCAATGCTAAAAAACATCGAATGCAAAATGAGTATTGATACTGCTACAGTAATATCAAGCCCAACAGTAAAAAATTCAAATATTACAAAGATAGTACATATACTCATTGAAGGAGTACCGATACTACTTGTTCTGGGCAATTTTATTTTGCAGAAAATGAATCCCTAACGGCTAGATATGACTTCAAACTCATTTTAAGCTATAAAAACAAGCTGAGGACACTTGAAGAATATAGAGAACACCTATCCAAGCAATCAAACACAAGAGAATAGTTTTTCAATCTTATTTCATCTTTCTCTTGTAAACATTTTTGTTCTTGTGAGCATAATTCTTGGAAACACCTACCTTAGAGAGGTTTTCTTGTTTACATTTCTTCTACTTGTAAAAGGGGTTTTGGTTCTATCTTAGCCTGCTAAAAGCTACGGAAAGGTTCTGGTTTAGTCCGTGAAAAAAAAAGGAGTTTGTAAAAAGAAAGAACAAATTAGTGAATTTGTTGGAAAATCCTTGGTGAGGAGCTAAGGTAGTGGATGTAGACTTGGTTGACAAGTCGAACCACTAAAAATCGTTGTGCAATTTTCTATCTTTCAATCTCCTTACTCCCTAAATAAAAGAACCAACTCGACCCCTCTTGGTGAATCCTTTCGGTTGTCGATTCGAGCTTCCACAAATCCCAACAAACTCCTCATTGTTGAGTTAAGATAAATTTACAGACGACTCCTTCATTGCGAGTTATGTCAATTTTGGGTGTTCTTTGAGCCTAATATCTTCCATCGTGAAGTTGAAATTTGACTCAAAAACCTTTACTTGAAAATAACTCATTGTTGTTGAGTTAAGCTACATTGCATACAGCTCTTCCATTGCGAGTTAAATTAATATTTGGTGTCCTTTTAGTCCAACATCTTTTATATGAAGTTGAAATTTGACTAAAAACGTTGTCTAAAAAATAGCTCCATGTCGTTGAGTTAAGCTAAATTGTGAACTCTTCCTCCATTATGAGTTAAATCGAATATAAATATTCTTCGAGTTCAATATCATTTTTCATGAAGTTGAAATTTGACTAAAAAATCTGAAAAATTGTAAACATGTGTGTATTGTTGTGAATGTAAACCTCTCAAATATGTCTAAACTGTAGAAATTTATCTCATCGTTGTGAGTTGAGCTAAGTTGTGGATGACTTCTCCATTAGGAGTTAGTCAAATTTTGGATGACTCTCCTCTATGAGTCAAGTCATGTTGGGAAATTTTCTCAAGTGAGACGAAATTTTTCAAAAGAAAACATCTCAAATGAGATGTATTTTTTATATCAAGGGAAACTGCCTCGAATTAGACAAAATTTGTTTTAAGAGAAACTATCTCTAGTGAGATAAAATTTTTGTTTGGAGAAAAATTATCTCAAGTGAGACGAAATTTATTTTAAAAAAACTATCTCAAATGAGATCAAATCGTTGTTTTGAGAAAATAATCTCAAGTGAGACTAAATTTGTTTTTATAAAAACTCTCTCAAGTGAGACAAAATCAGTGTTTCAAGCGAACGATCTTAAAGTAAACAAGAATTTTTAGGAAAGACAATATTTTTTGGACAATTTTAAAGATGTCCTCAAGAGAGAAAAATAATCTTAAGTAGAATGTCTTTAAAAATATTAAAAATATCCTCGAGAGATTGGGAAATGATATTGAGATAGACAATATTTTTTCTGATTAAAGAAAATGGTCTCGTGGTCTTAAGAAAGACATTTTTGAATATTCTTTCAATGAGATCCTCAAGAGAGGGGGAGCCTAGCATTTCATGAAAATGACTGTAGTGATGAGTGTTTGATGCTAAGGAAAACTATCTCAAGTGAGATTTTATTTCGAGAGAAAATTATCTCCAATGAGATGAAATTCATTTTATGGAAAACTATCTCAAGTGAGATAAACTTTTTGTTTTGAGGGAAACTATATCAAGTGAGATAAAATTTTGTTTCAAGAGAAACCATCTTAAGTGAGATTTTGTTTTGATAAAAAAATGTCTCAAGTAAGACAAAATCAATGTTTTTGTTTCAAGTGAACGATGTTAAAGAAAACATGATTTTTTTGGAAAGACTATTTTTTGGACAATTTTAAAGATGTACTCAAGAGAGAAAAATAATCTTAAGTAGAATGAGATTCTTTAAAAATATTAAAATTTCCTCGAGAGATTGGGAAATGATATTGAGATAGACAATATTTTTTCTGATAATTTTTTATGAAACCTCAAGAGAGAAAAATGGTCTCATGGTCTTAAGAAAGACATTTTTAAATATTCTTTCAATGACATTCTCAAGAGAGGGTGAACATAGCATTTCATGAAAATGCATATAGTGATGAGTGTTTGATGCTAAGATGCATGTGTATGTAAAATGTGTCAATGATGCAAGTGCAACTTTCATAAATGATAATGATGCAAAGATACACGAGAAGTCTTCATTCTCAAATTCTTTGATCTTCCTTATTCTTTTATCACTGTAGTATATCTTTGTAATTCTTGACTCACTAAAAATGTTCTTCATGCCCCAAGATTTATTTTCTTTGCCCCATTTTCTAATTCTGAGTTTTCAAATTGGATAGATCCTTGTGTAAGATATATTTTCATTCCCAAGAGGGATTTTCTTTTTGAAAATATTTTTCTTCATCTTTCACTTTCATAATGTGAAGAGTTCGATGAAGAAGTTTTGGAAAAGCAAAAGGGTGTCCCTTGCTTCGGGTTCACAATTGAAACAAATAAAAAAATGAGTTCATTAATTCAAACAAATCAATTATCCTTTTAATCCTTCAAAAATTATAGCTTTTTGATAAGCGCCAAGACTAATGATGATTTTGAAATTTGGATTAATTAAGCAATGAAAGATGTTTTGAACTGGCTTTTTTTGTTAGTATTTAACACTTCTGGTTCTTTGTTGTTCCTCAATCTAATATGTTCATCATGTTCATCTTTTAAAAATGTCTATCAGTTCCAACCTCAAGTGAATGCTTCTAGTATGTACGATGATTTATCCATATATTTATAAGATCAATTCTTATGTAATAGTTGCACAATGTTCACATTCGAGCCGCCTTTTCGAGTTTTCAACTCGAACCCTCCTTTGGTTTCAAGACATCCTTTGAAGATTTTCATTTTAAAACCTCATTTTATCATTTTTTTCATGTTCTTCATCAAGCATTAAAGTTTTAGAAAACCTTATAAAAATAAAAAAAAAACTAACCCTAAGGGGCTGAATAAAATCTAGAGATAAGACACTTCCACTTAGATATTCTTTTATGATTAGAAAGGACATTTTAGGCACGAAAAGTAGGTCAGGGATCACAATTATGAAAGAAATGATAAATAAGATCAAACAAGTGTTCAAGGGTGATTAAACTAAGAATCAATTATTTCATTATTGTTTTTTCAATTTGAATTTGTTTCCATGTGCGTTCTTCTTTTTCTCTTTTGGATCCCTCTAGACTATCCATTTGTGGGTTTTCATCCTAGAGCTCATTTCCTTTTTCAATTCCTTTGACATTTTATAATCTTCACCTAGATTGAATAAACTTGGATTCAATTTTACTTGATCCACTTCGTGGTTAGAGAAGTCATTTTTCATGAAGAACTCCTTGAATGTGCTTCTTTCCATCTCTTTTGATAAATTCGGGACTTAAATTTAATTTGAGCACAAGTTACATCTCTTATTTTTCTAAATTGGATTTGAATCTTCAAACACATTATATCTAGTCAATCTTATAGTTCTTTACTGTTGATTGTCTTCACTCATGTGAGTATATTTTCTTTCGCCTTACCCAGTGTGAGGAGTGATCCTTGATTAGGGTTAAATCCAAAAATTAATTTAGGCTCACATGGGGATATCAATGAATAGTTTTATCTTTTTGTGAAGTAATAGGAAAAGAATGTCATCCATTATTTTATAAACAAAAGTCCTTGTGAAAGACGTATCCCTAGGGGCTAGATATTCAGAGTTAATCCTTTATTCACTAAAAAACAAGCCATTCATAAAAATGAGAGTGCCTTTTTTACCTTTTTTAGTTTTTTTCAATCACTCAAGCTTATCCTTATGAGGTCAATGCAGGATGTTCCATCTTTTCTTCTATTGGGAAGATTTGCATGCAAGATAATATTTTACATTTAATGTCGTTGGATTTCATTAGGCCTGAGAAGGTTGGTTTTGTGTATAAGAAGACGCTGACATGACTTTAAAGTCGTCTATGTTGAGAGAGTAAAATCTTTTCAAGGATAACTGCTCATGAAAAGGTAAGGGCAAGATTTTTTGTGTTTGGAGAAAAGGTAATGTCAAGATTGTGTTTCAATATTGGCCACAGATAATTCGAGTGAAAATTCAAGGGATTACATTTTTTTTACTAGAGACAAGATACGAAAGGGTTAATCTAGTCACTTGTCAAAGGAATATAATCTTGAACCTCAAAAGAGTATTTCATTTCTTGACTTTTAATGATCCTTCAAGTTTTAAAATACGTTTCATTATCCATAGCCTAAGAAGGTAGAATTTATTCATCGAATGCAATCATTATACCTTTTTTTAAAATATTTACCCAAATAAATTAAGAAGGATAAAAAATGTTCAAACAAGATTGAACACAATTTCAACAAAGCTTCAAGGTGGATGAACACAACTTCTTCTGTATCTTCTCCATTTTTCATTAAACGTCCAAGCACATGATTCAATCAAATTATGGTCCTTTTATCTTTATGCCCTACAATTCTTGGTGGTGTGTCTTGAGCTTTTACCTGGGTGACCATCATAGGTGGAATCATTACCATCAAAATGAGGATATGAAGTTATGCGATTAAAATACCTAGCACGAAATCCTCTATAAACCATTTCCAATATTTTCATTATTGGTGAATGTAAGAATGCTTAAATAAATGAAATGTAAATGCAAAATACAAAGATGCAAAGATGCAAATGAATGAAAAATGTGAGGCATTGATCACAAAAGTAATTGTCATAGAACAACCTTAATCGAACAAAATTTTTATTATAAATAAACTAAAGAACATTTCAAACATAGACTTGCAAATTTTGAACTCCTTCCAAAAGGCTCACAACTATTTTTCCTTCCTGTGACGTTGGTTGGACACCTTGGTGCACGTCTCTACATGATGAGTCATATTGTGTGTTCATTTCAAGAAAGTCTAAATAATTACATGTCTTTCTTGTCAATTCTTGGATACTATTATGCTTGGCACTAAACTAGATCATATTTGTTCAATTCTAACAAGTGATCCTCCTTTAGGCTTTCTCCATCTTCCTTCTCTTGTGATCAATGTCATACCTCTACATTCTTAATTTCATGAATTATAAACCCTTTGTCCATTGACGCAAAGTGTTCCAATTCGATAACCACCTTACATGTCAATATTTATATGTTATGATGATGAAAATAATGGAAAACAAAACAAAAGGAAAATAAGTTAGTAAGGTATGTTAATAAATAAAAATTAAAATTATGACAATTCTTAGCCCACATGATATCTACCTTACATGCTCTTCTTCTTACTAGAACATGATTTCTATTTCGAATGCTTTTTGATAGAATACTAAATCCTAACTGTGTACATTTTTAGTTCGCATGCCTTGAGCAATAGATAAAAGTTAAGGTAAGAAAATCAATCATCTTAGGGTTTTAACATGGCTTTGGGTTGGCCTCTAATCTCATAGAAAAACGGTTTGGTTCTAAAAAGGTACTTGAGTTCTCCTTGTTTGTGCCCCCTTAGACTTTATCAAACCCTCGGTCCTAAACCCATCACAAGTTTGTATGGACTGAGTTAAACTCAAGAGAATACATTCTCCTATGTCTAACACAGAGAATACATTTCTGTGAAGACATAACGTATATGAACCCCGAAGACTACTTGTTAGGCCTGACATAGAGAATAAATTCCCACGAAGGCATCACTTTCACCCCACTTAAATAGGGTCGGAGCTTGGGTATAGAGATTAAAAGAGGAAATGACTTTGTTAGAAAAAAATATGAAAACCAATTAAAGTACACATCAATACAACAATTTATTAGAAAAAAATATTCAAAGATAAGTAAAGAAGATAAAAAAATTAAAACCTATACATACAACTTGTTCTTGAAAAGAAAATCGATAACTGATTATGGCTTGACTCTCTTGTAGTCCCAGTGAAGTTGCCAAGTTGTCGCAACAACCCTTCGGGTGGCTCGAGATCGAATCTCGACCTAAAGTGTTTTTTTATCTTTTTGGAGTCACCACCAACCTTTTAGGTTAGGTATGGTCGGATACCTAAATTTTATCTTTTACCGGACCTACATCTTACCAAAGATTCACTTGGAAGAGTACGATAGTCGATTACGTGTGGGGAAGGATGAGTACCCCCACATTGCCTTTTTGGTACCAACACAATTATGAGTTGTCTTAATAGAGAAAATTAAAGTTAGAGCCAAAATTTAAAGAAATTATTCAAATTACTTACCTTTGAGAATTGGTTATTGTAAAACAAGATAAATTAGTGTTTAAAAAATAAAAATAAGAATAACTTGGGTCTAATCTACAAAAATGAGGTAAGAGAGTCAAAGGTACCATATAAAAAATAATAATATAACTCATTTACTAACTATTAACTGTTGTAACTTATTTTCAGTGATACGATGTGTCTCAAGTTATTTGTGAAAAAATCGATTTTGTGAAGAAATGTTTTGGAGTCGCCATCGACCTTTTAGGTAGGTCGAAACCCATAGACCGCCTTTTAAAAGAGTTTTTAAGAAAACATCATTTTGAAAGATGCACCAATTTACGTGTAACCAGAATTTCATTATTTTTTAGTAATAAAAGAGGGGTTCGGGAGTCGATTACACATGGGGAACGATAAGCACCCCCCACAACGCCCAAAATTGGTACTTCGTCGATTATAAATTATCTCTAATGGTGGAAATCTAAGAATCCAAATATAAATTTAAGATACGATCTTATTATTCCAAATTCAACCTTACAATTTTTATTTAACGGAAATTCTAAGGAAAACCGAATTCGGTAGGGATGATTGGTGGTGGCAGGGCATGGCTAGGGATAAAAATTGGTAATTATAGCTGCCCCTCTTTGCTCATTGCTATGAAATAGGAATAGGGCAAAGACAAAAAACACCAATTTTATCCAACTTGGTCATCTGATATCTCTGAGCTCTAAGTTCTTCTCATTATGAAGTCTTCACTCTTCTGTTCGGACGAGTTCTTCTTATTATGAACCCTTCCATTGAAATATTGATCCACATTCTTCTATGATGAAATCAAAAAAAAATGTTGACGTTGATCTACCTCCTTCTATGATAGAATCAAACAAAAGGGTGAACAAGTTCTTCTCATTATGAACTTCTTCTCCTTATTCGGATAAGTTCTTCTCATTATGAACCCCTCCATTGGAAATGTTGATCCATATTCTGATGTGATGGAATCGAACATAATGTTGACGCTGATCTACCTCATTCTATGATAGAATCAAACAAAAGGGTGAACAAGTTCTTCTCATTATGAACTTCTTCTCCCTCTTCGGATAAGTTCTTTTCATTATAAACCCTTCCATTGGAAATTACGATTCACCTCCTTTTGTGATGGAATCGAGCAAGAATGAAAATATTGATCCACCTCCTTCTATGACAGAATCGAACAAAATGTTGATGTTGATCTACCTCATTCTGTGATAGAATTGAGCAAAACGGAGAACAAGTTCTTCTCATTATGGGCTTTTTCTCCCTCTTCGGATGAATTCTTCTAATCATTAAACCCCTCTATTGGAAATATTGATCTATCTCCTTCTGTGATGGATTAGAAATTGTAAAAAGATTATCATATATTAGTAACAATCGTATTTGAAATACCCGGAGGTATTGACCCAAAGGTCCTTGAATCTTTTTTGAGATCTACGTTTTCAAAGATTGAAAAGTGGACTAATTCTTTGTTGAAATCTTCTTCAACAAGGAAATGTGAAATCTTTGCTAACTTTGGAATTCCTGTTAAATATTCAACATCTGGATCAAAATGAATACGATTCTTTTGGTTTCTTTCAATTTTTTATTATTCTTTTATTTTTTTTATTTTAAATCCTTGTATATTAATGTTTGTATTTGATTGATTTTCAGATATTAAAATTTTGGATTCACTTTAGTTTGATTTTTGTGTAGTTGTTTGTCAAAAGTTTGAGAATTTCTCCTCCCACACAATATGTGCATTACATAAACATAAGATTTATACTCGAGCTTTTTCCCCTTTAAGTGGGAGTAAAAACGACGTCTTCGTGAGAATTTATTATCCGCGTCAGACCTAACAAGTAGCTTACAGGGTTCATATGCCCTATGTCTTCGTGAGGATTTAAAAATGTGCCACCTCAAATTAAAATCGTTTCGTTTAAGCCTATAACGGGTGAGGATTGAGGGTCTGGCTCGCCTAAGGGACATCGACAAGAACAATTCGAGTACCTTTACTCCTAGAACCAAAACTCTGTATCCTGCCCCACCCCTTCCCCAATGCCTGCCCTATGATTTTTCACACATTAAATAAAAGGCTGTGTGCAGTTGGGCATATCTGTACACTTATTATAGCTGACACTACATTCTCATTTGCAGGAGCTACTCAATAGATTTTGCTTTCCAAGTTCAAAAGGTGCATTTGATCTGTTTCCGCTATTCTCCGGTAAATAGAATCTGATTCTCAATGGAATCTTGAATTAACTTTGTTAATGATTTCTTCTTCTTCTTTTTTGAATTAGATATCTAGCGACGAGTGAGAAGACGAAGAAGAATGTCGAAGGCTGGTGCATTTGATCTGGCTTCTGGTGTTGGTGGCAAGATCGATAAAACTGAAGTCCTTTCTGCTGTTGAAAAGTATTCTTCTCGTTTTTTTTTTATTTTGTCTTTGGAATGTTTGCATTAATTTGTTTTTCTTTACGTTTATGCTTCATCTTTCCTATATCCCTTCCCTTTTAGTTTTTGTGCCTTGCAAATATAATTTTGATTGCAACAAACGTCTTCAATGTATTTGATGGAGTTTCAAATTATCATTATCGTCATTACGTTAACCATTTCTTCAAATATTTTTCCCGTTAGATGTTAGTAGGTGACGGAATGATATCGATAGATTGAATCTCGATTAAACGTTTTGAAATTCAAGATTGATTTAGAATTGGCCTCACAGGTGTATAGTCTGATGTTTAATGAAACTGGATTTATGTGCTTTCTAAGTAAAATGCTTAATTCTTACTTTATGGATTACTAGTCAACCATAATTTGTCAATCGTCTAGTTAGTTTAGATTATTAGCATATCCTTTCTCTCTTAGATGATGCTAGTTTGCACATATCAAGCTCATATTTTATATCTATAATGGGTTTCATCTCCCATCTCTCAAGTAGAAGATTCTTTAATATTTGGTCCCATGAAACATTCCGGTAGAATGCAGTCACATCCAGATGTTGACTGTCTTTTACTCACAAGTGGCTACACAACCATATTTGTAAATTTATACAACTCTATGGAACATGGACTGGGTCATGAATGATAACTGTTTTTCTATTTCGTTCTGAAACATTTTGAAAGTGACGGATTTGGTTGAAAGAAGCAAGATGTGGCTTAAAATTATTTTTATATAATATGTGAATTAAATATAAATGTGTCGAACTTCAACTAGATATGACTGCTAGCTGATTCATTAAATGTTTCTTTTATCATGGACCATTAACTGTGTCCAACTTCAACTGGACTTGACTGCTAGCTGATTTACTATTTGTTTCTTTTAACATGGAGCATTAACTATGTCTAACTTCAGTTGGACTTAACTGCTTGCTGATTTACTATTTGTTTATTTTATCATGGAGCATACCGATGGATCACATCTTTATTTTATTTTTTTTCGGGAATTCTATCCTCTTCTTCCCTCTAATCGATTGAATAAAAAGTTGTTTGTTATATTACACACCAACTCTGAAATTAACCTAAACATTGATCTTGATGTGGATTGCCTCGGCATGAATTCTTTTATTCCATTTCTTAAGTTAATGGTGGATGTTTATCGATTATATCCTCTCATTTTAAAAAGGGGTGGGGTCTTCAAATTGGCTAAATAAAAGTTCTGGGGATTTGTTAAATGCTAATGTTGGTTATGCAGTTATTTGGTTGAATTTTGGAATTGTTGAACATATGGAGTTAGATTTCACAATAAAAAGTTAAATTACTAAAAATTAATTAGCTGCATCATCAGTTGAACATTGGAGTGGTATCGAAATATTGGGATAGGAAAAAAAAAGCTGCAGACTTGGGATTTTGTTGTTAGCGTCCCTTTGGGTTTCAATGGTGATTGTCATATATATGAAGAAAAATAATCTGGCGGGGCTATTTATTATGGTTGCTACTTGTTATTTACTAAAGAAGTTATAATTTTTTTTTGTCATCATAAGATGTCAAGATTTCATATAGGTTTCTCTGAACCCAGTTTTCTTTATATTCAAAGAGTAGTGAACCCTGAACTTTACTCTAAAAGCAAAATAGTAATCATGTAAAGATCCCCAACTCCAACTGAAGGGTTGTGCAGTGAAATTTATTGGAAGTCATTGATAGTATGTAACAAAATAATTGTAATTCATTAAACAAAAATAAAGCATATGTGCACATGCTACTGCATACCATACATGGATCTTCTGCAGCATGGTGACCAAAACCCTAGGGTAGTAAGTAGATGCTTAAAATTCGTACGGGTATCCTTGCATTTATGCATGATCACTTGAAATACATTCTTTTACTCTTTAGACTTTTGTAAGTGCTTCTGAAATGACATATAATATCCTGTTAATGATTCAGGTACGAGAAATATCATGTCCTTTTTGGCGGTGAAGAGGAAGAGAGAAAGGCCAACTACACTGACATGGTTAGAATAGCTTCTTTTTCCAATCTTGCAATCAATGAAGCTTCCAACCTGCTGCCTGATTCCTTAGTGTAGCTCATTTTCAACTTCTGCAAATAATTATGAATGAGGTGTTTGGATATTTGCTTTATTGTTTTGGTTGACTTGACTGTGTTACTTACACTGGCAGATCTAGTTGTTAATTTCATCAAGCTAGATGATGAGAAGATACCTGTCATTTTGTCTTAAACTAATGAATACCTTATTCTCCTTCACATCTTTACTGGAATGATAACGTTAAATTAGGAGTTTAGGACTCGATTGCATGGGCAAAAATTCATATGATGTTATGAATTCAGGTTAACAAATACTATGATCTGGTTACCAGCTTTTATGAGTTTGGATGGGGTGAATCTTTCCATTTTGCTGCCAGGTATCCATTCATTCACTTCTATATTGTCTGCAAGGAAGATAGTGCAGTTGCTTTTTTATGACACTGCTGATCATTATCATTGTTTCTGCAGATGGAACGGGGAGTCTCTCAAAGAAAGCATAAAGAGGCATGAACATTTTCTTGCTTTACAACTTGGCTTGAAGCCTGGACAAAAGGTTTTTCCACTTCATTAGAGGCTTAGAGCATGAAGCAATTGAATTATGAGTTTTTTTTTTTTACTTAAGCTTTTACTTTTCTTTTAGGTGTTGGATGTTGGATGTGGAATTGGTGGACCACTTAGAGAAATTGCTCGATTCAGGTGCATAGCAGTTTGTTTCCAATGCTTATTTGCTTTATTTCTTCTTCCTTTTCTGTTTTTTCCCTCGTTTATTGTATCTATTGTGCACCTTTATTGCTGATTACGCTAGTTTTCATTGTTATATTTGTGTATGTGTATGGATCATGGATGAGCATAGAGACTTGAGTCATCTGATCTCAGTTTTTGTTCATTGAGCCTGTGCTTTTCTATATAGAGAGAGACATATTTATTTTTCTTTTGGTTGATTAAATAAGTTCAAATTAGAGGGAAAATGTTGCAATTATCTTGTAAGGTAAGCTGAC
Source organism: Hibiscus syriacus (assembly GCF_006381635.1). NCBI lineage: Eukaryota > Viridiplantae > Streptophyta > Magnoliopsida > Malvales > Malvaceae > Hibiscus > Hibiscus syriacus. The sequence goes on from NW_024062764.1 coordinate 64,257, forward strand.
TCATAGCTGTTGTTGAACCATTGCCCTGTGCTATTGGATAGTTCTGTAGCTGTGGCAATATATTTTGTGAATAAATTATGAGAAGTTATAGCCTTATTTAAAAAAATATCTTGAAGAACTTAACTTTTTTTTTTTTGTGGTGATTGCTGCAGTTCTACATCTGTCACTGGGTTAAACAATAATGAATATCAAATAACGAGAGGAAAGGTGAATATCTCTTCATTCTAAAATAGAAATGTTAATTCATATGCAGCAGATGGTATTTTTCTCTTGCTGTTCTTTTCTTTTCTTTTTCTTTTTGTTAAACACTCTTGTTTCTGATTGTAAGTTTATTGATCTTTGGATCTATTATTAGCCACTTTGGGTTGATTAAAATGAATAATATTTTAAGAATTTCTCAAGTTCTCCTTTTACATAGTGATGGATCGTGGTTATATAGTTTTTGGCTCAACTACCATAAAGTTTTCTTCATTTTTTGAATTAAAAATGTGATCTTTTACAGGAATTAAACCGCACTGCTGGAGTGGAGAAGACTTGTGACTTTGTGAAGGTTCATAATTTTCTGTGTCAAATTTCTTTATTGTTCTTTCACTCGAGTTTACATTATGTTGTTATTATTCCTTTAATATTTCTTTTTCACACTAGCTTGGAATTAAGTTTTTTTTTTTATGATGCAGAACATTGTTACGACCGACTTTCTTATTGTTATTGTCTAATGCAGGCCGACTTTATGAAGATGCCTTTTCCTGACAACACTTTTGATGCAGTTTATGCAATTGAAGCTACCTGCCATGCTCCAGATGCAGTATGTCAATTTAAATTTCCCCATCACAATCAAGATCCTTGTTTTGACTTGATTGTTTTCATGTTACACCACTTCATTAATTTGACTGTTTGTGACATAGTATGGATGCTACAAGGAGATTTACAGAGTCCTTAAGCCGGGTCAGTGTTTTGCTGCGGACGAGTGGTGCATGACAGATGCTTTCGATCCAAATAACGCAGAACATCAGAAAATTAAGGTGGGCATCTTAAAGGGCTGAAAATGTACCTGTTTGTTGTGCATCCGTGAGTTTAGCTTAAATGAAAGTTTTATTTATATAGGCCGAAATCGAGATTGGTGATGGTCTACCGGACATCAGGTTGACTAGAAAGTGCCTGGAAGCTCTAAAACAGGCTGGTTTTGAGGTGAACTCTTACCTGTCTCCACCCTCCATCCATCCCTTTTAGTCCTTTATAAGTTGGTAATCTTTTCTTTATCTAACTCTAGGTAATTTGGGAGAAAGATCTTGCTATCGACTCCCCTGTCCCATGGTACTTGCCGTTAGACAAAAACCATTTCTCATTGAGTAGCTTCCGTCTAACAGCTCTTGGACGCTTTTTCACTAGAAATATGGTAAAAGCTACCAAGCACCATACCTTTCCATTCTCATGAACTATGGACTCAATATTAAAGATTATAAGGTCTTACCGGTTATCGCATCGGTCTGTTTGTAGGTCAAGGCTCTGGAATTTGTAGGATTTGCTCCGAAGGGAAGTCAAAGGGTTCACGATTTTCTAGAAAAAGGTGCGGAAGGGCTGGTTGAAGGTGGCAGGTGAGTTACATTATGAATCTATTTCCCCATGATTACTTTATCATGGTAAGTTTTGAGAATGTTTTCTAGTTTGCTGATGGTATGCGTTTCGATTTCAGGAAAGAGATATTTACGCCTATGTATTTCTTTTTGGCCCGTAAACCGCTTTCGGACAGTCAGTGATCCGACAATGTAGGGTGTGAAAACTGAATGAATCTTATCCAAATTGAACTTAATTTTGGCTATTTGGTTCATTATCCGTAATAGTTTTAGAGATTTCGTGTTTACTTTGATTTCTACCGTCTGAATTAGTTGAAACATAAATTGTTGTATTTTTATCTTTTTTTGATGTTCTATTTTGTTGAATATTTGCTGGATGACTAATACTCATTTGAATTATTAAAAGAGAGAAATTCAAAATATACTTTTAACTTATTAATGGTGGAAATAAAATTGACCAGATATACATCTTTTGGTCTAATTTTGACCCTTAAATTCCTCAATTTTCCATATTAGTCCCTAAACATGTCTACCTAAGGTAGTTCTTTTCTTGGCTTGCTCCCCTTGTCTCGTTCGTTGGTCTCTTGTCATCTTTAAAACTTGATGTCTGTTTTTGGATAATGAAATTGTGGCTTTGAATCTGGTTACAGCTCGTCGACGTCTGTGAAAAATGAACATCTTACTTAGGGATAGTAATGGGTCGCGTTTGATTTTTTATTCACTTGAGGTCGATTTGAAAATTGAAGTCATCAACTGGCACCTGACTCGATATGAAATCTAACTCGATATTTTAGATTAAAATCTACATTTGACTCGACTTGACCTAAATATATTAAAAATCATTTTCATTATATAAAATAAGGATTTGATTAAAATATACACATGACACCTTATGGATGGTTGGTTTATTTTTTTTGAATTAAATTAAAATTAAGACTAAATTCATAGAATATGTAACTACTGAGGACCAAATATATAATTATACCAATTATTAATTGTAACATTATTAACTGTCACATTAGTACTTTCATCAAATATTAACATCAGGTGATTATATTGAAACAAATTAAATAGTTAAGTGGTCATATTGACGATATTTTAAAAATGGTCAAATTGACGTCAACTCCATAGTTAAGGTGGTCATTGATATAATTTATCCTATTTTAAAAAGAAAATGGTGTTTTAAAAAAATATTTTTTTCATTTTAAAAATGAAATGACTTGGTTTAGTTAATGAAATATTTAAAGGGATGGCTAAAGAGATCTCAGTGATTAAAAGAATGATTGTTTGAGGTTTCATGTTTAAATACGATGTTTGTAGGTATATAAACATTCATTATCACATGTTTGAGACTTTTTCAAATATATATTATTTTATAATCATCCTGTCCACATTAGTATAAAAATATTTTGTAGTATATTGGTATGAGTTAAGGTTAAAGTCTCATGCATAATTTTCAATTCAACACTAAATTTGATTTTTACTTACATTTGAATAAGTATATTTGTTCTATTGGTAAGATACTCATCTTTGTTCCCTCGTACACTCTTAGATAATGAATTTTAGACCCATTAGAAGTAGTCCTATTTCTTCCTTTAGAATCTTTTTTACCTTTTAGATATAATTAATATTATATTTTAGAATTTATAAAAAAATTGTTTCCATTTAAGCTATAACGATCGAATTTAATCAAATTATATTATTCATTTTTTATTTTAATAAATTGAGTCACTTATATTAAACTTAAAAATTTCATTTGATTTCTAACGTACAAAGATGAAGAACTCACTGAAAATTCAAAAGAATCCAATTTTTCCCCAAAAAAATAGGGTAAACTACATCATATATAACATTGAACTTTAGGCGTTTATCGTTTATACCGTTGAACTTTCAATTTTATCAACTATAGTACTGAACTTTTATTTTCATTTCAGTTATACTACTTAATCATTAAATTGTTAACGGCTGATGACGTGACTAACGGTTATCGAAGTAGACACCTCACCAAAACTACATCATTTTGATCTGATTGTTAAACGATTCAATGGTCTTATGGTATAATTGAAACGAAAATCAAATTTCAACGTTATAATTGACAAAATTATAAGTTTAGTAGTATAAACGATACAACACATAATGTTTGGTGGTAACTGTGTACTATACCCAAAAAAATATAAGAAATAAATAATAAATTGAACACATATAAATATAGTGTAACACCCTAAACCAGTTCGACCCAAATATCACTAGATCATGATGTCAGACGGGACCACCAAGGTTGCTTACCCAAAATTTTTCTTTAAAACAACTGCAAAATACCATATAAAATCCATCTAAAGTAAAATAAAACAAAATGTAGTAATCCAAAGTTTACAAAAATATGAGGAGCTCCCAGTCATCCAGAATAAATACACCGAGTTTAAAACCAAAATAGAGTTATATCTGAATACAAAAAGGGTCTACAATAGTACATGCCCCCTAAACTAAATCAAGACGTACTTCGGTGTCTCGATTATGCTAGAATATCTGGTGACGATAACACTCCTCGGACGACCTCCTAAGAACCAGCGCACAAAAACATATTCCGAACGTTGAGCTTACGAGTTCAGTGCCTCACTATAATTGTACTATACTACATGCATGCACTAAATGCATCCTAGTGGCACAGGTTAGAAGACATGGACATGTTGAATTATCATGTTGAGGTAGACATCATGGTGCGGCTAAGGGTTTTACATCTCAGAGCTCACACACCCTTTTAGCCTTCCTAAAATACCCTTGGGTATTTTGGTGAGATTCGGAGATGCACCAGAAACATACACCCGCCAACTTACTCCGTCTAGTCTTTGGGCATTTACTTGCATTCGACAATTGAAGTGCCTTGGCACTGACTAGATATATGAATTGTACGATCGTATCTGCTAAAGTAACTCGGGTGTCTTGAATGTGTCTCGAGCTTCAAGCAAGGCTAGTTTTTTGTCATCCTAGCTGTCACTATTTCTAATTGTTTCCGAGTTATTAATGTTCTCACTTGTAGTTTTATTACATGACATTCTGTTGTAATTGGGTCTTTCAATTCTACCCCTTAAAGCTCTTGGGTTTCTTGCCCAAAACTATTCGTAGGGGCTCAGTATCGGTACAGGTTTATCGGTATTGATACTAACTTTTGGGTATCGATACTTTCCTGAGTATTGATACTAAATTTGTCTTTGATATTTTGAAAAATACCTCAGAATCAATACCCCTGTTGGGGAGTATCGATACTCTACCCTTTGTATCAATATTCCCATGAGTACCGATTCCAAAATTGTATTATGGAATTATCTAAGTGCTCTCAGTATTGATTCCACCCATTAGTCTCGATACCTTACCTATAATATCGATACCCATTGCATGAGTATCGATATTCCTAGCCCAAAACTTTTTTGTTTTTAACAACTAAAGAACATTATCGGTATTGTTCTTTCAGTACCGATACTCATACACATAAATACTCTGTTTTAGGCATAAAAAGCCATCCCAATATCTATAAATATCCTATTGAGGTCCCCCAATTTTATTAAAGTGTTATGTATTATATTAGGGGTCATAAAAGGTCCATAAACATGCTGGAAAACACTGAATATTGAATTCTAGCATGAACATGCTTTATAACTCATGCAACCTACCCAAACACATCTAATGACCTACTTGTGGTAGAGCTGAGTTAGAAGCAAGTTACCTTGATATCCCTAGCTGCTGGAAACACCCAAGGTTCAACTAAGTTTGAGCTTTTTCTTCCCCTTAATCTTGGAGCTTTCTCCAACTTCTCTCACTTATAATTCTCTTACGACAACTATAATACCTCAAAGTTTCTATCTTTTCTATCTTGAGCTTGAGGAAAAACATGAAGAGAAGCATGAAGTCTCTTTGGGAGAAGAAAATGACTAAAGGATTGAAAAGAGGAATCAATGGGTGACCTCACCAACATTTAAAGATTTCAACCTTTATAAAGAAAATGGTTAAATTTCTCTCTTTGTCCTCCAAGTTTTAGTCACCAATCAAAAACACCAATTTTCAACTCATGTTGGTCTTAAACTAATCCCAAACCAAAACTCACTTGGTCTATGACATCCTACATGGCTAATGGGTTTACTTAAACTTACTCGGGTTAACCCGAAACTATTAACCCAAGTTTTGGTGTGTTCCAATTTCCCCTCCTAGAAAAATATTTCATCCTTGAAATTTACCTAGATAGAAGAGGTGAGGGTACTGAAGTTGTATTTCCTCCTCGATTTCCTAAGTTGATTCCTCAACGACATGGTTCCTCCATGGCACATTCAATAAAGGAATCATCCTCTTCCTTAGCTCATTTACATATCTAACTAAGATTCTGATCATTTCTTCCTTATAGGTCATGTATGGGCTTACCTCGATCTGTTCTAGGGGTATGACACAAGATGGATCAGAATGATATCTTTTGAGCATGGATACATGGAACACATTGTGAATGTGCTCAAAATCTGGTGGTAAGACTAACCGTTAAACTATTGGTCAAACCCTCTCCAATACATAGTAAGGTCCTATGAAGTGTGGGGTCAACTTTCCCTTGCGTCCAAAACGAAACATTTTCTCCCATGAGGAAACCTTGAGGAATACCTTGTCCCCCACTGCGAACTCTATATCCTTACGCTTCAGATCTGTACAAGATCTCTGCCTATCTAAGGCTTCTCTCAACCAGCTCTGAATTAACCAAACTTTCTCTTTGGTTTCTCTAATCAAGTCTTGAGTCACTATCTTACCTCACTGAGCTCTGTCCAGCATAGTGGAGTTCTACACTTGTGCCCATATAAGGCCTCATACGGAGTCATCTAGATGCTTGGATGAAAACTGTTATTGTATACAAAATCCACTAATAACATGTGGTCCTCCCAACTACCCTCAAGATCTATGATGGTGCACCTAAGAATGTCCTCTAAGATCTTAATGACACATTCTCACTGACCGTCTGTTTAAGGATGAAAAGCGATACTGAAGTTGAGCTTATTGCCTAGGGAATCATAAAGGGTTTTCTGAAAGTGGGAAATGAATCGAGGATCTCTGTCAGATATGATAGAAATCGGTACACTGTGTAATCTCATAACCTTATAGATGTGCAACTGAGATAACCTCTCTGAGGTATAATCCATCCTGACTGGGAGAAAATGGGTTAATTTGGTTAAATGGTCAACTATGACCCAAACTGCATCATGTCTCTGTCTGGTCATGGGTAATCCAGTCACAAAGTCTATGGTTACCTTGTCCGTTTTTCATTGAGTAATCTGAATGGGCTGAAGTAAACTTGAAGGAACCTGGTGTTCCGCTTTAACCTGAGAGTGGGCCACCAGTACAACTATCGAAGCTCTTACTACATCTTGTTACTACCTGGATGAACTGAGAGTGGGCTGTCATGTGCCTCATGGAGGATCCTACTATGTAACTAAGAGACTACGAGTACACACAACTGACCCACCCTTGAAGTACAATACGCCACTCTCACGTAACTCAAACCCTGGTGCTTCTCCTGGGATAAACCTAATCAACTCTAGCCTTTAACCAATCATCTAAACCCTGCAGTCTCTTGGTTTCACCTACTAACTCAGGCTCAACTCACAACTCGGTTAACAACTCGTCTTCACTAGTCAAGCTCAGTCGTGCTAGGAGAGCTCACATCTTTAACATCAACTTTCTACTCAAGGCATCTGTTACAACGTTCGCCTTACCCAGATGGTAGTCTATCATACAATCATAGTCCTTAAGTAACTTGACACACTTACATTGTCTCAAGTTCAACTCCTACGTGTGTAGATACTTAAGACTCTTATGAACTGTGAATATGTGACATTTCTCACCAAAATGGTAGTGTCGCCCAAATCTTCAAGGTAAACACAACTTCTGCTAGCTCAAGGTCATGGGTAGGATAATTATACTCATGAGGTTTAATTTGGAAAGATATATAAAGTACAACCTTGCCTTCCTACATCAAGATGCATCCAAGACTATTCAATGAAGCGTCACTGAAAACTGTGAAGTCTTACCCGACTCTGGTTGAGTTAACACTAGGGCATGAGTTAGGATGGTTTTTAACTGTTCAAAGCTTTTCTATCATTTCTCATCCCACAAAAAGATAACTCCCTTATAAAGAAACTTGGTCAATAAGGCAACTATCATCGAGAAACCCTGAATGAATAAACAATAGTACCCAACTAGACCTAAAAAATACACACCTCTGACATATTATTAGGTGGCTCCCACTCAACTATAGCCTGAACATTTTAAGGGTCAAGTCAAATACCGTCTACTGACACGACATGTCCCAAAAATAAAATCTATGGCAACCAAAACTTATACTTCCCAAAGTTGGAGAACAACTGTTGGTCTTGAAGTGTTTGAAGGACGTTACGGAGATGTTGATCATGCTCCCCCTTTAATCATGAGTACACCAGGATGTCTATAAACAACACTACAAACTAATCTAAGTAAGGATAAAAGACTCAGTTCATCAAGTCCATGAACAATAGGTGTTGGTAAGTCCAAATGACATTATTAAGAACTCGTAATGATTGTATCTCATCTTGAAAGTATTCTTAGCCACATCGGCATCTTTCACCTTCAACTAATAATATCCTGACTGTAAATCGATCTTGGAGAACACACATGCTCCCCTAAGTTGGTCAATGAGATCATCTATCCTAGGGAGTGGGTAATGGTTCTTGATGGTTACATTGTTTAACTACCCATAGTCAAAACAGAACCACATCTCCCCATTCTTCTTCTTAAGAAACAAAACCAACGCTCCCCATGGAGAGATGCTCGGTCGAATGAAGCCCTTCTGTAACAAATTCTAAATCTGAGCCTTTAGCTCCTTCAATTCTATTGGTGCCATACGGTACGGAATAATGGACACTGGAGCCAAACCATGCATTACGTTGATGCCAAACTCTAGTTCATGATAGGGTGGTAAACCTGACAAATATTTTGGGAACATATCAGGGAAATATCGAACTGCTCAAATATTCTCAAGTGTTGAAACTAAGATTTTGATTTCGACCCCATGAGCTAAGAAGGCCTCACAACCCCAGTTAATCATCCTCTAAGCTTTTATAGCTGACACAATCCTTGATTGGATTGTCTTCTCAATAGTCACCACTAACTTGGTACCGTCATATATTTTAAGCATAAGTTATCTGGCCTTGTACTCCAAGCTAGTGTCATGCTCAGTTAACCAACCCATTCCTAAGATCATGTCGAACTCTTAAAAGGGTAACTCCATCCGCTAATAATGTATAACCCTAAATTTCTATCAGGCCCTCTCTACCACCTTCGCTTGTTCAGACAATTGGGTAAAGACCTAGGGAGGGTCGACTATAAGGTATGAAAGAATGTCGAGGCATAGGTCCTCCCTAAACCTACGATACTGGTGCTCCTCTATTGACATTAACTCTTGGGTATATCTTCTCAATCTATGCAACTCCCTCGCGTACTCCATCACAGTCATATCCCCTTAAGTCAAGTATAAGAATTGCTCCCTCAAATCATCAGTGTGAGACTCACCGATGTATTTATTGCATAATTTTACTAGGAACTGCTCCTAAGATGGCCTCTCTGGCTCTAACACTAACTTTATGGTTTTCTACCAATCTATAGCGTCACCCTTGAGCAAGGCGGTGACACATTCAAGCTTACCCTTTGGGGGGTAAGGTGTAGCTAGCTATCTGAGGGTGTTGAGGGTCTCCCTAAGCCACTATTCTACTATATGGGATCGTCATCCCCTGAACCTAAGAACTCGATTGTGTTATATCTATGGAGGCTTTCTAGCGGTGACTCCTAGGGCGCCAAAACTAATTGAGCTGGAGGTACCAGTGGGGAAGGTGGTGTAACTGAGGTGCTGGGCATAGCTCTGATTATTTGCCTAATGGTGGAGGTAAGGTCTATAAAAGAATGTTGCCTCCTCGACCCTTACATCTTTAGGTACGTCCTACTGGTCTGTATCAGGGATGAACCCGTCTCCGGTGTCAGCTTCTATTGAGTCTTGACTCTAGTCTCTACCATCCAGACTAAAAGTTGGGTCGTCTGCCAAAAGCTTTTCTTTGAAATTAGAAAGAAAAATGAGGTTATTATTGTCATTCCAGCCTTTAAAGTACTCATGACTCTCTAGGGGTTGTTTGTTTCAAGGTATATTTATTACCGGGGGAATGGAATCCTCAATCCCCCGTTTGGTTGGCCAACATTCCCAGCCCCCCGTAATCTTTTATTACCAACAGTGGTTTTTTTGGGGTATATTTCCGGGAATGTGATTACCCCCTTCCCTTAGGTATTGTTGGATTATCGGTGTTTTGGACTAAAATGCCCTTAAATTGTTTTTCAAAAATATCCTTCTTCTATAGTTGAATAGTAAAAATTCTACGAAGGTTAAATTAAAAATTTGTCCCTAAACTATTTTAGATTTATAAAAAAAGTCTATAATTAAAATTTTATATGAAGTTCAGGTGTTAAAATAAAATTTTACCCTTTCATTAAACCTATTTATCTTTTCAATTTTGTAAAAAAATTATATAAATTTTCTGAATTTAAATTTTTTAAAGAAAATATATAAATTAATTATATTAATATTATTGTAGAATTCAACTTGTTAAAAAAACAAATATATAATAAGGACAATTTGGTAAAATATACATTCCAATAATCTATTATTCCTTTAACCAAACATTGTAATCTTACATTCCTGCTAAACCAACCAAACACAAAATACAACATTCTTAGTAATCTTATTCCCCGATAATCTTTTATTCCCATTGGATCGTGATGTCACATGGGACCACCAAGGTGGCTAACCCAAAATTTTTCTTTAAAACAACTGTAAAATACCACATAAAATCCATCCCAAATAAAATAAAACAAAACATATTAATTCAAAGTTTAGAAAATATGGGGAGATCTCAATCATCCAAAATAAATACATTGAGTTTAAAAAAAATAAAGTTACATCAGAATACAAAAAGGGTCTACAATAGTAAATGCACTCTAAACTAAATCAAGACGTACTCTAGTGCCTTAACTGTTGGAATATCTGGTGACGATAACGCTCCTTGGACGACCTCCTAAGAACCTGCGCACGGAAACACATCCCAAAAGCTGAGCTTACGAGCTCAATGCCACACTAATAATTGTACTATACTACATGCATTCACTAAATGTGCATGCTAGTGGCATGTGTAAGAATACATGGATATGTTGAACTATAATGTTGAGGTAGGCATCATGGTGCGGTTGAGGGTTCTGCATCTTGGAGCTCACACACCCCTTTAGCTTTCCTAAAATACCCTTGGGTATTTTGGTGAGATCCTAAGCTACATCGAAAACATAAACCCACCAACTTACTCCATCGAGTCGTGAGGCATCTGCACCCAGTCGGCAACTAATGTTCCTTTGCACTGACTGAATATCCAAACTGTACGATCGTATATGATAAAGTAACTCGGTGTCCTGACTGTGTCCAGAGAGTCAAGCAAGACTAGTTTTATGCCATCTTAATTGTCACTGTTTCTAAATGTTTCTGAGTTATTTTCATTCTCACACATAGTTTTATAATAAGACATTCTGTTGTAATTTGGTCCATCAATTCTACCCCTTAAAGTTCTTGGGTTTCTTACCCAAAACTGTTCCTGGGTACCGATATTGAGCTCTTAGTATCGGTATTGGTTTTTGGGTATCAATACTAACTTCTGGGTTTTGACACTATTAACTTATTTAAAACTGATATCTTAGGATTGATATTGAGCTCTCAGTATCAATATCGATAATCTATCTGGAGTATTGATGCTTCTGGTATCTTAGGATCTCACCAAAATACCCAACAGGGGTATTGATACTAAGGTATTTTTCAAAATATAGAAGCTAATTTCTTTTCCCTTGGAGATTTCTCCACCTTTTTTGCTAATAATTCTTTTGCTACAACTAGAATACCTCAAAGTTTCTACATTTTCTATCTTGAGCTTGAAGAAAAAGATGAAGAGAATGATGAACTCTCTTTGGGAGAAGAAAATGAAAAGGGGAGGGGAAAAAGAGGAATCAACGGGTGACCTCGCCGACATTTAAATATTTCAGCCTTTCATAAAGAAAATGGGTAAATTTCTCTCTTAATCCTTCAAGTTTTGTCACTAATTAAAAACACTCATTTCAACTCATGTTGGGCTTAAACCAAGCCCAAACCAAAACTCACTTGGTTCATGACATCCCACAAAACTAATGGATTTACCTAAACTTACTCGGGTTAACCCGAAACTACTAACCCGAGATTCAGGGCATTACATATAAGGTTAGAAGTTGAAAATATATAAACTTATTTTTATGAAAACAACAATTCCATTTGATTTAGAAACTGAAAAAAAAGTCAGAAATTGAAGAGAAATCATCTTCTTAACATGCATATAATCATCAATAAACTTATTTTTGTATAATCATTATTAACTAAACATTATTTCCTGGTAAAAAACATATTAAGTAAAATTATACTTTTAATTTTTTTGTTAAAATAATTTAACTGTATTAATATAAATAATTTAATTTATTAATAATAAAAATTAATTGATATAATTTAATTAATTAAATGTTTATGATTTAGGATAAACTATACCAATGACCACTTAACTATAACCCATTTTCATTTTGACCATCATTTTTTTAATTGTTGTCAATCAGGTCACCTAACTATTTAAATGCATTCAATAAGGCCACTTGTCATTAACATTTAGCGGAAATGTTGACGTGATAGTTAATAAAATTGATACAATTACATATTTAATCCTCAATATTTATACATTATTTCAATTTGATTTAATTTAATAAATTTAACCTCCAATTAAATTGTGACATGTGTCACCACTATATTAAAAGATATATTATTAATTTTAATTATTTAATTTAATAAATTTAACCTCCAATTAGATGATGAAACGTGTCACCACTTGATTTGATATAAATTGTTGAAAATACACAAACTGTTATGGTGAGGGATCAAACCAATACCCTATAACTCCTTTAGGCATGCGAAAACCGCTAGGTTGAGACCCACATATAGTAATAGATTACAACATTTTATACCGAATATGTTATAACTAATGACAAAGAAATAAAGGAAACTAACATGATTTTAAATGGATTCAAACCTGGGATATTAAGAGAGAGTGCAAGCACCTTAATCATTAAACGAGGTCCTATATTCAACTCAAATTTACAATAGTATACATATAATTATTAAATTGATTTTTTAAAAAGTAAAATTTAGAATTTATATTTTTAAACTATATTTATTTTTATATATTTTTTTATATAATCATTAAATTATTTTTTAATGTAATTAATAATTTTAATTTTATTTATAATTATATGTAAAGGTTATTAATTATGTTAAAAATTAAAATTATACTTTGATTATATAGAAAAATAAATATAATTTAAAATCTGAACTCAAACTTTGATGAAATTAATTTTTAAAATGTGAATTTATTTTAATAATTTTATACATATTAAATTTGTTATTATTTTAAATATTATATTATATATATATATATATATATATATATATATATATATATATTATAGTTATAGTTATAGTTATAAACCATTAATCGAATTTGTTTTCTTTTTAAGATGGTCTTCAGCTAAAAACATAACACATAAGCCGTTGTAGGATAATGTCAAGTGAATGACTTAGCCCAGAGGTTTAGGCATTTTTATAAAGAAAATCCTGTTGTTGGTTCAATTCCCTCCAACTGCAAATTGTTTTTGTACATAATTTCTTTATCAAATAAGATGATGACATGTGTCACTATTCAATTGGGTGCAAAATAAACTAAATTAAAATTAATGAAATATATTCCACTCTGATAGTGACACGTGTCACAATTTAATTGGATGTTAAATTTATTAAATTAAAATTATGACTAAATTGAAATTGGGTGCAAAATAAAATAAATTAAAATTAATGAAATATATTCCACTCTGATAGTGACACGTGTCACAATTTAATTGGACGTTAAATTTATTAAATTAAAATTATGACTAAATTGAAATAATGTACAAATATTAAGGATCAAATGTGTAATTATATCAATTTATAATATTAACGTTAAGTAGTCTGATTAAATGTATTTAAATAGTTGAGTGACTTAATTAAAAAAATTAAAAATAATGATCAAAATAAAAAAAAACTATAGTTAGATGAATACTGATATAGTTTACCTATAATTTATATAAAAATAAAAACGCAATTCAATGATATAAACCATTCAAAATCTCACGGGTTGTTTTAAAAAGATTTTATACCATGAATTAAATGACAAATTAGTTATAAATATTACTTCATTCTATTGAATATATTTCTTTTAGATTTTAAAATTATCATATTCAAAATGTTTTACTAAAAAATTAAATAAATAATAACATTTTGTTATGAATATATTATGTGGATCTTATTATTATTTCTATTAGTTAACCTGGTTTTTAGTATTCTTCAAGGAATTGAGAAGATGAAATGCCCAAGGACTTGACTCTTCATATGTATTATAATTATTAGAGAGCATTCCTCACCCCTATATATTTATATATGGGGTTCATGTACTCAAAAAATTGAAGAAAGAAAAATAAGAATAAATATATCTATCTCTATTTTCTCTCCCATATTTCTCCTTTATTTTAAAAGACGCTATCAACACGACGCTCTACCAAAGGAATTATTCAAGCAACATAGTGGATCATTTGGAGGAACAAAGCAAACGATCCTAAAATATTGCTAGGCAAGGCTGAACAAAAGTGAACCCAACGTTACCAATTTCACACAGGTATGTAGATCTCCATAATCTAGCATCTATTATGGTATAATCTATCATTGTTAAAAGGACATGTGACATGACTTTTTTCATTGAGATTTACTATTTAAGAGACACTTACTTTGTAAAGAGATTTATGACTTTACATAATTTGTTATAATATACAAGTCTCTTGTTTGTAATAGTGATTTAATCTAGATATCCCGTATATATTAGTTCATCTTGTAAAGCATGTTTTGTTGTTTGACTTTCTTATCATCGACTATTAGGATTAGAGTTTATTCATGCCTTGTCATTTTAATTATAATTTATTCATTTTTTTAGATTTTGTTCTCATGTTTATAACAATTTTTTTATATGTATATGAGTAAGCGACATTCACCCAATTAATTTATTTTTAATTATAATAGTGATAATGTCAAATCTTACAAAGCTTGAATTTATGGCCTTGGACATCATTGGAAAGAACTATTTATCATGAGTACTAGATGCTGAAATTCACTTGGATGCAAAGGGTTTTTGGTGAGACCATTAAGTAAGGAAATAAAGCAACAACTCAAGATAAGGCTAAAGCCATGATATTCCTTTGACTTCACCTTCATGAAGGTCTTAAGACTGAATACTTGACCATTAAAGGCCATCAAATCCGTTGGATCAATATAAAGGAAGGGTATGACCACTAGAAAACTATCATTTTGCCTAAAGCTCGTTATGATTGGTTGAATTTAAGATTAAAAGATTTTAAATCTTTTAGTGATTATAACTCAACCATGTTTATAATCACTTCAAAGTTGAATTTATTTGGAGAGAAAATAACTGATGCAGAAATGTTAGAAAAAATTACTCCACTTTCCACGCAAATAATATTGTCTTGCATACACAATATCATGAAAAGGGATTCAAGAAATATTCTGAATTAATTTATTATCTCCTAGTGACTGAGCAAAACAATGAGCTACTAATAAAAAATAATGAATTACGCCCAACTGGTTCTGCTCCATTCCCTGAAGCGAATGTGACAACTAAAAATGGGCAAGAATTGAAAGAGACAAACCATGCCAATGGAAGTGGTCCTAGACACGACCGTGGTCGTGCTTATGGTCGCGGACGTGGATATGGATATGGATATTGTCAAGATGATCATTTTAGAAACTCATAGTCCCGCCGGAAGTGGGATCATAAAGATGAAAGCAAGCATGGGAAAGAAAACAAAAACAATGTGAACAATAAATGCTATCGTTGTGGAGGAAAATATCATTGGTAATGTCTATGTTACCGGGGTCTAGGTTTATGTATGGATTCGATCACCTCAAACTCATTCAATATCAACAACATGTAGTGGCGCTTGGTTGATTTTTTCAGAAAAGAAAGTGGGTTTCGAGGGTTCATTGATTAGTACACCTCTGGTGTTGGTAAGGTCGGGACAGTGGTCGTCCGTGTCCGGTTTGCCAGCCTATAAGATCTCTGAGATTAACCAGCCAACTGGGTTGATTTGGCTATTCCTTTCTATTGAAAAGAAGTCAGTTGTCTGCACGATCGTACTAAAAAACATTTAGTTGATCTTTATCTACAGTCACTAAAACATAAGGGAAAGAAAATAGAAACAAATATTATGTATAAAAATGGGGAAAATAATTTTGACCCCACTTAGAATATGCTGATTTTTATTTTACCCCAGAAGGAAATAATTAAGTCCACAAATTTTCATTGATCGTACTAAACTCTTTTAAATTATGTTTATTTTTAATTATCTAGGTTATAATTTATGGACTTTATTGCTATGTTTTATATTTTGAGGGACAATTTATTATTACTTTTATGAGACATTTTATTATCGGATATTTTAACTTATTTGGATTTGGATATATGTTCTGGACATTATAATTGTTTTTTACTATTTTTTCTCTTTTAGGAAAATTATGAATACCTCTAAAAGGCAATTAGCATTGAATGATGAAGACTTATGCCTAGCAGATTGTGCAACTACTCGCACCGTACTTAAAGATAAGAAATATTTTTCTTACTTAATAATAAAATAAGGAAGTGTGAACACTATATCTGGTAGTACAAACATTGTAGAAGGCTCTGAAAAAGCAAATATAATATTGCCAAGGGGAACAAAGATTGAAATCATTGATGTATTATATTCCCGTAAGTCTCAAAAAATTTATTGAGTTTTAAAAATATTCGTCAAAATGGATATCATGTTGAGATTATAAGTGAAGGAAATCATTTCTTCAAATTACGAGAATTACTCAAGGCAGTAAACAAGTTCCTGAGAAGTAGCCTACATTCTTTACTAGTTTGTACTACAAAAAAGATAAATTCAATAGAAACACATGCTATAGTGAACCAGAAGTTTACCCGGTAACTTTATTGTTTGGTATGACCGATTAGGCCATATAGGTTCAATTATGATGCAAAAAATAATCGAAATTTTATGTGGACATTCATTGAAGTGCTAATAGATTCTTCAAAATAATTTTTCATGTGCCGCATGTTCACTAGGAAAGTTCATAATTATGCCATCACCTACTAAGATAAATTATGAATCAATTACTTTTTGGAATAAATTCAAGGGGATATATGTGGACCTATATGTCCCCCATGAAGACCATTTAGGTACTTTATTGTTTTAATTAATTCATCAAGAAGATGGTCCCATTTATCTTTGTTATCAACTCACAATCTAGCATTTACGAGGTTACTTGCTCAATTAATTTGATTGCGAGCCCATTTTCCATATTTTTCTATTAAGATAATTCGTCTTGATAATACTGGAGAATTTAATTCTTAGCCTTTTAAGGGCTATTGCATGTCCATTGGAATAAGTGTTGAACATCTTGTAGCTCATGTTCATACACAGAATGATCTAGCAGAATCTTTAATTAAGCGACTTCAATTGATAGCAAGACCATCACTCATGATGTCGAAACTCCCAATCACTGCTTGGGGCATGCAATTTTACACGCAACAACATTAATTCGCATCAGGCCAACAAGTTATCATAAAATCTCCCCATTACAAATGGTTCATGGTCAAGAACCAATATATCCCATCTAAGAACTTTTGGATGTGTCGTATATGTTCCAATAGCTCCACCACACAGAACTAAGATCCTCGAAGAAGGTTGGGTATATATGTTGAATTTGAATCCTCATTGATAATTGAATATCTAGAACCATCTACTAGGGATTTATTTACTTCTCATTTTGTGGATTGTCCTTTTGACAAGTCAATTTTTCCAACATTATGGGGAGAGATCAAACAACCCGTTGAAACGATTTTTTTCTTTGAAAGGTGAGATTTTAGAAAACATTATCCCTTTTTAAGCAAAAGTGAATATGATTTAGAAAACCTCTCGTTTCGAAAAATTTGGGATTCTTTTTAAAATAAAAACATACGGTTCGAGGAGTCGCCATCAATATTTGATTAGGGTGTGATTGTGCACCCAAAAATGTTTTGCAATTTTAAATAAAAAAATATTTTAATTAAAACGAAAAATCTGCGGTTTACGTTACCAAAATCTGGGTTCGAGAGTCGGTTACGCGTGGGGAAGGATTAGCACCCCCACAACGCCCTAAATCGGTACCTAGTCGATTAATTAATGTCTTTGCAATGAAATTTACAAATTCGAATTTAACTTGGTTTATGATCCCATAAAACAACAAAATGTGAATTTTATAACATTCAGAAGTACCAAAATAAGTTAAATTAAAATTACCAAGACATTAATAAAGATAAAGAATATTCGATTATTTAAAAATATCGAGACCAAATCTTAGATGAGTTCTAACAATCTTTTCTCGAAAAATTTAAATAACCTAATATTTCCTTTTCTTTCATTCCCCAAATTTTAAGGTGAAGAATCAATATTCTTGGTGTCACTGATGGGATATACTTGTAATTTAAAATCGTCAAAAACAACTTTCTAGTGAGTTAAGAGAAGTCATTCAAACAATTTTAAATTAAATGGATATTACCCTTAATCAAATTATGTAATTAGGTCTAGTTATACACGTGAGGATAACATGCAACATTTAATTAAAGAAATAATATGATTATCTAATTACTAAATAATATAAAAAAACTACCACACAATAATATTTTACTTATATATATTAATATGTAATACACTAATGTGACTTAAATACAAAACTAAAAAAATAACATACTAAATCATAAAAATTAGCTATACATATTAAACTAATGACTAAATCATATTAAATAAACTAATGACTAAATCATATTAAACATAATTTTAGTATCTAAAATACAAACAAAATAACCATTAAGGAGTAAATGTGAATATTACCATGCAGAGTACTAAAAATTATTGCAAAGGATTAAAAACCAAAATAAAC
Source organism: Hibiscus syriacus (assembly GCF_006381635.1). NCBI lineage: Eukaryota > Viridiplantae > Streptophyta > Magnoliopsida > Malvales > Malvaceae > Hibiscus > Hibiscus syriacus. The sequence goes on from NW_024062764.1 coordinate 83,043, forward strand.
CCAATATATACAGGACTAAAAAGGAACATACAACAATTTAAGGTTCAAATGTCTAAAAGATTAAAAGTTAAATACAATAATACTACTTGGGAATGAAATTAAATGCGCATAATATGGATCAATCAAAATAGAAATAAAGGATCAGGCTTCATTCCCTTATTAAAAAAAAGGGTTGGGGGTGGGCGCCGATAGGTTTGAATCATTTATAATTTAATCAATACCTTAATTATGAAGAGGGATGCGTATTAATTCAATAACCCGCCTTTGCTACTGGTGGTCCCTATAGCAAGGAGGAGAGGTAACGCGTGTACATGAAAGCAAGCAAAAGACCAAAACGACTTATGGCTTCTTGGATCTACTCGCCATCACTCCCACTTGAAGAGACAGTAGGAGATAGATCCATTCCTTCCATTATGACTGGGGCCTTATTTTTTTAATCTAGTAAGGGGGACGGATCAACACCATTTCTTCCAGTTGCCCATTATCAACATTCATCTTTGATATGTAGGCCCTAAAGACAATCTCTATAGTAGAATTGGAAATCAGCATCCATCATTCCTACCCGCAAGATGGGAGGGGAAGGGAGTAGTTGATTCGTTCCAATTCATTGGTTTAAATCCGGTATAAATATCATAATATGACGGGATCGTCGTCTTGACAAACATGAATAAAAATAGTTTTTTAATGGTAACAAGAAGAATTGTTTTTTTTCCTCGAGCCTCGAAGGTCTTTGACGAAAAGTTTTATATTTCTAATGGATTGGTTGTACCTTTACTACAAGAATATGAATGACTCGCTATTCACTCGCGGTTTGTTTTTGGGAACAAAATTATAAACAAGCAAACATTGATTTGATGACCTAAATGAATTACAAAGAAAATTACGATGACCTTGATATCAAATAACCCTAAAAATTATAACTAAAATTTAAATTTGGAAATAACTAAATCGAGACAAACACAAAAGGCTAAATTAGAAAGTCGTCCTTACCAGTGACTAAAGTATAAATATAAAGTAAACTTTAGTGACCTTAAAGGAATTAACCCTAATCAGTTAATATAAAACCCTATTTTACACTCATAATATGATTTCCAACCTCTTTCAGCCGCATCTAAACATATCTCTATTCTCTCCTCGTCTTTCTTGATTAAAACCCTCATCATGGATTCATCGCCGCTGGCCAGCCACCATGCGTGGTTGGCTCCGATGAAGAAAAAAACTCTTCTCCCTAACATCTGAAACCTCAAATCTAACATAGCCTCGACAAGATTACCACTCCAAAATACTAACTAGTCTAAAAATCAAAACCCCAAAAGAGCCATTATCGCTGCACCGACGGCCACCGCACCATAGTGGCCACACTTGCTCCGAATTGACGACAACTCAACTAAACGAACCCTAATAAACTACAAACAAAACCGAAACCTCTAGAAGTTCTAGAAGATACATGATTCCCTAGCCCCTAACGATAGTGAGAACTCCGGCGAGGATATTCCGAGACTCATGTAAATGAATCTCTCTCTCTCTCTTTTGTTATCCTAAAAAAAGCTTAAAAAACGATAGAACTAAAAGAACATCTTTTTACTTACAGTGATGCTTGGAACTCCAATGACTCAAACAAGCTAGGTAAAATTATAATCCTTATTTTATTTTCTTATATTTCATTTCCATATACACACCAAACACTGAAAAAACAAAGAAGATAAGAAATACAAAAAATAGCGTCTTTTGTATTGCTTCTTCAAAATAATTGTAGGGAAAATCTTTCAAATACACTGTATTTTCCACCTTTTCGAATGGAAAGGATAAGAACCCTCCGTTTATACTGTCTTTTTTCTCCTATGCTAATCCCTTGTTCGAATCGTTGCCTCTCACTTACTGTTGACAAACCGAGCACCTGTTGTTTTCTTTTTTTTTGCTTGCCCCCTCATCCCTCTGTTGTTGATCCTCTCTTCTTTTTATATTGCTTGTAGGTGGCCTTCTTGGCTAATGGGCATGAAATCCGGCAGAGATCGTGGTCAATTATGGTGGCGTCATCAACTTGAAGTGCTAAGCGGTTTAGTCGCTGAGCGTGTTTGGTGCCGGGTAGGTGAAATGATTTTTTTTGTTGACTTTGGAGATGATATTTGGCTATGGATTTGTTGCAAGTTTCACGTGAGATGCATAGACTGCTGCAGTGGGTCATGGGTGGTGGCAGCAACTGTGACCGGGTGGGTTGTAACCAGGTCACACTTGGGCTGCTCTTGGGCTCCTGCTAGGTCAATTATTTGATATCTGGTTTGGGCTTGTGTAAGATGTAAAGAGTGTATGATGTAAAGGGACTCTAACACTTAATTTGGATTTTGGATTGAATTTCAATTTATATCTCAATTTCCAAAAGGAAACATATGCAGTTACAATCCAATTAAGCACCCAAAGCTTCCAAATACAAACTTCCATGATTCATCATTTGAATTAATTCCTTATCGAGCACAATCATCTTCAAATTAATTATCGGTCATCTTCAAATGGATTTAAATTATCCGGATAAAATTAGGGTATTACAGCTGCTCCTCTTTTCTCGTTGTTATGAACACAAGAAGGTAGAAAAGGCAAATAATGACCTAATTTTGTCTGATTACGGCGTCATTTCCCTTGTTCAGTATTCTCTTGATTTTTGCCTCCATCTCATTCTAATAATTTATTCCCTTTAAATCTGAACATCATTTTTCAACAAAATGATTTGCTTTCTGAATCTGAAGCTTTTCTCGTTTGGTTTGTACAATTACCATATGTGCAGGCCCTTTTTAATCGATTGTTCCATTTTTTTCATACCTGAGAATGTTCGATTTACTCCCACATCTGATGATTTGATGGTTTTCTCCAACACTCTTCCGAGAAGGCTTAAAATGGCCCTGAGGACTTATCATCTTGCCAGAAAGACTTACAAATGACCCAAAGGATTTCATCATCATACTCAAAAGACATACTGATGGTCCGTAGGACTTACTAATTTTTGGTGTGAAAACATCCTACCCGAAGGTCTCATGAATGACTCGAAGGACTTATCATCTTGCCCGAAAGACTTAAAAATGACTTGAAGGATTTCATCATCATGCACGAAATACTTACTGATGGAACTTACTGATGGATTTGCTTTATTACTCTTCCGTGAAGACTTAAGATTGATTGCTTCATTACTCTTCGGTGAAGGCTTAAGATTGATTGCTTCACTACTCTTCAGTGAAGGCATGGAAGGCCCGAAGGACTTATCATCTTACTCAAAAGGCTTACAGATGACCCGAAGGATTTAATCATCATGCTCGAAAGACTTACTGATGGCTCGAAGGACTTATAAATTTTGGAAATCACTTTCTTACTTTTCAAAAATTCCATTTTTTGAAAACATCGCTTTCTCATTTTTCAAATTCATGTGAAAACATCCTACCCGAATGTCTTATGGATGGCCTGAAGGACTTAGCATCTTGCTCGAAAGTCTTACAGATGACCCGAAGGGTTTAAGCAGCATGCTCAAATGACTTACTGATGTCCTGAAGGACTTATAAATTTTGGAAATAGTTTACTAAGTAAGAAACTTTTTTTACTTTTCAAATCTTCAGATTTTAATGAGAAATCTTTCTCATTTTTTAATAGACATGTGAAAACATCCTTCCCAAAGGTCTTATGGATGGCCCGAAGAACTTATCATATTGCTCGAAAGGCTTACAGATGACCCAGAGGATTTAAGCATCATGCTCGAAAGACTTACTGATGGCCCAAAGGACTTACCGATTTCAGAAATAATTTACTAGGTAAGAAACCTTTCTTATTTTCAAAATTCTCAAATTTCAGATTTTAATGAGAAATCTTTCTCATTTCATTTCATAAAATGACTTTAATGGTCAGGCCACATGCCTCGCTTTAAAGTAATGTTTCCTCTGTGGATTGGGCTCACTGTGTTCCTTAGGTTCTGTCTCTCTAAATATGATTCCCTATATTTGATGTTTAACTTCTACCTTTCATTTGTCGGGATTTTAACATCCTGCATCGTCTCTTTTCACTGTAAGATCTGTCAAAACCATTTGTTTATGCATGAAACATGAATGCAATTAAATGTATCTGTGTAATGCATTTTCTTTTATGCAAATGATGTTCTCATGAATGCATAAATGTTGAATCAATCTTCATTTGACTCCAAAGTGATGGGCTCAATTTTCTTCCACTTGATCATTTCTTCCCAGGGTTTGCTTTAGATATCCGTGCAATATCTCATAATTTCAAACTTGTATTTTTTAAGAGCCCTCTGATCTTCTTTTATCTTCTTGTCGTCTTCATTTTGGAGAAATTGTTTTCTCTCTCAACTTCTTGTTATGGTTAGAAATATGATTTTGTTGTTCCATTTTCGTCCTTGGCTCAATTATGCTTTCAGAGTTGTTTTTCCAGGACTCTGCCATCGATTGATGCTCGACTGGTTTACTTTACAAGGTAAGCTTTGCTCAAATTCAAGGTCTGTCCTTGACACTTCAAGTTGTGAGACTCATTCTCAATATCTTCTTGGTCTGAACCTTGTTATCTCAACATGATCTAGGTTTCTGGTCATGCCCCAAAGTGGGTAGGATCTATTCGTGCCCAACATATTCTAACTTGAATATTCTTATTCTGGTGTCACTACGTAGTAGCGTTGTTAAATAGTTTGAGGGATTCTCTTCATATTGTCATAAACACTTAAGAAATGATCAATTCTTCTAACAAAATGTCTTGTATTTTTGTACAAGTTGTGATATGTTCCCATTCTAAATAATGAGATCATCTTCTTCTTGATGGGTTACTGACAACGTCACAAGGAAATGTTACAAGTTCTATCTTTCATTCATTCTGATCTTTTGGACCATCTGCTTCAAGATCGCTTATTCTTTTTCTCCAATAGAGGGAGAATGAGCCTCACCAACTTCAAGGATCTTTCACATTTTAAACTATTATTGTTTGAAAATGTTTTTCCCCTTTCTCTTATTTTAGGGATAAAAGAATTTTATAAAACATTGCCCCTTAATTCTGTTTTACAATCGAATCAAATGAGTTCACAAAATATCAAAAGAATCAATAGCTCTTTAATGTTTTCAGAGTTATAGCTCTTTGAAGTGTATCAAAAATTAAGGGGTTGGCTTCAAGCTGGCTTTCTATTTTCTAAGGTTTTGACCACCAAAATTTCACTTCTTCCTCAGTCCTTGTGTACATTATAACATGCATCTCTTTCTTGGCTTGGTATTTTGATCAGATGTGGACAAAATGACCCAGCTAGCATAATCAATTACTAGACTTTTTAGAATACTTCTATTTCAGTTCTCTGAAATCTTCCATTTGTTCAAGCTTCGTAGACTCCTCTAACAAAGGCAGTATAGAAATATCAATCTAAAATTGACTATAATAGGTGTTCCTTAACTCCCTTGGTCCATCTTTACCGAAACTCCTTATTTATATAAATTTGATTTAATTTGCCAGTGTTTAGCTAGCTGAATCCAGCTTTCTTGTATACGCCTTTAAAAAGTCTTCGACCTGACAATTGCAGTGGAGCAAACACCGAACTTCCAAGTATTCGAGCAATGTCATGGTTTGAACACAATCTATTCATAAAGCCAGGGCTTTTGAGTTTCCTCTATAACCAATTGCTTTAGTGGAATAGCTCAGCTTTATTGTATACATATATAATTACATTTTGGGTATACGGATTCAATTTCTTAAGCTTGCCAAGAAGAACTTGTTATAGTCTAGGCGTTGTTGAAAGTCAGAAAATCTCATCCTTAGAGTTCAATTTCCAAGCAACTGACCTAAACCAGATTCACCTACTCGACTATTCCATATACAAATATCATAATCATCATTGAACACCATCAACAAAAGTGCGGTCTAGTCAGTTTTGTAACATCATACACAGGAGATGCCCCATGTTGTCCGCTCCCGTGCATACCTGAATACCCAGCCTATTGTTCATTTCCTTATGATAGGAGAAGGCTATACGGGTCCATGCAATAAAAATGTATGGTGTTTGATTGTATCTTTTGGGGATAAGGTCAAGGTCCTTGTTTTATCAGGTTTCAATCTTGTCACTTTGTCAAAGATTTATAACTCTAATCATTTAAATAGTTTTTAATTCATTTGATATTCAAAGAATTTCAAGATTGCAAATTTGATTTAATGCTCACCATCTTTAAAGTAGCATAAGTTCGATTAAATATCCTTACAAAGACAACTAAGAAATGACAAAAACAAATTCAAACTAGATGTTGCCAATGGAATAAGGCTTCATGACGGATGAAATGACTTCTTCCTAATTAGGATGCCCCATTACTCATCTAATGCAGCAACACCTGACCGAAACGGATGCTACATTATGTGCTTTGAAGGCCCACTCAAGATCGACATCCATTGTTTCACCAATTCTTGAGTCAGTGTCCCATTTTTAACAAGCTTGTCTATATTCTTTAACAACGGCCTACAATTCCCCGTAGAATGTCCCAATACCCCTAAGTGGAAATCACATACACTATCTTGATCATAGCTGTGAGTAGAAGGGTATGGTTACACTTTCACTGGCCTCAGTGTGAGGTATTGACCTATAACCAAATGGGGATACAGATTTGAGATAGAAGTTTATAACACTTTCAAAGTATTTTTCGATCGCGGGACTTTCTTTGGACGGCTCGAGCAACCAGCAGCTCCTTTTCTTTTAAGGTTGTGGGAGCTCTAGATATGAAATTCATTCACCTCATCAGCTTTTTCCTTTTGATCGGTTGGACTTTTGGAAGTGACATTCAAGTTTCCTTTGCTGATTGTATCTTCAAGTAACTCCCCAGTTGTCATAAGATCCTTGAAGTCATTCGTCAACTTTCCCAACATTAACTCAAAGAAAAGAGCTGGAAGAGAATCGTGAAACATATATGATATTTCTTCTTCTAACAAAGGAAGCTAAACTTATGTTGTCACTCATCTCCATCTTAGGGCATATTCTTTAAAACTCTATGTAGCTTTCATCATTATCTTTTGAAGGTCATGACGTTTTGGGTCTAAGCCTTTAATATATTGATATTACCCCAGAAAAGAATCATCTAGGTTGACCCATGTCTTGATCTTCTCTTTGTTCAAATAGTTATACCATACTACAGCTGGCCCAACAAGACTATCATAGAAGTAATGAATCAATAGATTGTCATCATTTAGGTAGCCTTCCATCTTTCTACAAAACATCTTTAGATGAATTAGGGGACAAGTAATGTCATCATATTTCTCAAAATTAGGCACCCTAAATTCATGTGGGATGAACAAATCGGGGACCAAACTAAGTTCTCTAACTTCTAACTCCCTGTGAGGGTATTAACAACCCTCATATCTTTAATGTCTTCATTCAACCACTTGAATTCGTCTTCAAATTGCTCATAATTGATGAGGCTCTTCCCTAGGTTTGAGTTAGATGCTCCAGGGTAAGTTACCATTCTCGACGTATTAATCTGATGAGACTGGTATCCTTTATCAGCAATTTCCTCTCTATCAACAACATGTGGTACCGGCACCTGGATCATTTGATTCGATACACCTTGTAGAGAACCCGATACTTGAATCCTTATATCTTCGGCCAACTGTTCTTGTAACTGATCTTGTGATTTCTCATTAGATTGATGCATTGTTTCCATTTTTTGTTCATGATGATAAGGAGTAGTATGAATGAATGATCTTGGTATTACTGTCACATAACCTTTCATAAGCTATTTCCATGTTTTCATAATTAATGCATGTAAAATGCTTAAATAAATACATGCAATACAAATGAAGATGCTAAATTTAAATGCAAAAGGTGTCATTCCAAAGTGACCATCTTAAAACAATTTTCATTGAACACAAAGGTTTCGATACATCAAACAAACTTTACATATAATGGATAACTTTCAGTCCTAACTTTTCTATCTCCTTCAAAAGCCAATTTAACTTCCACTCATGATCAGGTGTTGAGTTGTCAATCTGCTTCAATTCTCTTGTAAAACTCGCTAAATCAACCAATTTGTGAGCCACATTGCTTGCTTGGGTCATAGCTTCTTTCATGACATTATCCTTTTCCTCTATATTGAGTGCCGATTCTCGGATCTGTAGACACTGCTGTTGAATCCTCCTTGCAAGAAAGTCATTGTGGTTATGAAGCTCTTGCATGAGATCACTACAATCATCCACAATCTTCATCAACTTCTTATTCTTGGCTCTAATGGCTTCTAGCTCAGTGTCATTCTCCCACTTGTGGTGTTGACATGAAATTTCCATATTGGCAATGAACCTATTCAACATCTGATTTTCAACTTGATATTTTCCTAAATCATTGATAGTTGTACCGCGCCTTTTTTCTACAATATGTAAATCATAAGAAAACTTCTTAGCTCGATCTTCGCCTTGCAATTCTTTCTCCATTGTTCAACATCATTTTTAAATTTAGCAACCCCTGTTATCCACTTCTCTGGGACATTTCCTATACCAGGGAATTTAAAGGCTTTATTGATCCTTTGAAAACCATCCTGCATGGCTTCTATCTCTCTACTTAATTTATCATTTTCACTCCTTAAATGACGAATCTGAGCTTCATATTTCGCCAAACAATATTCTTTCTGGATGTCCTCACTGATACCCTTACCTTTGGTCACTTTTGGTTCAAACTCAACAGGATAATCCGTTACCAAAGTAGGTTGTCCTTTCAATTCAAACTCCAATACTCAATGATCTAGAAGAAGTTGGACTCGATGTTTGAAGGTAGAACAATTCTCAATAGAATGTCCTTGAATTCCAGCATGATATTCACAACGAACATTGACGTCATACCAACTTGGATATGGAGGTTGCAAAGGTTTCACGTAATGCGAGGCCACTTCTCGGGCTTCTAACAGTTCATCATACAACTCCTTATATGATATTGGGATGAAATCATAACGAGAGCCATCTTTTAACTTGGATTGAACTGAAGATTTCAGGTTTATTTCCTCTGATGTTGGGAATAGACTATTAAATACCAATGAGTTCTGATTGCATGTCTTCTTTTCATCCTTTTGAACTTCTACAGTTGCCACTATTTCTTTGGTGTTTCCAAACAACTTGTTGATACGAACAATGATTGTGCATGGTTTCTCATATTGGATAGGATCAGCAGGTTCTAATGTAGTCCCTTGCGTATTTGACACCTCGAGATTGTTTTCATCGATCTCTTTCTTTTCTTTTGTAGAAGTCTCTTTTCCTTTGGCCAAAACATCTATTATTTCCTTAATATTGGACATCTGCTCTTTTATTTCTCTTATTTCCTTTTTCCCTTCATCGGCCATGCGACCTTTGGGTTTAGCTCTCCACAATTCTCAAAGTTTTCTCAAGATGCCATTTCTCATATGTGTTATAGTATGCTTGATCACAAAACCTCTTGTCCGTCATGAAAACCTTCTACTATGAGAAAAACAATATAAAAACAAGTTAGTAAAAATAAGATAATAAAATGACAAAAAGCAACAATATCAAAATAAATAAATAATAAGCTAATGCAAAATAAAGAATGCAAATGCAAATGCACAAGGTGTTAATTCCAAAAGTGACCACCATAGAACAACCTTCATTTGGACAACAAGAATTCAGTAAGTACACCATGTAATAAAATACAATTGAGATTCTTCATTTCCTTAAGCTGTACTCTTCATAGAATCTAACATTGCACCCCAAAATTGTCGGCGCATTTTATCACCTTTGATGACGTCGAACGTCCTTAAATTGAATCTTGAAAACTCCATTTTTATTTCCAATGTGAAGTGGTTTTCATGTCTTTGTGATGGGTCTTCTCATCCTTGGTATGGCTATATCTATCTTCTGAGGAAACATCTTGGCTTTCTCTCCTTTAGAGGAAATCTTCAATCAGCTTCAGATTTCTTCATTCATCGGATGCCCTTCTTCCTGGATCATTTGAACATCTTTGAAAATCCTGATTTTGACTACATGGTTTAGAATTTCTTGTCTCAATTTGACCAACCTTCTTATTAGTCAATCACTTGCGAATTAACACCTTTGAATGATATGAAGATGCAAATGCAATAAAATCACAAAAAAATAGACACATGAAAAAATGGGTTAGTACACATAAGATAAACAACAAGATAGTAAGTATCGTAATCATTAAATAAAACCTTTTCTCATATGATGGCTACCCAATCATGCTTTAGTAGATCCTACCCAACATGATATCTACCCTCATGCTTTTACTTGGAAACTAAATCCTAACCACATTTCTTCTAGTTCACAGGCTTCGTACGAAAATATGAAACCTAACCGCATACTTTTCTAGTTCTCATACTTCTTGCAAAAATAAATAAATTCAAGGAAAAGGTTAAAACGAGTTTCCCCTTTTTGTCTTTTGAAGAATCGTGGATAGAGATTCAGTATAAGATGGGTAGAGTTTTGGTATTACTAACAGGGTCCTCGAATTGTCATTTGCTGGTGCCCCTTGGGCTTGCCAGACCCTCGATCCTCACCCATTATAGGCTTAAAATGAATCAAGTTCAATTCGAGAAGATATATTTCCCCATGTCCATACGATGAAACTCAATGTTTCACTCTTAAATATAAGGCATATGTACCCCAGAGGTTACTTGCTAAAGCCCATGCAGAGAAAAATGATTTTTCTCACGTAAGCGTAGCATTGACCCCTACCTAACGGGACAGAGGAAACTCATAATCCTTTGCCTCGATCCAAGAAAAACAATAGACTAAAGTGAGGTCAGAAAACTGAAACATGTAAATCACACGTTAATACAACTATTTATTTATGAATCAAATTACAAATTAAATGCAAACAAAAAATTTAAAACGAACAAGGGATAAAAAAACAAATTAGAACGAACTTATAACTTTCGTTTGCAAAGACAATTAATTAATCGACTATCGGCCTGGCTCTAAAAAAAATCCCCAGTCGAGTCGCCAAGCTGTCAAAACGATTTTTTTCTTTGAAAGGTGAGATTTTGAAAACCATTATCCCTTTTTAAGTAAAAGTGAATATGAATTAGAAAACCTCTCGTTTCAAAAATTTTGGGATTTTTTAAATATAAAAACATACGGTTCGAGGAGTCACCACCAATCTTTGATTAGGGTGTGATTGGGCACCCAAAATGTTTTTCCATTTTATATAAAAAATTATTTTAATTAAAAAGACAAATTTACGGTCTACGTTACCAAATTCCGGGTTCAAGAGTCGGTTACGCGTGAGGAAGAATTAGCACCCCCACAACGCCCTAAATCGGTACCTAGTCGATTAGTTAATATCTTTGCAATGAAATTTACAAATTCGAATTTAACTTGGTGTATGATCCCTTAAAACAACAAAATGTGAATTTTATAACATTCAGAACTACCAAAATAAGTTAAATTAAAATTTCCAAGCCTTTAAGAAAGATAAAGAATATTCAATTATTTAAAAATATCGAGACCAGATCTTAGATGAGTTCTAACGACCTTTTCTCGAAAAATTTAAATAACTGAATATTTCTTTTTCTTTCATTCCCCAAAATTTAAGGTGAAGAATCAATTTTCTTGGTGTGATGGGATATACTTGTAATTTAAAATCGTCAAAAACAACTTTTTAGTGAGTTAATAGAAGTCATTCAAACAATTTTAAATTAAAAGGATATTACTCTTAATCAAATTATGTAATTAGGTCTTTTTATGCACGTGAGAATAACATGCAACATTTAATTAAAGAAATAATATAATTATCTAATTACTAAATAATATAAAAAAACCTACCAAGCAATAATATTTTACTTATATATATTAATATGTAATACACTAATGTGACTTAAATACAAAAATAAAAACATAACATACTAGATCATATTAAACAAAATTTTAGTATCTAAAATACAAATAAAATAACCATTAAGGAGTAAATGTGAATATTACCATGCAGAGTACTAAATATTATTGCAAAGGATTAAAACCAGAATAAACCCAATATATGAAGGACTAAAAAGGAACATGCAACAATTTAAGGTTCAAATGTATAAAACATAAAAGTTAAATACAATAATACTACTTCGGACTGAAATTAAATACGCATAATATAAAAGAACGAAATTATAAACATGCAAACATTGATTTGATGACCTAAATGAATTACAAAGAAAACTACGATGACCCTGATATCAAATAACCATAAAAATTATAACTAAAATTTAAATTTGGAAAATAACTAAATCGAGACAAACACAAAAGGATAAATTAGAATGTCGTCCTTACCAGTGACTAAAGTATAAATATTCGGTAAACTTTCAGTGACCTTAAAGGAGTTAACCCTAATCAATTACTATAAAACCCTATATTACACTCATAATCTGATTTCCAACCTCCTTCAGCCGCATCTCAACATCTCTCCATTCTTTCATCGTCTTTCCCGATTAAAACCCTCACCATGGATTCATCGCCGCTGGCCAGCCACCATGCGTGGTTGGCTCTGATGAAGAACCAAAACTCTTCTCCCCAATATCCAAAATCTCAAATCTAACGTAGCCTCGATAAGACCACCACTACAAACTACTAACTAGTCTAAAAACTAAAACCTCAAAGGAGCCATTATCGTCGCACCGACGACCACCGCACCATATGGCCACACTTGCTCCGAACTGATGACAACTCAGCTAAATGAACCCTAATAAACTACAAACATAACTAAAACCTCTAGCAGTTCTAGGAGATACACGATCCCCTAGCCACTAACGGCTGTGAGAACTTCAGCGAGGATCTTCCGAGACTCATGTAAATGAATCTCTCTCTCTCGTTATCCTAAAAAAAGGCTTAAAAATGATAGAACTAAAAGAACATTTTTTACTTACAGTGATTCTTGGAACTCCAATGACTCAAACAAGCTAGGTAAAATTCTAATCCTTATTTTATTTCCTGCTAATATTTCATTTCCATATACACACCAAACACTGAAAAACAAAGAAGATAAGAAATACCAAAAAAATGGTGTCTTTGGTATTGCTTCTTCGAAATAATTGTAGGGGAAAATCCTACAAATACACTGTATTTTCCACCTTTTCGAATGAAAAGGATAAGAACCCCCCTTTACACTGTCTTTTTTCTCCTGTGCTAATCCTTTATTCGAATCGTTGCCTCTCTCTTACTGTTGACAAATCGAACCCCCCCGTTGTTAATGAAATCCCCTTTGTTTTCATGTTATTTTCCTTGCCCCCTCCTCCCTCTATTTTGATCCTTTCTTCTTTTTATATTTTTTGCAGGTGGTCTTCTTGGCCGATGGGCACAAAATTCGACGGAGATCATAGTCAATTCTAGTAGCATTATCAGCGTGAAGTGCTCAGTGGTTTAGTCACTGAGCGTGTTTAGTATCAGGTAGGTGAAATGATTATTTTTGTTAACTTTGGAAATGATATTTGGCAATAGATTTGTTGTAGGTTTCACGTGAGAGGCATGGGTTGCTGCAGTGGGTCATGGGTGGTGGCAGCAACTGGGTCACACTTGGGCTGCTCTTGGGCTCCTGCTGGGTCAATTATTTGATATCTGGTTTGGGCTTGTGTAATATGTAAAGAGTGTATGATGTAAAGGGACTCTAACACTTAATTTGGATTTTGGATTGAATTTCAATTTATATCTCGATTTTCAAAAGGAAACATATACGGTTACAATAGAATTAAGCACCCAAAGCTTCCAAATGCAAACTTCCATGATTCATCATTTGAATTAATTCCTTATCGAGCACAATCACCTTCAAATTAATTCTTGATCATATTCAAATGGATTTAAATTGTCCAAACAAAATTAGGGTATTACACAGCCGATGAAGGAAATTAATTGGAAAGAATTATCATTTTATAATATTGATCTTCGCACTAAGCAAAGTGAATTAGAAGTTCAAAAGATTATTCATTTACAAAGTTTAGCTAATGAATTATCAGACGCATTGACTGACTCAAAGAGAGTGACTAAGTCACATATACCAGCTGTGGATGCTCCAATAAAACTTAACATCCCAGAAGAAAAAATTCTAGTTACTAATGGATCTAACGCACGCTTGAAGTGTGCTAGACCAATTGATTCCAAAGATAAGAATCCCCAAAAATGAAAATAAGCAAAGGATAATGATGGTCAAATCGAGAAAATAATGGTTTTACCAAGATCTTCAAAAGAGAATTTAGACATGACTAGGAAAATAGTTTCAAAAGAAACTCAAATACCTGAAAATGAAGAGATCTCTATTGATTATGTCCTGTCTAATATTAAATGGAACCAAAATCAAATCAACGTCGATGATATTTTTGCATGCAATGTAGAACTAGAAGTTATGAATGACAAAGAGAATCATGAACCAAAATCAATTGAGGAATGTTGACAAAGAGATGATTGGAAAAAATGAAAAGAAACAATTGAAGTTGAATTGAAATCGCAAGAGAAAAGATAAGTGTTTGGACTAGTAATTCGTACATCTGCATGTGTGAAACCAGTGGGATACAGATGGGTCTTTATGCGTAAAAGAAATGAAAAATGAGAAATTATGAGATAAAAAACACGTTTGGTTGCACAAGGATTCACACAAAGACCTGGAATTGATTATGAGGGGACTTTTTCTCCTGTGGTAGATGCAACTATATTTAAATTTTTTATAAGACTGACTATAGGAGAAGGGCTTGATTTACGCCTAATGGATATAATAACAACTTATTTGTATGGCCCACTGGATTCTAACATTTATATGAAACTCCCTGAGGAATTTAAACTGCCAGAAGCAGTGAATTTAGGTTCTAGAGAACATTATTCAATCAAATTGAATAGATCCCTCTATGGACTGAAATAATCCAGACGCATGTGGTATAATTGCCTAAGAAAGTTTTTGTTAAAAGAAGGTTATAAGAATGATCAATTTTGCCCATGCATTTTTATTAAGAAGTTTGGAACTAGGTATGTTATTATTGTAGTATATGTTGATGATTTAAATATCATTGGGACCCTGAAGAGATTCAAACTTCATTTGATTGTTTGAAGAAAGAATTCGAGATGAAAGACCATAGAAAAATGAAATTTTGTTTGGGGTTTTAAATTGATCACTTAAGATCTGGAATCCTTGTGCATCATCAACGCATAAAGAAAATATGCTAAAGTTATTTTATACGGATAAGACACATCTAGTGACCACCCCAATGATTGTAATAACACTTGAACTGAGTAAAGATCCTTTCTGTCCTCGGGAAGATGATGAAGTTTTTCTTGGTCCCGAAGTATCATACCTCAATGCAATTGGGGCGTTGATGTATCTTGCTAGTCATACCTGACCCTATATATCATTTTTTGAAAATTTGCTGGTAAGATTTAGCTCATGCCCAACTCGAAGACATTGGACTAGAGTTAAACAAATATATTGTTAATAAATCCAAAACAGAGTTGATTGATTTTGCAGATGCAGGATTTATGTTAGATCCTCATAATGGTAAATCACAAACTGTATATGTTTTTATATATGGTGGTACAACAATCTCTTGGCGCTCCAGGAAGAAAACGATTGCAGCAACTACTTCTAATAATGCAAAAATCTTAGCAATCCATGAAGCTAGTTGTGAATGTGTATGGCTAAGATATATGATTCAACACATAAATAATAATTGTGGTTTATCATATGGAAAAAAATTTGTTACTGTCTTGTTTAAAGATAATACATCATGCAGTGATAACTCGAGAGTGGGTACATCAAAGGTGATAGAACAAAACACATTGCACCTAAATTCTTCTTCACTAACGACCTTCAGAAGCTTAAAGAGATAAAAGTAAATTAGATCAATTCAAGTGAGAATTTGGTAGATTTATTCACTAAGGCACTTCCAACATATGTGTTTCAGAAGTTAGAACACTACATTGAATGTGTCACCTTAGAGATCTCAAGTAATATAGCCATTAGAGGGAGTAAATACGCCATGTACTCTTTTTCCCTTAACCTTGGTTTTATCCTCTGGTTTTCCGGGTAAGGTTTTTTAATGAGGCAACATGTCAAGCATATAGTTATGTATTTTTTACTAGGATTTTGTCCCACTAGGTTTTTCCTAGTAAAGTTTTAACGAGGCAATATTAGATAATGGGCATCCAAGAGGGGTTGTTATGAATATATAATGTGGA
Source organism: Hibiscus syriacus (assembly GCF_006381635.1). NCBI lineage: Eukaryota > Viridiplantae > Streptophyta > Magnoliopsida > Malvales > Malvaceae > Hibiscus > Hibiscus syriacus. The sequence goes on from NW_024062764.1 coordinate 99,198, forward strand.
TGTCATTATTACTCATATTAGTTAACGTGGAGTTTAGTATTCTTCAATGAATTGAGAAGATGAAATGCAAAAACACTTGACTCTTTATATGTAGTATAATTATTAGAGAGCATTACTCACCCCCTATATATGTGTGTGTGTGTGTGTGTGGTTCATGTACTCATAAAATTGAAGAAAGAAAAATAAGAAAAGATACATCTATCTCTATTTCTCTTCCATGTCTATACTTTATTTTAAAAGACCTTTATAGTTTTTTATCTTTATAGATCACACTCTTTTACACATATCAAAATAAATATGTTAAATCTATCAATCAATTTTTAAGAATAGTTTTATTATTTCTCTTAATCAAATATATTTCTTAAAATTATTTGCATAATTAATATAGGATACAAATTAGAGGACAAATAGAGTATTTAATAATTCAAAATACTATCTCACTTAGCCCACATTTTCATCGTTTTCAACCAGTGAGTTAATGGTACAGACCTAAGATAGGGGCGGAGTGAGAAATTTTAAATTACAGTGTCATAATTTAAAATTAAAACGTCTAAGTAAAACTATACAAATGTATGCATAATATTTTCAAAAAAAATGTATGCATAATATTAATTCTCAATATATTAATGTATAATAAAACTAAAATAAAGGTGTAAATGAAAATAACATTTGATGAATTGTTCATGAAGAGTTCAAATAACATTCATTTATGTTTATTTATTAAATAAAATTTTCATGTTCATTTAATAAACAAACAAACACGAATAAATGTGTGTTTGGTTTGTTTGTGTTCACAAATAAATTTATTTATCATTTCTTTATAAGTTCGTTTATTGACTCTTATATTTACTAAGGATATTTTCTTTTATATATATTTATATTACACCAGTCTAATATATGTTTACTTCTAGATACTAAAATAGTGGGAGAAATACAAGATTATTTTAGTGTAAGTGTGTGTTTATTTCTAGGTATCAAATTTACACCGACATCAATATGTACTCCTACCACTATCATGATATCTAGAAATAAACATTCTTGTACCGGCATATATATGTACTTCTTCCACTATTCTTTTTTTGAACTTATTTTGGTCACTAATCTATTTAATTTTTAAATTATATTGTTACTAAAAAATTAAAACTTTATCATACGGTTAGTTTTATGAGATAATTTTATATTTTAAGTAGCGTACTTTTATTTTACTTTTTCAATATGTACTTTTATAAAACATTGGTGAATATATTAATAATAATATAATAATAAACCTTTGGGAAGATATGTCATTGAAATAAAATTTTAGATTTATTATTATTAAATATTATATAAAATATTTTTAAAAAATAAAAGAAAATTTTAAGAGGCTCAATAGTTTTTTTTAATAGTGGTGTCATTTTTATATATATTTTTATATTTTTATATAAAAATAATTTCTATAAATATTTGACACCCCTCATTCTGAGACCTAAAATATTGACTTTAAAAATTGGACGGAAATTTATTCGAATAGGCTGGATATTAAATGGGTTTGTACTCTATCTTTAAATTTAGAAAATTCAAGAATTAAATAAATATAAGCGTAAATTATGTATTTAATACTTAAACTATCAGTTTTGATCTATTTTAGTACTTAAACTTTCTTTTTTTTAAAATCATACATAACGTTTAGTTTTTGTTTCATTTTAGTATCCAGTCATTAAAAACTAAACACATTTAGTATCTAAACTATCAATTTTGGTCTATTTTAGTACTTAAAATAAAAAAAATCAAAATTTAATGTTAATTTTAAATGGGGTACTAAAATGAAATAAAAACTAAACTTTAGGTATGGTTTAAAAAAATAAAAGTTTAGGTAATAAAATGGACCAAAAATGATAGTTTAGGTACTAAACACGTAGTTTATCCTAAATATAATAAATAAATACAATAAAAATTGAAATATCATTAAAAGAGAAACTAAAATTTTGGGTAAAGAATTGGATTAAAATTTGGTCCTAAAATCTAACATTGAAACAAGATGAATAATTTGAAATTGAAGAATTGAAAAAAAAGATTAAGGAATACCCAAGCTCAACATAGCATCTAAGGACGCCAACCAACATGCTAAGATAAAGAAATCCTAACAATTTGGAATGTGAAGAAGAAACAATAAAATCTTTAAGAATTGAGTTTCTTCCATTTCAATACTTATAAGGACCTAAGATGTAATTGAACCAAATTAACTAGAGGTATTAGGATTTAAATTGTATAATTTGAAAACTTATAAATAATTAGTATAGAGTTGAACCAATTTTTTTTATACAAATAGAAGAAACCAATTTATTAAAAAAGAGAAAATATCTAAAACTGTAATAAATGTTTATAATCAGAAACATAAATTAAATGTATAATTAGAACATATTCCTATAATAATTGTAACCCCTAGACCCGACCTAGACGTTATGCCCAAATCTAGGTGGTCACATATCAAATTCAAAAATTCTTTTTACATTTAATACAACGTTAAAATCCATATAACAATATAATACAAAATTTATCCATAATAAGGATTCATACGATAAACATATATATACATATATCAGAAAACCGTATAAAACATTTACGGAACAAAATACTGGTAATACATATATATCAAGACGGTAGCAAAACACGTGTCACCAAACTATAACAAAGGCATATAGAGATATACAGTAGTACAAAAGTAGGAGTAGTCTATCCTACTGATGCCAAGTCTGCTAGCCTAGTCTGCTATTATTTGAAAAAGGTTAAAATTTACGGAATGAGCTAAACAACTGAGTGTGCTCCTTACGGTGTGTAAAAACATACATATAAAATATTTTAATAAAATCGGTTTATCAAACATGTTTTAAAAACATGAAAACTACCCATCTGATCACCAGAATGTGTAGGTTCCCCATAAGCATACACCCACATATACACCCAGTAAGGACTTACCCTGTGCACAAAGCAGAGGAGCATGCGGTAAGGTCTTATCATGTGCACAAAGCAGAGGAGCCTGTGGAAAGCGATAAGGTCTTACAAGTCATATACTAGGTCTGAGATACCTCCTCCAATAAAACCCCAAATGACAAAAATAACATGTATGTAATCGAATGAAAATGGTAGTTTAATCCATTAAAACATGGAAATATTCCATTTTTAGAAATCATATAAGAAAATACGATAAACCATAGATCATATCAGAAATATACAGTAAATCAGATATCAGATAAACCATGTTCAGAAAATCAAGTATTGTGTCTTAAAAATATTTAGTATTATAAAAAATCTAAAACAATTCAGACAGATATTTGAAAACAATAATGTAACACCAACAGTAAACACACATGTATCGATCTGAGTAGTCTGATAGAGAAGCCTACTACTGAGTTTGTCGATCACGATTAGCGGCAACGCTAGATCCTACGAATCAGAAAATCCATATCGGAATCCTAATATGAATAATATTAACTTTTATTTAAATAATTTATGGAAACCTACGGGTAACTCTCGTAGAATGCGGATCAATCGGGTCTGATGGATGGGAAACACCAGATCTAATCGACCTTTGGTCGAGTGAAACACTAGTATCTTCATAAAAATATATTCTCGAATCAATTCAATAATCAAATCCTAAAAAATTAAGCAAAAATGCTAAAACCACTAAGCATTTTCTGATTAACAGGCTCAATTTAGGGCTTTCGGGTCAGAATTTGGCAAAACAGACTTCGAAATCAGACTCAATAAATAAAAAAAATATAACTTTTCGAAAAATTTTGACTTTTCGAATGAATTTTTTAAGAGAATTATAGGCCTTATTTTGGGGTGTGACAATAATTGACATAAGATTATAGTCATTTGAGATCATAAGGACCATACAAGGAAAATGTTAAAACGCATGCAAAAAAAAATCAAAGAAAATATAGATACGATAGATCTGACTACATCAGCAAATGAATCACAACAGAGAATCAAACTATTAAAATACCATTGAAAATAGAAAATTAAAATCAAACATCGTGAGAAAACTATCTTCAAACGTAAATCGCATATCCAAATTTAATTCAAGATCCAAAGCAAAAAAGATCAACAAAAAAAGAAATAAACTTCATCTTAAATAGTCGACACATTATCAAATACAATCTAATAGAATTAAATAAAATTGATCAAATAATAAAAAATACCAAAAGATAAAAAATGAATTATAAAGATAATTAAACCAAAAAAAGACAAGGGAAGAGTCGAGGAGACAAGGTCTCTTCCACATTTAACGTGACTCTTTATCCCGTCCATGAGTTGATACTAGTAATTTTTTGAGAAAATAACCTCAGTGACCAAAAATGCCTTATAATATACGAATTTAACCAATTTTTTTTGATTTGCCAAAATGACCAACAAATTCGCAACGCGAATTCCAATTTCGCAACCCAGTTTCCAATTTCGCAACGCGAATATGTAAATCGCATTGCGCAAATTCGCACGCGAAATGTAAACAGTGTAAACAGTATATCACAAATCATCTCTAACCTAAAACCCTAAAGCACAACTCAGTCCCATCTCCATCTTTCACTCTCTACGGTGACATCCGTCCCCATCTCCGACAAAATCCGTCCCCATTTCCGACAAAATCCGTCTATCTCCATCTCTCAGATCAACCCTCACAACCATTCACGGTCAGAAATGGAAAATCAACCACTGAGGGTTAGGTTTTTTAATCTCTTATTTTTATTTTAAAATTTTTGTATTATTATTAGATTAACCATTTCACTGAGATTGCTAAATTCATTCGGTTGCTGCCAATACTGCTAAACTGTTTAGTCTTTAACCCTGTGAAGTTAGTATTTGTCTTTGTTTTGTCTTTTTTTTGAAGAAACCCTAAATCGCAACATCAAATTCGCAACGCGAAAAATAAAATCACGTTGCGATTTTCATTTTCGCGTTGCGAATTTAAGTTTCAAAAACTTCTTTTATTCGCCAAATTGAAACTTGAATGAATTGTATTACTTCAACCAAAAAACAAAGACAAATACTAACTTCACAGTGTTGTTAATTTAAGTTTGAAGAATAAACTACTACTCTTTATGTTGTCCTTGAACCTGCACTAAACCTATATGTTGTCTTTTTAAATGTTTATATAAGTGCTTACTTCTGGAATGTTATCTGATGCATTTTGTGAACTATGATGGAATAATGACTTGGGTGAATACTGTGCTAGTTTGAAACATATTTGGCTTTGTTTTCACTGTTTAATATCATGTCTGTTTGTAGTGTATAATTTGTAGTTTTTGGTATATCTAACTTGGTATGTTTATTTTTTTGTAGAAATTTTTTTCGGTGAAATTAACCTTAAGGAATAAATTAAGTATAGCCACTAAAATTGCGTCGACGCTTACACCTCTACAAAGAAATTTTTTGAGGATACTTGCTTCGGGCCATGGCTGAAAGTACAACATCCAGGTGGAGATGCTATGTTGACACATTTGTTTCTTCAGACCATGACTAACGATCTACCCGAGGGGGTACAACGTGGTGATGAAGAGATATGGTTTCATTTTCCTCCGGCACCGGCATATACTTGTTTTGGGTGGGAGGAGTTTTGCTTAATCACCGGTCTACGCTTCGGACACGATGATGTAGGTCGGTACACTAGTCATATCGCCCGCCCATCATGGTTATATCGGGTTTTTCCTGAGCTAGCAAAGTCGAAGCCGAGTATACATGTCGACGACTTGAAGAGATTATTTGATAAAGATGGTTTTACTCGGATGGATGACCTTGATGTTGTCCGATTATGCCATTTACTACTTTTGCATGTCGGCTTTTTAGGCAAAGAGGGCAGACAACCAATCTCCGAGGACCTAATATTATTGGTAGAGGACCTAAATGCATGGAACCTGTTTCCGTGGGGTTCATATATATAGAAAGCTACCTGGAAGAAGTTGTCGTCTGCCTTCGAGGACCGAAAAAGTTTACGGGGCGATGGTTCTAAATACACTTTGACAGGCTTTACTTGGGCCTTTAAGGTAAGAAATTCTATATAATGTTTCCAAAATTATAATTAATTATTTAACAATTACTAATGTTTGTGTATTATATTGTTTGTAGATTTGGATATTTGAGGCTTTCCCCAACATGCGGACATATGCGATAAAAAGATCAAATGATATTCCTAGGGATATTACCTGGAAGAGGAAACGCATGTTGGATTGGGAAGACTTACTCCCATATACGACGATTAATGATGTAAGTTAACATACAAATACTACCATATATAAAAAAGTTATTACTAGTACACGTTTAACTTTGTTTGAGCTTTTATATTGTTAGGAGGCCAACTACCCATTACAGAGGCTGAACCCTCAGATGCTGAGCTTGCCACTAATTGGTGGCAAGCTAGTAAGCGGTTTTTTGATGGGACGGATGATGAGCACCCCCCACTTCGAGAGCCATCACCCCATCGGGCCGATTCTATAGCTCGACACCCAGAGCCATCACCTGGTCGAGCCTCTTCTCCACCTCCACCATCACCTATTCCATCACATCATCGAGCCTCTTCTCCACCATCACCTCATGATAGGCGACCGACAGAGAGGCTCCGTCTATCTCCATCTCGCTGTTCTCCACCTCCACGGGATGAGTTAGGGGAATTACGTGATGAGATCGGTGCTTTGTGTCATGAGGTCGGTACTTTACATGAAGATAATGGTACATGGCGCGATGAGGTTCGATCTTTACGTGGTGAGGTGGATTTTTTACGCGATAACAATGGTGCGCTACGCGGTGAGGTATCTACCTTACGTGATGAGGTTGCCGCTCTACGCGAGATTGTTTCATTATTACAGAATGAGGTTAATACTCTACGCAATGAGGTAAATTTGTTTAATACTATACTAAAAATGCAAATAACTTTTTTTCGGCATTATTTATTTATTTATTTATTTATATTAATTTATTTTCAGCGACCTGTTAAGGTAGATGCTTTACGTCGGTTTTTCTTGCGCGACGTGGTTCACACATCAGACGTCGTGCACGTGCCATTACGTCTCCGTTCACCCCACTAGTGCCAGGACTCCGTAAGAATAAGCCTGATGCACCTATCATCATTCAAGAGGCCTCCTATCATTCAAGAGGCCTCGACCCCTATCATCATCGAAGAAGCCCCTCCCACCGTTCAAGAGGCCACTGTCATCGTTCAAGTGGTCCCGCCCGCCGTTCAAGAGCCCGATTCATTTGGCGTAAAAGGTCAACATATTGATAAACCACCTCTTGTGCCCGATATGATGGATGCGTGTTGGCTTTCGTATGAGTTACCAGCTAGTACCATTCCTCAGCAGGAGATGGAAACACTACCGGACACAATTACGGATAATATTCTTTGGGCTAAGACCGCAGTTGATTTTTATCTACATGAGCGGAGCAAGGGGTGTTATTCTGACCTATGCCAAATCGACGATGCTATTCATTTGTTTCTTGATCGGTTTTGGTGGGGTATTTTATTAGGGGTTGAAGATAATGGCTACCTCGAACGGGGGTAAGTATTATATTATTCTTATATTGCATTTTGATTAATTTTTTTAAATTATTAATAAATTCACTAATATATTTTTTTATGAAACAACATATTGATGCATGGGTGTCACGTCTTCTAATAATAAGGAAATTGAAGAAAATAGGTATTCGATGGACTATTATGCCGACGTCTTTTCACGCAGCTCACTTGAAGGATCAGAGAGATGATTCATATAAGTTGGCTAATGGAAAAGCTAAACTTTATCCTGTGTGGTGGGAGGTCGATAAGGTTAGTATTTATTTTTTGAATATTTTAAAGGTTTTCATAAATTTTATTTGATGTGCGCAATTAATTATGATTGCAGGTATTTATCCCTGTTTTGGAAAAGCATCATTGGCTTCTCGTCGAGCTTCAGCTCCCATCCCTGAAGACAGTGGTATATGACAACATATTGAATTACATACCATTGTCTGATTTGAGAGATATTATTACAAAGATATGGAGCGATCATTTGGCTAAATTCTTGAATGCGATTGATTATTGGATAAATCTGAAAACAATAAGCCAAAGAAGTTCAAAATTACAATGATCAGAGACGAGACTGTGCCACAACAAACGCAGGGAGCCAGAGGGGATTGTGGTCCTCTCGTATTCTTGTGCTTGGAACGTTTGACGACAGGAAGTATACAATATCTACCTCCCACAATAGAGATAGAGCTGCAGTAGGCTTGTGGTTTCGGTATTATATGGCCAGATCGATATATTCGAGACTCTGCCTACCTGTATCCGCATGCTGAAAATTGTACATAAACAATTGGTAAGTTTGAGCAAGTGTTGTTAACATATGTACTCTTTAATTGGTTTGAAAATATTTGGTTAAGTACCTAGAATTCAGTAATTTGCTGTTTGTTGGTTTTAGATGTGTAGAAAGTGTTGTTTGAGAAAATGTTTGGTTTCTACAGGTTAATCCTGAAGTGAGCTGCGTGAAATGTATTTGTGCATAAACAACAGTCTGGGTACACTTTTTTTCTTTTTTTAATTGAATTTTACATTGAAAGTTGATTTGTTACAATTGATGAGGAAATAAGATTTATTTTTTGATTAATTGATTTGTAAAAGCTGATTTGTTTAATTTGATTTGTAAATAAGAATTATTTTTTTGCTTGTTTAATTGATTTGTAAAAGTTGATTTGTTGTTTCTAAAAAATTCAATCTGCGTTATGTTTGAAGGCAAAAAAGACCTGTTGAAGGTACAAATTCGCAACGCGAATTTCGGTTTGCGAATTTGACTTTCGCGTTGATCGCAACATACAACATCAAGGTATATACAACATCAAACACATTCCAAGCTATAAATTACAAGCTAAGGACACTTGAAGAAGCAAGAGAACAACTATCCAAGTAATCAAAAATGAGAAAATCCCAACATGATAACAACTGAACAGATTATATCAATGTTCAAACTCAAGTTGTAGATTTTGATTTCCTTTTGCTTGGCACCATATGAGATTTGGATTTTAATTTCCTTTTGCTTGGCACCATATGAGCTTTGGATTTTGATGAGCATCGGAAGCATTTCGGACTTATGCTTTGGGTGGTACTCAGAAGCATTTCGGACTTATGATTTTAGTTGTCATTTGTTTCATTTCTCGTATACCACCCATATCATACGCCCGAAACGTTTCTGACGCTTTAAAGTTGACCAAAAAATACGATGGTCGGGATTTCCCTCGCGTTTAAAGTTGAAAAAAAAAACAATGGAAATTAGGAATAATCAATGATAACATGCATATTGGCTTGGGCTAATATTTATAGTGGAGCCGAAATTTATTTGAAATTCAAACTCAAATTGAAATTTAAATTCAAACTCCAATTACATATGAAATAAATTTGAGTTACTAATCTTGAACCAAGCATTCATGTCAGTCATAATTTCATGTCCCCGGTATACTCTTCCATTCAAAAACATAACTCAGCCAGAAAACCACCCAACACCTTTTTGTTTGCCTGTCTATGGTGAGGAAAAACTTGGGTTCTTGAACATGTATGTTTATCAATAAAAGTCCTAACTTGAAACATTTCACAATCTTTTATCCTCTTAGCAATCATACGCCACATACAGTTTTTGTCAATCATACACCTTGTTTCGAAACGATCTTTGCTTGATTTGTTAACTCTTAGTTGATAGCCATCTTCCACACATTTCGTATACAAAACTATCTTCAAGTCTTCCTTTGTATCAAAACAATCATCTTTCTTGATACGAATAACCTTTGTGTAACAATCAACTGATATCTTTACCAACTCTTCTTCCGGTATCTGAAGTAATTCTGGCATATTCCAGTTATACTCCCGTGGCATTTTCTTTTTTTTTCTTTCTTGGGGACTTTTTCTTCTTCTTTTTCTTCTTCAGGGTTATATGAATTATAGAATGGATGTTCAACATGTTCATTCATAGTCGTAACTTCCTCCTCATTATCATCAACAACATCTTCCTTGGCAGCGGCTGTTTCATCATCAAAATTTGGATTTTGACTAATATCAAAATCATTACAAGCAGGGTTTGTTTTTTCTTCCATCACATAATCAAAATCCGAGTATTGATCAAGATCAAAGTTCGGGTATTGACCAAGATCAAATTTCGAATACTGACTAGTACTCACAATTTTTTCTGTTGGCTCATAATCGTCTAACTGGTCAATACGAAAACCGAAAATTGGTGATGAATGTTGATTGGGATTTGGATTAGGAAAAGGTTGTGGGTTTTGAGATTGTGTTTGGTATTGGAAATGTGGTGAAACAAAATTTGTTTGGTGATGAAATTGTGGTGGAACCATTAAATTTTGGGTTGATGAACTTAGTTGATTACTACCCGCTACTGACCCAACATCACTACTTCTAGGTTCAACAACATATAATGTAATATCATCTTCTTGCGAAACACTAATGTAAGCAATGAATCGTTCAACATCTTTATTATCGGTTAACAAATAAACTTTACCTTTTCTCATATAAGATAGCCTAAATCCACTTAGAGGCTCTAAATTCAATTTCTTTGCAACACGTAACATTAGAGTTTCATAAGTTAACTTTTTTAATGACAGTTATAGTTGAAGATTCATGGGTAAAGGCACATATTATAAAACACCATGAACATTCTCCCATGACCCTCCAAAACACAAATCTATCCAAACATGATCAACATTAGATGATTTCATTCTAAAAATTGTAAATTAATTTACTAAACAAACGAGCTATAAACTAGATATCATCACTAACTTAGAGAAAAACATACCTTTATTAAGTTGATAGTTGATAATTTGGGAGAGAAATCATTGAAAAATTATATAGAAATAAAATTATGTAAAAAAAAAAGAGATGGGGAAGGATGTCGTTGGATATAGGAACGGATGTCGCTGGAGAGAGTGATAGATAGAGATGGAATGAGTAGGGATTTAGGGATTTAGGTTATGAGTTGATGCTGCTGCTTTGTTATATACCCAAAACATTTGTGTTGCGAAGCTAAAACCTGTTGCGAAATTAAATTCGCGTTGCGAATTTGAAATTCAGTTGCGAATTTGACTATCGCGTTGCGAATTTGTAATATCGCAACGTGAATTTGGAAAATCGCAATGCGATTTACATATTCGCGTTGCGAAATTGGAAACTGGTTGCAAAATTGGAATTCGCGTTGCGAATTTGAGATCGAGTTGCGAATTTGTTGGTCATTTTGGAAAATCCAAAAAAAGTTGGTTAAATTCGTATATTATAAGGCATTTTTGGTCACTGAGGTTATTTTCTCTAATTTTTTTTTGGTCTTGTGTCATAGGTATACAACTTATCCAAAAACTTATAATTCCTTTTACATTTGAAAATTAAGTCATGTTTGAACTTATCAAATAAATTAATAAATGGAGTATTATTTTTAAAGGTTTTGAGTTCAAGTGGTTGTATTTTTAGGGTGAGTATATTGTCAATGATTAAAAAAATCTGAATGGATATTAAAAAAATATATAGGTATTGATTGGCTTGACTCGTCCCAAAAATTATACACCCTCTACCCGACCCGAACTCAACCTACCCTTTTGAGAAAAAAATCGAACCCGACCCGACCATACCCGAAATAATATATTATATAAAAATATTACTTTTATTCAATAAATTAGGGATTTAATTGAAAAAATAATAAATGATGGGTTATTACAATTATCCCTAAATATATAAGGTAAAATTACATTTTTGGGACGAGTCATAATTTTTCATCCTAAACCCAAACCGACTCGAATGAACATAATCTCTAAAAAACCTGACCCGACGCCAATATTTTTAAGAAAACCTAACCTAATAAGATCAGTATGTAGATACTCGATTTGTCTGGGGCTAAATTGGAACAGACCAGAAGCAATGGCAGGCATAGAGAAGAACTTAACCAGTTTGAGGCCCAATTCAAACCCAATGACTCAGCAGAGAAGCCTCCAGCCCACGTGAATACTCCTTGGAAAACAAGGACAGTTATGGGGGGTTAATAAGTTATCAGAAGTTACCCAAAAAATCGGGTTCCATGATGAGCAGAATTAAAAAAAAACTGAAAAAGAGAGTTTTGATTTTTTTAGAGGGGATTAACCACTGGAAACGAAAAAATAGAACAGACACACACAAATATTGCTCGCAGAAAAAAAAACGAGGAGGGAAATATCAACCATCGGCTATCACGAGAAGAAAAACAAAGGAGAGAACCAGAGACCATTTTCTCCTCCATTCGTTATTTTGTTTTACACAACAAAGCAACAAATACAAAATAGTGAGTGTAAACAACATTCCTTACCCTTGTATTCAAAAATCAGTGTAAGAACATCCATTTTCGAAAGGAAGCAATATAACAAGCAACACAACATTTTCTTTAGCAATACAACAACAGAAGCAATCCAAGCAAACCATAAACATGTTATTATTTTTATTTATTTTTCTAAATAATAAGCAATATCACATGTTTTTAAACAAATAGAAGTAAAGAGATAAGTTAGTTTCATTTTACAGCATAGTATATTCTCTTGAATGAGGGAATTTTATTTATGTATATGGTGGTTGATCTCTTCGTCGGTCTATGGTAGTTTTGCCGGAATAAGTATCCGATTTTGGATTCGAACTCGTCAGCTTTAGAAGTTAAGGGTTGATTTAGTGAGTTTTAGCCTCGGGTTTGTGATCTAGAGAGAAAACTAAAGAGTTTGGGTTGGTTTAGGGTCTTACCCGATGGTTGAACGGCGATCGTTGGGTGTGTAGAAAGCTTGGCCGAGAGTTGGAGAAGGAGAGAGCTGAGCGGAAGAGGTGAGATTAGTTTAGGTTAGTTTTCATTTAGGTTTTATATTAAGTTTATGGGTAAATTAAGTTTTAGCCACCGATTTTGTTTGGTAAAATCAGATTTCCAGTCCCTCAAAAGTTGCATGTTTTCACGTTTAAACCATGGGTTTTTTTTTTATTAAACACTAGTTCGTAAATATTATGTATATATTTATATTGAATATGTTTTAGTTATTATGTTGCTTTTGTGTATTACAACATGCGTTTAATTTATATATAACAACATAAATGGATTGCAACATACGTTTAACTTATATATTGTATTATTAAATAGGTGTATGTAATTTTGTTATGAATATGTTACTTTGCATGATAGCTCTTTATTTAAGCTTCAATGTATATGTGATCGTATGACATTTTTTTTGCACAATTTGTATAATACCCTCATGTGCATATCTCGACTTATAAATACATAATCGGACTAAGGGTAATACCCTTTTAATTTAAAATTGTCTTGAGTGGCTTGTCTTAACTCATTGAGGGCCGTTTCGATGATTTTAAATTAAAAGTGTAACCCGAAAGTGAAACCTAAAAAATCGATTCGTCACCTAAAATTTGGGAACGAAAGGAAAAAAAATGTTCGGTTATTTAATTTTTTCGAGAAAAGATTATTACAACTCATCTAAGATCGGGTCTTAGTATTTTTAAATAATCGAACATTCTTTATCTTTCTAAAATGACTCGGTAATTTTAATTTAATTTATTTGGGTGCTTTTGAATGTTATAAAATCCACATCTTTGTTTAATGGGATCAAAAGACAAATTAAAGTCGAATTTGTAAAGTTCATTGCAAAGACATTAATTAATTGACTAGGTACCAATTTAGGGCGCTGTTGGGGTGCTAATCCTTCCCCACACGTAACCGACTCCCGAACTCATTTTTGGTAAAGCAGACCTCAATTTGTTTTTAATTAAAATTATTTTATTTAAAATGACAAAACGTTTTTGGGTGCCAATCACACCCTAATCAAAGATTGGTGGCGACTCCTTGAACCATATGTTTTTATTTTTAAAGAATCCCAAAATTTTCGAAACGAGAGGTTTTTTAAACCGCACTTGTTTTTAAATTAAAAATCAATTGAAAGAGATAATTAAAAATGTGTGCTTTTTAAAATCTAACTTTTAAGAAAAAATCGTTTCGACAATTTGACGACTCTGCTGGGACTTTTTTTAGAGAGTCAGGCCAATAGTCGATTAGTTAATTGTCTTTGCAATTGAAGGTTATAAATTCGTTCTAATTTGGTTTTTGATCCCTTGTTTGGTTTTAAATAAGTTTGTTTGCATTTTGATTGTAATTCGATTAACCAATAAATAGTTGTACTAATCTGTTTGCTAATGGTTTCAGATTAATTGTGTGAATTGGGAATTGATTTGAGTGTTTTTATTGTGTGTTTTTCACTTTTCCTCACACACTGCACAGTTGCATTATCGGGACATGAGCTAAAACCCGCTCTGTCCAAATTAAGTAGGAGTGAAGACTATGCCCTCGTGTGGTTTTCACCTCCGCATAGGATAATGGATCGCTCCTGGAGCTCACGCCTTATGGTTCTTGTGATGGTATTCACCTCCGCATGACATAAGGAGGTGTGTTCCCTTAAAATTGAACTCGATCTCCTAAAGCCTGTGATGGGCTAGGATTGAGGGTTCGACAGCCCAAGGGGCACCGAAAATGACAATTCGAGAACCTATTACTTTAGAACCAAACCCAACATATAGTGAATATAGAGCCCGAACTTAGATCGAGCCTAACCCAAACCTTAAGAGTCCCGTGAGGAGGGTACACAAGGAAAAGTTTTTGAGTCATTTATTTTCGCTTTTCGAATAAATGCGTGCGACCTAGAAATCATGCGGTTAGGTTTATTTGTCAAGCAAGCATGTGAATTAGATATCATACGGTTAGGGTTTTAATTTCAAACAAAGCATGGGGGTAGATATCATGTTGGGTAGGATCTACTAAAGCATAATTGGGTAGCCAGCATGTGAGGGTAGGTTTTATTTAATGATTATGATACTTATTATTTTGTTGCTGATATTATGTGTACTAACCCATTTTGTTATATGTCTATTTTATTTTGATTTTATTGTATTTTCATCTTCATGTCATTCAAAGGTGCTAATTCGCAAGTAATTGACTAATAAGAAGGCTGGTCATAATGAGATAATAAATTCTTAACCATGTAATCAAAATCAAGAGATTCAAAGATGTTCAAATGATCCATTAAGAAGGACATCCAATGAATGAAGAAATCTGAAGCTGATTGAAGACTTTCTTTAAAGGAGTGAAGGCCAAGATGTTGACTCAAGAGAAGAATACAATCATACCAAGGACGAGAAGACTCTTCATAAAGACATGAAGACTAATTCTCATTGGAGGTAAGAATGGAGATTTCAAGATTCAATTGAAGGACATCCAACGTTATCAAGGGTGAAAAAAATATGCCGACAACTTTGGGGTGCAATGTTAGATTCTATGAAGAGTCGGCTCAAGGAAATTAAGAGATGAAGAATCACATTTATATTTTGACTACATGGTGTACTTACTGAATTCTTGTTGTCTAAATGAAGGTTGTTCTATAAGTGGTCACTTTCGGAGTTAACACCTTTTGCATCAGCATTTGGCATCCACATTTGTATTCATATTACTTTAATTTAAGCATTTTAACATGCATCAATCATGAAAACATGAGAGCAACTCGTGAAGGATACTGTGACAGAATCTCTGAAAGCAAATCAAAGTTACTCAGGGCGTGTTTATGAAAAGATATAAAGCAATGAATGAGATATTAACACGCGTAAGTAGGATCGAGAAAATCCAAGAACAACTGGTAAAGACCCAACAAGAAATGATTGATGAAGCAAGAAAGTTCCAAGTTGAATCCAGAGAACAGATGTCCAAGTTGATGAGCATGATGATTACAGTGGTATATGGAGAGAAATCGTTAGGGAACCTTATTATCTAAGAGAACATAAATACTTCGAGTGAAAATCAGAATATTGATTGTGTCGCCAATGCGATGACAACAGATGATCAAGAACATGTTGGGGAGTATGGTAATCCAAGTCAAATCCAAGATTGGGTACAACTCCAGAAAGTGTGACAGAGACCATGTTGGGAAAAGAGAAAGCTAATGAGGTAAATGAATGTTATGCCTAGAGCCCCTACAGCCATAAAATAAAAAGAGCAGCTAGTCGCTTGAGCCGACCAAAGAAAGTCTCACGATCGAAAAATACTTTGAAAGTGTTCTAAACTTCTATCTCGGATTTGTACCCCCATTTAATTAAAGGACAATACCTTACACCAAGGTCAGTGAAAGTGCAACAAGGCCCTTCTGCCCACAGCTATGATTAAGATAGTGCATGTGATTTCCACCTGGGGGCATTGGGGCATTCTACGGGGAATTGTAGGCCGCTGTTAAAAGAGATGTAAATGGGACGTTGACTGAGGAATTGGTGGAACAGTGGATAATGAGCTCGAGTGGGGCATCAAATAAAAATATGTAGTATCCGTTTGGGTCAGGTGTTGCTACATTATATGAGTAATGGGGCATCCTAATAAGGCTTTATTTCATTTTGCAACATCTTGTTTGAATTTGTTTTTTGTTATTTCTCAGTTGTTTTTGTAAGGATATTTAAATAAATTTATGATACTTTAAAGATGGTGATCATTGAATTGAATTTGCAACTTTAAATTCTTTGAATATTAACTGAATTAAAAAAATCTGTAAATGATCGGAGTTATATATCTTTGACAAAATGAAAAAATTGAAACCTGGTAAAACAAGGACCCTTGATCTTACCCCATAAGATATACTCGAACACCATACCCTTTTCTTGCATGGACCGATATAACCTTCTCCTCTCATAAGGTAATGAACAAGAGGCTTGGTATTCAGGTGTGCATAGGAGCGGACAACATGGAGCATCTTTTGTGTATGATGTTACAAAACTAAATAGACCACACTTCTATTGATGACGTTCAATGATGATCATGATCTTTACAGATAGAATAGTTGAGTAGATGAATCTAGTTCAGGTCAGTTGCTTGGAAATTGAACTCTAAAGATAAGATTTTCTTAACTTTCAACAACACCTAGACTATAACAGGTTCTTTTTGACAAGCTTAAGAAATTGGATCCGTATACCCATATTATTATATTATATGTATACAATAAAGCTTGAATTGTCCCTTAGAGCAATTGGTTAAATGCCCCGGCTTATGAATAAGATTCAGCTCGCCAAACATGGTAAATTTATCTAAATAAGGATTTTCGGTAAAGATGGACTAAGGGAGTTAAGGAAAACCTGTTATAGTCGATTTCACATGAGCACTCAAGAATTTCATTTTTAGACCGATATTTCTACGTTACCTTTGTTAGAGGAGTCTACGAAGCTTGAACAAATGAAAGATTTCAGAGAACAGAAATAGAAGTGTTTTAGAAAGTCTAGTAATTTATTATGCTAGTTGCATCATTTCATCCGCATCCGATTAAAATACCAAGTCAAGACAAAGGGGCGTGTTGCGATGTTCACGATGATCAAGAGAAAAATGACATTTTGGTGGTCGAAACCTTAAAAAATAGAAAGCCAACCTGAATCAAATCCCTCAATTTTGACACTTGTCAAAGAGCTATAACTCTAAAACATAAAAATAGCTATTGATTCTTTTGATATTATGTGAACTCATGTTTATGATTCGATTCTATTGTGAGCCAGAATTAAGGGGCAATGTTTTATAAAATTCTTTGATCCCTAAAATAAGAGAAAGGTGAAAAAATATTTTCAAATAGGACAATCTCAAATGTGAAAGGTCCTTAAGACTGGTGAGATACTCTTTGCCTCTATTGAAGAAAGAACAAACGATGTCAGAGCGATGAAACATTTCTAAAAAGAAAATAGTCCGAGAGATCATGAAGGACTGAGGAATGAAGCATGTAACACTTCTTTATGACATTGTCAGCAACCCAAGAAGAAGATGATCTCATTATTCAAAAGGGGCATATATCCCAGTGCAGAGCAAAATGAAAAAATGCGACCAGTCAAGAATAAGATGATCGCTTTATTTGAATAGAGGGGCACATATATCCCAGCTCATAACAAAATGTAAGACATTATGTTAAAAGGGTTGATCACTTATTAAGTGTCCACGGTAACATGATGAAAAGCCCTCAAGTTATTTGACAACACTCTTGTTTAGTAGCACTAGAATGTGAGCATTCAAAGTTAAGAGATTTTGGTACGAAGGGAGCCTGAATACCCACATTGGGCATGATTGAACCCACATCATGTGAGATGACAAGATTCAGACCAAGAAGACATTGAGAGTGAGTCTTACAATTTGAAATGTTGGGGCATTTGAAGGCCTGTTATTCTATGGAAGGATCATTTAATTGAACATAGTTCCAATGAGACAGAAAGGTGAAGAATGAAAATGGTGATGATAGTGAGTTTACCATATATGATCTTTTGTCCATCATATAGTTGCATATTCTGGTGATTCACAAGCATTAATATTGGTGAGCTAAAGCATCCCACTTTAATTTCCATTGAGTTTGGTATCTTGTATATATACAAAAACTGAATGATATGCAAGAGCTTCTCTGGTTGAAAGATATGGGTAGAATTCACATGAAAGTGAATGTGTTGTCAGTGTTTTACGAACCAGTAAATATGGTGTGTGAACTGATGTTGCATTACCCAAGACGAATATTGTCTTCTATAACCCCAAGGTTAAAAAGGAGAAATGATGAAGATTTTTTCCATGAAAAGGGCGGGGGAATTTAAAAAGCAAAAAACTAGTGGAACCAACTAAGGTGAATGATGGTTGTTGTTAAACCTCTCGACATGATATGGTATAAATAAGCCTTGTTTGATATCTGATTAGATGTGGTGACATGAAAAATCAGGATAAATCCTCCTTGTGATATGTTGCAAGAGTTAAATCAGAATAGATGCTGCTATCCCATTGATCTTTGTGGAGTTTGGCGTAGTCATATACATAGTCTCCAAAAATGGTGCAACACAGTCATGTTTCTGACAATAGCAAGAAGTTGAGAGAGAAAACTCTTTCTCCAAATGAAGACATAAAACAAAGACAGCAAGAAGATAGAATAATATCAGAGGGCTCGTCAAAAGTGCAAGTTGGAAACTATGAGTTGCTATATGAATATCTAAAGCAAACCCTGAAAAGAAATGATCAAGTAGAAAAAGACTAAGTTCACCAATTTGAAGTCAAATGAAGATCAAATAAACATTTATGCATTCATAAGAATATCATTTGCATAAAAGAAAATGCATTACATTTAATTGCATTTGCATTTAAACATATGGCTTTGACAGATTTTCAAGTGAAAAGAGAAAATTCATGATGTCAAAAGCCCAACAAGTTGAAAGGAAGATTTCAAATTTCAAACGTATGGAATCGCGTTTAGAGAGGCATACCCTGAAGAACAGATAGGTCTAATCCACAGAAGAAGCATTACTTTGAAGTGTGGACCATCAGACGTAGGAGAAAAAACAAAGATTATCGTGTATGAAGAAGTGAATTAATCTTAAGCCTTCAGTGAAGAGTAGTGAAGCAAATCCATCAGTAAGCCTTCCGAGCATGATGATTAAGTCCTCCGGGAATCTTAAGCCTTCACCGAAGATTAGTGAAGTAAATCAATCTTAAGCCTTCACCGAAGAGTAGTGAAGCATATCCATCAGTAAGCCTTCCGAGCATGATGATTAATTTATCCTCTGGGTTTTCTGGGTAAGGTTTTTTTAATGAGGCATCATGTCAAGCGTATAGTTATGTATTTTTTACTAGGTTTTTGCCCCACTAGGTTTTTCCTAGTAAAGTTTTAACGAGATATAATTAGATAATTGGCATCCAAGGGGGACTGTTATGAATATATGTGGATGTCATTATTACTCATATTAGTAACGTGGAGTTTAGTATTCTTCAATGAATTGAGAAGATGAAATGCCAAATACTTGACTCTTCATATGCATTATAATTATTAGAGAGCATTCTTCACCCCTATATATATATATGTGTGGTTCATCCCGTGGAGCGAATTTCATAATTTGGAGGTCTCCCACGGAAGCTGCTCTCAACCTGGTGTTGGGGGAAGCCTACTATCTTACCTCCCCCTTACCCCATTTCATATGGGAATAAGGGTCAGCTAATATACCCATAAAATTGAAGAAAGAAAAATAAGAATATATACATCTATCTTTATTTTCTCTCCCATATCTCTCCTTTATTTTAAAAGACCTTTATAATTTTTTATCTTTATAGATCACACACTTTTACACATATCAAAATAAATATGTTAAATCTATCAATCAATTTTTAAGAAAAACTTATTATTTCTCTTAATCAAATATATTTCTTAAAACTGTTTAATTAATATAGGATACAAATTAGAGGACGAGAGTATTTAATAATTCAAAATACTATCTCACTTATCCCACATTTTCATCATTTTCAACCAGTGAGTTAATGGTGCAGACTGAGATAGGGGCGGAGTCAGAAATTTTAAATTACAGCTTTATAATTTAAAATTATTGTAATTTAAAATTAAACGTCTAAGTAAAACTATACAAATGTATGCATAATATTAATTCTCAATATATTAATGTATAATAAGACTAAAATAAAGGTGTAAATGAACATAGCATTTGATGAATTATTCATGAAGTGTTCATATAACATTCATTTATGTTTATTTATTAAATATTTTTTTATGTTCATTTAATAAATGAACGAACACAATAAATGTGTGTTTGGTTCGTTTGTGTCACAAATAAATTTATTTCATTTCTTTATAAGTTCGTTTATTGACTCCTGTATATACTAATGATATTTTCTTATAAAAATATTATTTTAACATTTCTTTATTTTTTATTTGTATTTCAATTCATTAATATATATTACCCCAGTCGAATATATGTTTACTTCTAGATACTCAAATAGTGGGAGAAATACATTATTTTAGTGTAAGTGTGCGTTTATTTCTCGGTATCTGATATACACCGACATCAGTATGTACTCCTACCTCTATCATGACATCTAAAAATAAACATTCTTGTACCAGCATATATATGTACTTCTTCCACTATTCTTTTTTGAACTTATTTTGGTCACTAATCTATAATTTTTAAATTATATTGCTACTAAAAATTAAAACTTTATCATATGATTAGTTTTGAGATGATTTTATATTTTAAATAGCGTACTTCTATAATTTTACTTTTTAATAAGTAATTTTATACAACATTGGTGAATATTAATAATAATATAATAATAAACCTTTGGAAGATATATGTCATTGAAATAAAATTTTAGATTTATTATTATTGAATATTATATAAAATAATTTTTTTAAAAAGTAATTTTTTAGAGGCTCAAGAGTTTTTTTAATAGTGGTGTCATTTTTTATATATTTTTATATAAAAATATTTCTATAAATGTCATACGTGGTGGCTCCTCCCATGCCCTGAGACCTAAATATTGACTTTAAAAATTGGACGGAAATTTATTTGAATAGGTTGAATATAAAATGGGTTTTATACTCTATCTTTAAATTTAGAAAATTCAAGAATTAAATACTATAAGCTTAAATTGTATTAATACTTAAACTATCAATTTTGATATATTTTAGTACTTAAACTATCAATTTTGATATATTTTAGTACTTAAACTATCAATTTTGATATATGGTTTTAAAAAACTTAAAAGTTTAGGGCAATAAAATGGACCAAAAATGATAGTTTAGGTACTAAAACGTAGTTTATCCTAAATAATAAACAAATACAATAAAATTGAAATATCATTAAAAGAGAAACTAAAAATTTGGGTAAAGAATTGGATTAAAATTTGGTCCTAAAATCTAAAATTGAAACAAGATGAATAATTTGAAATTGAAGAATTGAACAAAGATTAAGGAATACCCAAGCTGAACATAGCATCTAAGGAAGCCGATTAAGGAATACCCAAGCTCAACATAGCATCTAAGGAAGCCAACCAACCTCTAAGATAAAGAAATCCTAACAATTTGGAATGTGAAGAAGAAACAATAAAATCTTTAAGAATTGAGTTTCTTCCATTTCAATGCTTATAAGGACCTAAGATGTAATTGAACCAAATTAACTACAGGTATTAGGATTTAAATTGTATAATTTGAAAAACTTATAAATAATTAGTATAGAGTTAAACCAATTTTTTTATACAAATAGAAGAAACTAATTTATTAAAAAAAAAATATCTAAAAACTGTAATAAATGTTTAAAATCAGAAACATAAATTAAACGTATAATTACAACATATTCCTATAATAATTGTAACCCCTAGACCCGACCTGAACGTTATGCCCAAATCTAGGCGGTCACATATCACATTTCAAAAATTTTTTTTATTTAATAAAACATTAAAAATCCATATAACAATATAATACAAAATTCATAATAAGGATTCATACGATAAATATATATATACATATCAGAAAACCGTATAAAACATTTACGAAACAAAATACCAGTAATACATATAATCAGACAGTAGCAAAACAGGTGTCACCAAAGTATAACAAAGGTATATAGAGATATATAGTAGTACAAAAGTAAGAGTAGTCTATCCTCCTGATGCCAAGTCTGCTAGCCTAGTCTACTATTATCTGAAAAAGGTTAAAATTTACGGAATGAGCTAAAAGCTCAATGTGCCTTACGGTGTATAAAAACATATATAAAATATTTTAGTAAAATCGGTTTATCAAACATGTTTTAAAAACATGAAAAACCCATCAAATCACCAGAATGTGTAGGTTCCCCAGAACCATACACCCACCTGTACACCCAGTAAGGGCATACCCTGTGCACAAAGCAAAGAAGCCTGCGGCAAGGTCTTATCCTGTGCACAAAGAAGAGGAGCCTGCGGAAAGTGGTAAGGTCTTACAAGTCATAGACTAGGCCTGAGATACTCCTCCAATAAAACCTCCAATGACAGAAATAACATGTATATAGTTGAATGAAAACAATAGTTTAATCCATTAAAACATGAAAATATTCCATTTTCAAAAATCATATAAGAAAATGCGGTAAACCATAGATCATATAAGAAATATACAGTAAATCAGATATCAGATAAACCATGTTCAGAAAATCAAGTATTGTCTTAAAAATATTTAGTATTATAAAAAATCTAAAACATTTAGACATATTTGAAAACAATAATGTAACACCAACAGGAAAAACATGTATCGGTTCGAGTAGTATGATAGGGAAGCCTACTACTAAGTCTGTCGATCACTATCAGCGGCAACGCTAAATCCTACGAATCAGAAAATCCATATCGAAATCCTAATATGAATAATAATAACCTTTATTTAAATAATTTACGAAAACCTACAGGTAACTCTCGTAGAACGCGGATCGATCGGGTCTGATGGATGGGAAACACCAGATCTATTCAATCCTCAGTCGGGTGAAACACGAGTATCTTCATAAAAATATATTCTCCAATCAATTCCATAATCAAATCCTAAAAAATTAAGCAAAAATGCTAAAAAACTAAGTATTTTCGGATTAACGGGCTCAATTCAGGGCTATCGAGTCAGAATTTGGAAAAACAGACTTCAGAATCAGACTCAGAACGTCAAAAAACATAAAATATGATTTTTTTCGAAAATATTGACTTTTTGGGTCAAAGTAAACGGTCAACGGTTCATGTTGGACCGGGTCGGATCGGGTCAGGTTCGGACATAAACTAGAAACCAGCAGGCAGTGGGACTTTCCCATACGCAGGCGGCGACTCATGGGGCGCGTGTGGTGACGTAGATGGTCGGAAAAATATTTTTAAAAATTCCTACAACTATTTTAAGGGTTTTGAAACACTTAACAAGTTCGGTTCACAATGGTGAACGACGAAGAGCTCGATTTCGAAACTTCGAAAACTTTATCTTCCTCACCCCTCACACGCTGGAGACAGCGGAGACAAGAAGGACACCGGTGAACTCGAGATGATGCAAGGAACACGATAGTGCGGGAGGTGTCGAAAACAGAGCAACGATCGGCGACGAAACGACGATCAAAGATTTCTTTCTAAAAGAGGAAAATATTGAAGAGAGAAAATAAAATAAATTTGAAATTTGTCTATATTTTGGGTTATATAAACCCTAAAAAAAGAAAATGGCAAAATCATACCATAAGTCCTCCAGTTATAATTTTTGAATTTGGATATGAATTTAATCAAAATTTCAATTTAGTCCTCGAATTTAGTCAAAATTCAATTTAGTCTTCGAATTTTTTTCTGAGAAATCTAGGCCCTATTTTGGGGTGTGACGATAATTGACAAAAGATTACAGTCATTTGAGATCATAAAGACCATACAAGGAAAATGTTAAAACACATGCAAAAAAAAAACTTAGAAAATATAGATACAAATAGATCTGACTACATCAACAAATCACAACAGAGAATCAAACTATTGAAATACCATTGAAAATAGAAAATTAAAGTCAAACATCGTGAGAAAACTATCTTCAAACGTAATCGCATATCTAAATATAATTCAAGGATCCAAAGCAAAAAGATCGACAAAATAAGAAATAAACTTCATCTTAAATAGTCGAGACATTATCAAATACAATCTAATAGAATTAAATAAAAATTGAATAATAAAAAATGTCCCAAAAGATAAAAAAAATGAATTATAAAGATAATTAAACCCAAAAAAAGACAAGAGAAGAGTCCCACCACATTTAACGTTACTCTCTATTCCGTCCATGAGTTTTACTAACAATTTTTTTGGTCTTGTGTCATAGGATATACAACTTATCCAAAAACTTATAATTCCTTTTACATTTGAAAATTAAGTCACGTTTGAACTCATCAAATAAATTAATTAAATGGAGTATTATTTTTTTAAGGTTTTGAGTTCAAGTAGTTGTAGTTGTAGGATGAGTATATTGTCAATGATTAAAAAATCTGAGTGGATATTAAAAAAATATATAGGTATTGATTGGCTTAATAACTAGGGATGGACATAAGTCGGATTGGGTTGAGTTTCCGGTTAACCTGACTCGTCCCAAAAATTATACACCCTCTACCCGACCCGAACTCAACCTACCCTTTTGAGAAAAAAATCGAACCCGGTCCGACCATACCCGAAATAATATATTTATATAAAAATATTACTTTTATTCAATAAATTAGGGATTTAATTGAAAAAAATAATAAATGATGGGTCATATTACAATTATCCCTAAATATATAAGGTAAAATTACATTTTTTGGGACGAGTCATAATTTTTCATCCTAAACCCAAACCGACTCGACCCGAACATAATCTCTAAAAAAAACCTGACCTTAAGCCAAATATTTTTAGAAAACCTAACCCAATAAGATAAGTCGAATCAGAACTCTGATTGAATTCGGGTGATGTAAACATCCATATTAATAACAAAGAAACCTATATTTTTACGAGGTAATTTAATTATTAAATAATTATATTTAAAAAAATAAAAGATGTTAGAGATAAAATTAGATTGACATAATTTTTTTGACTTAATCATTGTAATTTTATTGATTAAGGGTCAGATTGATATAGTTTTTGAAAAGTGATTTTTTTGTATAGCTTTTTAAAAATGATTTTTAAAAGTGATGTAGAAACGAATTTTTAAAAGTGTTGTATCAAAGTGCATTTTAAAAATTTAACTGTTTGAGATTGCTGTTAAAAAATGAGTTTGAAAATATAAAATGTACATTATAGACATTATGTTGTAAATTAAAAATATAGTATTAAATTATATTTATAGTTATATATGAATCATATGAATTTAAATTATAATAAATTAAAAAAATATTATATATGAATTAAATCAATTTAAATATAATAAAAATATTAAAATATAATAAAAATAGAATTATAATAAAAATATATTCTATATAACTCACTATTAATATTTTAATATATAAATCATGTTTTTTTAAATAATTAAAATAAATTATTAAAAGTAATAAATTATTTTTAAAGATGTTAGAATTAACATTATTAAAAATATAATATAAATACATAATTGAGTGGAGATCGTGATCATTAGTACATATAAAATTATAATTTTATTCTAAACGTAAAGTTAAAAAAGAAAAAGATAGTAATTTTGGCGTTTGGGATTGATTTTACAATCAAAACAGAATTTTTTAGCTAAAAGTAATTTTCAAAAGTATTATCAAACAAATCGTAAGTAATTTAAATTGAATAATGTGGAGTCTTACTGTAAAGTTGATTTTATTAATATAATTTACTCTATTCATAATATTAAAATTCAATGGAAAACTCAATTCTAACCTTATATGCCTTAACTAAAAGTATTAAATTTTATCTGTAAAATAATTAATTCAACCGTTCTCTCTCATCTTTAATGTTATGTCTTACCAATATCCATTTAATATTAGTCAAGTCGCAATAATGAACTTAAACTATCTATTATTGGTTTGTTCAAAGAAGAAAAAATATCTATTATTGGTTAATGATTTTTATCTATTAACTCAATGTTAATATTTATTATTATTGAATCTTAAGTGGTTTATGCTATAAAAAAAATAATGTTTTAGAAGTATTGAGATCAAATAGATGTACCTACAGGTATGCATCATCAATAAATTAATAGTTTTCTTAATAGATACAACCTTGTAAATCATTTATTAAAAAATTTGTAAAAGATTGTTCTTCTTAGAAATCTTGTGTTTAAATAGGTCAATTTCTATAATATAGGTGTCACAACAATCCTTCGAGTGCCTCGGGATCAAATCTTGACTTAAAGTGAATTTATCTTTTTAGAGTCACCATCAATCTTTTTGGGTTAGGGAATGTCATATACCTAAATTTTATCTTTTACCGGATATACGTCTTATTAGATATTCACATGGAAGGGTTCAAGAGTCAATTATATGTGGGGAAGGATGAACAACCTCATATCGTTATTTCGATGCCAACACAATTATAAGTTTTCTTACTAGAAAAAATTAAAGTTAGAGCCAAAATTAAAATATTCAAATTACTTTTGAGAATTGGTTACGGTAAAGCAAGGTAAATTAGTATTTTGTAATAATAAAATGGGTCTAATACCCAAAAATAAGATAAAAGAGTCACGCGTACCAATATAAAAAAAAATCATTTATAAGTTAATTAATTTTTAAAAGTGCAAGAAAATAAATATACATAAATAAAAAAGTGAACATAATAAAAAAAAAATTACAAGTACTTAAAAATTTAAAGAAAGAACCAACAATCAGTTGGTCTAGTGGGATGAGATACTAGGTCCCTTAAATAAGGTTAGAGGTTTAAATCCTGGCGTTTGTGAATGGAGCAAACCGAGTTAGGAGGGTCACCTTTGCCTCTGCAGTACCCAATCTGGATTAGTCGGTCAATAGATCGAATATCGATGATTAATTCAAAAAAATTAAAGAAAGAAATAAATAAAAAGGTGAACATAATAAAAAAGAACAAAATTACAAGTAATTAAAAATTTAAAGAAAGAACCAACAACCAGTTGGTCTAGTGGGATGAGATACTAGGTCCTTTAAATAAGGTTAGAGGTTTAAATCCTGGCGTTTGTGAATGGAGCAAACTGAGTTGGGAGGGTCACCCTTGCCTCTGTAGTACCCATTCTGGATTAGTCGGTCAATAGAACGAATACCGGTGATTAATTCAAAAAAATTAAAGAAAGAAAGAATAAAACTCAAACTCAACATTAGGAAAAGTAAAATGCAAATTAGGAAGTTGGTGGCAGAATACTAGCAAATTCAAAAAGAAAATTAAAATTAAAAAAATGAAAGTTTTAAAAAGCAAACATTGAAATAAAGTCAAAAAAAAAAATGGGATTATAAGAAGGAGATCAAAATGATTTTTTAAAAGAAATAGAAAATAATTGTAATTATCTCTTACCTAAGAGAAATCACATACATCCTATAAGAATTTGGATCATGTCATCGGGTTATTTAATCAAATATGAAATCCAAAGTTATAAATACCATTTTTTTTCTTTCAAATATCAAAATATTTTCATTGATAAAGATTAAAAAAAAGGAAAAGAAATCAAAAGATTTTTAGAAATATTTTTCTTTTAAATCACATACATCCTATAAAAATTTGGATCATGTCATCGGGTTATTTCAAATATGAAATCCAAAGTTATAATCCATTTTTTTCTTTCAAATATCAAATATTTTCTCATTTTAGATCCACCACCGATTTTCATATAGAAATCTCAAGGAAACTAATCTATAAAGATTTATTAGAACCATTTTCTTGTTCATCGAGTTTCTCTCTTCTGATGGGTTTTAAACAAAATATGGTCGAGATCAATGAAAAAAATAAAATGAAATAAAAGAAAAAAATAAAATAAATAGAAAAAATTACCTTTCAAAAAGTTCTTTTTTTATTGCTCTTAATTTTCAAATTACAACTCTTTTGATTTCTCTTTTTCCCTTCTTTTTTTCCTTTTTTCTTTGTCTAATGAGCAGGGCCGGCCCTGGGCCGGGGCAGAAGGGCGCCCGCCTAGGGCCATTAAAAGTTTATTTTTCAATGCGTAGAGAATGTTTCACCGGTTAAGTAGGGGCCACAAATTTATTAATTTTTTCTTTAATTAAATCAATAAAAGATAATAATAATATTATTATTTTGGGAAATCCAATAGACGTTAATTATTTTGCAATTTTATATATGTTTAGAATTTATTATAAATGTTCATTTTTTCAATTTTTATTAACCATTTTTAAATTTTACCCCTTTTTATTTAAAAACAAAACTTTAGTTATTGTACGAACAATTAATTCCTTTTTTGGAAATTTATTATAACTGTCATTCCTTTGCAGAATTTGATTTGATTATAATTTTTTTAGAAATTTATTATAATTGTTCATTTTTTTTCAATTTTATTAACCATTTTTAAATTTTACCTTTTTAAATTTAAAAACAAAACGTTAGTTAAATATTTTTAATTTTTTTTGGATTTTAATTGATTCTATAAGATTAAAGTCACTGATGATAAAATTAAGAGAATGTTGTAATAATTTTAAGATTATTTTTTCTTATATAATTTTTCAGATGTTGATGCAGTTGATTTTCTTTTCTGGAATGAAAATGTTGCAATTGACTTTGCCAAATGTGTTCATGTCAGCGCTTGAAATTCTTGAGTATGTTAAAGTTGCAGGTTGTTATCCTAATGTTTCAATTTCTTATCGAATCATATTAACAATGTCGGTGATGGAAGCATCCGCGGAAAAAAGTTTTTCTAAGCTGAAATTGTTGAAAAATTACTTGGTCAACAATGTCAAAAAAGATTGAATGAGCTAGCTATGTATTGAAAAAATATATTGGAAAGTATTGATATGACACTATCATCAATGATTTTGTATCAAAAATGCTCGAAGATAATGTTTTCTATAATTTTTTGTGTGCTTAAATTTTTTGTTGACATTTTGAGATGATAATTAATTACTATTTATTTATTTCAATAAAAAATTAATATCAATTTTATATGATATGTTTTTTTATATTTTCTAAATTAGGGGCCCATTTCTTTTGTTTCGCCCGGGCCAAAAATAGTCAGGATCGACCCTGCTAATGAGATGGAAAATATCTTTTTATAGTTGAGCCTCCATACATCCAATGACCTAGATTATTTAGATCAACTGCTAAGATGTGCTTAAATCATGTAATATCTCATGTCTAAGGAAATAACATCAAATCATATCTAATTACAGCAATTAGCATAGTATTTTCCTTTGATAGGAGATCACATTAGTTATAAAAGATTCTCTCAGAATATCTCTTATGTGATGACACTTTCCTTTTTTCATGGTCACTGTGAACACTCTCTAACATTTCCCAAGAAAAGGGCTTATTCAAATAAGTTTGGGGCCCGGACAAAAATTGGGTATTGTCGATGCCCATTTTGCTCATTGGCGTGTAATAAGAATAGATTAAAGATAAAAAATAACTAATTTTTGTCCGATTAATTTAGCTTTGTTCCATGGTATTATCGATTTCCTTTGATCTTTGATTAATATGCTCTTACACTTTTTCTACAACTTTAAGGATGATTGGCCCTTTTGAGTTCAATTCAAGGGCTTGTCAATAACTTTTACATCTTCAAGTAGATGAGTCTGAAAATTTTCATCTGGTTCATCTTAGTCCCAAAGTAGTTGAATCTGCAAATTCAATATAACCATTGGTTAGTGTGTTTGTGAATATTTAAAGTTAGTAAATATTACGGTTGCTCTGCTTGAGGAGGTGAAGTTGAGGTTGACTCATTCTTGTGAGTTAAGTCAAGTGAAATTAGCTACTCGTTGTGAGTTGAGCTAAGTTGTTGACTCCTCCTCTATTGCAGTTAAGCCAATATAGATGATTCCCCTCTATGGGTTAAGTCGGATGAAAATTAGATCCTCGTTGTTGAGTTAAACTAAATTGAACACGACTCATCCATTGTGAGTGAAGACAAATTTAGATGCTTTTCGAGTCCAATACCTTTCTTCATGAAGTTAAAATTGACTCAAAAACCTTGACTATAAAATAGCTCCTCATTGTTAAGTTAATCTAAATTTACTGACGACTCCTTCATTGAGATTTATGTCGATTTTGGGTGTTTTTTAGCCTAATATATTTATCGTGAAGTTGAAATTTGACTAAAAACTTGACTTGAAAATATCTCCTTGTTATTGAGTTATGCTAAATTGCATACGACTCTTCCATTGCGAGTTAAATTAATATTGGTGTTCTTTAGTCCAATATCTTTTATCATGAAGTTGAAATTTGACTAAAAACATTGGATAAAGAATAGCTCCATGTCATTGAGTTAAGGTAAATTGTGGATGACTCCTCCATTGCGAGTTAAATCGAATCTAAATATCCTTCGAGTTCAATATCATTTGTCATGAAGTTGAAATTTGACTAAAATCTGTAAAATTGTTCACATGTGTATTGTTGTGAATGTAATGCTATCAAATATCTCTAAACTGTAGAAATTTATCTCATCGTTGCGAGTTGAGCTATGTTTGGATGACTTCTTTATTAGGAGTTAGTCAAATTTTGGATGACTCCCCTTTGCGGGTTAAGTTATGTCGGGAAATTTTCTCAAGAGACAAAAATTTTCAACAGAAATATCTCAATTGATATGCATTTTTTGTTTCAAGGGAAACTGTCTCAAATTAAACAAAACTTTTTTCAAGATAAACTATCTCTAGTGAGATAAAAATTTTGTTTTGAGAAAAATGTCTCAAGTGAGACGATTTTTTTTAAGAAAACTATATCAAATGTGATAAAATCATTATTTTGATAAAATAATTTCAAGTGAGACTAATTTTTAAAGGAAAACTATCTCAAGTGAGATTTTATTCGAGAGAAAATTATCTCCAATGTGATGAATTTGTTTTATGGAAAACTATCTCAAGTGAGATAAAATTTTTGTTTTGAGGGAAACTATATCGAGTGCGATAAAATTTTGTTTCAAGAGAAACCATCTTAAGAAAGATTTTGTTTTGATAAAAAATGTCTCAAGTGAGATGAAATCAGTGTTTCAAGGGAACGATCTTAAAGAAAACAAGAGTTTTTTTTGGAAAGACAATATTTTTTGGACAATTTTAAAGATGTCCTCATGAGAGAAAAAATAATCCTAAGTAGAATGAATTTTTTTACAAATTTACTCTAGATATTGGGAAATGATATTGAGATAGATAATATTTTTTTGATTATTTTTTTATGAAACATCAAGTAAGAAAAAATGGTCTCGTGGTCTTAAGAAAGAATTTTTGGAGATTATTTCAATGAGATCCTCAAGAGAGGGGGAGCATAGCATTTCATGAAATGCATATTGATGAGTGTTTGATGCTAAGATGCGTGTGTAAGTAAAATGTGTAAATGATGCAAGTGCAACTTTCATAAATGATAATGATGCAAAGATGCACGAGAAGTCTTCATTCTTAAATTCTTTGATATTCCTTATTCTTTTATCACTTTAGTATCTCTTTGTAATTCTTGACTCACTAAAAAAATTTCTTCATACCCCAAGATTTATTTTCTTTGCCCCATTTTCTAATTTCGGGTTTTCAAATAGGATAGATCCTTGTATAAGATATATTTTCATTCTGAGATGGATTTTCTTGTTTGAAAATATTTTTCTTCGTCTTTCATTTTTCAAAATGTGAAGAGTTCGATGAAGAAGTTTTGGAAAACAAAATGGTGTCCCTTGCTTCGGGCTCACAATTGAAATAAATAAAAAAACATGAGTTATTTGATTCAAACAAATTAATTATCCTTTTAATCCTTTAAAAATTATAGCTCTTTGACAAGTGCCAAAACTAATGAAGATTTTGAGATTTGGATTAATTAAGGAATAAAAGATGTTTTGAACTGGCTTGGTTAATATTTAACACTTCGGGTTCTCTATTGTTCCTCAATCTAATATGTTCATCATATTCATCTTCTAAAAATGTCTATCAGTTCCAAGCTCTAGTGAATACTTATGGTATGTACGATGATTTATCGAGAGATTTATAAGATCGTTTCTTATGTAATAGTTGCACAATGTTCACATTTGAACTGCCTTTTCGGGTTTTCAACTCGAACCCTCATTTGGTTTCAATACATCTTTTGAAGATTTTCATTTTGAACCCTTATTTTATCTTTTTTCTCATGTTTTTCATTATGCATTAAAGTTTTAGAAAACCTTTTGTAAATAAAAAACTAACCATAAGGGGAGAAATGAAAGCTAGAGATAAGACTCTTCCACTTAGATATTCTTGTATGATTATAAAAGACATTTTAGGCATGTACAGTAGGTCAGGGCTCACATTTATGAAAGAAAGGATAAATAAGATCAAACAAGTGTTCAAGGGTGATTAAACTAAGAATCAATTATTTCATTATTATTTTGTTCAATTTGATTATGTTTTCACATGCTTTCTTCTTTTCTGTTTTGAATCCCTCTAGACTATCCATTTGTGGGTTTTCATCCTAGAGCTCATTTCATTTTTCAATTCCTTTGACATTTTATAATCTTCACCTAGATTGAATATGAAACTTGGATTCAGTTGTACTTGATCCACTTCATGATTGGAGAAGTCATTTTGCATGAAGAACTCCTTGAATGTGCTTCTTTTCCTCTCTTTTGATAAATTTGGGATTTAGATTTAATTTGAGCACTAATTACATCTCTCATTTTTCTAGATTGGATCTGAATCTTCAAACACATTATATTTGGTCAATCTTACAGTGCTTTATTGTCTATATTCTCACTCATGTGAGTATATTTTCTTTTGCCTTACCCCAATGTGAGGAGTGATCCTTGGTTAGGGTTAAATCTAAAAAATATTTTAGGCTCACATATGAATATCAATTAATAGTTTGACCTTTTTGTGAAGTAATAGCAAAAGAAGGTCATCCATCATTTCATACACGAAATTCCTTGTGAAAGAGGTATCCCTAGGGGGTAGATATTCAGACTTAATCCTTTATTCTCTGAAAAACAAGCCATTAATGCTGAGAGTGTCTTTTTTTCATTTTTTTTTTTTCAATCACTCGAGCTTATCCTTATGAGGTCAATGCAGGATTTTCATTTTGTCTTCTTGTGGGAAGCTTTCCTTGAAAGATAATTTCTTACATTTGATGTCGTTGGATTTCATTAGGCCTGAGAAGGTTGATTTTATGTATAAGAAGATGCTAACATAACTTTAAAGTTGTCACTGTTAAGAGAGTAAATTCTTTTCAAGGATGATTCTCATGAAAAGGTAAGGGCAAGATTTTTGATGTTTTGAGAAAGAGTAATGTCAAGATTGTGTTTCAATACTGGCCACAAATAATTTCAAATGAAAATTCAAGGGATTATGTTTTTTTACTAGAGACAATATACGAAAGGGTTAATCTAGTCACTTGTCAAAGGAATATAATTTTGATACTCAAAAGAGTATTCCATTTCTTGACTTTCAATGATCCTTCAAGTTTTAAAATTCGTTTTTATTATCCATAGCCTAAGAAGGTAGAATTTATTCATTGAATACAATCATTGCCCTTTTTTTAAAAAATATTTAACCAAATAAATTAATAAGGATAAAAAAATGTTCAAACAAGATTGAACACAATTTCAACAAAGCTTCAGGGTGGATGAACATCAACTTCTTCTGGATCTGCTCCATTTTTATTAAACATCCAAGTACATGATTCAATCAAATTATGATACTTTTATCTTTATGCCCTACAATTCTTGGTGTTGTGTCTTGGGCTTCTACCTGGGTGACCATCATAGGTGGAATCATTACATTCAAAATGAGTATATGAAGTTGTGCGATTAAAATCCCTAGCGCGAAATCCTCCATGAATCATTTCCCACATTTTCATTATTGGTGAATGAAAGAATGCTTAAATAAATAAAATGCAATTGCAGAATACAAAGATGCAAAGATACAAACGCAAAATGCAAAGATGCAAATGCATGAAAAATGTGAGGTATTGATCACAAAAGTAATTGCCATAAATAAACCTCAATCAAACAAAATTTTTATTATAAAAAAACTAAAGAACATTTCAAAGATAGACTTGGATTATGTTCTCTAAATTTTGATATGCTTCCAAAAGGCTCACAACTCTTTTTCCTTCTAGTGACGTTGGCTGGACACCTTTGGTGCACGTCTATACATGATGAGTCATCTAGTGGACTCATTTCAAGAAGTTCTAAATAATTGTATGTCTTGTTTCTCAATTCTTGGATGTTATTATGCTTGGCACTGAACTAGAACATATTTTTCCAACTCTAACAAGTGATCTTCCTTTAGGCTTTCTCCATGTTCCTTCTCTTGTGATAAATGTCATACCTCTGCATTCTTAATTTCTTGAATTATAAACCCTTTGTCCATTGAAACAAAGTGTTCCAATTTGATAACCACCTTGCGAATCAACATTTATATGTTATGATGATGTAAATGATGGAAAAACAAAACAAAAGTAAAATAAGTTAGTAATGTAAGTTAATAAATAAAAATAAAAATTATAACAATTCTTAGCCTACATGATATCTACCTTACATGTTTTTTTCCTACCCGAACATGATTTCTATTTCGAATGCATTCTGACAGAATAATAAACCCTAACCGTGCACATTTTTAGTTCTCATGCCTTGAGCAATAAATAAAAGTTAAGGTAAGAAAATCAAGCATCCTAGGGTTTTAACATGGCTCTGGGTTAGCCTCTAATCTCACAGGAAAACGATTTGGTTCTAAAATGGTACTTGAGTTCTCCTTGTTTGTGCCCCCTTAGACTTTATCAAACCCTCGGTCCTAAACCTATCACAAGTTTGTATGGACTGAGTTAAACTTGAGAGAATACATTCTTCTATGTCTGACACGGAGAATAAATTTCCACGAAGACATAAAGTATATGAACCCCGAAGGCTACTTGTTTGGCCTGGCTTGGAGAATAAATTCCCACGAAGGCATCACTTTCACCCCCACTTAAATAGGGTCGGAGCTTGGGTATAAAGATTAAGAGAGGAAATGACTCTGTTAGAAAAAAATCTAAAAACCAATGAAAGTACACATCATTACAACTATTTATTAGAAAACAATATTCAAAGATAAGTAAAGAGGGTCTAAAAAATAAATTAAAACCTATACTTACAACTTTTTTCTTAAAAAAGAAAACCGGTAACTGATTATGGCTTGACTCTCTTGTAGTCTCACGAAGTCGTCAAGTTGTCAAAACAACCCTTCGGGTGGCCCGAGATTGAATCTCGACTTAAAGTTATTTTTATCTTTTTGGAGTTGCCACCAACCTTTTAGGTTAGGTATGTTAAGATACCTAAAATTTATCTTTTACCGGACCTACATCTTACCAAAGGTTCACTTGGAAGAGTTTGAGAGTCAATTACGTGTGGGGAAGGATGAGCACCGCCACATTACCTTTTTTGTACCAACACAATTACAAGTTATCATAATAGAGGAAATTAAAGTTAGAGCCAAACTTTAAAGAAAATAATCAAATTACTTACCTTTGAGAATTGATTATTGTAAAACAAGAGAAATTAGTGTTTAAAAAATAAAAATAATACTAACTTGGGTCTAATATGCAAAATGAGGTAAAAGAGTCACACGTACCAATATAAAAAAATAATATAACTCATTTACTAATTATTAACACTTAAAAGAACAAAAAAATAAATATACAACAATAAAAAGGTGCACATAATAAAAAAGAACAAATTACAAGAAATTAAAATTGAACAAAATTCAAAAACTTAAAATTTTAAAGAAAGAACAAAATAAAACTCAAATAACAATAATGATAAAAATGGAAATTAAAAAGAAATAGAATCTAAAAAAATTAAAAGATATGATAAGAAAAAAATACAAAACAAAGAATATGGCATAAATTAAGGGAAAATAATAGGGAAATCAAATTTTAAAAATAGAATTTATTGGAAGTCTTAAAATAATTGCAACTATAGAATTTTTCACGAATATGTGTCTAAACTATTTTTTAAAAGATCCTTGTGTTTATCATTACAAACGTTACCATTTTAGGTGCCCAGGCCGTGAACTACGTTAGTTTCCTACGTTAAGTGACACATTTCATAATCTTTTATTTTGAAATTTATTTTTAAAAAAATAGTAAAATATTATTATATTTATAAAAAAAATCTCAATTTCTCTTAAATTATAAAAAAAGCCCAAAATACCTAAAATCCCCAAATTCTAACCTTAACCCAGCTTTTTCATCCTTTCCAACCACAACCATCGCTGCCGACGTAGTTCCTATCATCCTCCTAGTCATACGCGGTCGTAGTTACCACCAATTTGTCGTTCGATCCAAGTGGGATCGTGATTTTCATCCTAGGCTTCGTGGGGCATAAGACTTTGATTCGTTGTC
The DNA here is from genome assembly GCF_006381635.1 of Hibiscus syriacus. Taxonomy (NCBI): domain Eukaryota; kingdom Viridiplantae; phylum Streptophyta; class Magnoliopsida; order Malvales; family Malvaceae; genus Hibiscus; species Hibiscus syriacus. The sequence goes on from NW_024062764.1 coordinate 135,962, forward strand.
GGTTGACTGTCAACCAATCATGTTTTCATAAAGGTTTTGGTCTCCGAGTGGATGTGACGCCAGGTGGAGCTTCACTGACGTCAAAGGGTGGCACTGACGTGGGTTTAGGGGTTGGAATGAATGTTTTCAAAGTTTTTGAGTTATTTAAATTTTTTTGTGTGTTTTTTAAAATATATATTTTTATTTTTTCAATTTTATCTAAGATTTTTAAAATTATCATATTGTGACATGTATCACTTAACGGAGGAAATTAACGTCCTTGACGGCCCAAACACCTAAAGTGGAAAAGTTTGTAATGTTAGACACTAAGATCAATAAAAAAATAGTATAGACACCTATTTGTGAAAAAACACTATAGTTTGGACATTCATTTTATATTTAAGCCTTAATGGTATAGTGAATTTAGAAGAAAAAAAAGAGAAAGTAAAATGAAAATTAGAAAAGTAGGTGGCAGAATATTAGCAAATTAAAAAAAAATAAAGTTTTAAAAAACAAACGTTGAAACTAAAAAAACTTAAAATCAAAACTAAAATTTAAAATTAATTTAAAAAGAATCAAAATTGGGATTATAAGAAGGGGACCAAAATGAATTTTTAAAAGAAAGTGATAATAGTTGTAATTATCTCCCACCCATGAGAAAAGGAATAGATCCTATAAGAATTCGGATCAGGTCATCGTGATATTTAATCAAATATGAAATCCAAAGTTAAAAAATACAATTTTTCTTTCAAATATAAAAATATTTTCTCAGTTTAGATCTATCACTGATTTTCACCAAGAAGCCTCAAGAAATGTTATATCTATGAAAATTCATTGGAAATCCATTTTTCTTGTTAATTGAGTTTCTCTCTTCCGATAAAGTTTTTTTAATAAAATAAGGTCGAGGCCGATTGAAAAAACTAAAATGAAATAAAAATAGAAAAAATTACCTCTGAACAAAAAATTCTTTGTTATTGCTCTCAATTTTCAAATTACAACTCTTTGGGTGATTTTTCACTTTGGATGATTTTTTCTTTCCATTTTCTTCTCTTTTTTATGTCTAATGAGATGAAAAATATTTCTATTTATAGTTGATCCTACCTACGTCCAATGATTTAGATTATTTAGATCAACGACTAATATTTACCCAAATCATACAATATCTCACATATAAGGAAATAACATCAATTAGCATAGTATTTTCCTTTGCTAGAAGATCACACTAGGTATGACAATATTTTCTCAGAATATTCTTTGATGTGATGACACTTTCTTTTTCTCCATGATTACTGTGAACATGCTCTTTAGCATTTCCTAAGAACAAGACTTATTCAAATTGTCGACTCCTTTTTTTTCCCGGGCGGGGAAAAACTTAGTACGACTTGGGAGTTTTTCTTTGAAAAAGTATTGAAATGTGAGGATTTGCCACCAATCATTTTAAGATGCAATCGGGACACCATAAAACCGGGTGATTTTAATAAAACATATTATTTTTATCAAAATCCCAAGTTTAGGGTCTATGAAAAATAGAAAGGTTCGGGAGTTAGTTACTCGTGGGGAAGGATTAACACCCCCACAGTGCCCAAAAATTAGTTCCTAGTTGATTACCCTATATTTAGATTTGAAAATTTTGAGTTTGAACTTTATCTAATTTAAAAATCATTACAAATGCAAAGTTGAAAAGGGTATTTGTTTATTAAAGCATATAGCATTCATTTCCGAGCATGAATACGAGAGATCAACTATTATGCGCAATAACCGAACATTGCTTCGATATTTTAGAAATCATGATGCGGTCTTGAAAAAGATGTCGACCTATTTTGGGAATCACAAGTAGTCACCCCCAGAGCATACTTGCGGGAGATATACTATTGACTCCCTAATAAGTGAACATTGCCTTGGGTTTTAAATAAAATACAATTGAGCATTTAGGCGAGGACCAACTCAGATTATTCCTTACATTAAAAGGACTAAATTGAAATATAATCTAAAGTACCAACTCTAATATTAACTTAAATTAATTTTATGATTTGAATAATTAAATTGGAACCTCGAGCAAAAGCGAGGACCAAATTAAGAATTCACCTAATTTAAGGATTAAATTAAGAATAAGTAGTCTATATTACGACTAAAATATTAAAAACCTAACTCAAAAGGTTTAATTGAAACCTAAGATTAAAGAAATTGAAATTAAAGATAAAAATTAAAAACAATTAATGAATACAAAATGACTAAATTAATATATAAAAAAATGCAGAGCTGAAATTAAAACATTAAGTAAACGACTAAAATGCAAGATAGCAAAAAAATGCATTCAATGTGATGAAACATGAAATATATATATATATATATATATATTCATGGGACTAAAATGGAATAAACAAAAAATAAAGCGCAATAATTAAATGACTAAAATTAAAGTACTGAAAACTGCAAGGAAAAAATAAAAAGATAGAAAATTAAAGTAAGAAAATTAGAGGACTTAAATTAAATAAGTAAAAAGTAAATGGCGGAAATTTAAATGAGCATAAAATTAAATAACAAAAATAAAATAGCAATAAAAATAAAATGTTAGTATTAATTTTTAATATTTAACTCAGACCGTAAATAATTCGAGTCGGACCCCAAGGTGGGTCGTCGTAAGGTCGTATTATGGTTCGAACATAAAATAAATACATAAATAAAAAAAATAGCAGTTAGTGGTTAGTAGTTAGCGATTATAAGTTAGAAACGTTAGTTGTTAATAGAGTCTGGACCGTAATAATGCAGGTCACACATAAGATCAGGTCACCATAAGGTCGTATAATAATTCAAACAAATTAATAAAAAAATTAACAGTTCGGAGTTAATAGAGTCCATACCATAATAATATGAATCGTACCCCAGATTGGGTTACCACAAGGTTGTATAATAATTTGAAAACTAATAACAATAAATAAATAAAAAATAATGGAATTAATACATCATATTCAAAATAAATTAAATAATAATAGGATAAGTGACCAAAGTGCAACAAATATTAAAATAGTAGCTAATTTATAACAAATAAAATAGCAAAATAGAGACCAAATTAAAAACAAACGAATAAGCATGCCAAAACTAAAATAAAATAAAATGAGACTTCGGGTGACCAAAACTTAAATTGACTCTAAACATAAGATGACCTGAGAACCCACAAAAATAGTTGATCAAAGTATGAAACACGTAGAAGGTCCAAGGACCTTAGCGTGATTTACCCTAAAAGGGAAAAGATACAATTTATTTCATCTTCTTTGCATTACGACCATAGCCTCTCCAAGGCTCGAAACCCGGCTCGACCACCGAACGTCGGCCCTTGTATACCGGCCACCGGGCTGGTGATCAACACCCTCCAATCGATGACCTTGATCACGACCAAATGAGGACCAACCGAAAAACTCTACCCCTATTTCCTCACTCTCTCTTTTCTTTCTCTTTTTTTTCTTCCCTCTATCACGTGGTCGAGAGGCATAAAGTCAACCCCAACGCCAACGCCGACCACCGTAAATCATTGGCCTATATCTCTATCCATCCACCGTCTAATTGGAACCCAAACAAACCCTAAACTAGACATATCCTTCTTTTTTTATTTTGAGCTAAACCCCTAAAGACTCAAGAGATCACTGTCAACCACCAACCACCGAGATTGCTTGACCATAAGTTAGTCTCTCTCTCACGTTAGTCACTGCTCAACGGTGACCACCCTTAAGCAATAAACGGGCCTGAAAAGAAATAAAGAGAATGGAGCCAAAAAAGGCTACCTTGATTTTTTTTCAATATGTTTGGGGACCCCCTGTTACTAAGAAGGTTGGGGTTTTTATAACCCCAACTATTATAATTTATATCAAATTTTAATAATAATCATAATAAAATAAAATTATAAAAAATGGTGATTACAACTGCCTATATTTGCTAATTGACGTGGAACAAGAATGAAGCAAAGATAATAAGCACCATTTTTTATCCGGCATGAACTACTAAAATATTGAGCTCTAAGTTCAACTTATCAGATGAGTTCTTCTCATTATGAACTCTTCACTGGGAATGTTGATACATTTCCTTCTGTGATGGAGTCAAAAAAAGTGATAGTGATGATCCAACTCCATATGTGATGGACGAGCAAAGTGTTTGTGCTGTTACAACTCCTTATATGATGGAAATGAGGTAAGGTTGAACAAGTTCATCTCATTGTGAACTTCTTTTCCCTCTTCGGATCAGTTCTTCTCATTATGAACTCTCAACTGGAAATGTTGAGCCAAGGTTGAACAAGTTCTTCTCATTATGAACTTCTTCTCCCTCGTCGGATGAGTTCTTCTCATCATTAACTCTCCCATTGGAAATGTGGATTGTTTTATCCTCTTTTTGAAAAGTTTAAACCTTCAAAAGATTATCATATGTTAGTGATTTGTATTTAAAGTGTCCGAAGGTAATGACCCGATGGTCCTCAATTTTTGTTAAGATCCATTTCTTTTGATGGTGAAAAATATGGACTGATTCTTTGCTAAAGTCGTGAAATAAAATCTTTGTTGGCTCTTTGAATTCCTGTCATATATTCAAAACTTGATGAAAAATGAATATGTATGCTCTTATTTTGCAACTTCCTAAATATGCATGCATGATGTCATTTTAGTGTTGCAAATTCTATTGTCTAGTGAATCTTTGTTGTTTTATATTTGTTGAGTTTTCGTCTTTGTTGGGTCCATCTTGGAAACAACATTGCTTATTTGCATTGAAGTGATCTGGCCATTTCCTGGTAGATGGTTGAATTCTCTACACGAAAAATTCAAGTTGAAGAAAGATATTACTGAAAAGGCTTCTAGGGAAAAAATCTTAAGAATAACTCAAACAACATCCTAGAAAAATAGTCCTGAAACAATTTTCTAGAAAAAATGATCCTAAGAAGGGCAAACGATTTCTCAAAATAGACTTTACATGTATCCTCATGAGAGGGAAATCAAAATTTATCATGTTTGTACAAAATGATGAATGTATGATGCAAAAATGCAAATTCATGTAATATGTATTAATGTATGCTTTATTGATATTTTGGGAATGGTTGCAAGAGCAGTCTTCATTATCTTCCTGGTATATTCGTCTTCATTATTTTCCCACACCAGAGTGTACCATTGTATTTCTTTGCAAGAATTTGCTCTTCTTACTTCCTAACATTCTAATCCTTTGTCCCTATTTTCTGATTTTAAGCTTCTAGGTCTAAGAGACTTTTGTCAATTACCAATATACACTGCCCAGAGAGATTTTCCTGTTTGAGAATATTTTTCTTTATCTTTATTTTCAAAATATGGAAAGTTTATTAAAGAAAAAAATTTCATTCTTTTAGGCTCACAATTGAAGCAAATCATAGAATATGAGTTCATTAAATATCAAAAGAATCAATAGCTCTTTTAATATTTTCAAAGTTATATCTCTTTGACAAGTGTCAAAATTGATGGGTTGGTTTCAGGTTAGCTCCTTAAAGTTTCTAAGATGTCCTTTATTTCTCAGTCATTGTGAACATATAACATTCCCCTTTTTCTTGGCTTGGCATTTTAATCGGATGCAGACAAATGATGCAACTAGCATAATCAATTACTATACTTTCTAGAACACTTCTATTTCGATTCTTTGAAATCTTCCATTTGTTCAAGCTTCATAGACCCCCTTAGCAGAGGTAATGCAAAGACATGAATCTAAATATAAAGTTACTGAGTGCTTGTGTGAGGTCAACTATAACATGTGTTCCTTAACTCCGTTAGTCCATTTTACTTAGACTCATTATTAGATTAACCATAGGTATTAGAGTCTTTATTGATTAGAATTTATTTAGTTTGCCTTTTTTCAGGCATAGCTGAAGGGTTCATCTCGTTACAAAGTTTTCTACTTGACAATCGCAGTAGAGCAAACACCGAATCGCCAAGTACCCGAGCAATGTCATGGTTTGAATGTAATATATTCATAAAGCTAGGATTGTTGATTAGAATACTTAGCTTTATTGTATAATCTATAATAATAATAATAATAATAATTTATTAACCTTTTAATTATTCAGATTCAAAATTTCTTAAGCTCATCGAGAAGAACCTGTTATAGTCTAGGTGTCTTTGATGGTCAGAAAATCCCATATTTAGAGTTCAATTCCCAAACAACTTACTTATACTAAATTCATCCACTCCACTATTCCATTTGTGAAGATTAGGATTGTCATTGAATGTCCTCAACAAAAGTATAGTCTAGTCGATTTTGCAATGTTATATACATGAGATGCCCCATGTTGTCCGCTCCTATATATACCTGAACGCCAAGCCTCTTGATCATTTCCTCATGAGAGGAGAAGGCTATATTGGACCCTGCAAGAGAAGGGCAAACCTTTAAACAGAAAAACAGATTCAGACAAGATAATATGCAAATGCATCATAAATTCCTAATGGGTGTAGTGATTCTTTCTTGGTTTGCCTGTAAATGCCCAATCATTCATCGAATGTCCATGCCTCTGAATCAATTAAATTCTGAACTTTGCACTTGAATGTCCCATAATTCTCATTAGTGTGCCCTGAGTTTCCCATGTGGTAGCTACATACTGCCTTAGCATCATACCCTTTAGGAAATGGGTTTTTTTTTGTTTAAACTGAACTGGCGTCACGAGATTCTTCTCAACCAGTAATGGGAGAAGTTCTTTATATGTCATTGGAATTTCACCAGTAGGAGTATTCTCTCGAGTCGCTCTATAAGGTTTGGTCTCATGATTAGCTGAATAAGACCTCACGGTATTGATCTCAACTTCTTTTTCGATGTCAGTACTATCGAAACCTCTTATCCTGTCATTCTTGATAGTTATTTCGATCATTTCTCCACACATGATGATGTCAGAGAAATTCTTTGTGGAAGCCCCTATCATGTGATTATATAAGGAGATTTTAATGTATTGATGAATAAATCAGTGAAATCTAATTTAGTCACTGGTGGATGTATTTGAGAAGCGATGCCTCTCCATCGTTGCGAATATTGTCAGAGGCTCTCATTGCACTTATTTTCCATGTTTTGCAACGTTATTCAATCAGGGGCCATATCAGTCATGTGCTTGTATTGACCCAAAAAGTCTTGAGCTAAGTCTTTCCAAGAACATATTTGAGTATGTTTCAGCTGGTTATACCATTTGGAAGTAGGTCCAGATAAACTGTCTTGAAAATAGTGGATAAACAACTTCTCTTTCTCCACATAGCCAGCCATCCAGCGATAGTACATGGTGATACGCTATGAAGGGCATGTGGTCCCATTATACTTCTCTATATTTAGAACCTTGAACTTTGGGGGAAGAACCAGGTCGGGGACCAAACATAGCTCTTTGGCATCAAACCCATAAAATAAATCGACCATCTCCCTATATTTTATCACCTTTTCTATACTTTTCGGTTGGGTAAATTTTTCCTTTTCAACTAATTTATTCACGTCAAGTACCTCCTTACCCGTATAGAAATCACCTGGCTTCAACCCAGAAGCAGTAGGATAATTAGTGGGGAATGAAGCTCCAACCTGATATTGTGGGTTCTCAACAGTGAAACAAACTGGTGGTTGAATTTCTTGATGCGCAGAGGTGTGCTCAGGAATGTGAATAGGTGTAAAACCCGGAGGACATGTGGGGTCTTCAACAGACTCTTTTCAGTGGTTATATGCATCATAAACATTTCTTCCATCTTGTTCAGTAGATCGAGCTGAGAGTTTAAGATATCAGCCTCAATTTTAGCTAGCTTGCTTCTCACTTATTCTTGCATCTCTTTATGCTATCTCTCAATTTTGGCTAGCTTATCCTCTATTTCTTGAGGGATTTTTTTTGTATTGTGCGGGTGTTGAGTGTTCTTGCTACTAGTAGGAACTAGGATCATTGTGATCGAAAACCTTATCTTATTATTATTATTATTATTGTAATGGATGAATGTTTTAATGCATGATTTAGAAATGTATTAAGCAATAAAAATGTAATGCAAAATGAATGTATGCAAAAGACATTGATCTTAAAAACAACTGTTCATAAAACAATTCTCAAAGAACTGAAAATGTCTCTGTACAATGGGAAAGTGAAAATCGAAGATTTATGGAAAGAAATCTAGCTCTATCTTCTAGCTCTTCAACTCTTGTGAGTAGTTGGATAATGTATCGTTCTTCATTATGCTTTAGCATCATTAAAATCTATATCAAAGATTAATTAAACAAGCTCACGATATTCAGTTTCTCCCCTCAACATTGAATCATATTAAGCTCGAACCATTTTTTTTAGTAGATAGATTGTGTCTTAATTGAAGTTGCTTCTGTTCTGACAACCAATCAATCTCTGAAATTCTATCTAACCCATCGGAAAACATTGTCATTTTGAGTATATTCTAATGCCAACAACTATTTTAGGGATCAATACCTTTGATGATATGTCATGTTCATGCAAAAAAAATACAACAAAGAACATAATAGGACAAAAGGGAATCAAGTTAGTAAAAATCAGACAAAAAGAATCAAGTCAGTTAAAATGATTATTCAAAGAAATATAGACTTATAAAAAATAATTAAATACGACTCTAAGATGAGATTGGAAAATAAAGCATACAAAGGCAATTACGAGTCCTAACTGCACGCGCTTTTAATTCTCCTAGGTTATCCATATGGCTCTAGTGAGGTAGGTCTATTAAATTTTCTAGATGAGGTTGGGTTCTAGCAAAGGGTTCCCAAGCCATCTTTACAACTTGCTAAGGTTGACTCTAATTTTGGGCCATTATAAACTTGCGAATCGAATTTGGCTCAGGGGATCACACATCTAAAAATGTTCCTCGTAACTAATATCCGGACAGGCAACTTAGGATGCTTTCCAGAGATAATTTGTTAGACCCATATGAGGAAGCCCGATGCTCCACATGAGCTGTGACATTTCCCCCTACTTAAATAAATCGGGATTGAGCTCGGGTTTAGAGCTATGATATGCAACAATCCTAAATATTCACATAAATGTAAACATTAACCAGAGAGAAAATATTTTTTTTCCTTTTTTTCCCTTGAAATAACATAATGAACTGTAAATTAAATAATATTGAACTCATAATTTCTAGAATCATAAATATAGGGTAACCAACTCATGCCTCGACTCTCAAGTTGTTTTTAAAAACACAATTTCTCTTGCAGAGTCGCCTGTCGACACCGCTTTTCGCTTGGGAAGGTAAAAACTTTGTACGACTTGGTGGTTTTTCTTTGAAAAGGGTTTGAAATGTAAGGAGTCACCAATCGTTTTAAGGTGCGATTGAAACACCATAAAAACCAAGAGATTTTAATAAAACATTTTATTTTTATCAAAATACCAAGTTAGGGTTTATAAAAACCAGAAAATAGGTTCGGGAGTCAGTTACGCATGGGGAAGGATTAGCACCCCCACAACGACCAAAAATTGGTACCTAGTTGATTACCCTATATTTAGAATTAAAAATTTTGAGTTTGAACTTTATCTAATTTAAAAATCATTAAAGATGCAAAGTTAAAAAGGGTAGTTGTTTATTAAAGCCTATAGCATTCGCTTCCTAGCATGAATACGGGAGATCAGTTATTGTGCTCAATAACCAAACATTGCCTCGATATTTTATAAATCATAATGCGGTCTTGAAAAGGATGTTGACTTATTTCGGGAATCACTAGTAGTCACCCCCTGATTATACTTGCGGGAGATATACTATTGACTCCCTAATAAATGAACATTGCCTTAGGTTTTAAAATAAAATATAATCAAACAATTTATTATTAACCCTAATTAAACTAAAGTTAAATTAAGCCTTTCTCTATCTTAAAGTGTCAAATTATGAAAATTAAAGAAACTAAAGGCATAAACCTAAAAATGTAAGCTCTAATATTAATCCTACTTGATTTTAACCAGTTATTAAATAAAATAATTGATATGGTCCATTGAGCATTTAGGCGAGGGCCAGCTCAAATTATTCCTTAAATTAAAGGGACTAAACTAAAACCAATTCTAAAGTGATGGCTCAAATATTAACTTCAATTAATTTTACGATTCGAATAATTAAATTAGAACCTTGAGCAAAAACGAGGACCAAATAAAGAATTCACCTAATTTAAGGATTAAATTAAGAATAATTAGTCTAGATTAGGACTAAATTATTAAAAATCTAAATCAAAAGGTTTAATTAAAACCTAAAATTCTAAGTTATTAAATAAATTGAAATTAAAGATAAAAATTAAAAACAATTAATGAATACAAAAAGACTAAATTAATATAAACAAAAAATGCATAGCTGAAATTAAAACATTACGTAAAGGACTAAAATGCAAGATAACAAAATAAGGTATCTATCTATCTATCTATCTATCTATCTATCTATCTATCTATCTATCTATCTATCTATCTATCTATCTATCTATCTATCTATCTATCTATCTATCTATCTATCTATCTATCTATCTATCTATCTATCTATCTATCTATCTATCTATCTATCTATCTATCTATCTATCTATCTATCTATCTATCTATCTATCTATCTATCTATCTATCTATCTATCTATCTATCTATCTATCTATCTATCTATCTATCTATCTATCTATCTATCTATCTATCTATCTATCTATCTATCTATCTATCTATCTATCTATCTATCTATATCTATCTATCTATCTATCTATCTATCTATCTATCTATCTATCTATCTATCTATATCTATCTATCTATCTATCTATCTATATCTATCTATCTATCTATCTATCTATCTATCTATCTATCTATCTATCTATCTATCTATCTATCTATCTATCTATCTATCTATCTATCTATCTATCTATCTATCTATCTATCTATCTATCTATCTATCTATCTATCTATCTATCTATCTATCTATCTATCTATCTATCTATCTATCTATCTATCTATCTATCTATCTATCTATCTCTATCTATCTATCTCTATCTATCTATCTATCTATCTATCTATCTATCTATCTATCTATCTATCTATCTATCTATCTATCTATCTATCTATCTATCTATCTATCTATCTATCTATCTATCTCTATCTATCTATCTATCTATCTATCTATCTATCTATCTATCTATCTATCTATCTATCTATCTATCTATCTATCTATCTATCTATCTCTATCTATCTATCTATCTATCTATCTATCTATCTATCTATCTATCTATCTATCTATCTATCTATCTATCTATCTATCTATCTATCTATCTATCTATCTCTATCTATCTATCTATCTATCTATCTATCTATATCTATCTATCTATCTATCTATCTATCTATATCTATCTATCTATCTATCTATCTATCTATCTATCTATCTATCTATCTATCTATCTATCTATCTATCTATCTATCTATCTATCTATCTATCTATCTATCTATCTATCTATCTATCTATCTATCTATCTATCTATCTATCTATCTATCTATATCTATCTATCTATCTATCTATCTATCTATCTATCTATCTATCTATCTATCTATCTATCTATCTATCTATCTATCTATCTATCTATCTATCTATCTATCTATCTATCTATCTATCTATCTATCTATCTATCTATCTATCTATCTATCTATCTATCTATCTATCTATCTATCTATCTATCTATCTATCTATCTATCTATCTATCTATCTATCTATCTATCTATCTATCTATCTATCTATCTATCTATCTATCTATCTATCTATCTATCTATCTATCTATCTATCTATCTATCTATCTATCTATCTATCTATCTATCTATCTATCTATCTATCTATCTATCTATCTATAAATCTATCTAAGTGCAATAATTAAATGACTAAAATTAAAGTACTGAAAAATGCAAGCTAAAAATAAATAGATAGAAAATTAAAGTAATAAAATTAGAGGAATGAAATTAAATAAATAAAAAGTAAAGGGAAGAAATTTAAATGTGCAAAAAATTTAAATAAAAGAATAATGAAGCAATAAAAATAAAATTTTAGTATTAATTTTTAATATTTAACCTGGACCGTAAATAATGCGAGTTGTACCCCGGGGTGTGTCGTCACAAGGTTGTATTATGGCTCGAACATAAAATAAATACATAAATAAATACAACGTTAGCGATTAGTAGTTAGGGGTTAGAAGTTAGAAAAGTTAGTTGTTAATAGAGTCTGGACCGTATTAATGCAGGTCACACCCTAGATTGGGTCACCACAAGTTCATATAATAATTTAAACAAATTAATAAAAATTAACAGTTATGATTTAATAGAGTCAGGACCATAATAATGTGGATTGTACTCCGTATCGAGTCACCATAAGGTCGTATAATAATTCAAAAATTAATAACAATAAATAAATAAAAATAATGGAATTAATACATCATATTCAAAATAAATAAATAATAATAGGCAGTGACCAAAATGCAACAAATAATAAAATAATAGCTAAATTATAACAAATAAAATAGAAAAAATAATGACCAAATTAAAAACAAATGAAAAAGCATGCCAAAACTAAAATAAGATAAAAATGAGACTTCGGGTGACGAAAATATAAATTAACTCTAAACATAGGATAACCTGAGGGTGATTAACCCGCAAAACAGATGACCAAAATGTGACACACGCGGTAGGTCCAAGGACCTTAGCATGATTTACCCAAAAAGAGAAAAGATGAAATTTATTTCATCTTCTCTGCATTACGACCAGAGCCTCTCCAAGGCTCAAAACCCGACTCGACCACTGCACGATGACCCTCGCACACCGACCCCCGGGTCGGTGATCAACACCCTCCAACCGACGACCTTGACCATGACCAAAGGAAGACCGAGCGAAAAACTCTCGCCCTCTTTCCTCACTCTCTCTTTTCTTTCTCTTTTTTTTTCTTTCTTCCCTCCCCCACGCGGTCAAGAGGCATAAAGCCAACCCCAACGCCGACCACCGTAAATTGGTGGCCTACACATCTCCCTTTCCACCACCTAACCGGAACCCAAGCATACCCTAAACTAGACCTATCATTCTTTTTTATTTTGAGCTAAACCCCTAAAGACCGTAAATTTATGAACTTTATTGCTCTATTTTATGTTTTGAGGGACAATTTATTATTACTTTTATGAGACATTTTATTATCGGATATTTTAGCTATTTGGATTTGGATATATGTTTTGGAAATTATAATTGTTTTTTACTATTTTTTTCTCTTTTAGGAAAATTATGAATACCTCTAAAAGACAATTAGCATTGAATGATGAAGATTTATGCCTAGCAGATTGTGCAACTACTCACACTGTACTTAAAGATAAGAGATATTTTTCTTACTTAATAATAAAATAAGGAAGTGTGAGAACTATATCTGGTAGTACAAACATTGTAGAAGGCTCCGAAGAGCAAATATAATAGCGAAGGGGAACAAAGTTTGAAATCATTGATGCATTATATTCCCCTAAGTCTCTAAGAAATTTATTGAGTTTTAAAAATATTCATAAAAATGGATATCATATTGAGATTATAAGTGAAGGAAATCATTTCTTCAAATTGATAGCAAGACCATCACTCATGAAGTCGAAACTTCCAATTACTTCTTAGGGCATGCAATTTTACATGCAACAACATTAATTCGTATCAGACCAAGAAGTTATCATAAAATCTCCCCATTACAAATAGTTCATGCTCAAGAACCAAATATATCCCATCTAAGAACTTTTGGATGAGTCGTATATGTTCCAATAGCTCCATCATACAGAACTAAGATGGTCCTTAAAATTAGGTTTGGTATATATGTTGGATTTGAATCCTCATCGATAATTAAATATCTAGAACCATCTACTGGAGATTTATTTACTTCTTGGTTTGTGGATTGTCATTTTGACAAGTCAGTTTTTCCAACATTATGGAGAGAGATCAAACAGTTGGTAAAGGAAATTAAATGGAAAGAATTATCATTGTCTCATCTTGATCCTCGCACTAAGCAATGTGAATTAGAAGTTCAAAAGATTATTCATTTACAAAGTTTAGCTAATGAATTATCAGACACATTTACTATCCCAAAGAGAGTGACTAAGTCATATATAACAGCCGTGAATGCTCCAATAAAACTTGACATCCCAGAAGAAAAAATTCTATTTACTAATGGTTCTAATGCACCCCTAAAGTGTTGTAGACCAATTGGTTCTAAATATAAGAATCCCTAAAAAATAAAATAAGCAAAGGATAATGATGGTCAAATCAAGGTAACAATGGTTTTACCAAGATCTCCAAAAGAGAGTTTAGACATGATTGGGAAAATAGTTTCAAAAGAGACTCAAATATCTAAAAATGAAGAGATCTCTATTAATTATGTCATGTTTGATATTAAATGGAACCAAAATCAAGTCAATGTCGATGATATTTTTGCATGCAATGTAGCACTAGATGTTATGAATGACAAAGAGGATCATGAACCAAAATCAATTGAGGAATGTAGACAAAGATAAGATTGGAAAAATGAAAAAAAAACGATTGAAATTGAATTGAAATCACTACAAAAAAGATAAGTGTTTGGACTAGTAATTTGTACATCTGTAAGTGTGAAACCAGTAGGATACAAATGGGCCTTTATGTGTAAAAGAAATGTAAAATGATAAATTATGAGATATAAAACACGTTTGGTTGCAAAAAGGTTCACACAAATACCTGGAATTGATTATGAGGGGACATATTCTCCTGTGGTGGATACAACTACATTTAGATTTTTGATAAGTCTGGCTATAGGAGAAGGGCTTGATTTACGCCTAATGGATATAATAACAACTTATTTGTATGGCCCACTGGATACTAACATTTATATGAAACTCCCTGAGGAATTTAAACTGCCAGAAGCAATGAATTTAGGTTATCGAGAACATTATTCAATCAAATTGAATAGAACCCTCTATGGACTAAAATAATCCAAAAGCATGTGGTATAGTCGCCTAAGAAAGTTTTTGTTAAAAGAAGGTTATAAGAATGATCCAATTTGCCCATACATTTTTATTAAGAATTTGGAACTAGATATGTTATTATTGTAGTATATGTTGATGATTTAAATATCATTGAGACCCTGAAGAGATTCAAACTTCATTTGATTGTTTGAAGAAAGAATTCGAGATGAAAGACCTTGGAAAAATGAAATTTTGTTTGAGGTTACAAATTGATCACTTAAGATATGAAATCCTTGTGCATCAATCAACGTATATAGAAAAAAATGCTAAAGTGATTTTATATGGAGAAGGCACATCCAATGACCACCCCAATGATTGTAATAGCACTTGAACTAAGTAAATATCCTTTCTGTCATCGGGAAGATGATGAATGTTTTCTTGTCTCGAAGTATCATACCTCAATGTAATTACGGAATTGACGTATCTTGCTAGTCATACATGACCATATATATCATTTTTGTAAATTTGCTGGTAAGATTTATCTCATGCCCAACTGGAAGACGTTGGACTGGAGTTAAACAAATATTTTGTTAACTCCAAGGCAAAAAAGATATGGGTTTATTTTTCCATAATAAATCCCAAATAGAGTTGATTGGTTTTGCAGATGCAAGATTTATGTTAGATCCTCATAATGGTAAACCACAGACTGTATACGTTTTTACATATGGTGGTACAACAATCTCTTGGCGCTCTAGGAAGCAAATGATTGCAACAACTTCTTCTAATCATGCAAAAATATTAGCAATCCATGAAGCTAGTCGTGAATGTGTATGGCTAAGATCTATGATTCAACACAAATATAATAATTGTGCTTTATCATATGGAAAAGAAGTTGTTACTGTCTTGTTTGAATATAATACATCATGCAATGAACAACTCGAGAGTGGGTACATCAAAGGTGATAGAACAAAACACATTGCACCTAAATTCTTCTTCACTCACGACCTTAAGAAGCTTAAAGAGATAAAAGTAAATTAAATCAGTTCATGTGAGAATTTTGAAGATTTATTCACTAAGGCACTTCCAACATATGTGTTTCAGAAGTTAGTACACTACATTGAATGCGTCACCTTAGATATCTCAAGTAATGTAGCCATTAGGGGGAGTAAATACGCCATGTACTCTTTTTCCCTTAACCTTGGTTTTGTCCTCTGGGTTTTCTAGGTAAGGTTTTTCTAATGAATATATATATGGAATAAACATAAAATAAAGTGCAATAATTAAATGACTAAAATTTATGTACTGAAAAATGCAAGGTAAAATAAATAGATAGAAAATTAAAGTGATAAAATTAGAGGAATGAAATTAAATAAATAAAAAGTAAATGAAAGAAATTTAAATGTGTAAAAAATTAAATAAAAAAATAAAGAAGCAATAAAAATAAAATGTTAGTGTTAATTTTTAATATTTAACTCGGACTGTAAATAATGCGAGTCATACCCCGTGGTGGGTCCTCGCAAAGTTGTATTATGGCTCGAACATAAAATAAATACATAAACAAATAAAAAATTAGCCGGTAGGACCGTAATAGACTATGGACCGTAATAATGCAGGTCACACCGCAGATCGGGTCACCACAAGGTCATATAATAATTCAAACAAATTAATAAAAATTAACAGTTATGAGTTAATAGAGTCCGGACCATAATAATGTGGATCGTACCCCGGATCGGGTCACCACAAGGTCATATAATAATTCAAAAACTAATAACAATAAATAAATAAAAAATAATAGAATTAATACATCATATTCACAATAAATAAATAATAATGGGAGTAGTAACCAAAGTGCAAAAAATAATAAAATAGTAACTAATTATAACAAATAAAATAGAAAAAATAGTGACCAAATTAAAACAAATGAAGAATAATGCCAAACCTAAACTAAGATAAAAATGAGACTTTAAGTGACCAAAATGTAAATTGGCTCTAAACATAGGATGACCCGAGGGTGATTAACCCGCAAAACAGGTGACCAAAGCGTGAAACACGCTGAAGGTCCAAGGACCATAGCATGATTTACCCAAAAAGGGAAGAGATGAAATTTATTTCATCTTCACTGCATTACGACCAGATCCTCTCCAAGACTTAAAACCCGACTCGGCCACTACATGATGGCCCTCGCACACCGACCCCGGGCCGGTGATCAACACCCTCCAACTGACGACCTTGACCACGACCAAAGGAGGACTGTCCGAAAATAATTTCGCCTTCTTTCCTCACTCTCTCTTTTTTTCTCTTTTTTTCTTTCTTCCCTCCCCCACTCGGTCGAGAGGCGTAAATCCAACCCCAACGCTGGCGCCGACCACCATAAATTGAAGGCCTACACATCTCTCTGTCCACCACCTAGCCGAAACCTAAATAGACCCTAAACTAGACCTATCATTCTTCCTTGTTTTGAGCTAAAGCCCCAAAGACTCAGGAGATCACTACCGGCCAACAACCACTGGCATTGCTTGACCGTAAGTCGGTCTCTCTCGCATGCAGACCACCACTCAACGGTGGCCACCCCTAAGCAATAAACGAGCCTGAAAAGAAAGAAAGAAAATGGAGCCAAAAAAGGTTATATTGATTCCCAACTCCTTTGTGATAGATTGGAATAAAAGGTCAAAACAATTCTTCTCATTATGTACTTCTTCTCATTTTTTGGATGAATTCTTCTCATTATGAATTCTCTATTGGAATTATTGATCCACATACTTCTATAATAAAATCAAACAAAATGATGATGTTGATCCAACTCCATATGTTATGGATGAGCCAACTATTGGTGTTGTTCAAACTCCTTATGTGATGAAAATGAGCTAAAGTTGAACAAATTCTTCTTATTATGAACTTCTTCTCCCTCATCGGGTGGGTTATTCTCATTATGAACTCTCCACTGGAAATGTCGATCCACTTTCTTCTGTGATAGAATTGAACAGAGTGATGATGTTGATCCAACTCTATATGCGATGGATGAGCCAAGATTGAACAAGTTATTCTCATTCTGAACTTATTTTCCCTCATCAGATGAGTTCTTTTCATTATGAACTATCCACTGGAAATGTTGCTCCACCTCTTTATGTGATGGAATTGAAAAAAATGATGATGTTGATCCAACTCCATGTGTGATGGATAAACAAAGTGTTTGATCAAGTTCTTCTTATTATGAATTTCTTCATTGTAAAAATTGATCCTCCTCCTTCTAGGATGGATTCAAACAAAGGTTTAAAATTTTCTTCTTATTTTGAACTTATTTTCCCTTTTCAGATGAGTTCTTATTATTATTAACACTTCCATTGGAAATGTTGAATTGTTTATACTCTCTTTGAAAAGTTTTAAACCTGAAAAAGATTATCATATGTAAATGATTTGTATTTAAATAACCCGAAGGTAATGACCCGATGGTCCTCAATTTTTGCTGAGATCCATTTTTTCAATGGTGAAAAATAGGGATTAATTATTTGCTGAAATCATTTTCTTCCTCCTAAAGTCATGAAATGAAATCTTTACGGACTCTTTGAATTCCTGTCAAATGTTCAAAATTTTATGAAAAATGAATGTGTATGTTCATATTTTGCAAATGCCTAAATATGAATACATGATGTCATTTTAGAGTTGCAAATTCTATTGTCTAGTGAATTTTTGTTCCTTTATCCATGCTGAGTTTTCTTCTTTGTTGGGTCCCTCTTGGAAACAACATTGTTCACTCGCATTGAATCGATCTAGTCACTTCCTGATAAATTCTTGATTTCTCTACACGAAAAAATCAAGTTGAAGAAAGGCATTACTGAAAATTTCTTATAGATAAAAAACTTAAGAATGGCTCAAGTGACATCCCATAAAAATGGTACTAAGAATGACTCAAATATTTTTATAAAAATAATCATAAGAAGGACAAAATAGTTTCTTGAAATAGACTTCACAAGCATTCTCATAATAGGGAAATCAAAATTTATCACGTTTGTACAAAATGATGAATGTATGATGCAAAAATACAAATCCATGTAATATGTATGAACGCACGTCTCCTTAATCTGTTGGGAATGCTTGCAAGAGAAATCTTCCTCCTCTTCTTGGTTCAGTTATCTTCCTTATCTGTCATACCTTAGTACATTCTTGCGAATTTTGACTTGTGAACAGGCGCATCTTACCCCAGTAAAATTTGGCCCCTGATAAATTTAGCATTTCCCGGCTTAACTTGTGTGAATATTTAATAGATCTTTCATCTTTGCGAGAAAGTTTTCAAAGAGAATCTTTTATTTCAAGCTTTGGATACCGTGTACTCGCTGCTACCTTTTGATGAAAAATCAACAGCCACTGTCTAGAACTAACCACTGTAAACACTAAAAGAACATTCACATTTCCTGAAAAGTCCTACGATACATCCACGCCTAGAATAGTAGTTGGAACCATAGAAACAACTAGAATTGAAGGTGTTTGCTCAATTGTTAACATCAAATTCAACCCTCTAAGCTTTAAATTGATTTTTTCAAAGTTCTATTGCCCATTTAGTTAAAATAGAACTTCCCGGTTCTTCACTTTTAATATTGGCACAGCAACACACAACCCTCAAATTGAAAATTAGACTTTATAGAAAGCCCTTTGAAAAATCACTAGAATAATACAATTGTATGTGAAGCATCATAATTACTGGTATGGGAAGCATTCATCATTTATTGTGGCTTTGACATTTATACATGACAAATCACTAGAATAATACAACTGTATGTTATGATGCTCAAAGAACTTATCATCAAGAAACCTTTGAAAAAATCATTTACATTTATCATCAAGAAACCCCTAAAAATTCAGTTTCTTTTAAAATTCATTAAAACATCATGTCAAGAAACCTATGAAAATCAGACTTAGTTACTTTTTTAAAAAAAATCACGTTAGCTGGGTAACATGCCCCACTTCAAAAATGAAGATTATTTTGTGTAATAGGTTCCTCAATTCTTTAGGTTCTGCCACTCTTAATCTAATTCCCTCCATTTGAGGCTTGAATTCTGATTTTTCTTTTCTTTCCCTTATTTCCTTGGAAAATCTGTAAGAATTATGTATATATGTATGACAATATGAATGCATTTAAATGTATCGAAATGTAATGCATGGCTTTTTTGTATGCATGAATGTTGATCATTCTTCTTCTTGCTTCAAAATAGAGACCTCAATCTTCCTTCACTTAATCATCATTGAATGGATCCTGCCTCAAAATCGATGTAGCAACTTGCCAGCTCATGTTTGCAACCTTCTGGGGGTCAGCCTGATCATCTTGTGGTTTTTACTTTCTATCTTCATTTTAGAGGAAATATTTTCTCTCTCGAATTCTTGTTATGACTAGGTATATAGCCTTTACGCCACTTCTGTCTCTGAATCGACCGCTCAATCAAATTTGTTTCTCAGAACAGGTGTTTTAATTGAAGCATGAATGATCTATTTCTCCAGGTAAACTCTGTTTGGTTTCATTCTGCCCTTGGTACTCCAACGACTATGCTTATTCACCATATCTTATTGATTTTAATTTGTGATCTCCGCGAGGTCTAGTTTTGGTAATGCCCCAATGTTATCCCCAAATTCTAAAATTTTATAATTTAGTCACTAACCCTTAATTTGGGATATTACACCACCACCACCTTGGCTTTGGCCTTTGCCTTACCTGTTCCTTTGGATGTTTCGGGCGAGTAGCATCTTCCACTTCTCGTGAAGTGGCCTACCTCACTTAATTCCTCGAAATTGACTTGTCTTCTTCACTTATCTTTTTAGTAGTCTTTGGCCCTTCCGGTATGGATACACTAGCTAAAACTTCCAAGGAACATGTCGAGTGTCCTTGAACGGGAAGGGGGACGGAGTTGTAATCACAACCTTGGGAGTTGTTGATGAGGAGTTCTCTTGTCTTGGTATAACTGTGATGACAATCGGTTTTCTTATCCCCGACCTCGTATCAGAGCTATTCGTCATGCAGTCGTCCATCTCTCGTGTGTTATCCTCTTTACTGAAAAATTTCACTTCCCCGTTATTCATCATCTTCTGAAGTAATCTTCAAAATTTGGGGAAATTATGGATGTCGTGGTCCTCATTTTGGTAATATTCACAGTAGGTTTCTCTTCCTAATGGCCTTGGTTATGGATTAGCCTCAATCATTCCCGTTGTACATAGTTGCCTGAACACCCAGCAAAAGGGAGATTTAACTTCTAATAAACTTCTCTTGGTCGTCTTGATCTCTCTTTCTTTGACCATATTGACTCCCTGCCCCCGTGATTTGGTAAGGGGTGAGTATTTACGGCTATTATTTTTAATTCTAAATCCCCAGTATTGATAGGTTTTGTACGACCCTCTTAAAAACTATATAATTCTCGATATCATGCCCAGCGATCCCTGCATGGTATTCGCAGTGAGCGCTGGTATTATACCAATGCGGGTAAGGTGGCTGCAGTGGGGTCAACTTGTAGGGACGCACTAAATCCGCCTTCAAGAGTGAAGCGTAAATTTTTTAGTACGACACTGGCACTGGTGAAAAAGTGGGTCTCGTATTCTCCCTTCTCTGCCCCCTATTTTAATGGGTATTGGCCTTCTCTGCCTTAGGCTGGGAAATTGTAACACTGGCTGCACAATTCTTTCGGTAAGTGCTCACATTGTTCACCTCGTTTTCTTTCTTCTTAAAATAGGGCTTCATCGACCCTTCTTCTCTTTCAATCTTTCCATTCCTAATGGCATTCTCGGTTAACTCACCGAAAATGACCAAGTCAGCAAAGTTCTTGGTAGCATTTCTTAACAGATGCCCCAGATACAAAGCTTTCAGGTTATTAACAAAAATAATCGTAGCCTCCTTTTCCAGCAATGGGGCTGTAGTTGTGATGCCATATCACGCCACCTTTGGGCGTATAGCCTAAATGTTTCATTGTGTCGTTTTTCCATATTTTGAAGCGTCCACCTGTCAAGTACTAGGTCAGTGACATGACGATATTGCTCCAAAAACACCCAGGTCAAATCCCTCCACGATTGGGTTTTGGTTAACTGATTATACCATTTGATCGTCGATCCAGTCAGACTGTCTTGGAAGCAATGTATCAAAAGCTTCTCATTTTCAGTATAACCTTCCATTCTCCTGTATAACATGGTAAGGTGGGCCGATGGGCAAATAGTCACATCATATTTTTTGAAGTCTAGTGCTTTGAACTTCGGGGGCAGTATGAGATCAGGAACTAAGCTTAATTCCCTTACGTCCATTCCGTAGAAAGGCTCCACCTCTACTGACCTCACCTTTTCTTCTAGATTTTCAACTGTTGGGTTATCTCGCTATTAACCTTTTCCTTTTCTGCTATTTCAAGAAAGTTGGGTGGGAACTCCTCCACGCCTGATTCTAGAGGTCTTACCCTAACAACAGGTGGGTAATTCGTTTGGAATGCGAGCTCAGTGCGATTTTTTTATTAACCACGTAGATTTCAGGGCAAGTTTCTTGTAAAGTTGGCGATCTAACGAAAATATGCACTGGGGTGAAACCGGGAGGATGTGGGGGGTCTGGTGTAAATCCCGGTGGATGTTGAGGGTCATATGTAAACTCAGCAGGATGTGACACTTTAGGTCCAAAACCTAGGGGATGTGAGGGATCTTGCTCGGATGACACTGGTTGGTCAACCACGGCCTTCCTATTTGTAGATTTTTTTTTAAATATCTCTTCGATCTTTTGCAGTTGACTAAGTTACGAGTTTTCCATTTCTGCTTCCATCTTACTCTCAGTCTTTCCCTTATTTTCTCTTGTGCTTCTCTTTGGTCTTGTTCAATTTGTGCTAGTCTCGCTTCCATTTTCTTGGTTTACTTACGAGTACCGTATGACTGTGAAGTGTATGCCAGGATAATTACAAATGATCGGAAATTATATTTTATTATTCGGTGAATTTTTGAATGAATGGATGAATTGTTCTGATGCGATCATTAAGATTTAAACATTTGGAGAAAAAAATGAAAATGTAAATGCAAATGTAAACCGATAACGATTCAAAAATAACTTAGTTCATACAAAAAAAAATTCGACAACACACAATGCCTAAGCACTTAGGCAAGGTGATTACATCAACAGGGAACTAAATACAGAATCTAGCCCTATCCCCTAATCTCTCGAGCGCTATTATCAACTCAAAGATGTGTCGCTCTTCTTCTTATTTGGGAACCACGAAAAGTCTTAGGGATTCCGCTTCTTCAGACAGTTCATAAAATTGGCGAGCAACCCCTTTTACATAATCCATTGATTTCTGCATTACTTCATGCTACCTCTTAATGGTGTCCCTATCCTGCCACAGTGCGACTCCCAGTTCTGTACTAGTTAGTGGTTGAATCTTCTCTAGTTGTTGGATTTGCTGATGGCATCTCTGTATCGTGACTTCTAAGTCAGCAATATTGTCTTTTAAGGCTTCATTTATTTACATGGACATCTCTCGTGCGGATGAGTAGATCAACTCTCCTCCCTCCAACTCTGCTATCCTCTTCTTTTTTTAAAAAGGAACTCATTGTTGTTGTAAGGGTTCTGAAAAGTCTCATCTAAGCTAATCAGTTGTGCTTCGTGCTGCTCAATCTGTGCTCGCCTCTATGCCCACCTCTGTGCCAATTCCTGATTAACCTCATCCCTTTGTTCTTTAAGTCTTTTAGAGTTTTGTAGGGCTCATTTTTTTCCTCTTGGCTCTTTCTAGCACTTCTCTCTACCCCATTGAGTTTTATCTTTAGGGCCTTAGCGGTATGATGTAGACCCTGGGCTCTTATATTCTTTTATAAGTCCCTGAAATCCCGGACCAGCGCATCGAAACTTTCTTGGACTTTCTCTTTTTCTTTAGTCAACTGCTTTATCACTCTGTCCATCTTAATCAGCTCGAGCTCCCATGTTATCTTTTCATTCAAAAAGCTTATATGTTCTTTTTCTCTCTCTAGATTCATCAGCCGCATTTTGTCTCTTAACAATTCAGCGTCAGTCGGGAGCCTCCTCAATCGCTCCTTCATGGTCAGTCAATCCTCCAAATTTGGCCTCAGAATGTTATCATTAATTCTTTGCGACCTCCAAACTTCGTAGGATGGCGTAAATGCAGGCTCTATCATCTTAAAGCTCATGAAGTTGGGTTTCAGCCATGCCGTGTAGATCTTTGAGATCCACTCTCAGTACCCCAAAGTAGAGAAAGAAAACTCTACCTCCTTCAGATCGTGGGTAGCTGGTATGAATTGTCGGTTACTGAACTATCTGAGTGCTATCAGTGGAGTATAATTGATTGCTCCCCATAATCTGTGTAACATCACAAAGTTAGCGTTACTGCAATTGTATTTTTTTTCATTTTTAGGTAACTAGTAAGCTTTCCATACTACCTCAGTATCCTTTATATTTCAGAGGGCTTCAACCCTATCCTTGCTCTTGCGAAACTCTGGGATTTTTCACTTGTCGAGGAAGTCCACTAGAGGAGAAAAATCGGACTGATGTCTTCGAGCCCAACCTTTCTTGACTATCAAGGAGTGACTACACCACCAAACTAGTAACAGTTAGGCACATCCAGTGAACTAACCTCTTCTCGATCGTCTACACTGATTTAGTGACAAGAACGTTTCCGCAAGAATGTCTGGTGCGGGATTAGTCTTTTTGGCAATGACTTCGACAAAATCCATCAATGAGATGTCGAAATGATCCTCATTCCTTAGGAAAATTACCAAGCTATATAATGCGAGCTTAAAGTGATCTCTTCTTCTTTTGAATGGAGTCTGCACATAAATTAAACTTTTCAGTTGAGCCCAAGAGTTCCCTTCATCATGAATGTACTCCTCGACCCATTCTTTGGTCTTTCCCGTCAGTGTGATCATCTTGGTTATGAACCCCTTAGGTCGGATCGCCTTGGTGTATATGGAATGCCTTCTAACATTTGGGATATTCAATAGAGTTGTGTATTCCTTCAAGGTAGGGGTCATGTCCAATTTACCGAAAGTGAAGCATCAGTAAGCTGGATTCCAACACTCAGCTAAAACTCGAACCACTACTGCATCTATTGGTACCCTCAGCAACTCAACGATGTCACCATATACCTCTCTGAACAGTGACTTTTCATTATCATCCCAACTGCCCAAATTCTTGATAACTCAGAGCAATGAGCTTGTTTGACTCTGACAATCACTTTCTCTCACAAAATTGACTCTTCTAGAGTGATAATACTGTACCCAAATCATGTCTACCTGTACTCAGACCAAGTCTGAACATTTATCGCGTTCTCAGTCCCATTGGAAGACATTGTTGCGTCAAGCTCTTTTTTATAGTAAGTAGGTAATTTGGGAATCAATACCTTCTATGCAATGATATGATATGAAAATAGCACATGCAATCAGGAAACAAAGCGACAAGTTAGTAACATGAAACAAAGCGACACGTTAGTAACATTAGAATAATTCATAAAAATCAAAGAATGATTTAAACAAATTTAAATAATCGGATGTAAAGCATTCAAAGAAAATTAAAATCCCAACATCATGCGATCGAATGTAAAATAATCAAAGAAAATTAAACTCCTAACATCATGCGATCTAGTTCTTCTAGGTTATCCATATGGCTCTAATGGGGTAGGTTTGCTAAATTCTCTATATGAGTAAGGGTTCTAGCAAAGGTTCCCGAGCAATTTTACAACCTGCTAAGGTTTACCATGATTTTGGCCCATTATAGACTTGCGAATTGGGTTCAGCTCAAGGGATTACACCACTAAAAACATACCTCAGATCTGATATCCGGATAGGCAACTTAGGTTGCTTTCCAGAGATACTTTATCAGACCCACACAAGGAAGCCCAATGCTCCTCGTGAGGTGTGACGTTTCTCTTTACTTAGGCAAATCGGGTTAGAGTTCGGGTGTAGAGCTATGATATGCAATAGTCCTAAGTAATTTCATAGAAGTGTGAACATTAACCAGAGAGAAAATCTATTTTTTTAAATAACATAATGAAACGTAAATTAAATAAGATCAAACTCGTAATGTCCAAAATAAAAAATATAGGGTAACCAACTCACGGCTCGACTCTCAATTTGTTTTAGAAACAAAAATCCCTAATGGAGTCGCCAAGCTGTCGACACCATTTTTTGCCCGGGCGAGGAAAGATGATACCGATTCAGGGGTTTTCTCTTTTAAAATATTTCGAAATGTGAGGGAGTCGACACCAATTTTTTAAGGTTCGATTGGAACACTGTAAAAACATGGTGATTTTAATAAAACATTTTATTTTTATTAAAATATTAAGTTTTAGGGTTTGTAAAAATCTAAAAATTAGGTTCGGGAGTCGGTTATGCGTGGGAAAGGATTAACACCCCCACAAACGCCCAAAAATTGGTACATATTTGATTAGCCTGTATTTAAAAATGGAAATTTTGAGTTCGATTTTTACTTAATTTAAAAATCATCATGGATGCAAAGTTTGAAAAGGATATTCATTTATTGAGACGAATAACATTTGCCCCTAGCATAAACGCGGAAGATCAGCTATTGTGCCTAATAACCGAATATTGCCTTATTTAAAAAAAAAATCATGATGCGGTTTTGAAAAGGATGTCGACTTATTTCGGGAATTACCAGTAGTCACACTCGGAGCATAATTGCGGGATATATACTATTAATTCCTTAATAAGTAAATAGTGCATTAAAGTTAAAAACAAAATGCGACCAAACAAAATTTTATTTATCCTAATTAAACTAAAAGTAAATTAAGGATTTTTCTAACTTACGGTGTCAAATTATGAAAATTAAAGGTCCTAAAGGCTTAAACCTAGAAGTGTAGGTTCTAATATTAACCCTATTTAATTTTTAAACCGATCATTTAATCGAATAACCGAGGTGGTCCCTTGAGCATTTATGCGAGGGCCGACTCAGATTATTCCCTAAATTAGGGGACTATATTAAAATCTATCTAAAAAGTGGAGGCTCTATTTTATCCTATTTAATTATGTAAATGTTAAAGTTCTAATTAAATTTGGGGACTAAATAGTCAAAAGATAAAAAAAACCTACAATTATGAGATCTAAATATAAAATCCTAAAACTTAAGGATCTAAACCTATAAATCTTAAAGTATAAAGAATAAAATTAAAATTAAAGCCCAAATAATTATTAAAAGTAATGGACTATATTAAACTAATTTAATTCTTCAAAAATTAATAAATTAAGAATTCGAACAATCAACTCGAGTAATTGGGCATTTTTAGTGCGAAAACTCGAATCGAATTATTCCCTAATTAAAACTAAAGTGAAATCCTAATTACTAAATCAAATTTTAAGCTTAAAGATTTAATCTAAGAATACATAAAAAAATTAATTAAATAAAAACTATAATAATAAACCCATTAAATAACACTAAATAAACCCATTAAAATAACACTAAATAAACAAAAAAAATGTAAGGATTAAATTGCAAACAACAGAAAATAGCAGTACTTAATTATAAATAATAAAAAAGGTTCATAGTGAACAAATTGAAGTAACTAGAAATTAAGAGTATGAAATTAAAACAAATAAAGTAAACCAAGGGCCAGAATGTAACATATACAAAAACTTGAAGGATAAGAGAAAAATATACCTAAAATTCTTACCAATTAAATATTAAATAAAAGGTATTTACATATTTAAGGCCAAAATATTTGTTAATATAAATAAACAATGAGATCAGGACTATATTGTAAAATTACCACAAATATCAAATGGCATGATTATAAATAGCCCATAAACTTATTACTAAAACATATATAAAAAATGGGAAAAATCAAAACAGAGGCCTGAACTTCGAGGAACCTTCTAAATATACAATCAGTGACCAAAATGCAGGAACATATTAAAATTAGGGGAACTAATAACTAATATACCCATAAATACATAACATACACAAAAAAAAAAGCAATATTCATATCAGCGCCTAAAAAAAGAGGAAATAACCAAAATAACCCTCCACTACGACCTAAATACAAAACACAGACGAAAGTAAAGGGACTTAAACCGTAAATGATCCTTAAAATCCAACTATAAAACCCAACTTCTACTCTCTTTTTTCATTTGAAGCCTACAACCCAAAAAAAATTAAACTCTCTCTCAACTCTCTCTTTTCCTCTCGGCTAGAATATAAGTCGACGTCTAGCGCCACCACTCCCTGTCGTTCCGGCCACCACACGTGGTGGTAGGAGCCTTCCAACCAAACCCAACACTCATCTCTCTCAGATCTACCCTTCTCCCATTGAACCTTAAACCAAAAACCCCAAAAAACTTATACCATTCAAACATGGTTTGATCTTTCGTATACCTCGTACTCTTGTAACCCTCGATGGCAGAGCAGATCC
Source organism: Hibiscus syriacus (assembly GCF_006381635.1). Taxonomy (NCBI): domain Eukaryota; kingdom Viridiplantae; phylum Streptophyta; class Magnoliopsida; order Malvales; family Malvaceae; genus Hibiscus; species Hibiscus syriacus. The sequence continues at coordinate 164,213 of NW_024062764.1, forward strand.
TATTCACCCTGAAACCTCCTAATCTACCCCTTTAAAACCTAGATCTAGGCAGAAAATTAACATGCAGGACCCTAGAGATTCTAAGCTATTCGATCTCCTCCACCACGACCCACCCGTTGACTCCAACTCCGGTGAGACCCTTCCCTTTCTCAGGTAATTTCTAGACTTTCTTATTTATTTTTACTTTAAAACAAACGCCTTATATATATATATATATATATATATATATATATATATATATATATATATATATATATATATAACCAAATTTTCTGAACAACAAGAGAAAAAAAGATCCTTCAATGTTACATGGAGTTTGGTTTTTATAACCAAAATTTACATAGGTTTTTTTAAAAAATAAATCCTATATCTACTGTTGATTTACTGTGTTGATGATGGCGAGTCTTTAATGCCCCGGATATTTCAGGATTTGTTGACATCTCTGATAAGTAGATGACCGGTATGGCAGTGGCGGTGGAAAGGCGCTTGGAACCGGCGGTGGCGGTTGCATGAATGATATATTTAAGGTTAAGTTTGGGTTTTTTAGCGGGTTTGGGCTTGTAATCGGGTTGGCAGGTTTTGGTTATGGGTTTGGGTTTGTTTTATTTTGGGGTCTAGGGTAAGCTTTATTTGGGGTTTAAGGTATAAAGAAAAAATGGTGCTTACAACCTTCAATGCTTGTATTTTTTTTAATCTAGAAAATCCCCCCTTACAAAAATGTTTCTGACGGCCTATTATATTACCCTTGTACAAGTATACAAAAAATGTGTTGATTTTTTATTCCTTTTTGTTGTTGTACGGTTGTTGATCTGGTGAGGAATGGTTGAATCGGATACTATTGTGGCATACAGCAAGAATGGTGTGGTGGCAGGGCTACTCGCACGACAGGAGATGGGTTATTGTGAAGCAGTTGGTGCAACTACAACCGGGGCATTGAATGCCCCGAATATTGAGGGATTTTACTTCCCACTTTTTCTTTTTCTTTTATTTTTTTATTTTTATATTATTATTATTATTTTGGATAAAAAATGATTACAATAATACTAACTACAATAACCTACTCTAGTTGTAGGGCAAGGGTTACCAACTAATGGGTTACGGGTTCAAGCCACCACAATCATATTTGAAACTGACCTCAAATTTTTTAAGTTTTACTATTTGTTACTCATAATTAAATAAAATTAAATTTAAATCAAAACCAATGAAAGTCGGGGTGTGACATATTTAATATGTTTTAAAAATAAAATATATTTTTAAATTATGTATATAAATTTATTCAAATATTCAAAAAATTAAATATAAAAATACTAAAATAAAAATTATATTATTAAAAAATTGAATATCCATGTTAAAGATACTAAAAATATTATAAAAATTTAAAAGAATTTGAATATAAATCATAGGTTACAAAATAATAACTTATAAATTATAAAAAAATTAAAAAGATTTTTAAAAAGATACATTATACACAACATATATATGTAACATACATACATATTATCAACACTTATACAAAAGATTTTTATTGGATTAATTAAGAATTACAAAATTTAAATTAGTTAAGACTTATAATTTTTGGATTAGTCGAAACTTATTATGTTTTCTAATTATTTTTGTTGTAAGTTTCCACTAATCTAGAAGATAATTATATAATAAGTTTCGAAATAAAATATAATTAGAATGCATAGTAAATTTTGACTAATCCAAAATTTGTAAGTCTAGACATTTAAATTTTGTAAATCTTGATTAATCCAGTAAAATTGCTTTGTAAAGTGTTCATGATATGCATATATATCACATGTATATATTATGTATAATATTTTTTTAATTTTTTTTTAATTTTTTTAATAATTTATAAGTTATCATTTTGTAACTTATGATAGATATTAATTTTTTTTAAAAAAATATATTATATTTTTTAATATGAATATTCATTTTTTTAGTAATTTAATTTTTATTTCTAGCATTTTATATTTATTTTTTTGAATATTTGAATAATTTTATATTAATAATTTTAATTATTTTTATTTTTTAAAAAATAAATAAGCCCTTGAACTTTTTAGAAAACCCAATTTGGCCCTCAAACAAAATAAAAAAGCACCTACCACGTCATCAGCCACAGTGGACTGCCACTTCAACACTGTGATCGCCACGTCAGCACTGTAACGATCAACAACGAAATACGTTGGTCAAAGGGCCACATGGAGTGTGTTTCCGGAGTTTAAGGGCCACATTGAGTGAGAAAATAGTACGAGGGACACATTAGATTTTTTTTAAGTACATGGGCTTGGGGTGCCTTTTTGCCAACAAAAAAAGATGAACAGAGATGTGTTTTATTTGTTTATGTTCATAAACAAGCTCGTTTGTTTACTCGTTTATAAGTTTGTTTACTCGTTTTTTATGCTCATTTATGAACTTTACTGAACACATGGCAAATTTTAGAGTTCAAACGTTGAAGCTAATGAATTAAATGATTACTGGTGTAATTTTACCATTTTTAAACGAACATGTTCGTAAACCTATAAATAAACATTAAATAAACATATTTATGAACACTAAGCATATATGTTCATAAAGATATAAAAAATATGTTTCAAAATAATAAATAAACGAACACCGACACCTTTAAAAATAAATTAGAAAAAATGAATAAGATATTAAAAATTTAAATGAATACGTAACGAATTTAAAAACAAAAATTAAGTTCAATGATGTAAATTATAAATTACTCAAATATCATAAAAAACGATCTTTTTATAAGATTTTATATAATGAATTTAAATGACGAATTTAGCAGACCCAAAGAATTAAAATACTTTTTAATAGTTTGCTGGATCATACCTGAGCCTGACGAGAGGTACACTTACCTAGGGACTAAAATATGATCATTTATACTTAAGTGTAAATTATTTATTTGTCACTAATCTATTCCTTCATTTATGTTTTGGGCATCAAATTATAATTATTTTTAAATCATATTTAACATTATGCTTTATTTTTATTTTGATCATCTGTCATTAAAAAAATCAATGTGATCATGACATAGAATTTCTTAAATTATTATTATTTTTTAATTTGCATGTAATTATTATTTTTATTATATTCTTTATAAGATGAAGATGGCTGAAATGAATCACAGCCTCTAAATAGAGGGTCGTGTTTGTTTTATGTGAGTAATTCTATAGTTGAGTGTTCAATAAAATTTCTTGATGTTTTTTGTTTAAAATTTGATATATTTCTTAGATAGTTTGTTAAGCATAATAAAAGGAATAAATTACAAGTAAATTAATTTATGGCAAACATGCATCATAGGTTCCTGTACATTTGAAAGAAACAAAAAGCACTGTGACCCTCGTATTATTTTTTCTCTCAATGTGGCCTTTTAACCAACGTTGTTTGACGTTAACCTTTACGATACTTGCGTTCCAATTCATGGTGCTGACTTGGCGATCTATGGTGCTGACATGACAATCCATCTGCCATGTTTGAGTTACCAATTTAACCAATATGACATGTCATCTGTCATGTTAATCTGCCACCCTGAACTGCCATGTTAGCACAGTGGACTGCCACGTCAGTGCTTGTGAACTGCCACATCAGTACTGTAACAGTCGACGATGAAAAAATACTGGTCAAAGGGTCAAATTGGGTTTATTTTATGAGTTGGGGTCATATTGAGAGAAAAAATAATATGAGGGACGCATTGGTTTTTTTCAAAAGTATAGGGACCTTTGATGCCTTTTTGCGTTAATTTATTTATTTTTACTTTTAAAATTTATTTTTTTCAATATTTATTATTGGAGGCCAATTTCTATGTTCTCCCTTAGCCACCAAAATTTCATAAACGGACATGATAATTTGAAGTGATTATAAGTTAGTATTTATTCATAAATTCTTAGTTATATTAACAATGCACACAGATTACAAACGTAATTACTCGAACTCAAAATTTTCAAAAAGAATAACACTCTTTTTATCATTAAAATTATTAATTTCCAGAATTGTAGTGAAATTGATATGAGCAGGTTGGGTATTAAATGTGTAACTGCTCCTAGTCCATAGCTCCAATCAATGTCTTACTAAATTTTGTATATAAAATGAAAGGCTGTGTGCCCTTGGCTCGGGCATCTTCGTACACATTATAATCGTTTTTCTTTTCCAAGCTTAAAAGGTAATCGTTTTGATTTTCCTTTTTTCTGTTTTCCAGGACTGGTACATTTGATATGGCTTCCAGTATTGGTGGCAATGTAGATAAAACCCAAGTCCTTTCTGCTGTGGAGAAGTATTCTTCTCATTTTTATTTGTTTTAATGCACTTTTTATCCTCTAAAATATATCAGTTTTCACAATTTGATATTTAATTTTTTTTATTATGCGTCCTTAAAAACAAATATAAAATTTTATGTTTGAGATTAGAAAGAATGAACTTATAAAATTCCAAAAGACAAAAATAGAATATTAAAAATATAAAGGAAAAAATCTAAAATATATGAAAAGTGAAAATTTCAGTAAGACAACTATTTTTTCCCTATCCCTGTATGTCCATTAAAATTTAAAATGTTACGTATTTTAATTCAATTTTAATGTCTGAAAATTTATCCCAATAATATCATGACATGACAATGACCATATCTATTTTTTTCTAATTTAATATCTAAAGGTTTTTTAGAAGCACCCCTAAAGTTTGAAACATTGTTCAAATTGTCCCAATCCTTTTTAAAAAAAAATAGTGGATATATAAAATATGATATGTGGCACTTTAATTTTTTTTCAATGATCTTTTTCATTGAATTTAGACACATATTAACGAGTATAGACTGAAGGGAAGGGGTAGGTTAGAGCAATCGTCCTCCCAAAATTTAAAATTATCGTATATTTTATATTTTTATGTATTTTTTATTAAAAATTTATATTTTTGGTCGCCTAAAACTTTATAGGTTCGTTCATTCTTAAAATTTTAAAATTTTATCTCCTTATCATATAATTTTGCGTTTTCCCCCGCTTATCAACATAGTCAAAGTGACACCTAACATATTTATTTATTTATAATTTTTAATAGATTAATATAATTTAAGCAACGTTTTAAATTTTAGAGTCACTTTTGATTAAAAAATTAAATACTAAGGATTTATTTGTTTCACACAAAATAGTTTTTTAGAACAATTTTCTTATTTTTTAATGTTTGGTTGACAAAAAATAGGTTGGTGAATGTAATTCATTTACATGGTTAACGGAATTTCTTTTGTATTTTCTGAAAAATGACTTACAATCTGATTTTTCATAAGTCATTTTTTAAACTTTTCACTTTAAAGCATAAATTCTTAAAATAATATTATTTTATGTATTTATTGTTAGTATAATATTTTAGTATCATTTTAATAAAAATATTAATTATTAAAATATTTAAAATAAGTTTAATAATATAATAATATGTTTTTAATATTATAATAATATACTCAAGTATATTATAATAATATATATATTATATTGTAATTTTATTTATTTTCCTCCCCATTCCAGGGTTTCTCCTTGGCTAATTTGAATCGACACAAGTAACACACCTAGCTTTAGTGGATGAATCTCCCAACGGAGATTTTTTCCATACACAATGACCTAAACCTAAGACTATGTTTAATCAATATCAAACTACTTACCACTTAAACTCCATTTCTATATTGTATTTTTATTTTTATAATATAGAATAAATTATTAATAAAATTAATATCATTTATTAATTCCATATACTATTTTTTAATATAACCACCGTATCAAACCTATTTATTAATTCCATATACTATTTAAAAAAATTAATAAAATTCAATTGCAACTAATATTTAATTAAATTTATGAAAAAGATTATATACGTTAATAGATTCTAACTCTATGGATTATGCTTTATTGTTTCTTTTGTCATCATAAATGTCAAGATTTCGTGCAGGTTTCTCTGGACCCAATTTCCTTAATTTTCAAAGCCACTGATACTATGTATCAAACTATTTTGTAAGTCATTTAACAAAATCAAAACATATATATGTGCACATGTTACTGCATGGATATTCGGCAGCATGGTGACCAATACCCTAGGATAGTTAGTAGTTCCTTAAAACTCGTATAGTGTATCCTTGCATCTATGCGTGGTCACTTGAATTTTTGTCTTTTAGTCTTTAGACTTTTTCAAGTGATTTTGAAATATCGTATGATATTATGTTAGCGATTCAGGTATGAGAAATACCATGCCTTTTATGGGGGTGAAGAGGAAGAGAGAAAGACCAACTGCATTGACATGGATAGAATAACCTTTCATTTTCCAATCTTGCAATCAATGATCCCTCACAGCTTTACTGGAATGATGTTATGAATTCAGGTTACCAAATACTATGTGATAAAACTAGGAGAAAAACTTCCTGTGAAAATAAAAGAACCGAAAAAGGAGAGATGGAAAACAGAATGTAGGCTAAAGATCTCTATGGCCCTTGGTCAAATGACATGTTAATATAGCCACGCCGATTTCCTCCTTCATGGATTAACACTGATAGTTTAATCCAACAAAGGACGGATGGCTTAACCGCTTAACAAATTCACCAGAAACAGTTAGCAAAACCAACAGCAAACAGCTCCAGCTGGCAACCCTTCCAGCTGGCATTGCTCAATTCACCTCAATTCTCAACATTCACCCCATTTTTCCAACTTCTTGAGATAAAAAGAAACTTAATTCTTGTGCAGCTGAAGCCTCTACAGTGAGAACACATTGAGCTTTTGGCGTAACTCCTGAAATCGAGTTGTAACTAACGGCTTGGTTAATACATCTGCAATTTGACAATTTGCAGGAACATAATTGACTGTTAGTTGCTGGTCCATGACCTTCTCTCTGATAAAATGAACATCTAGATCTACATGTTTAACTTTAGCATGCAAGACTGGATTAGCAGCCATGGCTACAGTGCTGGTGTTATCACACCATATAACCGGAGCTTGAGCCAGTTCAACATTCATATCATCTAGAACTGCTTTAACCCACAGAATCTCAGCCGTTGTGTCAGCAAGGCTTCTATATTCTTCCTCAACTGTTGACCGGGACACCGACCTTTGCTTGCGTGAGCTCCATGACAACAAATGACTGCCTAGGTAAAAACAATACCCGGAAACTGATCGCCTATCATCGGGATCACTACCCCAATCTGCATCCCTAAACGCCTTCATTTGAAATTGCCCTTGTCCCTTGATCATCCATAACCCATAATCTATTGTACCTTTTAGGTAGCGTGGAATTCGTTTAACTCCTGTCCAATGAGCTTCACAAGGGGACTGCATAAACTGTGCTACCTGAAGATACTAATTTTTTACCCATATTATTTTATTTATTATTATAATTATAATTATTATTATTATAATTATTATAAATATTATTATTATTATTATTATTATTAAATACATATATAAATAATAATAAAAAATATACAAGCCCAATCAACCGGCCCAATTACAAATGGCCCATCAAACCCTAACAGATTAGGGTTTCCATCTTCCCAGCCGCCTCAGCTTGCTGCCGTTGGATCTGGCAAGATCCAACGGTCCAGATGGCTCCAGATACAAACCCTAGGGTATGATACCCTAGGGCCACGCGGCCGCTGCTGCTGCTCTCGCCGCCTCCACCGCTGCCACGTCCCAACCGAAGGCTCCAGAAGCTCCAACGCCAGCCATCCACGCCATGGCTAAGGGGTGAGTCACCACTGGTAGTCCGGTGACTCACCGAAACCCACTCTTCGGACCGGTCCGATGACCACACCGGTGGTGGCTATAAAAGCCACCACCCGAACCTGCAAGAAAAAAAAGAGACGGAGACAGAGAAAAGAGAGACAGAAAATATACAGAGAGAAGAGAAATACAAAAAAAAAACAAAACACTACCAACGATCTCAACAACAACGCAACAAAGAAACAGAAAAGAAAGAAAAAGGAAGAAGAGAAACTCACCGAGGAAGCCCGACCACCGGATCTCACCAAAACCTTCGAAAACACCGAAGGTATTTCTTTGGATTTGCTCCGATTGGGAGCTATTTAGGAGAAAATAACGCCGGAACCGTCCTTAGGACGGTCCGATCTACCCAATAGTATAAAAATAAAATTTTTCGGCCACCGGATGCGGTGGCCGGCGGTGACGGTCACGGCGGCAGACGGTTGCCGTCAGGTGACCGGCTTCCCTCCGATGAGGGAAGCTAGAGAGAGGCCAGAGCTCTCTCTGCTTGAGAGAGAAAGAAAAAAAAATGAAATGAAGGCTGGCCCTTCGGGCCAGCCGTTTTGGACCTTTTATAGGCCTTCCCGAACGACGTCGTTTCGGGAAGGACTATGCGCGTAATTAAAAAATAGTTAAATCCTTTCCGCCGTCCTCCGAACTTGTAAACTTTACATTTTAGTCATTAAATCGAATTCATAATACTTTTAATTTGATCTCAAAATTTTAATTTTATTTATTTTAGTCCTTTTGATTAAAATAATATATTTAGGATAAATAACAGAATTAATCCCTTAATTTTAATAAATAATATTTTAATCCCTAGTTTATATTTTTATTTTATTTTATTATAATATCCGAATTTTAGATCATTTTATTTTAGTCACTAAATAAATAAAATAAAGAAATAGCATGTTTAATCCCTAATATTTTGATTAATTATGAATTAGGTTTTTAATTTTATTTTTACTATAATTTAGTCATTTATTTTAAATGTTTTCATTTATTTTAAATATATCGTTCTAGTTGTATTTTTATTGTTTTAATTTTACTTGTTTATTTATTTAAATATTTTTATAGTCATAAATATATATATAAAAAATAAATATTTATTTCAAATAAATTATGTTAATATTTATTTTTCAATATCGAAGAAAATGACAGTCTTAATACAACTGGATGTCCTATTCTGGTATTTTAAAATTAAATATTATAAAAAAATTATTATTTAATTTTATGTAAATTAATCAATATCAAAGAAAAGAGCTGTCTTAAGGCACCTAGAAGTCCTTTTCTGATATTTTTTAAATAAATATTTTTATAATTTTGAAATAATAGGATTATAAATTAAATATATTTTAAATTTTTAATATTTTTAATAATAGAGACAATTTATAATTAAAAAGTACCAATTTTGGGCGTTGTAGGGGTGCTAATCCTTCCCTAAACGTAACCGACCACGAATCCCTTTTTATTATTAAAAAGAACGAATTTTTGGTTATAAACGCAGATCAGTTCATTTTTTAATTGATGTTTTCTTAAAACTCTTTTAAAGAAAATAATTTTTAGGTATTCGACCTACCTGATCCAAAAGGCCGATGGCGACTCCCAAATTATTTTCAAAACTATTTATTCACATCAATTTCCCCGCCAAGTATAATATTTCGTGCCCGGACAAAAACCGGTTACGACACTACCTTATGAACCGCAAAAGCAATGTCTGGTCTAGTATGGCACACATACAATAGTGCACCAACTGCACTTCGATACTGTTGAGCATTGACAGGAGCTCCTGCATTTTGCGAACTCAACTTGGGAGTAATAGGTAAGGGTGTATCCACTGGTTTGGCATGAATATTAAATTTGGTCAATAGCTCTTGCACATACTTCTTTTGATTCAAAAACATTCCAGTTGCTGTATGGACAGCTTCAATACCTAAAAAATAGTGAATAAGGCCGAGATCCTTTAACGAGAATCTGTCATGTAGCTGCTTCTTAACCTCGTTAACGCATTTTTCAGAAGAACCCGTGACCAGAATGTCATCAACATACACAACAACATAAGTTATATCATGCTCTGATACCATGTTAAAACTAGGAGAAAAACTTCATGTGAAAATAAAAGAACCGAAAAAGGAGAGATGGAAAACAGAATGTAGGCTAAAGATCCCTATGGCCCTTGGTCAAATGACCTGTTAATATAGCCACGCCGATTTCCTCCTTCATGGATTAACACTGATAGTTTAATCCAACAAAGGACAGCTGGCTTAACCGCTTAACAAATTCACCAGAAACAGTTAGCAAAACCAACAGCAAACAGCTCCAGCTGGCATTGCTCAATTCACCTCAATTCTCAACACTATGATCTGGTTACCAGCTTTTATGAGTATGGATGGGGTGAATCTTTCCATTTTGCTCCAAGGTATTCATTCACTTCTACAAGGTATATCACTGTTGATCATTATCAATGTTTTTGCAGATGGAAATGAGAGTCTCACAAAGAAAGCATGAAGAGAAATGAACATTTTTTTGCTTTACAACTTGGCTTGAAGCCTGGACAAAAGCAGATGGAAATGAGAGTCTCACAAAGAAAGCATGAAGAGAAATGAACATTTTTTTGCTTTACAACTTGGCTTGAAGCCTGGACAAAAGGTTTTCCCACTTCATTACAGCATGAAGAGGAATGATCTGTTATTTAATTTTTACGTAAGCTTTTACTTTTCTTTTAGGTGTTGGATGTGGGATTGGTGGACCACTTAGAGAAGTTGCTCGATTCAGGTACATAGCATTTTGTTTTAAATGCTTATTTGCTTTAAAGAATATCTTGAAGGACTCTAAATTATGTTTTTATGGTGATTGCTGCAGTTCCACATCAGTCACAGGGTTAAACAACAGTGAATATCAAATAACAAGAGGGGAGGTGAGTATCCCTTCATTCTCAAATGGATAGGTTCATTAATATGCAGAAGATTGTAAGTTTATTGTTGTTTTACAGGAACTGAACCGCATTGCTGAATTGGAGAAGACTTGTGACTTTGTGAAGGTTGCTAATTTTCTGTGTCAGCTTGCAATAAAGTTTTTTTTTTTGTTATGGTATGACTGATTTTCTTATGGTTATTGTGTAAGGCAAGCTGACTTTATGAAGATGCCTTTTCCTGACAACACCTTTGATGCAGTTTATGCAATTGAAGCTACCTTCCATGCTCCGGATATAGTATGTTAATTGTACTTCTGATCCTTGTTTTGATTTGAATTGATTGTTTTCATGTTACACCACTTCATAAATTTGATTGTTGTGACTTAGTATAGATGCTACAAGGAGATTTACAGGGTACTTAAGCCGGGCCAGTGTTTCGCTGTGGACGACTGGTGCATGACTGAAACTTTCGATCCAAACAACGCTGACCATCAGAAGATTAAGGTGGGCATCTTAAAGGGTTGAAAATGCTACTGGTTTGTTGTGCATCCATGAGTTTAGCTTAAATGAGAGTTTTTTTTTTTTTTTTTGTATAGTCCGAAATCGAGATCGGTGCTGGTCTGCCGGACATCATGTCGACTAGAAAGTGCCTGGAAGCTCTAAAACAGGCTGGTTTTGAGGTGAATCCTTACCTCTGTCTCCACCCCCCATCCATCCCTTCTAATCCTTTTAAGTTGTTAATCGTTTTCTGTATCGAATTATAGGTAATTAGGGAGAAAAATCTTGCAAGTCCCCAAGAAATCATGCCTTCCATTAACCATTTCTTCTCTCAACATGAGGGAATTATATCTTCTCTGCCTTACATGAATTTGTTTATTTATAAATAACAAAAATTTTATTTATACACAAACATATATGTTTTTTTGTTTGATCTGGAATTTGGTATCTGGATTCACATAACTATGGCTTTCTTGTTATATAAGCGGCAGATTTGCTTGTTTAATTTAGTTATTCTTGTAATGTTTTAATATATAATATTTGTATTGTTACGTGACCACCACAAAAGTTTGAATTTAACGATGTAAAATATCATAGTAAACATATTTAGTCAATTGATTAAGTTAATTATTTTTATGTTTTTATATTCTCTTCGATTATAATTTTTAGATCCATTAAAAGTACTTTCCTCCCTTCCGAAAGTCTCATTTTCTCCTCTCCCCTCTGCATAATTAGAATTATATTTAGAATTTATAAATAATACAATGTAAAATATTAAAGTCAATTTAATAATTTGAGTGGTTAAAGGAAATGTTTCTCTTTCTTGAGTTCTTGGAATTAAATAGTTTTGTTTGTAAGACGTATGTTATCAATTGTCATAGAAGACTACAAACATATATTATTTTATAATAATCCAAATAATTAAAAAAATAATATAAAATATCACATTTTGGGATTACAATTTCTCCAAAGAATTTTGCTTTATTTATTTGGCCAATGATTCAAATTAGACACAAGTTAATTTTGTTAATATCGCCTCGTAGGGATGGCAACGGGCCGAGTATTGGTCCCCCGTCCCCGTTTAAAAAACTCGTACGCGTCCCTGCTTAAAAAACCGTAGGGATTTAAACGGGGATCCCCATCGGGTAATCGGGGAAAATCACGGGGAAACGAGTATCCCCGTTTAGTATAAATATATATATAATTATTTTTAATATTTATTGGGCCGGATAATCGGGACGGGGATTACCGTCCCCGTTTAACATAAACATTTTTTTCCGTCCCCGTTTATCATCCCCAAACCCGACCCGTTTAATTCGGTTTTCTATTTTCCCCGTCGAATTCAAATTTTTTTGCCATCTCTATCGCCTCGCCATACCATAAATAAGAATCGTCATATCTAAAGATCAAAACAATGATTGAGGAATCGATATTTAAGATTTTTAATTCATTGATGCATTTAAGTATATTTCAATATTTAATATTTGTTTTTGATGATTTAACATTACAAATCTTGTGTTTCAAACTTCAAATCAATTTTACTTTGGTTGTATCACTTTCTGAAAGTACTAGGCAATAACTTTGTCAAACGTTTTCCAAGGAGTTATCGAACCCATTGAAACTCACAATTCTAACACATCTATTCGAAAAGATTACTTCAAACAATAGAATTCTGAGACTTTTATCATACACATTAGTAGTTAATTAGAGACTTGATTATCATACGCATTAAAATAAAATCTTGAACAACATGATTTTTTTATTTAAAAAGTAAGAGGGTTGCAAACTTAGAATTTGATATTTGTAGCTCTTTGTGTTAGGGCTTTCTGCTTTTTAGCACGCCGTTTTTCCTCTTCCTTTGTGCGGCACGTTCTGTTGGATTGTGGTTCCAGTCTTTTCATCGCTTATTTTCGTTTCCTTTTGCCTGCTTCAGGTTGATTTGGTTTTCGGGGTTTTTTTGTTACATCGAGCATAATAAGTTTCCCGGTGATGCGGGCCACTTTGGCTAATGTGTGGCACCCAATCGGGGTATTTCAATTTCGGAGTTGGGAGAGGATAGACTATTTCGTCTGTATCATGGAGTAGATGTTGATCGTATTGAGTCAGAGGGGTCGTGGTATTTCAATTCTCATTTTCTTGTTTTAGCCCGATTGCAAAAGGAGGATGACCCAATGGTGGTGGTGTTGAATATGACATATTTTTGGGTCCGGGTGAATGATCTTCCTACTAGTTATATTTCGGAACATGTTGCTATGCAGTTTGGGATTTTCTTGGGTTCCTTTGTAGAATATGATGCTTCAGCAGTCTCTCTAAGCTATAAAGGGAGTATGTGAATCCGAGTGGGGTTAGATGTTCGAAAACCACTTAAACGCAAGAAAAAGTTGGGTATGCCGAATGGTAAGATGGTTTATGCGACATGTTAATATGAGAAACTTAAATTGTTTTGTTTTCTGTGTGGCAAATTAGGGCATGAGGAGAAGTTATGTCTGTTTTGCGTCCTCAAAAATAAGGAGTTGGTTCCCCAATAGAATGTGTCGATTCGTGCTCCAACAAAAGGTAGGGGTATTGGTTATAGCCCTTGGTTAAGGAAAGATGGCTTGAGCTCAAAGCAACCAGCGAGTTTTACGGGAGAGCAGTCAGGTGGGATCGATGAGACTGTGTCAGATGTAGGCCAAATGAAATTATGGGTAGAGAAGACGTTCGGAGTTAGCTATGAGATGGACCAATCATCGAATGGTTTTGATGTTGACATGACGGTGGCAGACTAGGATGACCCCATCCATAAGCAAGAGACTGCAAAACGTCAATGGGGTAGCCCAGTAACCCTATCTGCAAATTCAGAAAATATACCTGGGAATTCAATTGGATCAATAGGCCTGAATGGACAGGCCAGTCGGGAGCAATAAAGCTCTTGAGTTGGAACGTCTGAGGTTTGGGGATGCCTCAGACAGTTCGTCATCTCCGGTTTCTACTGAGAGACATTAACCCTTATGTAGTATTTTTATGGAGACAAAACTACGGGATTCAGGGATGGATCAGGTTAGGAGATCGTTGCGTTTTGTTCATGGTATTGAAGTTGAGCCGAGTGGGACTCAGGGTGGTTTTTCCTTTACTTGGCGCTCTGGTTGCTCCGTTATGTTAAGGTTGAATTCTTGTTTCCACATTAATGTCATCATTCATGATGATTTTGCAGGGTTTGATTGGTGTTGCACCGGGTTTTATGGGGCTCCTGAGGAGGTTCGGAGGGCGGAATCATGGGATCTTTTACATACTCTTAACGATAGTCCCCATCTGCCTTGGATTGTGATTGGCAAATGCGTGCTTTTTGTGATGTGTTAGGGGAGTGTGGGTTGTCAGATATTGGTTACCAAGGGTCTTGGTTTACTTGGGAGCATGGTCGTTTGACTGCCACAAACATTCGTGAGAGATTGGATCGTGGATTGGCAAATAATAGCAGGAATGCTCTCTTTTCAAATTATACCTTACAGCATTTGGTTAATTCTTTCTCGGATCATTGTCCTTGTTACTTAATACAAATGCTTCTCATATGTGTGTTTGCCGTTGGCATTTTAAGTTTCAGGCCTCATGGTTACTAGAGGATTCGTGTGAAGATGAAGTGGTTTGACTTTGGAGTGAGGCGGCAGGTATGGTTCTGGAGAAATTGAAACATGTTAGTGTTGTCTGGATAAATGGTTTAAATCCATCTGCCATTCGAAACACATAATGGTTGTGGAGTTGAATAAACAGCTTGACGAGTTGTTAGCGATGGTTTTTTCAGATGAGGTATTGGGTTACATTGTTGATACTAAGTTGCAACTTAATTTAGAGGCTGATAAAGCAGGAGTTGTTCTAGGAACATAGGGCACGTGTAACTTGGCTCAAGTATGGGTATAATAACACGTCTTTCTTCCATCGGTCTACTACTACTCGAAGACAGAAATATCATATTATCTCTTTGAAGGGTGTCATAACCGTCTTGAGTGGTCTCGGAATCGAGTTTTGATTTAAATTGATGTGATGGAGTCGCCACCGATCATTTCAAATTAAGTTGATTGGATACCTTAACCTACCATTTGTCTGATCTACAACTTACCATAAATTAGTCGGATTCGGGAGTCGATTACATTCAAGGAATGATTAGCACCCTTGTACTGCCCCTTTCGATACCAATTTGATTCCCCGGTTGTCTTAATTGTGAAATTAAAATTTTAATGGTGATTTAAAAATTCGATCCAAATTACATATCTTTAACCAAATTTGGAATAGCCTAAAAATATAAAATTAATGTTAAACAAAAAATAAATAAAAATAAAATAAAATAAAAAAATTAGGGTATCAAATTTTAAAAATATATAAATATTGAAGAGGATTAAATTGAAAAAATTGAAATTTAGGGATGAAATTGATGCTAGATGAAAGTTGTAGGAAAAATAAAAAGATTAGGGGCCAAATTATAAACTATGAAAAATATAAACAGGGATTAAATCAAATTAATTCAAAATTCAAGGGTAAAATTACAATGGATGACAAAAATGAATTAAGCATCAAAACTCCATAGATTGCAGAAATAAAATTACAACGGATGACATATTTCACTCATTTTCAACCATTTCTCAAAATAAAACCCCCCAAAACAAAACTCTCTCAACTCTCTCCTTGACCTATCAAAAATCGGCCACCCACTGATGAGGCCCCGCCACCCGTACCGCCGCTCTGGCCACCACCATTGGTGGCCGAAAAACCTAAAACTACCCCCGAATACTCCTCTCAATACCCCGATACCGAACCTAAGCCCCACAATTCCTAAAAAGCCCCCAAACATCGTATATCTACATTCAAAGTTCCGATTTTTACCTTTCCCGACGACGACTTTTCGTATCTCGGTGACCGTTCCTCCTCTAAGCCATGATTGAAGCTACTCTTTTGTTTTTTGTGATTCTCTTTATGGCGGTTTTGCGAGATGCATTGCTTATATTTTTGTGTTTCCATGCTTGTTTTTCTGTGTGTTAAGACTTCGTTTTGCAGGGTTTATACAACCCCTCGACGAAGGCTCTTCCGGGGTTTGTTTTCGAATATGACGGGGGTTGTTTCCCCCGTTTTCTGATTTGTTCAGAATTGGGTATATATTTCCCCTCACTGAAAATCGTGGGAGATCCTTTTTGTTTGCTCCGATTCTGTTACGATTTGGTATGATTTGGCCCGTAGTAGCGTGCGTTGTTCCTTTCACCGGTGCGTGATTCTCAGACATTATTATTGGTCGTTCCTGATGAATTCTGGCCATTGGATCAAGTGGCCAGATCCAACGGCTCTTGTTAGGCTACGTATTTGGTGATATTTTTAGGGTTTCAAAACCTTATCTGTTATGCGATCCGAATTGTTGATTGAGGCTCGAAACCTTATATGTTATGCGATCCGAATTATTGATTGAGGCTCGATCCTATGGCTAGAAGTGTGCGGCGCTGGGATTTAAACGTGGAACCCTATATCGCTTGGTCAGACAACTTGGGCTTCTTCCTACTGGGCTCACTCCAGGTTTGCTTGCTGGGTCAGACTTTCATGCTTAGTTGGGCTTTCTCATACCCTTGCTGGATTGGATTCTGATTGGACCTAGATTTGGACCTAAACCAAAATGAAAATAAATAAAAATAAATGAAAACAAAAATAAAAAAAATTAAAAAAATGTAGTAATAATAATATATTGTATACTATATATTTTAAAAATTATATATTGTATTGTATTTTCAAACACTATGTTTTCAAAAATATTTATTTTCAAAATTCTAATATGCTTTCAAAAATTATATTTATAATATATATTTTCAAAAATTATACAATATATTTTCAAAAACTATATTATATATATATATATTCAAAACCACATATATATCTCATACTATATATACAATATAATAGCAATCATTGGGGTGACTCCTGGACGAAAATAGGTGTCTATAAATGCACTTCTTTGCCCATTATCGTGTAACGGGAATTGGGCAAAAATAAAAGACACTATTTTCGTTCATTATGAATGGGTCTTTAAGTCCAATATCCTCCATTATGGGGTGGAAAACTTCAGTTAGAAAATAGCTCCTTGTTGTTTGTCGACACCGTTTTTCTCCCGGGCGGGGAAAGACTGATACCGACTCGGGGGCTTTTTATTTGAAAAGATTTTTCGAATGTGAGAAGTCGCCACCAATCATTTAAGGTGTGATTGGAACACCGTAAAAACCGGGTAATTTTAATAAACATTTTATTTTTATCAAAAGAATGAGTTTTAAAGTCTGCGAAAATCCAGAAATCGGGTTAGGGAGTTAGTTACGCGTGGGGAAGGATTAGCACCTCAAAAGCGCCCAAATATTGGTACCTAATTGGTTGCCCTATATTTAAAATCGAAAATTTTGAGTTTGATCTTTATTTAATTTAAAAATCATTATGGATGCAAAAATGTTTAGAAGGGTATTCATTTGTTAAGGCTGATAGCATTCTCCCCTTAGTATAAATGCGGGAGATCAACTATTGTGCCAAATAACTGGACATTACCTCGATTTTAAAAATCATGTTGCAGTCTTTGAAAAGGATGTCGACCTATTTCGGGAATCATCAGTAGTCACCCCCTGAGCATACTTGCGGGATATGTACCATTAATTCCCTAATACGTGAACATTGACTTAGGTTTAAAAACAATGCAATCAAACAAAATTATATTTAATCCTAATTAAGCTATGGTAAATTAAAGGCTTTTTCTAGCTTAAGGTGTCAAATTATGAAAATTAAGGAACCCTAGGGGACTAAACCTAAATGTAGGTTCTAATATTAATCCTATTTGATTTTAATCAATTATCGAATCGAATAATCCAGATTGGTCCCTTGAGCATTTCGGCGAGGGCCAATTCGAATTATTCCCTAAATTACAAGAATAGTTTGAAATCTAATTAAAAGTGGAGGCTTTATTTAACCTATTTAATTATGTCAATATTAAAGCTCTAATAGAAATTCGGGGACTAAAAGGTTAAGATCTAAAATATTGAGTTCCAAAAGACTTAAAAGCTTAAGGACCTAAATTAATAATTTATGAAGTTGGGGGCTAATTAACAACCTCATTTTTCTAAACTGTTAAACCTAAAGTTTTTTTTAGAAAATATTAATTATTAATTAATTTTAGAATTGAACAATCGACTAGAGTAATCGGGCATCTTATGCTAAAACTTGACTCAAATTGCTCCATAATTAAACTAGAGTGTCATCCTAAATTCTAAGTTTGATTCGAGTGTTAATCTAATTTAAAACTAAATCTAAAATTTTAAATTATGAAACAAAACAATTAATAAATTGAATTAAAAAAATTAAAATAACAAATAATAAAAATAAAACAAAAACAGTAAAAAAATAAATAAACACAAGTACAAGGACCTAATTGCATAAAATAAAATAACAGTGACTAAAATGCAAGAAAATAAAAGTTAGTAGTTAAATAAGAAATAAATATTGACCAAAATGTAAAAACTAAAATAATAGTAGCCAAATCAGAAATTAACAATGACTAAATTAAAATAAAACAAAACAGAATGATAAAATTGCAAGTTACCAAAATGAAAAAACGCTGCAAACATAGGGGGCCGTAATAATATTTTACCAAAAAAACAAAGCATACATGTAAATGGAAAAACTATGAAAACAATCCATGCCAGTGACTATTTTGTAAAAACACGAGAAGGTTTGGGGGACTTAAAACGTGATTTACCCTGAAAATATTTTATAAATACAATTTTTAAAATTTTCATTTTCCATTTTTTTAAACAAAAAAAGTAGAGAGAGAGGGTCTCTCTCTAGGTTTTTGGCCGTTCATCGGTCGTCGTCAGTCGCCGCACCACCGTCATTTTCGGTACCCGTTGCTCACCAAAATTTACGGGGAGGCTCGTCTCGGGCTCCTTGTCATCGATCTGGGCTTGGTTTTGCGAAAAACGACCCCCAACGCCGCGAAATAAGCCGAGAACCCCTCAGCTTCTATCGCCCGGATCTCAACCGTCCGCCGTTGGATCTGGCCCAAATTCCATTATATTTCTCATCGGCTACCCCTCTCTCTTTCAACCATTCGGATCTGCAAACTGACTCTCCTAACGCCGGTGAGGCTCCAACCGAACGGTAATACTCTTCCTCTTTATTTTTTACGTTCGAAAGCTAAAAAATAAAAAAAAAATAGTAACAAATTTGCTTGAAATTTTTCAGTTTTATTGCTTGTTTTATTGATTTTCGGATGGGAAAAAGTCCTGATTACAGTGTGGTTCATCGGGTTTTATACCCGTTTTACATGGAAGCCAAATTATGGTTGTTTTTGTTGGGACCGTCAGCGCACACCACGGCACAACGGAAATAAAACTCGACGGTCTCACAAGCAATCCAAGTACGTAAAACCGAAATCAGGAGGAAAGGATGTGAATACTTACAATGGGTTCCTTGAAAAACAACAAAGACAACAGCGGGAAGTGGTGATCACGAACGGTTCGAATCGTAAGCCTCCACGAAAATACTTCTCGGCCTCTACTTAGTTGACTCGATTGAGAGAAAAATTTTCTTTTTCCAAAAACGGTTTTTAGAAAAACGACTGAATTAAAAACGGCTGCTAGACCTTACCTCCTTTAAATATATCAATTATCCTAACATCTTAGGGTTTTAAAAGTTATTTAGAATTAATAAATAAAATATTATTTAATTAATTCAAATTAAATATACATTAAAGACTTATAATCTGAATTACAATCTTTAATGTTTATTTAAAAACTTATTTAATTATTCCAAATTATATACCAATGAAAAGAGTTGTAATCTAAATTACATTCTTTTAATGCTTACTTACTATATTCGGGATAATTAAAATCATATGTATATCAAATATACATATCTTAACTCTAGATATATTTTAGTAACTTACAACAAATTGTACATCTTTGCTCATTTCAATCCTAAGGTGTGACCCTGTAGGTTCTTGTAATGGTAGTAGTCATTATTAGAACAATTCTAATATTACATACAATGAGTGACATCTAGCAATATATCATTGTCACCTAAGTTACAAGAAATTATGATTCGACATATCATCTTCGTGATTAACTCTTTTATGTATTACATCCTTTTGTCCTTTATATCTAGAATAGGCATAAGTCTTAGAATAGACACACTTGTATAGCCCATCTATTGTTTCTTGATATCTAGAATAGACTATAATTAACGAATAATTTGTGATATCACATATCAACTTATTCGGGCATGGCCATGCATTTATATTCTCACTCAATCAAGTGGCATGTGATATATTTCCTATTATGTAGGCAGGATAAATCCTATCTTAACCATATACACCCCACTATATATATTGAGATATATTCAGCAACAATATTTATAGTGCAACCAGTTACGGAGCATGTTTAACATTATCAAAACATAAAACAATATATATTGGGATGACATTGATCTCAAGTCTGAGGATCATACATATAGTCATCAAAATGAGCAATGTTATGACTGTTACATAATAATCCAAAACATATGCTCATGATGGGTCAATCCAATAAATTGTTCTCTAACAATATAATCATGTATCAGTTCTAACATCTCTATGTCAATGACAACTCCTTGTCATCAATCAATAACATGTTAGTCTTAAGCGTATTATTATTATCCATGCCCACAATAATACTTGACTATGGATCTTTTAATAATGTTATTATATGGAATTTATTATCTTTCAATTTATGTTAAACATAGACATATAACTGAAAATAATATTGGCAATGCCTTTATTCAAAAAAAATTGGTAAATAAATGTATTATTACAATCATCATATGAATGGTTATTGGGCATACTCTAACAATCTCCCACTAGCACTAAGACCAATCACTCACATATCTAAAACTGAGTGACTTAGTGTGACGATCATGCCTCTGCTGTAACCCCCCAGACCGATGCGGGTAACCCGATCCGATCCGGGAAGTCACATTAGGGCCACCGAAGCGACCCACTGTAAAAATAGCGAAAAATTTAAAACTTTTATTGAAACGTGTAACTTATAAAATCAGTTATCACTATTTAAAAATAATACATATTTTCAGACTCGTATATAAATCAAAATACAATTACATGCCCCCTAATCACATGTACCATACTCTGCAACAACGCCGGAAGAACTCCTTTACTGAAGTCGATAGATATACTAGTACGATTCTTTTTACCTGCAAAGATGAGTAATAGAGTGAGCTTCGAAAAGCTCAGTAATACAGAACTACCAGATGATACTAAAGAACGTGCAGATACAGATAAACATACATATCCTTATTATTTTTGAAAATTTACAGATTTTTATGCTGAGCAGAGATCCTACTGATATTTCAGATGGTAACAGACAATGAGCTTTCAGTTCAGACAAATATTTCAGATGACTGAGTTTAGGAGATCATAATAGGTTATCTAGTGTGTTCCCGCAAAACCTGTGAAAAGATGCATATCTTTTCTTTTAAAACAGTGGCAATTCAAAACATATTTTTATTCAAAAACCATATTAATCCATCCAACCAAACACACCATAATGTGTAGGTTCCCCAGAACTATACATCACCAACACACCAAGTAAGGCCATGAGCACAAGGCAGAGGAGCCTGCAGTAACGGTAACGATAACTTCCTCCAACAACACCCTCCCATAAAACATTTATCAAAAACCATAGTAATCCCTCCAACCGAACACACCATAATGTGTAGGTTTCCCAGAACCATACACCCACCAACACACCCACCAACACACCATAATGTGTAGGTTCCCCATAACCATACACCCACCAACACACCAAGTAAGGCCTCGAGCACAAAGCAGAGGAACCTGCATATATAGTAACCTCCAACAATACCCCCAAATAAAACATGTTCCGTCCGTAAACGGATATATCAAAAATCAAAACATAATTCATGTCAAGTATCATATCAAAATCCAGGTCAAGTATCATATCAGAATCCAAGTCAAGTATCAGATCAGAATCCATGTCAGATATCATATCAGAATCCATGTCAAGTATCAGGTCAGAATTCAAATCGAAAATCAGATAAAATATTCATGTGGGTAGGGAACACACTAGAGTTTACAGATATTATTCAAGTACAGAATAATCTTATCAGGCATAGAAACATGGATCTTCAATATACCGATAGAATGTTGGGATTTATAATCATTATTGGAAGAGTTCAATAACTGCTGGAATCATAAGTTATTTAGATTGAGACTTATCGAGATCATATCTTATTCATACATTTTTTTTGAAAGCTCTACATAATCAAAAGGGTATTCAGAATCCTTTACATCTGAGCTACTTATATTTTCAGATATAACCTAACTAATATGAGCTGATAAGGGAGAACAACGATTCAAAAATTTTACAATCTTTGTCGATTTATCAGATTAACGAGTTACTCGATATGAATAATTCCCATAACTAATGCTCATCGACTGGTTAATTCTTTGTCCTTCTAGGGTATTTATTTATTTTATACCTAAAATTCTTATCCATAGATATTCCAATGCTCTTTATTTCATTTTCACGCTTCCACAGTATCATGAAATGCTGACGTGCTTGATTTATAGTTCATAACCCATAAAAAAACATTTCATTATGTATGTTCGTTAACGTTTCCAGACTCATCCAAATCACTTATTTAATCATCAGTCATTGAGATTACTTATTTCATTTAAGAGTCAAGTCTATCCCGGTTACTTAAGAGTTTTCCAGAGTAAATCAGAAAATTTATGAATTTCGAATACATATTGTACTTTCGTTTAGTTCAGTATTCGTGGTTGATTTGTCGAACAAATATCCGATTCTTAGTACTGAATATGATCTAGAGTTGAGTTGAGTTGAATACTTCCAAATTTATCATCGAGCCAAACTTGAAAAGACGAACACACATTCCAGTAATATCTATGTCGTTCAGGTATTGGCATAGCTTTAGGGTTGATCTACTTAATAAGTTTTGTTCTATAACTTTTAAAGGCAGTCCAACACCTATGCTTATTTGGATTCCTTAATTAATCTAAGACATTTACTTAATATAGGCCATAAGGGTATTTTGGTAATTTTGGTGTTCAGTTTTATTCCATTCATTTCAGACCTCGAGGATATCCAATCATTCTTGAGCTTGGTGGTATTCTTGGTCATTGTACAGATTCAGTGTACTTTAATCATTTCCTTCCCTCTGATCTTACTATTAAATTCAATCTTATCATTTATTTCAGTCCTTTCGAACAATTTTGACAATAGAACAACCCCGACAAATTATTCTTCAGGTATTTACTAATAACTCGGATATTTCCGGGTCAAGTGCCTTCTCAGATTTTACAAACGGAATATCAGGAATTTTCCTGCACTAAGTCAGGAACTTAACAATTAAATCCATACTTAATCGAGTTAAGTACGAATCCCCTAAGTATTTTCTCATTCAGAGTCAAATCAGACTATTCTACCTCTTAAGGGTATTTCCGTAATTTCTTAACCAGATAATTTCGATATTAGCTCTTAACGAAAATAATATAATTTAGAGATCCTATGATTAATTGCTTTCTTGAACACTCTCTGATCTTGAAACGGTTCTCTTAACAAACTTCTAGTATCCTTCACAAACACTCATAGGATTAAAACTGGTTATCCATAATTTCCAAATAAAACTAACATTTCTTATGCACATCAATATTTTTATCAGATCAATATGTCTGTAAAATCCTCTTATCTAACTTCCATATTCAAATCTTGTCTTTTTATAACATAAGGGTATTTTCATAATTTTACCCTACCGGAGTATTCTCATAATTTCTCATCTAAGTACCTTTAACATTTAACCTTTGATGAAATAAATTATAAGTTACAGATACATGGTTGATTTCTTTATCACTAATCACAAACTTGTAATTTAATCTAACAATTCCTCAATCTCTTATATTAGTCATTCGATCCGTAATTATTTACAGAATTTCTACCACATCATATCGAGTGTATAAATTATTCAACTCCACCAAAGTGACCAACATTATCTTGTTCATGCATTTATCAATATAAACATGTTCCATAAAGCATAAAGAGGTAGTAAAGTATTACCTCGATTTCCGTGCAATACTGATCGACCATAAAAATTCCATTCGAACGCCTTTGATCTTCAATTCAACTTCTAATAATTCCTCAGATACATATCAACATAAAGTATATCAGAAACGGAGCTTAATTGCGATAAACGGATCGAATCGGGTGATAAATAAGTGAAAGACAGCTTACCGGGTTCGAATTTGGCGAAACGGACTTCGGATTCGGATTCAGGACGTCGAAAGCATAAAATATGACTTTTCAGAAAATTGGAATTTTCGATCAAAATCAAAGTCAACGGGTTTGACCAGAAATTTCGAGACCTTCGGGTTTGAATTTCGAAAAACAGATTGCGGAATCGGATTTGAAACGTCGAAAAATGTCATGATAGGTATACTCGGTCAAAAACAAAGGTCGTTTAATGCCCGGTCAAAGCCCGTCAAAGTTTTGGTCAACAGTGGTCAACGCCGGTCAACGGGTCGGGTAAACGGGTCA
The DNA here is from genome assembly GCF_006381635.1 of Hibiscus syriacus. Lineage (NCBI taxonomy): Eukaryota > Viridiplantae > Streptophyta > Magnoliopsida > Malvales > Malvaceae > Hibiscus > Hibiscus syriacus. The sequence continues at coordinate 188,965 of NW_024062764.1, forward strand.
GGTCGGATCAAAGGGTCGGGTAAATGGGTCGGGTCGGGTCGGGATATGACCGGTCAAACCAGTCAAAATAGGAGCAGAACCGGTCAAACCGGTCATTTTTTTCTTCCCCACGCGCAGTGGCGGCGCGTGGGGCACGTGAACAGTGCTAAATTCCCGGAAAAAATCCTAAAAATTATTTTGAGCGATTTCGAGATACTTACAAAGCTCGGTTCACAATTTTGAACGACGGAGAGCTCGATTTCAACGAATCGGAAACTTTGACCGCTTCACCTCCTCATTCGCCGCCGTCGACGGAGACCAAGGATGACACCGGCAGACTCGGAACGATGCAAGGAACACGATGGTGCGGGAGGTGTCGTAAACGGATCATCGGATCGTCGTGAATCGATCAAAAACCAACTGAAATCGGGTTATTACCGATGATACTTCCGGCTGAAATTAAAGACGAATGACGACGATTCATGACGAATGGTTTGAAGGTTTTTGTTCCTCGGTTGACAACGAACACGATGGTGGTTTCGGATCGTCGATCGGAGGTCGGACGGCGAGTAGATCGAAGATCAAAGTTGGTTGGCCGGGAGAGGAAAACTGGGAAATAAACTAGAAACTGGGCACGACAATTGGGATTTATAATTCATCCCATAATAAAAATGGGTAAACCATGAGTTTTGTCATTGAACTTCCTGCACTTCTTTAAATGGTCAGCCAACTTTGAAATTTTACAATTTAATCTCCAATTTCTTCCAAAAATACCAATTAAATCCACCAATTTATATTTTCTTAAATTTATCCCTTAAATCGGGGTGTTATAATTCTCCCTTCCTTAAAAGAATTTCGTCCTCGAAATTCATTCAAGTCACATAATTGCATAAATAAAACTTCCATCAGTTTTATCATATCTTTCATACAGCTCTTATAGAAATACAGATCCTCCATTAATCCTTAACCAGTTGAGTATATATTCTTATTAGAACTCTCTCATTTCAATAAAAGAATCCGAACGAAAATTTCCTTGAATAATCAATTCAGTCTTGGTCATGAGAATAGGCTCATAGAGAGCATATCCCAATTTCATTTCCGGAGTCGATTCAAAATTTCTCGGATAATTAACTCTCACATGGCTCGTGAGGTACTTTACATTAGTTAGAAAGATGTTACTGGTACTCCTTTTTATACAAGTATAGCCTTAACGGATAAAAACTTCGGTTTACTTGTTACAGATAGGGACTCAGCCTTGGAGTTCCGGCTCAGAGAGGTACGATTGCAGTCTAGGGGCATGTACTGATCAGAGATATTTTGACATTCGATCGGCCAGTCTTTCATGAAAAATTTTGACTCAAACCATAGCTCTGATACCACTAAATGTAACCCCCCAGACCGATGCGGGTAACCCGATCCGATCCGGGAAATCACATTAGGGCCACCGAAGTGACCCACTGTAAAAATAGCGGAAAATTTAAAACTTTTATTGAAACGTGTAACTTATAAAATCAGTTGTCACTATTTAAAAATAAAACAGATTTTCAGACTCGTATATAAATCAAAATACAATTACATGCCCCCTAATCACATGTACCATACTCTGTAACAAAGCCGGAAGAACTCCTTTACTGAATTCGATAGATATACTAGTACGATTCTTTTAACCTGCAAAGATGAGTATTAGAGTGAGCTTCGAAAAGCTCAGTAATACATAACTACCAGATGATGCTGAAGAACGTGCAGATACAGATAAACATACATATCCTTATTATTTTCGAACATTTACAGATTTTTATGCTGAGCAGAGATCCTATTGATATTTCAGATGGTAACGGACAATGAGCTTTTAGTTCAGACAAATATTTCGGATGACTGAGTTCAGGAGATCATAATAGGTTATCTAGTGTGTTCCCGCAAAACCTGTGAAAAGATGCATATCTTTTCTTTTAAAACAGTTGCAATTCAAAACATATTTTTATTCAAAAACCATATTAATCCATCCAACCAAACACACCATAATGTGTAGGTTCCCCCGAACCATACACCACCAACACACCAAGTAAGGCCATGAGCACAAAGCAGAGGAGCCTGCAGTAACGGTAACGATAACTTCCTCCAACAACACCCTCCCATAAAACATTTATCAAAAACCATAGTAATACCTCCAACCGAACACACCATAATGTGTAGGTTTCCCAGAACCATACACCCACCAACACACCATAATGTGTAGGTTCCCTATAACCATACACCCACCAACACACCAAGTAAGGCCTCGAGCACAAAGCAGAGGAACCTTCATATATAGTAACTTCCAACAATACCCCCAAATAAAACATGTTCCGTCCGTAAACGGATATATCAAAAATCAAAACATAATTCATGTCAAGTATCATATCAAAATCCAGGTCAAGTATCATATCAAAATCTAGGTCAAGTATCATATCAGAATCCAAGTCAAGTATCATATCAGAATCCATGTCAGATATCAACATAAATTATATCAGAAACGGAGCTTAATTGCGATAAACGGATCGAATCGGGTGATAAATCAGTGAAAGATAGCTTACCGGGTTCGAATTTGGTGAAACATACTTCGGATTCAGATTCAGGACATCGAAAGCATAAATTTGGAATTTTCGATCAAAATCAAAGTCAACGGGTTTGACTGGCAATTTCATGGCCTTCGGGTTTGAATTTCGAAAAACGGATTGCGGAATCGGATTTGGAACGTCGAAAAATGTCAGAATAGTTATACTCGGTCAAAAACAAATGTCGTTTAATGCCCGATCAAAGCCCGTCAAAGTTTTGGTCAACAGTGGTCAACACCGGTTAACGGTCAACGGGTCGGATCAAAGGGTTGGTTCGGGTTATGACCAGTCAAACCGGTCATTGTTTACTTCCCCACGCGCAGTGGCGGCGTGTGGGGGCGCGTGAACTGTGCTAAATTCCCAGAAAAATTCCTAAAAATTATTTTGAGCGATTTCGAGATACTTACAAAGCTCGGTTCACAATTTTGAACGACGGAGAGCTCGATTTCAACGAATCGGAAACTTTGACTGCTTCACCTCCTCACGCGCCACCGTCGACGGAGACCAAGGATGACACCGGCAGACTCGGAACGATGCAAGGAACACGATGGTGCGGGAGGTGTCGTAAACAGATCATCGGATCGTCGTGAATCGATCAAAAACCAACTGAAATCGGGTTATTACCGACGATACTTCCGACTAAAATTAAAGACGAACGAAGATGATTCATGACGAAAGGTTTGAAGGGTTTTATTCCTCTGTTGACAACGAACACGATGGTGGTTTCGGCTCGTCGATCGGAGGTCGGACGGCGAGTAGATCGGAGATCAAAGTTGGTTGACCGGGAGAGGAAAACTGGGAAATAAACTGGAAACTGGGCACGACAATTGGGATTTATAATTCATCCCATAATAAAAATGGGTAAACCATGAGTTTTGTCACTGAACTTCCTGCACTTCTTAAAATGGTCTGCCAACTTTGAAATTTTATAATTTAATCCCCAATTTCTTCAAAAAAATACCAATTAAATCCACCAATTTATATTTTCTTAAATTTAGCCCCTAAATCGGGGTGTTACAATTCTCCCCTCCTTAAAAGAATTTCGTCCTCGAAATTCATTCAAGTCACATAATTGCAGAAATAAAACTTCCATCAGTTTTATCATATCTTTCATGCAGCTCATTTAGAAATACAGATCCTCCATTAATCCTTAACTAGTTGAGTATACATTCTTATCAGAACTCTCTCATTTCAATAAAAGAATCCAAACGAAAATTTCCTTGAGTAATCAATTCAGTCTTGGTCATGAGAATAGGCTCATAGAGCATTAGCATATCTCAATTTCATTTCCGGAGTCGATTCAAAATTTCTCGGATAATTAACTCTTACATGGCTCGTGAGGTACTTTACATTGTTTAGAAAGATGTTACTGGTACTCTTTTTTATACAAGTATAGCCTTAACGGATAAAAACTTCGGTTTACTTGTTACAGATAGGGACTCAGCCTTGTAGTTCGGGCTCAGAGAGGTACGATTGCAGTCTAGGGGCATGTACTGATCAGACATATTTTGACATTCGACCGGCCAGTCTATCATGAAAAATTTTGACTCAAACCATAGCTCTGATACCACTAAATGTAACCCCCAGACCGATACGGGCAACCCGATCCGATTCGGGAAGTCACATTAGGGCCACCGAAGCGACCAACTGTAAAAATAGCGGAAAATTTAAAACTTTTATTAAAACGTGTAACTTATAAAATCAGTTGTCACTATTTAAAAATAAAACAAATTTTCAGACTCGTATATAAATCAAAATACAATTACATGTCCCCTATTCACATGTACCATACTCTGCAACAACGCCAGAAGAACTCCTTTACTGAAGTCGATAGATATACTGGTACGATTCTTTTAACCTGCAAAGATGAGTATTAGAGTGAGCTTCGAAAAGCTCAGTAATACAGAACTACCAAATGATGCTGAAGAACGTGCAGATACAGATAAACATACATATCCTTATTATTTTCGAACATTTACAGATTTTTATGCTGAGTAGATATCCTACTGATATTTCAGATGGTAACGGACAATGAGCTTTCAGTTCAGACAAATATTTCAGATGACTGAGTTCAGGAGATCAGAATAGGTTATCTAGTGTGTTCCCGCAAAACCTATGAAAAGATGCATATCTTTTCTTTTAAAAGCGTGGCAATTCAAAACATATTTTTATTCAAAAACCATATTAATCCATCCAACCAAACACACCATAATGTGTAGGTTCCCCAGAACTATACACCACCGACACACCAAGTAAGGCCATGAGCACAAAGCAGAGGAGCCTGCAGTAACGGTAACGATAACTTCCTCCAACAACACCCTCCCATAAAACACTTATCAAAAACCATAGTAATCCCTCCAACTGAACACACCATAATGTGTAGGTTTCCCAGAACCATACACCCACCAACACACCATAATGTGTAGGTTCCCCATAACCATACACCCACCAACACACCAAGTAAGGCCTCGAGCACAAAGCAGAGGAACCTACATATATAGTAACCTCCAACAATACCCCCAAATAAAACATGTTCCATCCGTAAACGGATATATCAAAAATCAAAACATAATTCATGTCAAGTATCATATCAAAATCCATGTCAAGTATCATATCAGAATCCAAGTCAAGTATCAGATCAGAATCCATGTCAGATATCATATCAGAATCCATGTCAAGTATCAGGTCAGAATTCAAATTGAAAATCTGATAAAATATTCATGTGGGTAGGGAACACACCAGAGTTTACAGATATTATTCAAGTACAGAATAATCTTACCAGGCAGAGAAACACGGATCTTCAATATACCGATATAATGTTGGGATTTATAATCATTATTGGAAGAGTTCAATAACTGATGGAATCATAAGTTATTCAGATTGAGACTTATCGAGATCATATCTTATTCATACATTTTTTTTGAAAGCTCTACATAATCAAAAGGGTATTCAGAATCCTTTACATCTGAGCTACTTATATTTTCAGATATAACCTAACTAATTTGAGCTGATAAGGGAGAACAACGATTCAGAAATTTTACAATCTTTGTCGATTTATCAGATTAACGAGTTACTCGATATGAATAATTTCCATAACTAATGCTCATCGACTGGTTAATTCTTTGTTCTTCCGGGGTATTTATTTATTTTATACCTAACATTCTTATCCATAGATATTCCAATGCTCTTTATTTCATTTTCACGCTTCCACAGTATCATGAAATGCTGACGTGCTTGATTTATAGTTCATGACCCATAAAAAAACATTTCATTATGTATGTTCGTTAACGTTTCCAGACTCATCCAAATCACTTATTTAATCATCAGTCATTGAGGTTACTTATTTCATTTAACAGTCAAGTCTATCCCGGTTACTTAAGAGTTTTCCAGAGTAAATCAGACATTTTCTGAATTTCGGATACATATTGTACTTTCGTTCAGTTTAGTATTCGTGGTTGATTTGTCGAAAAAATATCCGATTCTTAGTATTGAATATGATATAGAGTTGAGTTGAGCTAAATACTTGCAAATTTATCATCGAGCCAAACTTGAAAAGAAGAACACGCATTCCAGTAATATCTATGTCGTTCAGGTATTGACATAGCTTTAGGGTTGATCTACTCACTTAAGTTTTGTTCCATAACTTTTAAAGGTAGTCCAACACCTATACTTATTTGGATTCCTTAATTAATCCAAGACATTTACTTAATATAGGCCATAAGGGTATTTTGGTAATTTTGGTGTTCAGTTTTATTCCATTCATTTCAGACCTCGAGGATATCCAATCATTCTTGAGCTTGGTGTTATTCTTGGTCATTGTACAGATTCAGTGTACTTTAATCATTTCATTCCGTCTGATCTTACTATTAAATTCAATCTTATCATTTATTTCAGTATTTTCGAACAATTTTGACAACAGAACAACCCCGACAAATTATTCTTCAGGTATTTACTCATAACTCGGATATTTCCAGGTCAAGTGCCTTCTCAGATTTTACAAACGGAATATCAGGAATTTTCCGGCACTAAGTCAGGATCTTAACAATTAAATCCGTACTTAATCGAGTTAAGTACGAATCTCCTAAGTATTTTCTCATTCAGAGTCAACTCAGACTATTCTACCTCTTAAGGGTATTTTTGTAATTTCTTAACCAGATAATTTCGATATTAGCTCTTAACGAAAATAATATAATTTAGAGATCCTATGATTAATTGCTTTCTTGAACACTCTCTGATCTTGAAACGGTTCTCTTAACAAACTTCTAGTATCCTTCACAAACTCTCATAGGATTAAAACCGGTTATCCATAATTTCCTAATAAAACTAACATTTCTTATGCACATCAATATTTTTATTAGATCAATATGTTTGTAAAATCCTTTTATCTAACTTCCATATTCAAATCTTGTCTTTTTATAACATAAGGGTATTTTCGTAATTTTACCCCACCAGAGTATTCTCATAATTTCTCATCTAAGTACATTTAACATTTAACCTTTGATGAAATAAATTATAAGTTACAGATACATGGCTGATTTCTTTATCACTAATTACAAACTTGTAATTTAATCTAACAATTCCTCAATCTCTTATATTAGTCATTCGATCCGTAATTATTTACAGAATTTCTACCACATCATATCGAGTGTATAAATTATTCAACTCCACCAAAGTGACCAACATTATCTTGTTCATGCATTTATCAATATAAACTTGTTCTATAAAGCATAAAGAGGTAGTAAAGTATTACCTCGATTTCTGTGTAATACTGATCGACCATAAAAATTCCATTCGAACGTCTTTGATCTTCAATTCAACTTCCAATAATTACTCAGATACATATCAACATAAATTATATCAGAAATAGAGCTTAACTACGATAAATGAATCGAATTGGGTGATAAATCAGTGAAAGACAGCTTACCGGGTTAGAATTTGGCGAAACGGACTTCGGATTCGGATTCAGGACGTCGAAAGCATAAAATATGACTTTTTGGAAATTTGGAATTTTTGGTCAAAATCAAAGTCAACGGGTTTGACCGGCAATTTCGAGGCCTTCGGGTTCGAATTTTGAAAAACAGATTGCGGAATCGTATTTGGAACGTCGAAAAATGTCAGGATAGGTATACTCGGTCAAAAACAAAGGTCGTTTAATGCCCGGTCAAAGCCCGTCAAAGTTTTGGTCAACAGTGGTCAACGCCGGTCAACGGTCAACGGGTCGGGTAAATGGGTCGGGTCGGATCAAAGGGTCGGGTAAACGGGTCGGGTCGGGTTATGACCGATCAAACCGGTCAAAATAGGAGCAAAACCGATCAAACCGGTCATTTTTTTCTTCGGAAAAATTCCTAAAAATTATTTTGAGCGATTTCGAGATACTTACAAAGCTCGGTTCACAATTTTGAACTACGGAGAGCTCGATTTCAACGAATCAGAAACTTTGACCACTTCACCTCCTCACACGCCGCCGTCGACGGAGACCAAGGATGACACCGGCAGACTCGGAACGATGCAAGGAACACGATGGTGCGGGAGGTGTCGTAAACGGATCATCGGATCGTCGTGAATCGATGAAAAACCAACTGAAATCGGGTTATTACCGATGATACTTCCGACTGAAATTAAAGACGAACGACGACGATTCATGATGAAAAGTTTGAAGGGTTTTGTTCCTTGGTTGACAACGAATACGATTGTGGTTTCGACTCGTCGATCGGAGGTCGGACGGCGAGTAGATCGGAGATCAAAGTTGGTTGACCGGGAGAGGAAAACTGGGAAATAAACTGGAAACTGGGCACGGCAATTGTGATTTATAATTCATCCCATAATAAAAATGGGTAAACCATGAGTTTTGTCACTGAACTTCCTGCACTTCTTAAAATGGTATGCCAACTTTGAAATTTTGTAATTTAATCCCCAATTTCTTCCAAAAATACCAATTAAATCCACCAATTTATATTTTCTTAAATTTAGCCCCTAAATCGGGGTGTTACATCTGCTGTGTAAGAGGCTTCGTCAAGGTATCAACAATGTTGTCATCCGTGTGTACTTTGTATATTTCCACATCTCCTCGATCTATGATCTGTCGAATGAGATGAAAGTGCCTAAGAATATGTTTGGATCGTTGATGAGATCTGGGTTCCTTTGCTTATGCAATGGCTCCATTATTGTCACAACAGAGTTCTACAACATCTGATATGCTGGAAACAACCCCCAATTCCAATATGAACTTCTTGATCTAATTAGCCTCTTTTGTTGCTTCACTGGTTGCAATGTATTCAGCCTCTATTGTAGAATCAGCTATTGTGTCTTGCTTCGAACTTTTCCAGCTCACAATACCTCCATTAAGACAAAACAAAAAACCCGATTGCGATCGTGAGTCATCCATGTCAGTTTGGAAGCTGGCATCAGTATAACCTTTTACACTGAGCTCTTCCTCCCTTCCATAGACAAGAAATTTATCCTTAGTTCTTCTTAAGTACTTAAGGATATTTTTAATCGCAACTCAGTGATTTTCACCAGGGTTTGCTTGATACCAACTCGTCATGCTTAAAGCATACGATACATCTAGTCGAGTACATATCATGGCATACATGATAGAACCAATAGCCGAAGCATATGGAATTTTATTCATCCGTTTTCTTTCTTGTGGAGTTGAAGGAAACATTTCCTTCAAAAGAGAAATGCCATGTCTCATAGGCAAAAATCCTTTCTTGGATTCTTCCATACTGAACCTTTTCAGCACGTTGTCTATATATGTACTTTGACTCAGACCTAGAAGTCATCTTGATCTATCTCTATAGATCTTAACTCGTAAGATATACGCTGCCTCACCCAAATATTTCATATAAAAACAACTACCTAACCAAGTCTTAACAGATTGTAAAGTAGGTATATCATTTCCTATGATAAGTATGTCGTCTACATACAAGATCAGGAAAGAAACAATGCTCCCACGAGCCTTCTTATAAACACAAGGCTCATCTTCATTTCTGATAAAACCAAACTCTTTGATTGCATCATTTAAACGAAGATTCCAGCTTAAAGAAGCTTGCTTTAGTCCATAAATAGACCTCTATACTTTACAAACCTTTCCAACATTTCCTGGAATGACAAAACCTTATGGTTATGTCATATTCACATCCTCTTTAAGTTTTCCATTAAGGAAAGCAGTTTTGACATCCATTTGCCAGATTTCATAATCATGGAATGCAGCTATTGCGAGCAAGATCCGGATGGACTTAAACATAGCTATAGGGGAGAATGTTTCATCATAGTCTACACCATGAACTTGTCAAAAACCTTTAGCGACTAATCGCCCTTTGTATGTTTGTACATTACCATCCATGTCGGTTTTCTTATTAAAAAACCATTTACACCCTATAGGTTTGACCCCTTCAGGTGGTTCAACCAAAGTTCATACTTGGTTTACTAACATGGAATCCATCTCAGATCTCATGGCTTCAAGCCATTTCTCAGAGTCTGGGCTAGACACTACCTCTTGATAAGTCATGGGCTCATCTTGATCCATAAGATGAACATCTCCATGTACAGTAACGAGAAATCCAAATCTCTCAGGTGCACGACGTTCTCTTGTGGATCTACGCAATGGTTGTGTTTCTAAATCTATTAAATGCTCCTCAACAACTTGTGAAATATGCTCAACTTTAGGTTCATTGATCTATTGTTCTTGAACTTCTACAAGTTCAATATTTCTACCCTTCCCTTTCTTTGAGAGAAATTCTCTTTCGAGAAAAACTCCTGTTCGAGCAACAAACACTTTGTTCTCGTTAGGGTTGAAGAAATAGTATCCCTTAGTTTCTTTAAGATATCCAACAAATATACACTTATAAGATTTAGGTTTGATCTTTTTAGACATCTGATGTTTTATACAAGCATTACAACCCTAAATCTTCATAAAAGATATACTAGGATGCTTCCCAGTTCATATCTCGTATGGTTCTTTTGAACCGATTTAGATGGAACACGATTTTGTGCGAAATTTGTTGTTTCAAGTGTATTTTCCCAAAAAGAAGCCAGAATATCACTATGACTCATCATCGTTCGAACCATGTCTAACAGTGTTCGATTCCTTCTTTCAGAAACTCCATTCCACTGTGGTGTACCAGGTGGTGTAAGTTGTGAGACAATCCCACATTCTTTTAGGAGTTTATCAAACTCTATGCTTAAGTATTCTCCACCTCGATCTGATCGAAGTGCCTTAATACTCTTGCTTAGTTGATTTTGTACTTCATTTTTAAATTCCTTAAACTTTTCAAGGGCTTCATATTTATGGCGCATAAGATAAATATACCCATACCGACTGAAGTCATCGATGAAAGTAATGAAGTAATTGAATCTACCTCTGGCTTGTGTATTCATCGGTCCACATACATCACTATGTATTAACCCTAATAAATCACTTGCTCGCTCACCTTTACTATTAAAAGGAGCTTTAGTCATTTTTCCCAACAAGAAAGATTGACATACATCATATTGTTTGAAAACAAATGAATCTAAGAATCCATCTTTATGGAGTTTTGATATGCGTTTCTCACTTATATGTCCTAAATGACAATGCCAAAGTGATCGCTTGTAAATGTATATGCTAAGGAAAGCAATTCTGTGCAAGTATACACAATCGAATCAAGTAATATAGGGTAAGTGCAGTATCGTCTCCTCAGGGATTGGTCGAAAGTTTTTAAGCTTCACCACAACCAGAACTAGTTGTCACAAGCTAATTCTTACTTATCTTGCCAAACTCGGAAAATATATTTAATAAAACAAGAAAATGCTATAAAGTATGATTGCAGAAAAGTTTGGTTGAGACAAAATAAATCTGTAAACTATCGAAATAAAATAAAACAAAGACAAACATTGATTCAAATATAATTCAAACAACTTCGCATATTCAGACTTATCACATAGCACTTATGCTAATCTTTTGTATTGACAAGCAATTATTCTAAGTTCAGAATGAATTGTTATGACATGATTAAACTGCCCGACAGGATTACTAAGTATTCTTAGACGGTTGCTATAGCAATAATCCTCAGCATTAACTAAAACCCTTGGTTTGTCAGACTGTTGTTGTAGCAATACCTCTCAGTGTAAACTATAGTTGTTGTCTATCCTACTCTAGCTTCTATCCCTTTTACTCGATTAAAACCCACTCCTTATCTTTAAGGTAGACAAGTTAGAACATCACCATCCCGAATCCATTCCATTGTTCACGTAGATCTATCTTAATTCTCTAGAATCTATATCTAGACAAAAGGCAATCTCTCGACGCTAATACATGTCCAAGACATGTTTCACCAAAACCCCAGGCAATCTCTCGAAGCTCTTACAGTGTCAAGGTAAAATATTCACACAATGAACAAAACAGTTATAAGCATAATCATACTTCATCATCCATAAAGCAAAAAATAATTGTTTAGGCAAAACAAATATTAACACCAAGACAGTCATGGTGCTATCAAAAAGTCATCCAAGTATCATCGTTGTAATACAACCCCAAATACGTAAAAAAATTAAGAAAAAAGGAAAAACGACTCCCAAAACCGGGGGCTTTGTCGTGACAATTATGATCAACACCGTTCCTGCCTTGGCGATCAGCCTCTCTCGAGACCTGATCACTGCCCTGCTACAGTCTGGCCATAGAGGACACCAAGAAAGGTCGGTTAGTAGTCGGTGGGGAAGCACTGCAGTTGCTTGCTCACACTTTCAGTAATGCTCGCCTAACTTCCTTGCCTCTCTTTCACGGCTATGGCTGGATATTTATAGAGGGGAATCTCCTAGGGTTTCGCATAAGAGGAGATTCCTTAAATACCCGTTATTGTCTTGTCCAGAATAAAAAGGAAAGGCGGTTGGCGACTGTCAGAATTTTGAGGGCTTTCTTGCATGTAAAGGAGGTCGTACAGCTGGCATGTGACATAGGCGATATCGTCATATCCGCTTCAGACTTTCCAGATAAACCTTTACTTGGAGAGATAAATCTTCTTATCACGTTCTTTAACTTCTCTATTCCATTGGCCCTTACGAATTCCAATGTCGTGACTCAAATGTTCTTCCTAAGTAAATTTCCTCCACATAAACAATCCACACAAATCATTTCTCCTCAGCAGCATCAGTCAAACAAAATAAATTTTGCTGAAGCAAAACTTATCCACCACAAACAACTATAACCTAAATGCAACTAAATGCAATAAAATATTGTGCATACTTTGTTTAGACGGGCAATAACTTAAGTGAAAGGACTAGAAATTGAGTCTTTTTACGGAGTTATCACACCCCCAAACTTAAGCTATTGCTTGTCCTCAAGCAATGTACAATAGCTAGAAAAAAAATTAAAATTGTCATGGCAAAGCAGTGTTAAGAAAATCATGTGGTTTGAGATTTTAGCCCTCAGCAGAAAGTTGGCCTCAACATGTTCGACAGTCATATCAGTCAAGTCCCTTCCCTAGTTAAGAATCTTTGCTATTATGTTTGCGTGATTGTAAGCAATCTATGCATTAAAGTAATTAGAAAACTTAAAGTAAGTGCTTCTGGTTTGTCAAGGCATCAAATTATTTGGCATGCTTAGTATCTACTCCTAGTTATTCATCAAGCTTTTATTTATTTTATTTTTTTGGAGTCAGCTCATCACACCTACCTTCCCACACTCTAGGTGAAAGGGAGCATACCTTCCAACCCTAAGCTAGTCGGGCAGGGTTATACTGTGACTACTTTCATTCATTAATATGTCTCAGTAACTCTTAATTTCTTATGGAGTGTCCCTTTTATTCTTCAAGTTTTAAATACTAAGGAGTTCAACCTTAGCCTTAAAACTTTTCAATGTCTCGGCAAGCAGAAGTTATTTCCTACAAATTTTACTAATTACCTTAAGCACATACAGCCTACAACCGTGTTTGTAAATTTCAAAGAATCAAGCCTAGGGTTGGTTCCCTTCTTTAGACAGTCTTAACAATAATTCTGACCTAGGCAATCAAATTATGCATTCATGATTGGGCATCCCTAATTTATTCTAAACAATAAACTTAACATACTTATGTCATGACAATCAAAATTTTCAACCAAATATCATCAATTGTTTTTTAACAAAATATAATACAATACCTCCCACAAACTTGAGGGATGCATTGTCCCCAATGCATGATAAATTAAACTACATGAATCTATATGCAAATGCTAAAAAAAATTAAAATACAATCTTACTGTACTGGTGTGGCTTGAATGGTGTCCGCTGTTTGTGAGTACTATAAATGGTGCGGATATGTGTGCAAGTATACACAATCGAACAAGTAATAAAGTGATGAGTGAGTATCGTTCTCCACAGGGATTGGGGAAAATCAAATAAGTTTGTCACGGCACTTTACTCTGTCACCTAAGTAAAGTTAGAGATGGTATATATACAAATGATGATGCTGTGGCAAAATGAATGGGTGATATGGAAATGGAATGATGAAAATGTGGTAGCAGATGAATAAGTTGTGGCAAAATGGATTGTGTGTAGTGCGATCAAATAAAAATGTAAAGGCAAAATAAACTGTAAATATTCGATTTGCTTATAAGAACTTTAGACTCCTCACACGACAAGCTACTATGGGAATGAGTGATGGGAGTTACCTAGGAAAATCTAAGTCCACTTCTCATAATGGTTTTACTTCTATGCCTTAACTGCCCGACAGAGTTTACTAAGGGTGCCCTATGCTATCTCTAGTTAAGGGACTCGGCAGATTGAAGATGCCTTGGCAAAATCGATTGGCGTTAGCTACTACAGGGATCCTATTGGTCCAGATAACATGATATGTCTCGATAATACCTTTTTGCGACAGCATTAACATCTAACCTATCGCTCATGCACAACTGTTTTTAGTCGAATGAAATCCTAACCTTATCTCTAAGGTGGATTAGGCCTAGTTACTATCTATAACCTCTTACTTATGTGGTTCCTCCCTAGTTTCTCTCGAATACTAAGGATATGCTACTTAGGCATTCTCTCGAACACTAAGTAATAACCTAAGGAATGGCTACTCTCATAGCTCCTATAACCTTAAGGCATTAAAATTCATAAGCAAAACAGATTAAAACATAGAAAAACAATCATTCATTAAAGAAAATCTTAAATATCCAAAATAAACTCCCACCAAATAGGATTAGTTCATGGTGGGGTTCGAAATAAGCAAACACAAAGCAAGTTAATCCATTCCTTCATCCTTTTCCTTCTCTACAGGTGATTCATCGTGTTCCTCATTTTCAGCTCGATCCTCTGGTTGTGTTATTCCATGGTGAGAATTGTTCAACTGTTCTCCCTCAAACTTTTCATTTTGATTAACTTGTGTTCCACTCCTTAGTGTAAGTACACTGCATTGCTCCTTTCTGTGATGCTTAGTGATTTCAGTATCACTAGGGAGATTTCCTTGAGGGCGTGAATGTAATGTCGTGGCAATTTGACCCACTTGGTTCTCCAGTGCTCTTAGAGATGAACTATGGCTTTACAAAAGTGTAGCTTGGCTTTACAACAAATTTCCTTAGTTTTTTATTGTTACAGAATGCTCGTGCATCGAGGTTTTTGTTGAAGCCATGAAATCTTTTATCGAGGCCATAAATTCATGTAATGAAACTTCTAATGAGTTAGTATTGAAATTAGTATTAGAGGAAAAAGATGTACCTTTAGTGTTTTTCCAGGGCAGTTGATGATGTTAATGGTCTTAGTTACTCTGTTGTGGCTGACTGTAATTTGCGGCTTGATTGTTATTGTTTCCTTGATTACCCCATGAAAAATTCGGATATTGTCTCCATCCAGGATTGTACGTATTTGAATAGGGGTTATTATTGCTTCGATTGTAGTTACCCACAAAATTGGTAGACTCATGGTTTTCTGGACATTCACTCTCAAGATGATTATTGTGACAGAATATGCATGTGTTACTGGTTGCCTTGACTTCTTTTACCTCATTAGGTCGCTGCAAATTTTTCAACATATGAGTTATGGCAGAAAGTTGAGCAGCTACTGAATCCTTACCCTCTAATTTATATGCTCCAGAAGCTTTTTTTCTGGTTCCCAATCTTGTGTTTGGGAATTGATAGTCATTATTTGCTATCCTGTCGAGGATATCAAAGGCTTCCTCAGGTGATTTATTAAGTAAGGTGCCATTTGCTGGGCATGCAACATCATTCGAGTAGGTGCATTAACTCCTTTGTAAAACATCACTACTTGAATCTAATTATAAAATCCATGGTTGACACATTTGTGAAGTAAGCTTTTATACCTATCCCAATATTCGTACATTGATTCATCATCTCCTTAGCGAAAACATGCAATATCATTGCGAAGCTATGTTTTCATATTGGGAGGATTGTATCGAAGTAGGAAACTATTGCATAAATATGCCCATGATTCCATTGAGCTTGAAGGAACTCCACTTAGCCAAGCTCTCGCTCTATCGCGTAGGGAATAAGGGAAAAGTTTTAGTTTAAGCACATCTTCATGCACTCCTTGTTGTCAGAATGAATCGCATACTTCAAGGAATGTACTAATATGTTGTCTAGCATCCTCATTAGGTGAACCACCAAATTGACTGATATAATTTAGCATATTAAACATCACCAATTTAAGCTCAAAATGAGTTGCTTGTATTTCAGGTGCCACGATGTCTGGATTGAGATCATCAAGAATTGGATTCAAATGGTCTCGTATTGCTTGTGGTTTTGCAACTTGAAGATTAATTACTACATCAGGATCTTCTTGATCTCCCATGTTGTTGCCTTGTAGTTGTAATTGGTTTGTATATTCTTTGGATCGTTGGTTACGTCGCCTCTGTCTGAACGATTTTTCAATTTCAGGGTCGAATGGTTCTAATGGTTTACTAGCAGATCTCAGGGTCATGCAATAATAACAGCCTACAAAAGAAAATAATAAAATACGTTAGACTAAGTAAATATAAGGTGACAAGAAAAACTTGTTATGGTAAAAAATAAAAATTTCTTCAGTTGCCAATCCCCGGTAACGACGCCAAAAACTTTATTGCTTGTAAATGTATATGCTAAGGAAAGAGATTTTGTGCAAGCATACACAATCAAAACAAGTAATATAGGGTAATTGAAGTATCGTCTCCTCAAGGATTGGTCGAAAGTTTTTAAGCTTCACCATAACCAGAATTAGTTGTCACAAGCTAATTCCTACTTATCTTGTCAAACTAGGAAATTATATTTAATAAAACAAGAAAATGCTATAAAGTATGATTGTATAAAAGTTTGGTCGAGACAAAATAAATCTATAAACTATCGAAATAAAATAAAACAAAGACAAACGTTGATTCAAATATAATTCAAAAAACTTCGCATATTCAAACTTATCACAGAGCACTTATGCTAATCTTTTGAATTGACAAGCAATTATTCTAAGTTCAGAATGAATTGTTATGACATGCTTAAACTGCCCAACATGATTACTAAGTATTCTTAGACGGTTGCTATGGGAATACTCCTCAGCGTTAACTACAACCCTTGGTTTGTCAGACTGTTGTTGTAGCAATACCTCTCAACGTAAACTATAGTCGTTGTCTATCCTACTCTAGCGTCTATCCCTTTTAGTCGATTGAAACCCGCTCCTTCTCTCTAAGGTAGACAAGTTAGAACATCACCATCCCGGATCCATTCCATTGTTCACGTAGATCTATCTTAATTCTCTTGAATCTAAGAATCAATATGTAGACAAAAGACAATCTCTCGACGCTATTACATGTCCAAGACATGTTTTACCAAAACCCAAGGCAATCTCTCGAAGCTCTTACAGTGTCAAGGTAAAATATTCACACAATGAACAAAACAGTTATGATCAGAATCATACTTCATAATTCATAAAGAAGAAAATAATTGTTTAGGCAAAACAAATATTAACACCAAGTAAGACAGTCATGGTGCTATCAAAAAGTCATCCAAGTATCATCGTTGTAATACAACCCCAAATACGTAAAGAAATTTAAGAACAAAGGAAGAGAGACTCCTAAAACTGGGGGCTCTATCCTGACAATTCTGATCAACACCGCTCCTTCCTTGGCGATCAGCCTCTCTTGAGATCTGATCGTCGCTCTTCTACAGTCTGGCTATGGAGGACACCAAGAAAGGTTGGTTGGTAGTTGGTAGGGAAGCACTAAAATTGCTTGCTCACACTTTCAGTAATACGCGTCTAACTTCCTTGCCTTTATTTGGATGCTATGGCTAGATATTTATAGAGGGGAATCTTCTAGGGTTTCACATAAGTGGAGATTACTTAAATACACGTTATTGTCTTGTCTAGACTAAAAATGAAAGGGGCTGGTGACTGGCAGAATTTTGAGGGTTTGATTGCACGTGAAGGAGGTCGTACAGTGTATATGTGACATAGGCGATTTCGTCATATCCGCTTCAGACTTTCCATATAAACCTTGCCTTGGCGAGATAAATATGCTCATCACATTCTTTAACTTCTCTATTCCATTGGCCCTTACGAATTCCAATGTCGCGACTGAAATGTTATTCCTTAGTAAATTTCCTACACATACATAATTCACACAAATCCTTTCTCCTCAACAGCATTTGTCAAACCAAATAAATTTAGCCGAAGCAAAACTTATCCACTACAAATAACTATAACCTAAATGCAACTAAAATGATGTGCATACTTTGTTTATATGAGCAATAACTTAAGTGGAAAGACTAGAAATTGAGTCTTTTTATGGAGTTATCATAAAGATAAGTTTGATTCAAATCATTTGTTTTTGATCTTTTAGTATTTATGTTATAAATGATGTTTTCTTGATCCAAAATATAGAGACAATTATCCAATTGTGTCGAACCATAAAAACATTATTGATATAAAAAGAACAATAATTATTCTTAATAATAATCTCAATACCAATCTTGTCCAAACAAGAAATAGAAATAATGTTCTTAGTCAAACTAGGACAAAATAAAAATCCTCTAAATTTAAATCAAGTCCACTAGGCAAAGATAAAACATATGTCCTTATAGCTAATGCAGCAACTCTTGCTCTATTTCCCACTCGTAGGTCTACGTCTCCTTTAGCCAGATTCCTTCTCTTTTGCAGTCCCTATACAGAAGTACAAATATGAGAACCACAACTGGTATCTAATACCAAAAAAGGAGATGTTGAGAAATTAACATCAATAACATAAATACCTGAAATAAACATTCTGTTTGCTTTTGCCTTCTTGACCTCTTCAAGGTAACCAGGGCAGTTTCTCTTCCAGTGTTCAGTCTTATCACAATGGAAACATTTTCCTTCCTTGCTAACCCCCCTTTGGGTTTCATTGTATTTTTCCCTTTCGGTTTGGCCTTACCATTGCCCTTAGACTTTGCCACTACCTTTTTCTTTCCCTTTCCTTTTTCCTTGTGGACCATCAGAATGGGCTTAGGTCCAACATTTTTCATGTTACTTTCAGCAGTTCAAAACATGCCAAGTAAATGTGGCAAAGTCTTGTTAATTTTATTGATGTTGAAATTAAGGACAAATTGGCTAAAGCTATTTGGCAACGATTGTAGGATAACATCAGTAGCCAATTCATCTTTGAGAGGAAATCCCAACTTTTCCAACGTTTGGATGTAGCCCATCATCTTGATGACATGAGCTCCTACAGGAATTCCCTCTGTCATTTTGCATTGAAAAAGAGCTTTAGATGTCTCATATCTCTCTTGACGTGCTTGCCCTTCATATATTTCTTTGAGATTTTGAATCATCTCATATGCAACCTTGTCCTCATGTTGCTTCTGAAGCTCAGGAGTCATGGTGGCAAGCATTAGACATCCAACATCTAACATATCATCCATATGTTTCTTAAATTTGACTTTTTCAACTCTTGAAGCATTAGTTGCTGGTTAATCAGGAACAGGTTTTTCAATGACATATTCATTTCTTTCCTATTTGAGAACAATTCTTAAATTACGAAACCAGTCAAGGAAATTTATGCCATTAAGTTTATCCTTCTCAAAGAGTGATCGCATTGATAAAGTGTGGTTTTCCATTAAATCTACAACAATGGAAATATTAAATTAAGCAAATTTACCGAATTAAAATTTATAAATAGGTCTTTATTTACAAATTACTCCCACTATTTTATTCAAAATTAAAAACCCTCTCTGTTTTAATTTCGAAACAATTCAACAAAAAATTTTCTAGTGGGTGAGGATCCATAATACATCAATTTCCTAAATCATCTTTGGCTTTTCTTTTAGGATAGTGATTATTTAGGTAAGTAACACTTGATTAGTTACATCTCATGTAACTCCTTTTGGTGAACAACTCTTGTTCAAGTCCTCTCATGACATATCCAAATATTTAAACTCTAGGTTTCTAATCTTATTAGAATAACCTAGCTAAGTTATTACCAATATCTCAACCGGTGAATATCATTTGCTTATTCTTCGTGTTTCACCAAGATAGTTTTATGTGCCAATGCTTTGGAAAAGCCCACAAAATATCGATCGAAGCCTTAACGAGGGTAAATATTGGACGGTTAAGTTAACTTAGATTATAAAGAGGGATTTGCATAATAATATAATCATTGTTCGTTTTAATATTAGGCCCTTATTGATCTCATCAATATCCATTGTCATTTTATCATTTGATGCATTGCATACATAACATATATAGAAATAAATAAGATGCAATGGTTATAGCCCAAAACAATGACTAAGGTGGCCCATTCCAAGCCAATGGGAGAACCAAAAAACCCTAAAGCCTAAGACTGCTCTCTAGGTATCTTCTCGCCATTCTTCTGCTCCTTGTGAATCTTCATATGATTACGATTTTAAAAGAAATTCGTTTTACATACGAGGGAGTAAGATGAGAAGAGAAAGACAACAAAGATATAGAAAGGCACAGCTAATAGACCGTATTTCAAATTAAACCATTGTAAATTGAACAAGGGCTATAACCATGCATGTTAAACACCGTGCAAAACAAACATATCATATATATATATACATGTTGTTTGTCATTTGAAAACCCGTAAAAATTTGTCAAACCCTTACGTACACAAAATATGGATATCACGTCACTTTAGAATAATGTTTGTCATATGAAAACCTATAAAAATTTGTTTTAATTTGATTAACCACAAAATAGAATATTTTTAAAAGCATCATACTAAAATTTCACTTAATTCATTACAAAAGGTTTACCATAGTTTAATTACATTCCAACTAAGTTCTTAAATTGAATAAGATTGTCCTACCGTTACTGAAAAGAGTCAACTTTAACTGATGATACCCGCTGCTACTGCTGCACTCCTTAATTTATTTACGCTTTTACATACGCGTGAAAACAACACACGTTAAGTATTTACTTAGTGAGACATAATATTATAGAGTAACCTTTGTGTATACATAAATATGTCCTCTTTATTTAATTTGCACTAAATCGTATATTCCTTAAGGATTCTGTGATCCTCCTCATTTAAACTGTATTACATTCACAATTATCTTAAATATTTTAGTATGCCTAGCATACCTATATTCCTATATATTATTCTTCTCCATATATCTCTTTAGTCCTAAACCTTTGATTTCATTGATAGTATCCCTTCGTGCTTATAATACACCAATATACCATTTCCATTATGGTATCCTTTCATGCCTTTTATTCACTATTAGACATTTCATTTATGGCATCCCTTTATGCCTTTTTATGTTATGTTTGCGTTTTCCTTTATAACATCCATTCATACTAATTATGCATTGTTGTACATTATATATATATATATATATATATTCCCTTCATTTCTTAACATTTTAGCGTACAAAACGCTCTATATGAAAACTCATACACTCAGTATGATTTCTTAACATTTTAGCATGCCCTATATGGAAATTCATACACTTAGTATGATTTCTTCACATTTTAGCGTATGAAATGCCCTATATGGAAATTCATACACTTAGTATCATTTCTTCCCATTTTAGCGAACAAAACACCCTATATGGAAATTCATACACTTAGTATAATTTCTTAACATTTTAGCGTACTAAACGCCCTATATGGAAATTCATACACTTCGTATGATTACTTAACATTTTAGCGTACGAAACACCCTATATGGAAATTCATACACTTAGTATGATTTCTTCACATTTTAGCGTACGAAACACCCTATATGGAAATTCATACACTTAGTATGATTTCTTCACATTTTAGCGTACGAAACGCCCTATATGAAAATTCATATACTTAGTATGATTTCTTCACATTTTAGCGTACGAAATGCCCTATATAGAAAATCATACACTTAGTATGATTTCTTAACATTTTAGCGTACGAAATGCCCTATATGGAAATTCATACACTTAGTATGATTTCTTCACATTTTAGCGTACGAAACGCCCTATATGGAAATTCATACACTTAGTATGATTTCTTCACATTTTAGCCTATAGTTTCGGTATTGTTCTATCAGTACCGATACCCTTGCCCAGAATTTCCAGTTTTCAACCCGATTTTCACCCAAATGGAGTTAAATTCATTAAATATACACCATACAATGCTATTAAACTCTTCTTTAACTATCCATACTAACATTCTTTCATTTATCCTCTTAAAACATCTAAAATCTTTCAAGAACATTTAATTCTAAGAATCACACCACTTTTCCTAATATGTTCTTAATAGAATCCAATGTTTCTAATCTCTTAATTACCACTTTGACAAGTTAAATCTACCAATAAGAATCAACAAACACTCATATAGCTACATATCATTTTAAAACCCATTTCTTTAAATCTTAAATATTTTACTAATCACTTAGTTTTAATCCCATTTAAACCTTCCTTAAGCTTCCAAATTACTTAAGGTTTCAAAACTATCTCATAATCGAAAGGAAAAATAGATAAATTGAAGTTTACCTTTGGAGCTATGGAGGAAAGCAAACCCACGGGAAGAAGAAGAAGAAGAAACTAGCTTGTTGCCTTCTTTTCCCCTTTCTCTTAAATCCCTAATTTAAGTGGATTTTAAATTCATTTCACTCTAAAAAACCAAAATTCCCTCTTTATTCATCTATTGATACTATTTAGTCTAACACTATTTCAAATCATTTCCTATATTTTATCATTTATTCAATTTAATCCTCCAATTTTACATCTTTGCAAGAAAGTCACTATCCTGATATTTGGGGTATTACAATTCTCCCCCTTAAGAAAATTCATCCTCGAATTTAAAGACTTTATGCTTTTACCACTACACTTCAACTAGAGGAATCGTTTTATTACGCAGTTCTTTATTTCTCGAGTCCATATCCGTATTGATTTTTTTCCATAATTCAAATTTAATTAAAACTCTATTTTATCCCATGTAAAAACATGCTATGGACCTGATCGGTAATTAATAAGCACAACACAGAAAGACATTCTAGGTCTTGTCCATTTCGAGAGGGAAAACTAACTGATAAAATCTCATCATATTTATCCATCGACTACTATGCTCGTACCCAAAAGAAAGTGAGTTATTTTAGTAAATCTATCAATAATTACCCATATTAATCTTTCTTGATAGGTGTTAAAGGTAGCCTTGTAACAAAGCCCACAATGACTCGTTTCCCTTTTTCGTTCTTTTTATCAGATCTAATAAAACATCGGCTTCTTCTTTGATTAAGCCCATAATTCCATTTCCATTCAACACTAATTGCATGTCCATAGCTTGCAAAATTGTAAAAGGTTTCTGACCAAATACCTCTTTAACAACATTGGCCTTTCTTGGAAATTAATCAATGATTATGTCATAATCCTTTAAAGGTTCTTTTCATCTTTTCTATTTCAGGTTCAACTCTCTTTAAATTCACCAATACTTTAGGCTTTTGTAATTAGCACAACTATAGCATCACTCGCTATACAGATAATGGCGTCAAATTCTTTATGGTGATCTCGACTACTGTCGACTCTAAATCATGCGTAGGGTAATTTCTCTTGTTAATCTTTAACTTTAAAATAGCCATATGCCACAACCTTACCTTTTTGCATAAGCACCCTTATCCTTCCAACAAAAGGCACACCTTTCTAAACAAACTCGATTAGCAGCAAAGCTAACGTCTAAATTTTTTTCATTAACCTTCAATAGTTACCAACAAGCCCAAAAGAAATTTGAACTTTAGGATCAATCTTTGGGAACTTCTAATTTACTACAACATGAGTTTCTCTTAGAATCTTCTATTATACCTTATACTGAAACCTCTTGGCCAATGAAAGCCATCTCGGTTAACCAGAATTTCATATTTAGATAGTTTGGCAAATAAATTCTTCTCTAGAAGAATCCTATTTAACCGTAAAAAATCTAGGCATAACCATATATATATATATATATATATATATATATATCTTTCTGACATCTTTTTCTTCAAAATTATTAACGATATCCTCCTTGAGCGATATTTTACTTTCTCACTAACAAAAACTATAATTTCCATATCCTTTGCATCTTTTTGAAATAATCGTCTCTAGAGACAGACAACTTATATTCAATATCATTTTTAACTCATCAAATGATAATTTTATCAAGTTCACCGGGAACATAGCCCTTGGAATTTATATCAATTATTTACTACATGTCCAACTCATCTTTGCACACTGACCCACTAGGGATTATATATATCATCTCACTCGAAATTAATTTAAATAGAATACTTTTATTCTAAAATCTTTCATTTCATTCTCAAGAAAATCCATG
This sequence comes from Hibiscus syriacus, assembly GCF_006381635.1. Lineage (NCBI taxonomy): Eukaryota > Viridiplantae > Streptophyta > Magnoliopsida > Malvales > Malvaceae > Hibiscus > Hibiscus syriacus. The sequence goes on from NW_024062764.1 coordinate 213,250, forward strand.
TACTTTCCAGATCTATTTAAAATATTCTCGAGCAATTGAAACATTTTATCTCTTGACTATGAAAGTCTAATTATCCACATTATTAAATAATAAGACTTGACAACTTTGTAGCAATAACCTCATAACAGTTAATGCAAAAATTACATTAGTAACCAAAATTACTCTTAAACAAACTCATAATCACTTTATCCATTAATAACTCTTCTTCTATAAACTTTTCACGGTCATTGTACCTATCGCTTATTCATTTATGCTTACTCAATTTAACCATACCTTAAACACTTTAATACTTCACTTAAATATTTCTCAAGGTTAGAAACATCGTTAAACGCTGGGGCATTCCTTCCACAGAATGGAGGAAAATCCCTAGCAACTTTTACCCTTCTAAGACATGATACTAAAGTCATGTCGGATTCTCTTGGGTCGATTGTGATCTCGACCCTCTTTCAATATTATCACTTTCTTACTTTTATCCATAGTTTCCAACATCATTTAAAACATACATAATAAAAACACTCAAGTTAGTAAGGAGTGGAGTCTATCTCACTCTAATTGACATCATATCAGTAACTTTGACAATCTTAATGGCATGTAATCCTTTTTCTCAGTTCAATTAAACCCGGTTTTAATCGAGAATTGACTAAACCTATAGCTCTAATACCAATAAATGTAACACCCATTTCTCGTATACCCTTACGTACACGAAATATGGATGTCACATCACTTAAGAATAATGTTTATCATTTGAAAACCAGTAAAAATTTGTTTCAATTCGATTAACCACAAAATAGAATATTTTTAAAAGCAGCATACTAAAAGTTTCCCTTAATTACATTACAAAAGTTTTACCATAGTTTAATTACATGCCAACTAAGTTCTTAAATTGAATAAGATTGTCCTACCATTACTGATAAGAGTCAACATTAACTGATGATAACCGTTGCTACTGCTGCACTCCTTACATAATTTATTGCCGCTTTTACCTATGCGTGGAAAGAACACACGTTAAGTATTTACTTAGTGAGACATAATATTATAGAGTAACTATCAAAACGATTATTTTTCAGGAGGAGCGAGATTTTAAAAACCACATGATATTTAATTATTCTCTTTATGGTTGATTTTTAATTAAAAAAATGTGATTTTAGAAAACCTCTCGTTTCGAAAATTTGGAAATTCCTTTACGATAAAAACATATTGTTCGAGGAGTCGCCACCAATCTTTGATTAGGGCATGATTGGGCACCCAGAAATATGTTTTCACTTTAAATAAAAAAATAATTTTAATTAAAACGACAAATCTACAGTCTACGTTATCAAAATCCGGGTTCGGAAGTCGATTACGCGTAGGGAAGGATTAGCACCCCCACAACACCCTAAATCGGTACCTAGTCGATTAATTAACGTATTTGCAACGAAACTTACAAATTTGATTTTAATTTGACTTATGATCCCCAACAAAGCAACAACATACGAATTTATCACATTCAAAAAGAACTAAAAATAGATTAAATTAAAATTACCCCACCTTTAGAAAGATAAAGAATATTTGATTATTTAAAAATATCGAGACCAGATCTTAAATAGTTATAACAACATTTTCTCGATAAATTTAAATTGCCGAATATTTCTTTTTCTTCCATTCTCAAATTTTAAAGTGATAAATCAATTTCTTAGGTGTCACTGATAGGATACACTTTTATTTTAAAATCGTTAAAAACGGACCTCGAATGCATTATAACAACCCACTCAAAACGATTTTAAATTAAAAGAGTATAACCCTTAATCCAATTATGAATAATATCGAGTTGTGCAAATGAGGATATCATGCAAATTACGCAAAATGGATGTCACGCCAAAATATTTTAATACCACAAATTATATACATTATAACTTTTAGATATATATATACATATTAATATGTAATGCACGAAAGTGACTTAAAATAAGAAAAACATATTAACTCAAATTACGAATTTCAAGAAATAACTATATTTAAGGACTAAACCGTATTAAACAAAACTTTACTATTTTAAATACAAACAAAATAAGAATTAAGTTGTACATGCAAATATTACCACATTAATTAAAAATACAATTATCGTCACTGATGAAAATCAGAATAAACCCAATATCTACAGGACCAAAATATAAAATGCAAAAACTTGGAGCTCTAATGTCTAAATGACAAAAAACAAAATAATCAACGTTTATGACTAAAATTTAATAAGCATGAAATACAAAGATCAAATTAAAAACAAAAACGCCAATTAAACAAAATTACATACTAAATGTAGAAAATGACATACAACTTAGAATAACCATACAAAGGACCAGATCGAAAGCCACACTAAATGTAAAGACACAAATAAAAAATCAAAAAACTTAACTTGAGGACTAAACTGCATCAAACAGAAAAATCTAATGACTCATACAGTAAATAACCCAAAAACTATAACTGAAACCTAAATCTGGAAAATGACAAAATCTGGACAATCCAAAGGGCTAAATTCAAAAACAGTTCTTATTAGTGACTAGAGTGAAACAAATGATAAAGTAAGGATCAAATCCTAATATTACCTCTAAGTTTCGGTGGCTAAATACTAATTAACCCAAAAGTTTTACTATATATTCTAAAAAACTAAACCTAATCCTAAATAACACCTAAATGTCGCTCTCTCTTCTCCACTCTTCTTCTTCCTGCTCGAAACGCTCAACACAACTCTCATCGCCGCTGGCTGGCCACCATACCTTGGTGGCCATCTTCACCCCAATAACTGCCTAGCCCACCAATAAAAATGACCACCCCTATCAGACTAAAATGCCAGTCACTTCTCTCGAAATCGAAACACCACTGCTCCCTCTAGACGCTCTGACTCGCGCTTCGACGGCGACCTAGGCTCCGATGAGGAACCAACGACGAGGTAATGGACCAAATCCCTTACTATTTTTATTTTGTTTCTTTTTTAGACTTAAGAACATGCATGTAAAAAAAAGAAAAGATGAATTGAGATACCTCTGATTTGAATCGTTTCTATTGATTTAGAAAAAGATGGGGAAGACCCCTATTACACTATGTTTTGTGGGTTTCAGAATACCCTCATTAAAAGAACAGAATTTCCCCCGGTGTTTCTTCGATGGATTCCTTTTTGTTTGCCCCTTTTTTTCTCTCCGTTGATGGCTAGTTTTCTTCTTGGTGATCACTGCCCCCCTTCATTGTAATTATTGATGGTTGATTTTATTTTCTTCCCTCCTCGATCCTCCTCCGTTATGCTGAAAAACCGAGCCCACTGTGTTGGTGAGCTTTTTCGGTTGTGATCTCTGGTTGTCTCGGTGGGTGGCCAAAAGATATGGGTTGATGCGCATTGTCACGGGGCTCTGGGCGGATCTGTCGGGGACTGAGCTGTTGGGTGCAGTGCTGCCAGGGAATGGGCATCACGTGGGTGTGCTCGGGCATGGAGCCTACTGTCAGGTGTGCTGTCGGGTGTGCACGAGCGTGGGTGGCAGTGGAGCATGAGCAACGTTTAGTGGAGCAACAGCCCCTAGGGGCTTCACGTGAGCAACCGCTAAACCAGGTCAAACTTGGGCCCGCTGTGCTTTGTAGGCTCGGGTCTTGTAATTGTTGTTGTAATTATTTTTACTCTAGTTGGGCTTGTAAGATATAAAGGGACTTTAAACACTTTAATTTAGATTTGGGATTTAATTTGGGCTTCAATTTATATCTTGAATTCCAAAATGAAACAAATATGGTTACAATCCAATTAAGCACCTAAAATATCCAAGTGCAAGCTTCCACGATTCATCACTTGAATTAATTCTTCATCGAGCACAAACACCTTCAAATTAATTATTGGTCATCTTCAAATGGATTTAAATGGCTCAGACAAAATTAGGGTATTACAGTAACCTTTGTGTATACATAAATATTTCCTCTTTATTTAATTTGCACGAAATTGTATATTCCTTAAGGATTCTATGATCCTCCTCATTTAAACTGTATTCCATTCATAATTATCTTAAGTATTTTAGTATGCCTATCATACCAATCTTCCTATATATTATTCTTCTCCATTTATCTCTTTAGTACTAAACCTTTATTTTCATTGATAGCATCCCTTCGTGCTTATAATACACCAATATACCATTTCCATTATGGTATCATTTCATGCCTTTTATTTACTATTATACATTTTATTTATGGCATTCCTTCATGCCTTTTTATGTTCTGTTTACGCTTTCCTTTATAATATCCATTCATACTAATTATGCATTATTGTACATTATATATATATAATCCCTTCATATCATTTATGCACCATTCATAACATAATAAATTAAAATTCCTTTATTCTCTTACTCATCAGTGTTTAACCATTCATCTAACTAGCATAATTGACACCTTTCTGCCAATTGCACAATTAGACCTCAAAGACACTTATTCGTTCATTTAACTGGCATAAATGACATCTTTCTGTCATATGCACAGCTAGGCCTATTAATCTTTTATTTTAGAACAATCTCTACTATAATAATTATTCATAACATTAAGTAATCCTTTTAATCATTATACATTCTTTAATTTATACCCATAATGTCAGTACAATACTACCACAATTTTTCTATAATTTACATGGATTGCACATCCACTACAATTACGACAATTCACCTTTTCATTATGAACTTCTGACAATTTCACATATATTTCCCATATGGAAATTCATACACTCAGTATGATTTCTTAACATTTTAGCGTACAAAATGCTCTATATGGAAATTCATACACTCAGTATGATTTCTTAACATTTTAGCGTACGAAATGGCCTATATGGAAATTCATACACTTAGTATGATTTCTTCACATTTTAGGCTACGAAATGCCCTATATGGAAATTCATACACTTAGTATGATTTCTTCACATTTTAGCATACGAAACGCCCTATTTGGAAATTCATACACTTAGTATGGTTTTTAACATTTTAGCGTACGAAACACCATATATGGAAATTCATACACTTAGTATGATTTCTTCTCATTTTATAGTACGAAACGCCCTATATGGAAATTCATACACTTAGTATGATTTCTTCACATTTTAGCGTACGAAATGCCCTATATGGAAATTCAAACACTTAGTATGATTTCTTCACATTTTAGCTTACGAAACGCCATATATGGAAATTCATACACTTAATATGATTTCTTAACATTTTAGCGTACTAAACGCCCTATATGGAAATTCACACACTTAGTATGATTTCTTAACATTTTAGCATACGAAATGCCCTATATGGAAATTCATACACTTAGTATGATTTCATCACATCTTAGCATACGAAACGCTCTATAAGGAAATTCATACACTTAGTATGATTTCTTCACATTTTAGCCTATAGTATCGGTATTGTTCTATCAGTACCGATACCCTTACCCAGAATTTCCAGTTTTTAACCCGATTTTAACCCAAATAGAGTTAAATTTGGTTAAATATACACCATACAATGCTATTAAACTCTTCTTTAACTATCCATACTAACATTCCTTCATTTATCCTCTTAAAACATCTAAAATCTTTCAAGAACATTTAATTCTAAGAATCACAACACTTTTCCTAATATGTTCTTAATACTATCCAATGTTTTTAATCTCTTAATTACCACTTTGACAAGTCAAATCTACCAATAAACATCAACAAACACTCATATAGCTACATATCATTTTAAAACCCATTTCTTTAAATCTCAAATATTTTACTAATCAATTAGTTTTAATCCCATTTAAACCTTCCTTAAGCTTCCACATCACTTAAGGTTTCAAAACTATCTCATAATCGAAAGAAAAACTGATAAATTAAAGTTTACCTTTGTAGCTATGGAGGAAAGCAAACCCATGAGAAGAAGAAGAAGAATAAGAAACTAGCTTGTTGTCTTCTTTTCCCCTTTCTCTTAAATCCCTAATTTAATTGGGTTTTAAATTCATTTCAGTCTAAAAGACCAAAATGCCTTATTTATTCATCTATTGATATAATTTAGTCTAACACTATTTCAAATCATTTCCTATATTTTATCATTTATTCAATTTAATCCTCTAATTTTATATATTTGCAAGAAAGTCAATGTTCTACTATTTGGGGTATTACATGAAATCTGACTTTAGAGGATGTGACTAGAAGGTGGCTCCTCGCCAATGAGTTAATCCAAAATGTAGTCAGTTTTGGATACTTTTATGGGTAAAGAATCATTCATTGTGAAGTTGAGACTTGGCCTAAAAATTTTGACTGGAAACTAGCTCCTCACTACTGAGTTAAGATAGAATGCTCTTGATTCTGAAATGTTTTTCCGAACCCAATATCCTTCATCGTGGAGTTTAGATGAATTCGAAAAGATTTGATTGGAAGTTGGCTCCTTGCCGCTGAGTAAAGCCAAAATGCAGTCGATTTTGGATGACCTTCCTTAATGGGAAAGCCAAATGAGATGACCCCCTCATGGTTTAAGTCAATCCTGATTCTTTGGATAACTCCCCTTTATGGGAAAATCAGGCTTGATTCTTTGGATGGTTCCCCTTTTGCGGGTCTAAACTAGATGAGATGCTTATTGGATGACTCTCCATCATGGGACAGCCATGTGGGATATTCTTCGAATGACTCCTCTTCGTGAGAAAGTCAAGTGATATATTTTTCCAGCCGTATATCCTCCGTCGTGGAGTTAAAATCTAGCCTTAAAACTTTCACTAGAAACTAGCTCATCACCGTTGAGTTAAGCTAAACTGCCATTAATTTTTGAAAATGCTTTTTGAATCGAGTATCCTTCGTCGTGAAGTTGAAACTTGACTCTATAGATGCAAAAAATTATCTATGAGAAAAATGATAAATGTGATGCTCTTAAGTATGTCTAAGATGTATGGAAAATGAATTAGTTCTTGTTTTATTTCTTGGACGAAGTCTTATTTTTTGTTTGTTTATCTTTCCACAGCGTTGATGGTTTCATGGTGATTATCTTATCTTTGTTTGCTCACTCAATCCAGTGATCTTGTACTCCTTTCATGCTCTTTTTTGGCCTTGGTTTAGTCGAGGGGTAAGGCTCTCTTTCGTTTTGATTGATCATCATTGTAGTTGACGTATCAATATTCAGTAAAAGGTCTCTTCGAGTGAAAATCTCTACAGCTAAGAATACCTCTTCCAATGTCTGTAAAATTATTTTGATTGTCATGTAAAACAAACTGGCAAACAAGAAGGCAAGCTGCCTTGAAATTATATCAAGCACCTTCAGTGCTTCTTGTGAGTTCTCAGATTCTTGTACTCGTAGAGTACTTTGAATTTCTTGCATGAAAATCTTGGCAGCAAAGTTAATCTCTACTCTAAACGTCTTTGAGTTATAAGTGTCTCGCTCTCTTCCTTTCACGCTCATTTGGGTTGTCATTACCATCAGGGCTTGCATTCCTATCGTTTCTCTTTGATATGACATCCTCAAGTACAACAGTGAACTCATGCTTGTTATTTGGAAGGGATTTGATCACAACCAAACATTTCTCACCATCGTAAGCGAAAATTTTTCCAACCAACTCATTGTTGTAGGTCTTTTGCACTTTCCCTGGCAACCATATTCATAATAAAGAGATACATTGTAATAAAAGAAGTAACCATTCGTACTGCCCATACTCACTTTGAAATGATTAGTTAGAATAGTTATCTTTTATCACTTTAAAAGGAGGCATGGGTTATGGAAGGAGAAGATTTGAAACTAGGAGATGTCCCACACCATTTAAGGTCATTCAACAGATTTTTTTGAGAAAATATGTCTTGTCTAAGATATATCTCCTCCTTTAAAAGGTTTGGTATAAAAATGATGTCAGAGCAATTAAAGTAAAGTATTATTTCACTGAATATCAAATAAACGAATCACACAAGTTGTTTTCTAAAATTATAGCCCTTTGACAAGAAAGATCCATGGGTGATATGGGATGGCAATGCAATTTGGTATTGATTTTCGTTATTTTCAAATAGGACATGAACAAAAATAGGGCAACTTATGCACTCCACCACAAGGCCCTTTAGAGAGCATTTATATTTCAGTTCTTAGGAATCTTTTATTTCTTCAAGTTTCGTAGACTCCTTAAGCAGAGATAGCGCAAAAATATCAATCTAAAAACAAAACCCCTGAGTGCTTTTGTGTAGTCAACTATAACAGATGTTAATTGACTCCCTTAGTCCACCTTCCATCAAAATTTAATCTCAAATCCACGTTTATCTCAGGCCTTACTGCTTTCTTTAAACTATACTTTGTTAAACTTGATGTCCTCACATTAGATTTTGCTGGGAGATTCATCTCGACGCATAGAGACTAGTGTCATGATCTAAATGTACTCGTATTCACATAGTTAGGGAAATTAGCATTGCCCATTACTTTAGAAAAATACCCTTAATTAAAGGATTCAAGTGTCAAAAAGTCTTCGACTTGATAAACTCAAACGAAACTAACTTCATAAAGCTCATACATTACCACCATAGTTGCTTCAAACATTACCTCCGAAGATTAGCAACCTACTACTTTCAGCAGAGTTCCCCTAGCATTGTTAAAATTATAATTCATTAATATCACATTAATTTTTCGATTTCAAGATCTTTTAAGTTTTTCAGGATGAACATGTTATAGTCTGTGTCAATGAAAATCAGAAAATTTCATCTTTAGAGCTCAATTCCTAAACAACTTATCTAAGCCAAAATTTTCCATTCCACCATTCCATTTGTGAAAATTTTATATCGTCATGGAACGTCCTTAACAGACATGCAAACTAATAGGTCTTGCAATGTCATGCATCGGAGATGCCCCATCTTGTCTAATTCTATATTTGTATGCGTGAGAAAACATTTTTCCTTTTTTCAAGTAAAAGATATAGATCTTGTTTTTTTAAATGAATTTGATCTCTGTATATGTCAAAAGGTTATAACCTCATTTCTCAAAATGTGCATTTCATTATACTTGATATTCACTGAATTTCAAACAATGCTCTATTTCTCGAAGAAATGTCATATTTTTAAAAGGGTTGAGGGATATAAAAGATAAATTCAAACAATACATTATTTCATAGGCAACATAACTCTGTGGTAATGGTGATTATCTCCCCCTTGTCTCTCCCCAAGATGCCTCATTCCTCGATTGCGGCATTAGCTCTATAGGAGTGCTTCTCCTCTTTGACAAATCCCATCATTAAAAAAATGAGATAAGATTATAAACTTCAATATTGTTAACCAGTCGGTCCATCTTATTATTTGGTATGTCCTTTGGCACAAATGTTTGATTCAAGACCTTCAGTAGTGCCTCCAAACTCAGCAGTAATGCAAACATTGAGATCCGAGCTGGCAAGCTATGTAGATGTTCCACAATGTTGTATTAATTGTGTTTTAAAAACTTCAAGAACTCCATATTTTCTTCTTCTTTTATTGGCTCGTTAACTGTTGGTTTATTTCCTAAAATGGTTCAAGCATTTTTTTGGGTAGGTTAGACTTTTGAGAGTATTACCTCCCACTTCTAATAGAGTGCCTCACTTCATTGACATATTCTTTTGTGGATTGGTATTCATATTTCCAAGGCACTTATTTATTGTCTTTATAAGGGAAAGGTCTTGGTGCTACTATCACCAGTTTTGTCGGTACCTTATCCGCCATATTTGCCTTGGAGTAATTATCAAAGGGCGGCCCATTCCATATCCCTTTTTCAATTAATCTTCAATTACACAAACATCCACTTCTGGAGTGTCCTTGCTTTCTTCGTAAAATTCCATCTCTTTCCTACCCATCATTAATTGATCAAGGCTCTAAACTCGAAACATTCTTGTACATCATATCCTTCCTTGTTGTGATAACAGTAATGACTGCCACATTTGTACTCTGATGTGTTAGGATACAGTGTAAGAAACCCCATATTTACCATTTATTTACATACTCAAGCCAGAGGTGACTTCACCATAGAAACACTAGTCTTGACTTTCTTACCTTCTCCTCGGTAAATGTATTAATCCCAGTCTCTTGGTGATTGGACAGAGGATTCAGTGCAACATTGGGTGATTCTGAATTATTGAAATGAATACAGTTCTTGTTGTGTATCCTTTGAAAATCCTCTTAAAGGTGAGGTAGTTTTCAATAGCATGTCCCAGGACACTACCATGATATTCACATGTGTATTTTTATTATACCACCTGGGGTATGGGGGTTAGGTTCCACTAGGTATGGTGAGACCACGTGTGTGTCGAAAAGCTACTGGTAAAGTTCCTTATATGAAATGGGAATATATCGAAATGCTTATTTTCTTTTTCTTTCCTTGGTTCCCTCAAATTTTGTCTAGAAGTACCTGATGGTACAGTTGTAATTGGTTTTAATTTAGAGATCGTAACACTTTTGCCAGTGTTGTAGGTGATGATATTGTTGATCTCTTATTCTCTTTTCTTAATGGAAGGTTTTCTACTTGACTCACCCCCATCTACCTTCCCTTGCTTAATTGTCGTCTCTATCATCTCTCCATCCATAACCATATCATAAAAATTCTCGGATGTGATTGCAACCAGGTGCCCAAACACATAGGCCTTCAAAGTATGCACGAAGAGTTTCTTTGTTTCATTTTCATCTAAAGGTTGATGAACCTGCACGGCTAAATTCCTTCATCGCTGTGCATATTACCTGAAACTTTCGTTATGCTTTTTCTCTATACATTGCATCATAACACATTCTGGTCTCATGTCATTCACGTGCTTGTATTATTCCAAGATCGATTTGGCAAGATCTTTTCATATTCTTATGTGAGAACGGTTCAGCTGATTGTACCACCAGATGGAAAAACCTGCTAGACTCTCTTGGAAACAGTGAATAATGTGTAACACCCCAATTTAGGGGCTAAATATTAAGAAATTATAAAGTGGCAGATTTAATTGGTATTTTGAAAGAAACAGTGGGTTAAATTATAAGATTTCAAAGTTGGCAGACCATTTTAAGAAGTGTAGGAAATTCAGTGGCTAAACCCATGATTTACCCATTTTTATTTTGGAGAGAATTATAAATCTTTCCCCGTATGTTTTCTGGAAAAATTTTTCCAGATTTTCCTCTTCATCAACCCCTCTTTGAACTCCGATCTACTCGCCGTCCGACCTCCGATCGACGAGCCTAAACCACCATCGTGTTCGTTGTCAACCGAGGAACAAAACCCCTCAAACCTTTTATCGTGAATCATCGCCGTTCGTCGTTAATTTCAGTCGGAAGTATCGTCGGTAATAACTCGATTTCAATTGGTTTTTTGTCGATTCACGATGATCCGTTTACGACACCTCCCGCACCATCGTGTTCCTTGCATCGTTCCGAGTCTACCGGTGTCATCCTTGGTCTCCGTCGACGGCGGCGCGTGAGGAGGTGAAGCGGTCAAAGTTTTCGATTTGTTGAAATCGAGCTCTCCGCTAATCAAAATTGTGAACCGAGCTTTGTAAGTATCTCGAAATCGCTCAAAATAAATTTTAGGAATTTTTCCAGGAATTTAGCACTGTTCACTCGTTGTCACTGCGCGTGGGGAATGAAAAAGTGACCGGTTTGACCGGTTTTGGAACTGTTTTGATCGGTTTGACCGATCACAACCCGACCCGACCCGTTGACCGGCGCTGACCACTGTTGACCAAAACTTTGACTAGCTTTGACCGGGCATTAAACGACCTTTGACTTTAACCAAGCATACCTATCCTGAATTTTTTCAACGTTTCAAATCCGATTTCGCTGCCCGTTTTTCGAAATTCGAACCCAAAGACCTCGAAATTGCCGGTCAAACCCATTGACTTTGATTTTGACCGAAAATTCCAAATTTCTGAAAAGTCGTATTTTATGCTTTCGACGTCCTGAATCCGAATCCGAAGTCTGTTTTGCCAAATTCGAACCCGATAAGCTATGTTTCACTGATTTATCATCCGATTCGATCCGTTTATCTCAATTAAGCTCCATTTCTGATATAATCTTTGTTGATATGTATCTGAGGAATTATTGTAAGTTGAATTTAAGATCAAAGGCGTTCGAATGGAATTTTTATGGTCGATCAGTATTATACGAAAATCGAGGTAATACTTTACTACCTCTTTATGCTTTATGGAACATGTGAATATTGGTAAATACATGATTAAGATAATGTGAGTCTCATTCGTATAGTTAATTAGTTTCTACACTCGATATGAATGTGGAACTAAATTCGGTATCTGAATACGGATCGAATGTTTAATATAAGAGATTGAAGGGTTGTTAGAATTAAATTACAAGTTCTATGCTTAGTGATAAAGAAATCAACCTGGATCTGTAATTTATAATTTATTTCATCAAAGGTTATATGTTAAAGGTACTTGGATGGGAAATTATGAGAATAATCCGGTAGGATAAAATTACGAAAATACTCTTATGTTGTAAGATGACAAGAATTGTCCCTGGAAGTTGCTTAATAACTCTGAAAAGACATATTGATCCGGTAAAAATAATTGATGTGCATAAAAAAATGCTAGTTTTGCTTAGGAAATGCGTGTAACCGGTTTTTAGTCTTATGAGGGTTTGTGAAGGATACTAGAAGTCTGGTAAGGGAATCATTTCAAGATCAGAGAGTGTTCAAGAAAGTAATTAATCATAAGATATCTAAATTATATTATTTTCGTTAAGAGCTAATATCAAAATTATCTTGTAAAGAAATTATGGAAATACCCTTGGAGGTAAAATAGTCTGAGTTGACCCTGAATGAGAAAGTACTTTGAGGATTCGTACTTAACTAAATTTAAGTACGTATTTGATTGTTAAGATCCTAACTTAGTGCAGAAAAATTCTTGATATTCCGTTTGAAAAATCTGAGAAGGTACTTGACCTGAAAATATCCGAATTATGAGTAAATACCTGAAGAACAATTTATTGGGGGTGTTCTTTTGTCAGAATTTTCCAAATGGACTGAAATAAATGATAAGTTTAAATTCAAGAATAAGACCGGATGGAAGAAAAAGATTGAAATACTGTGGATCTATAATGGAAATGACCCAAGAATATCACCAAGCTCATGAATGATAGGATATCCTCGAGCTTTGTTATGATTGGAATAAAACTGAACACCAAAATGTCCAAAATACCCTTATGGCTATATTAAGTAAATGTCTTGGATTAATTAAGGAATCCAAATAAGCATAGGTGTTGGACTACCTTTAAAAGTAATAGAACACAATTTAAGTGAGTAGATCAACCCTAAAGCTATATCAATACCTGAATGGCATAGATATTACTGGAATGCATATTCGTCTTCTCAAGTTTGGCTCGATGATAAATTTTAGAAGTATTCAGATCATCTCAACTCTAGAACGCATTCAGTAGTAAGGATTTGATATTTGTTTGACAAATCGACCACGAAGACCAAATTGAATTGAACGGAAGTACAATATGTATCTGAAATTTAGATACGTTTGGATTACCCTAAAAAATCCCAAAATAACGGGAATAGACATGACTGCTAAATGAATTAGGTAACCTCAATGACTAAGGATTTAGTAAGTGATTTGGAAATTCTGATGAGTTTACATAGTGTACAATTACGATGGTTTATGATTAAAATAATCAAGTACGTCAACATTACATGATATTGTGGAAGCGTGGAAATGAAATAAAGACATTGAAAGATCTATTCAATGATGATTCCGAAGATGATCTCTGAACAAGAATTTTTGGTATTAAAGAGTAAATACCCTGGAAGGGTAATGAATTGACCAGTCGATAAGTATCAGTTCTTGGAGTTGTTTAGCTCGAGTTGTTCGATATTCCGATAGATCGACACAAACCGTAAATGTTTTGAATCTTCGTTTCTTCCTTATCAGCTCAATTCACATTCTGAATAACTGATGATTCTGTCAGTTAATGAACTCTTCTAATAGTGATTCTAAATTCCAACATTCTATCTACATACGGAAGAACTGTATTTCTCTGCCTGATACAGTACCTCTAAATAATATCCGTAAACTCTGGTGTGTTCCCTAATCATTTGAATATTTTATCTGGTTTTTTATTTGGAATATGTTCTGATTTCTGATTCGAATTCATTTCTAATTTCTGATCTGGATTTTGTTCTGATATATGATATCTGATATAAATTCTGTTTTGATTTCTGATATCTCCATTTATTGACAAAAAAATGTTTTATTTGGGGGCATTGTTGGAGGAAGAAAATATGAAGGCTCCTCGGCTTTGTGCTCGGGGCCTAACTGTTGTGTCAGGGTTGTATGGTTCTGGGGAACCTACACATTATGATGTGTTCAGTTGGGGGATTTACTATGGTTTTTGATAAATGTTTTATTTGGGGGTTATTGTTGGAGGAAGAATATATGAAGGCTCCTTGGCTGTGTGCTCAGGGCCTTATTGTTGTGTCGGGGTTGTATGGTTCTGGGGAACCTACACATTATGATGTGTTCGGTTGGGGGATTTACTATGGTTTTTTATAAATGTTTTATTTGGGGGTTATTGTTGGAGGAAGAATATATGAAGGCTCCTCGGCTGTGTGCTCAAGGCCTTATTGTTGTGCCGGGGTTGTATGGTTCTGGCAAATCTACACATTATGGACGTGTGCGGTTGAGGGAATTACTATGATTTCTAAATGTTTAAAAAAATATGTTAAAGAAAAATATGTATCTTTTCACTGGTTTTGCGGGAACACACTAGATAACCTATTTTGATCTCCTGAATTCAGTCATCCGAAATATTTCTCTGAACTGAAAACTCATTGTCCGTTACCACCTGAAATATCAGTAGGATCTCTGCTCAGTATACAAATCTGTAAATGTTCAGAAAAAATAAGGAAATATATATTTATATGTATCTGCACGTTCATCAGCATCATCTGGTAGTTATGTATTACTGAGCTTTCCAAAGCTCACTTTATTACTCACCTTTTCAGGTTAAAAGAATTGTACCAGTGCATCTATCGACTTCAGTAAGGGAGTTCTTCCGGTGTTGTTGCAGAGTATGGTACATGTGATTAGGGGGCATGTAATTGTATTTTGATTTATATACGAGTCTGGAAATATGTTTTATTTTTAAATAGTGACAACTGATTTTATAAGTTACACGTTTCAATAAAAGTTTTAAATTTTCCGCTATTTTTACAGTGGGTTGCTCCGGTGGCCCAAATGTGACACCCCGAATCGGATCTGGTTACCCTTATCAGTCTGTGGGGGTTACATAATGAGCTTGTCATTCCCAATATATATTGTCATCTTTCGACAGAATATGGTAATGTGGCTTAGGGGTTCCTATCGAAATTCTCGAAATCTGGAATTTTGAACTTGGGGGAAGAATCAAATTCGGGACCATGCTTAACTCCAGAACATTGACTCCATAATAGTTGTCTTCTCCTTTAATTATTTTCCTCCATCTTTTTTTCTTTGACTTTCTTATCTAAATATGGAATACTATAATCATCCGGATTATTCTGATGGTTGTTTACAGAAGTCTGCGCTTTTACAGCAGACCCTTGAATTCCTAGTAAGATTCCAGGTGAGATAACCAGCTGTGGAGTGGGCAGTATAGCTACCCCTTCGGATGCACCTACCCTAGGAGAATTCATCCAATTTAATCCAGACAACCTTGCAACAATCTGATCGACCAATGAATCTTGGTAACTAGTGATGGAATCCAGGGTATTTAGATGATTCTGACTTATTTTGTCCTCAAGTTCTCTTTGCAATTTCAATATGTTTTCCTCCAGTTGAGCAATCTTAGCTTCCATTTTCTTCTACTTTGAGCGGGTATTGTAAGGATGAGGTATGTCTAATGCTTGTTCCTTTTCATGATGAGATATTTTCTATTAGTTGATTTCGAATGTAAAAAATAAAAATGCAAGAAAATATAAAAATGCAAGATGCATGAAACTTTTGAGGCATTGATCCAAAACATGTCTGTTATTATAAATAGTCTTTATTGAGACAAAAGTGTTATTACTAAGAGACCAAAAATATTTAGAGGTATATTCAAACTAAATCTTCTAGACCCCGAATAACTTCTAGTAGATTGATGAGTCTTCTTGCTTCATCTGTCGCTGGCTGAATACCTTTCGAACCACCCTATTTTCTCTTGCCAAACCATACAAGTGACAAGTTACCTTATGTATCTGCTCTAATAAATCCTGAATGATTGCATCCCTAGCCTTCACCCTTTGTTGAGCATGTTCACAATGGAAACGCCACTAGAGTCCTCCATCAAAGGGAATAATTTGGAGTTTGTTTGCCTTCTTCTTGAATTTTTCCACAATGCTCTCCAATTCCGCTATAGTTTTACTATCTTGTTATTGTTTCCTTTGAAGGGACCCCTCCAGATCAGTTACCTTAATCTTCAGCCGCTTATTCTGGTGTTGGCTTACTGATAAATATTTTGATAAGCCCTTTATTGACCTTTCAACGCTTCCCTATCATCTTGCACCTCAAATTTCCTCTTCAAGCTGCCGGCTTCATCTCTTGAATACTATGAAAATCTCTTCAAACTGGTTTTTTTTACCAACTATTGATACCATTTTCTCGGATCTTCCAACTTATAGTAGACTTTCTTATATTCCTTTTCCAATTTATCCACTCGGTCTTTTGAGTGTCAACATCCAACTTCCACTGGAACTTTTCAGCCTCTAACTCCTTCAATATTTATCTCAATTCCTCTTTTTCAGCCTCAAATTCCTTCTTTTCTATCTCCAGCTCAGAGGGAACTGGTTTAAGATGCTCCTCAATGGTCCTAGTATCTTCTTGATCTATAATAGGAATATTATCATTTTTCCTTAACTTCCTCCACTCCATATAGTATGGAGTAAGCATGTCCTTGGCAATAACAACATCGGTACGAAAAATTCTTTTCATGACTCAACGAAATCTTTGACCTTCTTCTCGTAATTGTCCACATGATATGCAAACTCGGATCTAAATATCTCATGTGTGACTAGGAAAAACTGACGTGCCTCGTACTGTCGGAGCACTAAGAGCGTATATCTGATTCCTCCCCATAGCCCGAGTAAATATTACTACTCTTGAATTCCCACATCGGTAAAGAATGTCACTATGAGTCAACCAAAGGGTTCTCAACATGATGTATTTATCATGTAGGTGCGTAAATACCATTACCCACTTTTCCTTTGAAATGTCTTCTCTCCATTTTTGTGTAAGGAATACCTCCAAAGGTGAATATGTCGTACTGAACCGGCTGTAAGAAATCCCGTCAGTTTTCCAAAAACGACTATGAATCCAAACCTGAAGTAGTTGTGTGCATCCTATAAAATGTCCTTCACCGATCCTTCTAAAATGGTTTAATGAGCGAAAGGTCTAACCTAGGATTGCTGGAGCAGGGTTCACTCTTTTAGGCAATTGTTCAAATAGTTCCACCACAGCTGCCTCAATGTATCCCAAAGTTCTTGGGAAGATAACCAAGCCATAGATACCAAGTGGGAAAAGATCGATTACCTTCTATTCATCAGGATGATTCTTCATTAACTGCTTGATGTGAACCCAAGCAATTCCTTCTCCCTTCCCTTTGTGTTGGATTCGGTCTATTATTCACTTTTCATCAACTCCTGCGACCTTTGCCAATCCATTTTTTGAAGGGTTGACTTTTTATGTATTTGATAAAAACTCGATCCACTCTAATTCTCTTTCAATGTAGCAAGGTAGTGTATTGTTCAATTATGGGCACCATGTCTTCCTGGTTGAAGGTAAAGTAGTTATGTGCGTTTGGTTCACGGAATGTAAGATTATCAGTGGGAATAAAAGATTATCAGGGAATAGGATTACTGGGAATGTTGTATTTTGTGTTTGGTTGGTTTAGCAGGAATGTAAGATTACCGTGTTTGGTTAAAGGAATAAAAGATTATTAGAATGTATATTTGACCAAATTGTCCTTATTATATATTTGTATAATATTACAAATTGTAAAATATTTATATATTTTCTTTAAAAAAATAAATTCATAATATTTATATATTTTTTTTACAAAATTAAAAATATAAAAAAGGTTTAATGAAAGGGTAAAAAAAATTTAACCCTTGAACTTCATATAAAATTTTAATTATAGACTTTTTTTGTAAATATAAAATAATTTAAGGATAAATTTGTAATTTAACATTTGTAGAATTTTTATTATTCAATGGCAGAAGAAGGATATTTTTGAAAAAAAAATAAAAATTTAAAGGCATTTTAGTCTAAAACTTCGGTAATGTTACAATACCTAAGGGAAGGGAGATAATGACATTCCTGGTAATATACCCCAAAAAATCTACTATTGGTAATAAAACATTACCGGGAATGAGATTCTCAGCCAACCAAACATGGGAATCCCACAATCCTTGAACCAAACACCCCCCTAAATTCCAAATTGCACTAGGGCTCGAATTAGAGGTTCGTCTACCTTGACACAAAGTATGAGTACAATATCGCCATATCGTTGGTAGAACCTCTGCTTCCAGTCATTTTTTCAACTATCTCAAATGTTTCACAGCTCCTAAATATCATTCTATTTGAGGCTGATGGAAGCGTAGCAAGCCAGGTCAAACACGTAGCTATCTTGCATACTATCTCCCTTTTCCTTCTAAGTCTTTTCTAACCACAACAGTACTTTTGCATTTTTTACCTCTTACTTTACAACCCCTTTGTCCATTATTGCAAACTATTTGAGTTTAACGAACAATTTGTGGATCAACACCTCTTTAAATGATGCAAATAAATAAAAATGAAATAAAACAAAAATGAAAGAAAACGAGTTAGTAAGATAGAAACAATAATTAAAATAATGAAAAATAAAAAATTCTTACCCCTCATGATGTTTACCCCACATGCTTTTGTTTCTACCCAGCCATGATTTCTATCTCGCATGTTATTTTCTTGAATACATCCTAATCGCATATATTTCTAATTCGCATACTTTGAACATTAAAATAAAACAGGAAATAAATCAAGTGTCCTAGGTTTTGAATGAAGTTTTGGGGTGGGCTCTAATTCCTTGCAGCATCCTGATTTCGTTCCAAAAGAGATACTCGAGTTCTCCTTGCTTGTGCCCCCTTGGGCCTGCCAGACCCTCAGTCCTAAGCCCATCAAAAGCTCATGTGGACCAAGTTAAACTCGAGAGGATACATTCCCTTATGTTAGTACGGAAAATAAATTCACACGAAGACATAGGGTATATGAGTCCCAAAGATTACTTTCTAGCCCTATACGGAGAATAAATTCTAACGAATGTGTCTCTTTTACCCCCACTTAAAAATGGTTTGGAGGTTGGGCATAGAGCTTGAGATGAATGATTTTTTCAAAAAAAAAAACCAAAATCATTAGAAAACCGTCAGTTCAACTATTTACTTGAAAAATAATAATCGAAGGTAAATAACAAGGATCAAAAAGATAAATTATAATATAAACATACAATTTTCAATCAGGAAGACAACCGGGAATCATTTTTGGTTTGACTCTCTTACCTGTCCTCAGTGAAGTCGTCAAGCTATCGTAACCGTCCTTCGGAAGGTCCTGAAATCGAGTTTTGACTTAAACTGATGTGATGGAGCCACCACAGATCATTTTAAATTAGGTTGATCAAACACCTTAAACTACATTTGTCTGATCTATAATTTACCAGAAATTAGTCGGATTCAGAAGTCAATTACATTCGAGGAAGGATTATCACTCTTGTACTGCCCTTTCGGTAACAATTTGATTTCTCGGTTGTCTTAATTGCGAAAATTAAAATTTAAATGGGAATTTAAAAATTCGATCTGAATTACTCACCTTTGAACAATTTTGGAATAGCCTAAAATATATAAAATTAATGTTAAACAAAAAAATAAATAAAAATGAAATAAAATAAAAAATAAGGTATCAAATTTTAAAAATATACAAATATTAAAGAGGATTAAATTGAAAAGAATTAAAATTTAAGGGTCAAATTAATGCTAGATGAAAGCTATAGGAAAAAAATAAAAATGTTAGGGGGCCAACTTATAAACTATGAAAAATATAAACATGGATTAAATAGAATTAATTCAAAATTCAAGGGCAAAATTATAACGGGTAACCAAAATGAATTATGTATCAAAACTCCAAGGACAACGAAAATAATTTAAGAATTTAGTAATTACACATAGGTCCACCTATAAATAGCCCAAAACTCACATATTTCACTCATTTTCAACCATTTCTCACAATCAAACCCACAAAACAAAACTCTCTCAACTCTCCCCTTGACCGACCGAAAACTAGCCACCCACTGATGAGGCCCCGTCGCCCGAACCGTCGCTCCGGCCACCGTCACCGGTGCCTAGAAAACCTAAACCTACCCCCCGAATACTCCTCTCAACACCCCGATACCGAACCTGAGCCCCAAATTTTCTATAAAGCCCCCAAACAGCGTAGATCTGCATTCAAAGTTTTGACTTTTACTTTTCTCGATTACGACCTTTCGTATTCCAACGATTGTTCCTCCTCCGAGCTACGACTGAACTTACTCCTTTCTTTTTTGTGATTCTTTTTTTGGTTGTTTTGCGAGATGCTTTGCTCAATTTTTGTTATGTTTACATGCTTGTTTTTCTGTGTTAAGACTTCGTTTTGCAGGGTTTATATAACCCCTCGACAGAGGCTCTTTCGGGGATTATTTCTGAATATGAAGGGGTTATTTTCCCCGTTTCTTGATTTGTTTGGACTTGGGTATATATTTCCCCCTCACCAAAAATTGTGGAAGATCCTTTTTGTTTGCTTCGATTCTATTGCGATTTTGTATGATTTGGCGTGTAGTAGTTGTGTTGTTCCTTTCACCGGCGTGTGAGAATAACTCGTCGTTATTGGTCGCTCCTGATGAATTCTGGCCGTTAAATCAAGTGGCCAGATTCAACAGCTCTTGTGCAACTGCGTATTTGCTGAATATTTTAGGGTTTCAAACCACTATTTGATATACGCTCTGAGTCGTTGATCGAGGTTTGATCCTACGGCTGGAAGCGTGCGACGTTGGGATTTAAATGTAGAACCCTAACTCGCTGGATCAGGTGACTTGGGCTTCTTCCTGATGGGCTCACTCCGGGTTTGTTTGTTGGGTTAGGCTTGCATACTCGATTGGGCTTCCTCATATCCTTGCTGGATTGGATTCTGATTGGACCTGGATTTGGACCTAAACAAAAGTAAAAATAAAAAAAATAAAAATAAAAATAAAAATAAAAATGAAGTAATAATAATAAATTGTATACTATATATTTTTCAAAAACTATATAATGTATTATATTTTCAAACACTACGTTTCAAAAAATGTTTATTTTCAAAATTCTAATATGCTTTCAAACATTATATATATTATATATATTTTCAAAAGTTATATAATATATTTTCAAAAACTATATTATATATTTTTCAAAAACTATATTATATATATATATATTCAAAACCACATATATATCTCGTGATGGTGAGGTTGTTGAATAGCAATGGCCTACTTTCAGGATTTATTTTCTGCCACAGCTCCGATGATTAATGAGGGGCTTCTTACTGGTATAAACAGGTGTATTTCTCCTGAAATAAATGTTAATTTGCTTATGGATTTTTCTATGGAATATGATAGTTATGCGGTTGGTTCTATTCACCCGACGAAAGTTTCTAGAGAAAATGGGTTGGAAGTGTTATTTTACCAACGTTTTTAGTATGTGATTGGGAGTGAAGTTGCCTCTTATTGTATTGGAGTCATTCGGGGGCAGTATGATGTTTCTGAAATCAACCATACACATATTGTGTTGATCCCAAAAGTGGAAAATCAGAAGATGATGAGCCAGTTTCGCCCTATCAGTCTTTGCAACGTTCTCTTTAAAATTATCTCAAAAATGCAAGTTCACCATATGCAACTCCATTTGAATTTGTGCATTGATGAGGCACAAAGTACTTTCATTCTAGGACGACTGATCACGAACAATGTCATAACAGCATATGAAATGCTTCACTCTTTTCAAGCTCGCCGAATGGGTCGGTTGGGTTTCTTTGCTTTGAAACTTGATATGAGCAAAGCTTATGATATGGTGGAATGTAATTTTCTTTGGGGCTTGATGGATAGAATGAGGTTTACGCGGGTTTGGATAGATTGTATTCGAAGATGCTTGGTTTTGGTATCTTATTTGGTGTCATGAATGAGTTCCCTAGTGAGTCCTTTTCTCCCCAGTGTGGTCCTCATAAAGGTGATCTACTCAGCCCGTACTTGTTCCTTATCTGAAATCAAGGTCTATCCGCACTTTTTAGGAATGAGATTGCTTTGGTTGAGTTTAATGGGGTTCGACTGAATTGTTATGCTCCCAGAATTTCACATCTGCTCTTTGTCGATGATTGTTTGATTTTTGGTGAGGCCACGGCTAGAACGGCGTTGAAGGTGAAGAATATTATTGTTATCTATGGGGAAAGTTCTGGTCAATTGGTAAACTTTGATAAATCGGGCGTTTCTTCAGCACCAATGTTACTGGTGATAAGAGGCGTGATGTTTGTCGTATCTTGGAGGTCTCTTCTTCGTCAAACCCTAATAAATATTTGGGTCCTCTATCCCTTATCGGTCGAAAAAACGAGGTGTGTTTGCTCATTTATCTGATAGGTTCCGAAGTCATATTGATACGTGGAGTATTCATTTTACAAGCAATACCATTATATGCTATGAATTGCTTTCTATTCCCAAAAGGGCTCTGTGAAGAGTTGAATAGTATTATGGCAAGATTTTGGTGGCAAAAATCTTCTGTAAAATGTGGGATTCATTAGTGTACTTAGTAGACGTTGTGTCAATTGAAGGACGGTGGTGGTTTGGGTTTCCGCCATTTTTCCAAATTCAGCATCGCTCTTCTCGCAAAGTAAGGCTGGAGGTTGTTTACAAATCCTTCTTCTTTGGTTGGGAGGTTGCTCAAAGCAAAGTATTATTCATCGAGTGATTTTATGAGTTCGAGACTCGGTTCTGCTCCTTCGTATATTTGGAGGAGTGTGTAGAGTGCGAGGAGTCTTCTTGAAAAAAGATTGAGATAGAAGGTTGGTACAGGTGCTTTCATCTCTATCTAAAATGATTTCTGGCTACCAAACCCAATTCCTCGATTAGTGGAGACTACTCGAGTAAATTTGGTTGAGCGTGTAATTGATTTAATTGATGTTGAGAGTCATAACTAGAAAGTTGATTTGATTGAGGAATTGTTTGAGGAAGAGGAGGCCAATTTGATCCTAGGTATTCCAATTCCAAGGACAAATCAGGGTGATTTCCATGTTTAGAGTGGGGAGAATGCGGGTGTTTACAATGTCTGAAGTGGTTATCGCTTGCTTTTAGGGGTTTATTCTATTTTCCATCTGATGAAAGCCTTGTTGTTGAAATTGTGGGCTATCACTTGTCAGCGAAAAATAAAATTATGAATTATATCCCCTCAATACAAAATCTATATTTTAAATGCATAGCCCCTAACACCTACTGTCTCTGTTGCTCGAGGGTGGTTGAGTTTGGAGTTCAAATTATTCGGGATTGTTAATTAGATCAAATGGTTTGGGGTTCTCTGTTATACTTCTGGCCTCTTTCGATTGGAGATTTAACGTTACCAGATTGGCTTGATTGGATGTTTAATCAGTATCCTCAATCAAAGCATAAAGAAATTCTAGTTACAATTTGGAGACTCTGGTTTTCTCAAAATCAATTTTATCATGAAGGAAAACAGACTAGAGTGGATGAGCTTGTTACCTGTGTAAAGGCTCATTTCTTGGAGTTTGTTGCTGAGAATGAGAAGGTTCATGGTTTTGAATAGTTGTGTGTTATCCAATGACAACCGCCTGTCTGCCCTTCAGTCAAGGTGAATTTCGACGCCAATATTTCACATGCACATAATCGAGCATGGTCATGTATTTGTGATAAGGGATTCTGATGGTTATATTTTGGGTGTATGTCGAAGAATGAGTTTGGGGATTACCTTCGCTTTCATGGATGAAGTTGTGGTTGCGGATCATGCTATCCAACTCGCGGTTCAGTTGGGTTTCAAGGATGTTATCTTGGAGGGAGATGCGCGTATTGTAATAGAGAAGTTATCCTCCTCGGCTCCATACTTAATGAAATCAGTCTGGTGCTCTGTAATGTTCGGCTGAGAGCCCATTCTTTGCATGCATGATCTTACTGGTTTATCCCTCGGTATGGAAACGAAGCCGCGCCCATCTACTGGCGACGATGTCGGATCTTGGAAATGATGACAGTTTTGGGGTAGAAGAAGCATCAACTCCAGTGGAGGTGAATCCATATGCTTATAGGAGATGGATCGACCCTTCTTAGGCCCTTTTCGTTTTGGGTGGTGTGAAGCTAATGATCTACTTTTTCATTTGGTGTTTTCCTTACTTGGTGCTTTCATCGTTGGTTCTTGGTTCATTGCAAGGATTGAAATGGCTAGCTGAGTCGTCCCCTGTTCTTTTCACTTTGTTTTCTCTTTTGTTTTGTGTTTTCTTGTCTTTCCTACTGCTCTTTATTGTGTTTTATTTTTTTTTTTGGGGTTTTTTTGCTGTTCGTTAGGAGCTGTGTTTGGTGCTGAACAGTTGGACTCTCTTTTCTCTTTTGTACTGTCTTTTGGTTTTTCTCAATGGCTAGCCGTTTTTTCTTCAAAAATAAAATCTTGAACAAATTTAAATAAAATGCAAATCCCTAAAAGCTAAACATTTTTTGTAACAAGCTAATTTGATTCGATTTATGTAATGAGCTAGTGGTAACTATAATTACGCTATTTCTTTCTTAGTAAAATAAACATGAAAATTTTGGTTAAATTAATTTTTCGATCATCGAACTAAAAAATCAATTCGATATAATTAATTTTATTCCAAATTTTAATTTGAGAAAAACATAAAATTAATTAAATTAATTTTGGATTTTTCGACAGATGATTCATCCTTGTTTACTACTTGATGTTGTTTTGTAAACCCAAGAGCATAGCCCAGAATATTCATTTGTAATATATTAATGAGCCCTCAAAGCTCTTAATAAAGCCCTATAGCAACGCTTAGAAGGAGAAAGGGCAGGCAGAAATCCTAACAATTGAGTTGCTGTTGAAGGGGACGATAAGATGACGCAGAAAGGAGATTTATTCAAAGGGAAAAAGAAGCAGAAAACAATCCCCCCTAATCGCCATGGAAAACTTCCTCACATCCGCAAAGGTTGCTTATACGTAAGCTTAATTTGTAAATATTTTGGTCCAAATGAGTATTTATAGATTTTTAATCTGATTGCTTTACAGGTAAGAGAGTCGTCAAGCCATCCAAGCAATCGAAAGAGATGGACGCTGATCGAGTAAACTCTCTCTCCTTACTGTCTTTTTTTACACTATTTTCTTCTCTGAAATTTTTGATGAATTTTGTTGTCTTGATCTTTCTCGTAATATGCTTCTGTTTTAATTGTAGACTTATGGCTTAATTTTGTGGTTCATGTTAGGTGAATTGATTCTCATTCATGAATAATTAATAAACCTTGGATTTAGTTGCTTATGTTTCTCTGTTTGCAATTGAATGCTTGTTTTAGTGGCTGTTTAACTTAAGTGGAACTGAATTCATTTGAGGGAGTCGATGTTGATTTGGAGAATTGGTTTCGAATTTGAGCCTACCTGTTGGCAGGGATGGAACAACAGATACCTTGGTCTAATAGCTTTTTAGGCCCTTATTTTTTTGGTTTAAATACTTAATAGGTCCCTTTCTAAAGTTACACAATTTGGTCCTTCCCAAAGTTCGATTCTTGTTCCCTCCCTGTTGGGAGGTAAGTGAGTTTTTGTATTCATGGATTATATATATAATAAGCTCTATGGTCCAGTTCATCTACAACACATACAATTAGAGTGACTGAGCGTCTTACCAGCACTAGGATACCCGAATTAGAGATTAGGCATACCCTTAATTGATATAAGGGTTCATTCATGTGTGTATGAGGATTTAATTTTAAAGTTAAAGATCAGATGGGAGGGAGTCATTTTCCGAATACAATTGCTCCATGAAAATATTCAACATTTTGACATTCCATATTCGTATATGGTGAGAGCAGGAGCTGACCAAGTTCATAAATCACTGCAACGAGATAAAAGCAGCCACGGTTGCTAACAAGGATGGAGGGCAGTTGAGTATAGTCAAGCTACCCCCACAATCTTCTGCTGATGCCAAGGAATAGAAACATAATACAAGTGATGGATTGATGATGCATCGTTTTGAACGAGTAGTGCACATCCATTTGTAGGTTGTTTTTGTTGTAAAATTCGATTTTGATATTCATTATGCACTTACTCTTGCATTCTTTTTTCTTGAAGTAAAAAAGCTTCATCTTTTTACGGCAGCAGTTTTCTCGAGTCGCTATTTACTGAAATTGTATTCAATATTGAGATGAGCTATTTCAGGCAACAGAAGTGAAGCATGACCATAGCCCCTATACAGCCGTCAAGTAACATATTATCTCTTTCATTATAAGCACATTTATCTACCTATTCACTCGTTGGTTATCCGTGAATGAAATAAGTTCATTTTGGAGGTTGTTCCACAGTGCGACAGTAATTTAATATTAATTTAAGAAATTTTAACTTAAAATATTATATAAATTTATAACATTTTGAAAAGATATATTTTGGGTTTAAGGTCTACAACCGAAAAATGTTAAAAAATGTAATACTTTTTGCTACAGTTTATGCAACCTAAAAATTTAGATTCTTGATAAAATTTTCAATTGCAATTTATGTCAACTTTAACCTTGATCCTTAAATATTACAAGGCATCTGTCGTTCACTCCTTCTATGGTCCTATCGTTGGAGCATGGTAACTGTTTCATTCCTTATTGTAGGATTTCATTTGTCCGATTATCACATAACATGTCATTGCACGAAACCCTCAAATCTTATTTCTTATATTGCACATTTAAAAAAAATTAATATTTTTTATTTTAAAATGAAGTAAAAAGTAATTAAATTTGTATCACGTGTCCATTACTCATTTAACATGATATTGACAGTTTTTTTTTTTTGACATCAACTAGATTTTATTTAAGAGAAAATCGCCTCAGTGACCAAAAAAAAGTTATAATATACGATTTTAACCAACTTTTTTTGGATTTGCCAAAATGACCAACAAAATCGCAACGCGAAATAAAAATCGCAACGCGATCCCCAGAATCGCAAATCAGTTTTCAAAATCGCAACGCGATTCTTGAAAATCGCAATGCGATAGTACAAATTCGCATTGCGATTTTCTAGAATCGCAACGCGAATATGAAAATCGCAATGCGAACACATAAATCGCAACGCGATTCTTACTATCGCAACGAGTATCCGTAAAAATCGCAACGCGTATCCGTAAATCGCAATGCGTATCCGTATATCGCAACGAGTATCCGTAAATCGCAACGATAATCCGTAAATCGCAACGAGAATCTATAAATCGCAACGATAATCCGTAAATCGCAATGAGAATCTGTAAATCGCAACGATAATCCGTAAATCGCAACGAGAATCTGTAAATCACAACACTGAAATTTTGGGTATATAACACTGAAATCATAAACTAAATCCCTAAATCGCAACTCATTCCTTCTCCATCTATCACTCTCTCCGGCGACATCCGTTCCTATATCCAACGACATCCTTCCCAATCCGGCAACAGGTTTTAGTTTCGCAGCTCGTCTGTTTAGTAAATTAATTTACAACCATGAAATCATCTAATGTTGATCATGTTTGGATAGATTTGTGTTTTGGAGGGTCATGGGATAATGTTCATGGTGTTTTACAATATATGCCTTTACCCATGAATCTTCAACTAAAATTGTCTTTACAAAAGTTAACTTATGAAACTCTAATGCTACGTGTTTCAAATAAATTGAATTTAGAGCCCCTAAGTGGATTTAGGCTATCTTATCAGAGAAATGGTAAAGTTTATTTGTTAACCGACAATGAAGATGTTGAACGATTCATTGCTTACATTAGTGTTTCACAAGATGATGTTACATTGTATGTTGTTGAACCTAGAAGTAGTATTGTTGGGTCAGTAGCGGGTAGTAATCAACTAAGTTTTTCTCAAAACCCACAACCTTTCTCTAATCCAAATCCCAATCAACTTTCAGCACCAAATTCCGGTTTTCGTATTGACCAGTTAGACGATGATGAGCCAACAGAAAAAATTGTGAGTACTAGTCAGTATTCGAAATTTGGTCTTGGTCAATATCCGGACTTTGATATTGGTCAATACACGGATTTTGATGATGTTTCAGAAGAAGAAACAGACCCTGCGTGTAATGATTTTGATATTGGTCAATACCCGAATTTTGATGATGAAACAGCCGTTGCCGAAGAATGTATTGTTGATGATAATGAGGAGGAAGTTACGACTGTGAATGAACATGTTGAACATCCATTCTATAATTCATATAATCCTGAAGAAGAAAAAGAAGAAGAAAAAGTCCCCGAAGAAAAGAAAATGCCACGGGCGTATAACTGGAATATGCCAGAATTACTTCAGATACCGGAAGAAGAGTTGGTAAAGAAAGCAGTTGATTGTTACACAAAAGTTATTCGTATCAAGAAAGATGATTGTTTTGATACAAAGGAAGACTTGAAGATAGCTTTGTATACGAAATGTGTGGAAGATGGCTATCAACTAAAAGTTAACAAATCAAGCAAAGATCGTTTAGAAACAAGGTGTATGATTGACAAAAACTGTATGTGGCGTATGATTGCAAAGAGAATAAAAGATTGCGAAATGTTTCAAGTTAGGACTTTTATTGATAAACATACATGTTCAAGAACCCAAGTTTTTCCTCACCATAGACAGGCAAACAAAAAGGTGTTGGGTGGTTTCTGGCTGAGTTAATGTTTTTGAATGGCAGGGTATATCGGGGACATGAAATTATGACTGACATGAATGCTCGGTTCAAGATTAGTATATCATATTCTCAAGCTTGGAGAGCCAAATGTTATGCCTTGGAATTGTTGAGGGGGTCGCCAGAAGCATCGTTTGCCCAACTGCCGGCTTATTGTCACAATTTAAAGCTGAAAAATCCTGGGTCGGTAACTCATATCAAAACAGATAGAGATGGACGCTTTGAGTTGCTGTTTATCACCATTGGTGCTACGGTTAGTAAATCAATATAATTTTGTTGACTCATTTTTGTTAGTTACATGCATTTCACATTTAAATGATTATATTTCTTGTGTATATTATTTTGTAGATTCGTTCGTTTATTACTTGCATGCGCCCAGTTATTATAGTTGACGGAGCACATTTGAAAGGTCGATACCTTGGAGTAAACTTATTAGCAGTAGCCATGGATGCTAACAATGGGATATTGCCAATAGCTTACGGGGTTGGCAAATCTGAAACCTCTGATTCATGGACATGGTTTATGGGGCATCTTAGGGATTGCATAGGTCCTATTAGCAATCTGACAATCATATCCGATAGGGAAACTCAATTGACAACGCTGTTAGAAGGTGTTTCCCAGATGCTTTTCATGGAATTTGTGGTGTTCATTTGTATAGAAATCTAAAATCAAGGTCTGCTGGTATAAAAAAGCACAAATGGACATACTGGAAGGCTGTAAAAGCTTATCGGGAAGTGGATTTCAATAAGCATATAAATTGTTTAAGACGTGTTTTGCCTCAGTGTGCTCAAACACTAGAAGATGTCGGGTTTGAAAGATGGTCAAGAGTACATCAACTTGGAGCAAGATATGGTTTCATGACGTCTAATAGTGCAGAATCAATCAACGCTCTAAGTCGTCATTCCCGGAAATTACCCATTACTATGTTAATGGAGTTTTTTCGAGCCTCTATTCAACAGTGGTACTACAAGAAAAGAAACCATGCAGGTATTATTTCTTTGAATTCGTAACTTATCATATTTATATTTTACTAAGTATTGTTTATTTAAATTTACAGGAACATTGGAACATCGTGTTACACCATGGACTGAAAAAAAGATAACGAAACGTGTTGTGAAGTCAACGTCATGGAGAGTTGAACCATGTTCAAACACTTTGTTTCAAGTACTGGATAATAACTTAAATGGGCTAGTCGATCTAAATGCAAAGACGTGTAGTTGTATGAAATGGCAAACATCTGGTTATCCGTGTGGCCATGTTATAAAAGTTGCTCTTCATTTAAACCAAGATGATTCAAGCGCATACGCTATGGATTGCTACACTACAGAAGTTTATCGACAGACTTATGCCGAGATTGTCTACCCTATTCCACATCCTTCTGAGTGGGACATACCAGATGACTTACAAACAGTTTTGCCACCAGCCATGGACAGAAGGCTACCTGGCCGACCAAAAAGTCACGATCGTATACCGTCTAAGGGTGAAGAGAAGAAGAGATCGACATGTAGTCGGTGCAAGGAAAGTGGTCATACAAGGTTGACATGTGGATCACCAGTGCCATCAAAATCATCTTTTCCTCTACCAAAATATGGATCCTCATCAAAATCCAAAGCTCATATGGTGTCAAGCAAAAGGCAATCATCTTTAAAATACCAATCACAATTGGCTTCACCTTTTGGGACTGTTAACTTAGGTGATTTTTAAATGCAAACGTTGTATTATGTGGATTTTATGTGTGAACTTTTAACATTTTCAGTTGAATTAATGACTCAGGCAAACCATTTTGACTTAACCAACTCTTGTTATTCAGTTGTTATCACTATTAGGCATGCATTTGACTATCGCAACACGGAAATTACAATCGCAACGAGAGAATCGCAATGCGAAATGAAAATCCCAACATGAAAATCGCAATGTGAAATGAAAATCGCAACGAGAGAATCGCAATGCGAAATGAAAATCGCAATACGAAATGAAAATCGCAACGAGAGAATCGCAATGCGAAATGAAAATCGCAATGCGAAATGAAAATCGCAACGAGAGAATCGCAATGCGAAATTAAAATCGCATTGCGATTCTCCCGTTGCGATTTTCATTTCCGCATTGCGATTTTCATTTCGCATTGCGATTCTCTCGTTGCGATTTTCATTTCGCATTGCGATTTTCATTTCGCATTGCGATTGTCAATTTTGCCTTCAACATAATGCAGATTGAAATCAACAAAATCAACCATTACATTTCAATCAATTAAACAAGCACAAATAAGAATTATATTCGCATCAATTACACAAATCAACTTTTACAAATCATCTTTTACAAATCAATTAAACAATCAAAAAATAAGCAATAATTCTTATTTCCGATCATCTACTATTGAATCAACTTTTACAAATCAATTAAAAAATCAAAAAACAATCAATTAAACTATTGAATCAACTTTTGCAGCCATACATCATTTTCACGCAGTTCACTTCTGAGATTAACCTGCAGAAACCAAACATTTGCTCAAACAACACTTTCTACACATCTAAAACCTACAAACAGCAAATTATTGAATTCTAGGTACTTAACCAAACATTTTCAAACCAAAAGTATATAAACTTACCAATTGTTTATGGACATTTTTATAACGCGGATGCAGGTAGGCAGCGTCTCGTATATATCGATTTAGCCATATAATGCCGAAACCACAAGCCTACTGCAGCTCTATCTCTATCGGTGGGAGGTAGATACTTGATGCTTCCCGTCGTCAAACGCTCCATCGCCAAGCATACGAGAGGACCACAATCTCCTCTGGCTCCGCTCGTTTGTTGTGGCGCGGTCTCGTCTCTAATAACTGTAATATTGAGCTTCTTTGGCTTCTTGTTTCCAGAACGAGTCCAATAATTGATCGCATCCAAGAATTTAGCCAAATGAGAGCTCCATCCCTTAATAACATCTCTTAAATCAGCCAATGATATGTAATTTATCATGCTGTCATACACTATTGTCTTAAGGGATGGGAGCTGAAGCTCGACGAGAATCCAATGTTTACGTTCCAAAACAGGGATAAACACCTGCAATCATAAGTAATAATTCATTCATTTGCGCACTTATTTCATAAAACCTTTAAACTCAATCTAAAATAAATACTAACCTTATCGACCTCCCACCATGCAGGATAAAGTTTAGCTTGTCCATTGCCCAAATCAAATGATTCATCTCGTGCATTCTTCAAGTGAACGGCGTGAAAAGACGTCGGCATAATTGTATATCGTATATTTTTATTTTTCTTAAGTTTTCTTATTATTAGAAGACGTGTCACCCACGCATCGATATGCTGTTTTACAAAAAAAGACATATATTAGTGACTTACATAAATTTAAAAAAAAAATTAATCAAATTAAAATATAAGAAAAATATAAGACTTACCCCCACATCGAAATAGCCATTGTCTTCGACCCCTAATAATACGCCCCACCAAGACCGATCAAGCAACAAATAGATATCATCGGTGAGCTTGCATATGTCAGTGAAACACCCCTGGCTCTGCTCATGTAGATAAAAATCAACAGCGGTCTTAGCCCAAAGGGTGTTATCCAGAATTGTGTCCGGTAGTTCTTCCCTCTCCTCTTCAGATACCGGTATGGTACTGGCCGGTAACTCATACGAGAGCCAACTTGAATCCATCATGCCCGGCACGTCAGAGGGTTTCTCAAGAAGCCTACATATGACGCCATGTGAATCGGGCTCTTGAATGGTGGGAGGGACCTCTTCAATGATGACAGTGGCCTCTTGAACGGTGGGAGGGGACTCTCGAGGAATGATAGGGGGCCTCTTCAACGATAGGAGTGGACTCTTGAGGGATGATAGGCGAGTCGGGCTTCTTCTTGCGGTGTCTTCGCACTATTGGGGTGTACGGAGACTTAATAGCACGTGCACGCTGTCTGATGCGTGAACTCCGTCGTGCAAGCATAACCCGACGTAAAGCATCCACTCTATCGGGCCGCTAAATAATTAAATACAAAAATCAGTAAATAAACAGACATGATATTTAAACAGTGAAAACAAAGACAAATATGTTTCAAACTTGCATTGTATTCACCCAAGTCATTATTCTATCATAGTTCACAAAATGCATCAGATAACAAAGAAAAATATGTTTCAAACTAATACCCTGAAGTTAGTATTTGTCTTTGTTTTGTCTATTGGTTGAAGTAATGCAATCCATTCAAGTTTCAATTTGCAGAAGAAGAAATAGTTTACTTTCGCAACACGAAACTTAAAATCGCAACGCGAAATGAAAATCGCAACGACAGAATCGCAACGCGAAACCAAAATCGCAACGAAAGAATCGCAACGCGAAATGAAAATCGCAATGCGATTTTGGTTTCGCGTTGCGATCTTGTCGTTGCGATTTTGGTTTCGCGTTGCGATTTTGTCGTTGCGATTTTCATTTCGCGTTGCGATTTTGGTTTCGCGTTGCGATTTTAAGTTTCGTGTTGCGAAAGTAAACTATTTCTTCTTCTGCAAATTGAAACTTGAATGGATTGCATTACTTCAACCAAAAGACAAAACAAAGACAAATACTATTTCACAGTGTTAAAGAATACACAGTTTAGCAGAATTGGCAGCAACCGAACAAATTTACTTTCAACCAAAAGACAAAACAAAGACAAATAATATTTCACAGTGTTAAAGAATACACAGTTTAGCAGAATTGGCAGCAACCGAACAAATTTACTTTCAACCAAAAGACAAAACAAAGACAAATACTATTTCACAGTGTTAAAGAATACACAATTTAGCAGAATTGGCAGCAACCGAACAAATTTACTTTCAACCAAAAGACAAAACAAAGACAAATACTATTTCACAGTGTTAAAGAATACACAGTTTAGCAGAATTGGCAGCAACCGAACACTTTGAATTTCAACCAAAAGACAAAACAAAGACAAATACTATTTCACAGTGTTAAAGAATACACAGTTTAGCAGAATTGGCAGCAACCGAACAAATTTACTAAGCAATCTAAGTGAAATGGCTAATCTAAGTGAAATTACGAGTAAATTTATCATTAAGTTAAATATGGAAAATCTTAAACTTACCTCGTTGCGTAGAGTATGAACCTCATTCTGCAACGATACTATCATCTCACGTAGAGCGGCAACCTTACCACGTAAAGTTGACACCTCCACACGCCATGCACCATCGTTATCGTGTAGAGTACCGATCTCCTCACGCAAGGCATTGACCTCATCACGTAACTCCCTTGACTCATCCCGTTGAGGTGGAGGTGGAGAACAGGGAGATAGGAGTCGTGGCATCTTTGCCGGTCGCCTATCATGAGGTGATGGTGGAGAAGAGGCTCGATGATGTGACGGGATAGGTGATGGCTCTCGTTCTAGAGGTGTATAGTCGGGTCGATCGGGTGATGGCTCTAGGTGAGGTGATGGCTCTCGAATTGGAGGAAGTGGATGCTGCTCATCATCCGTGCCATCAAAAAAACTCTGACTAGCTTGCCACCAATCAGTGGCAAGCTCTTCCTCCGTGGGTGTCAGTCTTTGTAATGGAATGTTGGCCTCCTAAAATATAAAAACTCAAACAAAGTTAAACGTCTACTATTAATAACTTGTTTATATATTATGAAAGTATTTGTGTTAACTTACATTATTTATTGTCGCATATGGTATTAAGTCTTCCCAATCCAACAGAGTTTTCCTCTTCCAGGAAATAGCCCTGGGAATATCATTTGACGTTTTTATTGCATATGTACGCATGCTGGGGAAAGCCTCGAATATCCAAATCTACAAACAATATAATAACAAAATTAGTAATTGTTAAATAATTAATTATAATTTTAGAAACATTATATAGAAATTCTTACCTTAAAGGCCCAAACAAAGCCTGACAAAGTGTATTTGGACCCATCGCCCCGCAAACTTTTGCGGTCATCAAAGGCAGACGACAACTTAGTCCAGGTAGCTTTCCATATATATGAACCCCACGGAAACAGATTCCATGCATTCAGGTCCTCTACCAATATTATTAGCTCCCGATGAATAGGTTGTCTGGCCTCTCTGCCTAAAAAGCCGGCATACACAAGTAGTAGAAGGCATACTCGGACAACATCGACGTCATCCATCCGAGTGAAACCAGCTTTCTTATTAAACAATTTCTTCAGGTCGTCGACATGTAGGTTCGGCTTCTCCATTGACTCATCCGGAAAAACCCGGGATAACCATGATGGGCGGGCGATATGACGAGTGTACCGGCCTACATCATCGTGTCCGAATCGTAGACCAGTGATTAAGCAGAACTCCTTCCGCCCAAAACAAGTATACGCTGGTGGAAAATGAAACCATATCTCTTCCTCACCACGTTGTATACTGTCGGGTAGATTTGATGTCATGGTCTGAAGCCACAAATGGGTCAAATTAGCATCTCCACCCGGATGCTGTACTCTCAGCCATGGCCCGAAGCAGGTTTCCTCAAACAATTGTCTTTGAGCAGGTGAAAGCTTCGAAGCAATTGTAGTGGCCAGGCTGACTTTATTTCTCAAGGTCAATTGAGCCGAAAAAAATTTCTACAAAAACAATAAACATACCACGTTAGATATACCAAAAACTATAAACATAAAAAGTAGTAGTTTATTCTTGAAACTAAAATTTGCAACACTGTTTTATCTTTTGGTTGAAATGAAAATCGCAACGAGAGAATCGCAACGCGAAATGAAAATCGCAACGCGAAATGAAAATCGCAACGAGAGAATCGCAACGCGAAATTAAAATCGCAATGCGATTTTGGTTTCGCGTTGCGATTCTTTCGTTGCGATTTTCATTTCGCGTTGCGATTCTCTCGTTGCGATTTTCATTTCTCTCGTTGCGACAGTCATTCTCTCGTTGCGATTTTCATTTATCTCGTTGCGACTCTTCTGCAAATTGAAACTTGAATGGATTGCATTACTTCAACCAAAAGACAGAACAAAGACAAAGACAAATACTAACTTGAAAATCGCAACGAGAGAATAGCAACGCGAAATGAAAATCGCAACGACAGAATCGTAACGCGAAATGAAATCTAAGTGAAATGGTTAATCTATTATTGAAATGACCAGTAAACTTATCATCAGTTTCAATATGAAAACCTACAATAATGCAAACATTTCAAAATAAAAATAATTAAAAAAACTAACCCTCGGAGGTTGATTTTCCATTTCTGAATATTGTGAGGGATTTCTGACCGTGAATGGTTGTGAGGGATTTCGCCGGAGATGGGGACGGAAATCTTCGGAGATGGGGACGGATTTCTTCGCCGTAGAGAGTGAGAGATGGAGATGGGACTCAGTTGTGATTTTAGGTTTTAGGTTATGAGTTGCGATTACGGGATTTTGTCTTAATATTCGTTTTTGTAATTTGAAAATAAAATACGCGTAGCGATTATAATGGCGCTTTAAATATCGCGTTGCGATTTACGGATACGCGTTGCGATTTTATGTATTATCGTTGCGATTTACGGATACGCGTTGCGATTTACGGATACACGTTGCGATTTACGGATACGCGTTGCGATTTATGTGTTCGCGTTGCGATTTTCATATTCGCGTTGCGATTTTGGAAAATCGCAATGCGAATTTGTACTATCGCATTGCGATTTTCAAGAATCGCGTTGCGATTTTGGAAACTGATTTGCGATTCTGGGGATCGCGTTGCGATTTTTATTTCGCGTTGCGATTTTGTTGGTCATTTTGGCAAATCCAAAAAAAGTTGGTTAAAATCGTATATTATAACTTTTTTTTGGTCACTGAGGCGATTTTCTCTTTATTTAATTAGAAGTTGGCATCAGTCGAAACTACATCAACAGTACTTGTGGAACATCCCTTACGAAATAAATAGTAGAAGACGACATAGCCGCATGGTTTGCTAACACATGAGCAGCCTCATTGGCTTCTCGGTGAACAAATCGGATCGAAATGTGAGGATTCGAATCTAGCGATTGTCTCACCTCACGGGGGTGGAAATGAAACACTGAACGATCGGACTGGGGATGCTCTAATTGGAGGACAACATTCCGAGCATCACTCTCCACTTCTACTGTTGGCAGCTCTAAATCTACTTCCATTCGGACATAATAAAGTGCAAGGCCACAACAAGATTAGAAACCCGATAGCCCGGTGAAGGAACCCCCCCCCCACACACACACACACACCACGACCACAAAACAATCTGCAATAACACGTCCAGATGAATCACGCAGAATGATACCATAGCTGGTGTAGCAGGATTTGCAGGGACAGCTCTGTCAACATTGATCTTATACTCTCCGGCCGGAGGCTTCATCCAACGATGAGGTTGCAACAATGAGTTTTGTTGGGCAGTCAAAGAAGCTACTGCAGTTGCATATGCTGATTGGAGTGCCTGACCAGAAACAATAAGCTGCCACCCCGGGAGGAGTTGTCCTTCATGGAAGAAAAAGTTAAGACGATTCCAAACCTTCCACAGAAAGATCAGAAGGGCAATGAAGTGAGGGACTGACAACAAACCCATCATATTCTGTAACCATGCACCAAAGGATGGGAAGGCAATGGAATCGTCCATCACTATGTAGCCTGCCACTACTAAAATGGGTTGAACCGTACTACAATCCCTTAAGGCATGGGACACTGTCTTGCCCAGATTTCCACATAGACAACATCGGCCATCCAAAGCACCAAAGTGAGAGAGACGACAGACAACATGGAGAGCCTCATACGCGGCCCTCCAACAAAACATGTTAACCTGTGGGAGAGTTTGCCCAACATCGCAATGTTAAAAGTCTGAAAGTCATGAAATCCAAGGCCACCCAATCATTTCGGCCGGCACAGTGTTTGCCAAGCAACAAGAGCCCATCTTCGTGCGGAAGAATCGCCCGACCACCAATAATCTCCAAGACATGAAGTTAGATCTGTCAGCACCCTATTTGGTTGACCAACATCTTTAATATTATTTTAGAGACTGCCAAGATGCCAGAGGAGTGGAGAGAGTCTATGGTGATATCAATCTATAAGAATAAAGGAGATCTCCAACATTGTGGTAACTGCAGAGGTATTAAACTAGTCAGTCATACCATGAAGCTATGGGAAAAGGTGATAGAGGCTAGGTTGAGACAGGTTACTAGGGTTTCGAAAAATCAATTTGGCTTTATATCAGGCAGATCTACTACGGAGGCGATTCATCTACTTCGACGGCTTATGGAGAAATATAGGGAAAAAATAGGGATCTTCACATGGCGTTCACTGACCTTGAGAAGACGTATGATAGCGTACCCCGCGATACGATCTGGAAGGCCTTGGAAACGAAACGGATCCCAACTGCTTATATACGGGCGATTCGTGATATGTACTATAGATCTACTACATACGTCAGAACTACAGTTGGCGACACCGAGGCATTCTCGGTGGAAATCGGACTCCACCAGGGGTCGGCTCTTAGCCCTTACATCTTCACCTTGATTATGGATGACATCTATTGTACGACACCAGACAGTGTTCCATGGTGTATGCTTTTCGCTAACGACATTGTCCTAGTTGCTGAAATAAAAAATGAGCTGAATAGTAGACTGACTACCTGGAACAGTGCTTTGGAAGAAAAATGTCTAAGGATCAATATTGAAAAGACAGAATATTTATGTTCAAACTTCAGTGGGAACCAAAACGATGTAGATGTAGAAGTATGCATCGAAGGAAACGTTCTCCCCTCAAAGGATTGTTTCAAGTACCAAGGGTCTATGATAGATAAAGATGGGGGTGTAGATGATGACGTTACACACCGTATAAAGGCGAGATGGCTAAAGTGGAGGGCTGCTACTGGAGTTTTGTGTGACAAGAATGTGCCTCTAAAACTTAAGAGAAAATTTTATAGAATGACAATAAGACGAGCGTTGCTGTATGGATCAGAATGTTGGGTAATCAAAAAGGATCACGTAAGGAGGATAGAGGTCGTAGAAATGAGAATGCTTCGATGGGCATGTGGTAGAACTCTGTGGGACATGACACCAAACTCTGCAATTAGGATGTCCTTGGGGGTGGTGCCTGTATTCGAAAAATTGAGGGAGGGGAGACTACGGTGGTTTGGGCATGTTCTTAGGCTACAACCGTCGGATGTAGTCAGGGGGTAGAGTGGATTATAGCCGATGGTGCCAGAAGGAGAGAACGATCAAGGAGGAAGTGGGTAGACTGCTTGAGATCTGATTTGAAGGATCTAGCCCTTACCAAGGATGTGACCTCTGACAGGAAAATATAGAAACTTAAGACCAGGGTAGGCGAGTAGTGTGGTTCACAGCCATAGGGTGTAGCATCTCTGTCTTCTTTTTAATGTCTTTGTAGTAATTTCCATGACTTCTACTTTTTATACGTTTCTGTCATTTGGAATTTATGAAGGTTTAAATCTAGGGTAGCGGAGTAGTGTTGCGGAGTAGTGTTGCCTTAGTTTAGGTTTTAACCTATTTGACTTTATTCCTTCTCGTAGCTTGCTATCGCTGACTACTATGTATCCTTCTCTTCATGTTTCCTCTTTTTAAATTTAGCCGAGACTTACGTTTCTGTCTATATGCAGAGATTTTTACGCATTGATTTATTTGCAGGGATTACTTCCCATTACAGACGTGCATATGAAGACTGCATATGAAGATTGTTCAACTATGTATTTATTTATTTATACATGCATTGAATTTTATTTTTATTTTTAATTTTCTAACTGTCGGAGGTATTCCATGAAAGCTGCTCTCAACCTGGCGTTGGAAGGAACCTACTACCCTACCTCTCTTTTACTTCATTGCATATGAGAATTAGGGTTTTGTTGTTGTTGTAGCATCCCATCGCATAAGTTGGAAGAACCTGGCCAATGGCTTTGACGTAGATGGCCCGTCCACCGTATGAAATCAGATTTTGGACAGTTTTACTTTTAAATAATAACAAATGATATCTCAGAAAAGTAGAGAAGGTTTTGGACACATAAATGAAAAGAAAATATAATTTGAACATGAAATTTTCAATTAATCTTTTTTTCAAATCTTTGTAAATACTGATGCCACGCCAAAAGAGACAATTGGCTTCATCTATAGTGAAGGCCCACCTTTGAGCAATTATTACTGCTGAAGGGACTACATTTTGAGAATAATAAGAATTTTTCTTTTTAATCATCTAAAGCAGTTGGGGAAAACCTGCCTTTGTTTATGTATTTGGTAAACCGAACTTGAGTCAATCTCTATCCCATGTTATGACACCGCACGGGGACAACCGGGAAGGAACTGATAAAAGGCAGTGGAGGTTTGGAAAATATTAGGGTTAACTACTTGATTGATTACATATATTTATATTTTTGTTTATTTTTTCGATTTTAAAAAACATAATATATGATCACTTTTATTTTTATTTAATTAAAATAAAGTTACTTTCACTTTTATTTAATAAAGATGTAATCACTACGGATTAACTATAATTAATAATTAACAACTTAGGTGATGTGATATTTTGATATAATCACATTTGATCTAAGTTATTTACATATTTTCTTAATTTAGTCATACTCTTAATAAATTAAATCATCCAATCGAACGATTCCACATGTGACTGGTGTCACATGTAATGCCACATGTCACCATTCAATTGGAAGATTTAGGTTTATTATAATTTAATATATTTTTTAATAAGATTTATTTAATAAGTTAATATAAAATATATTTTTAAGTTAATATATATAAATATTATGAATTTAAGTTAAATATTTATACATCAATATACAAAATACATACATCATTTTATCTATTTTAGATCACGCGTGGATCTTCACTCAATGATTGGGTACATGATCAGAGGATTAAATTTATTTTTATTTATTAAAAATATGATTAAATTGAGAGAATATATAAATAACAAAGATCAAATGTGTGATTATATCAAAATATTTAACGACAATCAACTCGTAGTGACCACATCTTAATTAAATAAAAACAAAAGTGACCATATATTATATTTGAAAAAGTGAACAAAATATGAATACAAGTGATTAATTGTGTAGTTAACCCAAAAAATATCAAGGCTACAAAGGATCGTCTCCAATCATAGAATTCCTAGGAATGTATATTACCATATCTTCTGGGACTGTGGATTCAAGCAAGATTTCGATGCAGTATGGAGAAACCGCATACAACTTCAACTATTGGCAAGAGCCACCCAAAGGGCTGGTCAACCAACTCAAGGGCAAGTCACTTGAAACAGTTTTTTTTTCTAGACTATTAGAATGGCTTTCAATTACATCATTTGGTAGGAAAGAAACAAAAAGGCTCATAGTCTCCCCACTAGAAAGGGGCAGTTCTTAGCAGACTCATCACTGATATAAGTTGACACACAAATTTCAGGAAATGTAAATAGGCAGTGTACAGACCATCTACATTCTCTTATTGGTTTGATAGCTACATATCAGTTCAGTTTTCTTTCAAAGCACACTTAACTTACTTGGATAAATGAAATTCTTTACCTATCCAACAAA
The DNA here is from genome assembly GCF_006381635.1 of Hibiscus syriacus. Lineage (NCBI taxonomy): Eukaryota > Viridiplantae > Streptophyta > Magnoliopsida > Malvales > Malvaceae > Hibiscus > Hibiscus syriacus. Next base: position 254,602 of record NW_024062764.1, read on the forward strand.
GGAACACCAAAAAGTAGGGGGAAAAACCATAACCGGGGGGGGGATTCATTGCAACATACTTTTGAACCACACTAACAAACTTCTTCAGTGAATTATTGTGTTTACCTCGTGTAATCATCCTGCTTTCGAATCAGGTTTCGTGCTACTTTTGGTCTCTGATTTTGCATCCCCTCTCGTTTGAGTAACTTGGGTGCTTCTTGCCTCACCTGAACAACATCCACCACCATCATGGTGATGGTGGTGGTGGTGGTGGTGGTGACCATGTTGATGACTCGGCTTTGCCTTGAATTGCTTCCGCATGTCATATGCATCCTCCCCATCAGCATAGTATTTGGCCTCAATATCATGAATCTTATATCCCAAAGTCTGGGTATACAGATTAAACGCTGCCCTGTTACTCTTCCTCACATGTAAAGACACATACTCTGCTCCAAAAGCCTGCATCTCTTTGTATATTAGGAATAACAACAGGGACTAAAACGGGAAATTGTAAATAAACCCCTTTAAAAATCATAAAATTATTAAGTTAATACATGGTAAAATTGCATCCTCCCCACTCAATCGACTAGGAAAAGTCGAATTTTTCAACTGGATTTAGTGTAAGAAACTCTATTCGCAATTGCATAAACTCCACTCGACTCATAAATAGTTGACTCATATATATTTCAAATTCAAGTTAAGTTATAAAATAGAACTCTAATAAGTCAAAATTTTTAATTACTAGTGAATTGATTTTCAAGATTAAGTATCTTAACTCAGTATAATATGAAAGAAATATATTTGTATATTGTATACCACTATAGAAAGTTGTTTAAATTAGAATTATATAATATCATAACAATATAAATATTTATAATTAAATTTAAACATAAACTAAAACTACTCGAATTGACTCAAAATTTTATAAATTCAACTCAAAAAATTTCAAACAAAGTTTGAATTATAAAATATAATTCTAGACTCAAATATTTTAACAAAAATTGACTCGAATCCATCAAATGCTCAACCATACCTCCCATACTAAATCATAAAATATCAGCCTTCGCCCCTGAATGACAATGTAAACGTCTTCTGATCAATGGTCCCGAGAAAAAATATTTCTTTTCATCACAATAGTAAACCCTATCTAATTTACGGGTGATATTTATTAAACGATGAAAGGAAAGAGATAAGGGAAAGACCTGTTCCATAGCGGCTTGGGCGGCGCTCATGAGCTTAGTTGCGAGGCCGAGCTTGCGGTGGGTGCGGAGGACGGCGAGGGAGGTGATGTGGCCGTGGCACTCGTTGCTTTCTTCATCCATCTTGGCGAGAACGTAGCCGACGATGCGTCCGTTGTAGTCTTCGGCGACGTAAAGGAGCTGAGGCCAGGAGAGGATGTGGTACAAATAGTATTTCATCTGGTAATTCTCGGGAAGGCAAAGCAGGTTGCAAGCTTGCATCGCCAAAAGGTCATCCATGGTTGCCTTGCGTATGCAAACCATTGTTGCTTCTTTCCGCTGGATTTTTTATCTTCTTGCCCGATGGAATTATTTGGGACCTAGGGTTTTCGAGTTAGTTCCTGCTTGGAATTGGATGGCATTGCTTAACCAGCTTTAATTCATCGTTTAGGGTTTTGGGCTTGGATTTTTCAAGTCATATATAGCCCGACTTTATGGTAAAATTAACCCAATAGACTAGACGGGTAAAAAAATTAACATATTAGATTATTTCTAAAATCAATTTAGGATCTACTATATTTGTTATAATAATTTATAATTCATCGAACTGATGAGTTTAAATAAAAAATTATTTTGATAAACTCATCGTATAGATGTGACGAATTTCTCTAATATTTATCGTAGATCCCAAATAATTTTAAAGATGAGTTGCATTAATATTTTCACCCCGACTAGCTTATTGTACCAATTTTTCCCCGATTCTATGTTCCAAGCTTAGCCCAATCAATTTTATATTTTTTTAATCCTTCACTTGATTTGACTTGTGTGTAGAGAAACTTCTCCATAGTTTTTAAGGTTAAAAGGTGGGCAAATAGGTATTTCAGTTCAGGTTATTTTGGTTTAGGTTATTTTGGTGTATACTTAATTCAGGTCAGTCTTGAATTGGGTTGGATCATTTCGAGTTTCGGTTTTATTCAAGTTTATAGCAAGTAAGATCAATACAAGTATCAGGTCGGGTCAATATCGAATCAGTTGATTTTAGGTCGGATCAAATCGGATCGGTTGATTTTTGGGTCGGATCAATTAATATTCGATCATTTATTTTTGGTTCGGGTCAACATTAGATCTTCAGATCAATTCAAGTTAAGTTGGATATAAGTCAAATCAAGTATATATGAAATTATTGATATTGTTTTGTAAAAAAACGTGTCCATTTTTTTTACAAAATCTTATCATTTGTGTTCAATTTCATTCAAATTCAATTATTCTTTACGGATTATAATTTAATTCAAACTCAAACTATAAGATATGTTAGAGTTTTTGATTTTTTATTGACCAAAACTAAAAAGTTTATGGTACAATCTATTTGATTAAAAAATTAATTATCAATTTTATTATCAATTAAAATTTTAAATTAAATACTTAACATTTAATTATAAATATAATATTTTTATTAAACTTAAAAGTAATAATATACTATTTATGTTTGAGTAAATATTATTCTAAATATATTTATAAATGATATTATATTATTATATCATCGATAATATTTTAAGTTTAAATAATAAAAGAATAATATCTTTATATTATAAAAATAAGTTATTTGTGTAGTATAAAACAAATTATTTTTATATTAAATTTAAATAATTGTATTTTTTTCATATACAAAAAATGAAATTTCTTGTAGTGAGTTTTGAAAAGTTATTTTAGTAGTTCCAAAGTAAAATATAATAATCCATTTCAACCATCATTTAACCTATTTTTTTTTCAAACATATAATAGTTTAACTTGCCTAATGATTTTATTAACAAGAGATGTGATCAATATATACAAATAATTTAGGATAAAATTGAAATATGCAAATAGTTTGGGGACCAGTTTAGGATGAAGATCATAACTTGAGGATGAAAATAAAATGTTTAAAAGTTTGAGGACTAATTTAGAATAATAGTCATATTTTAAGGATGAAATTGAAATGTTTAAAAGTATAGGGACTAATTTGAAATGAAGGTGATAAATTGGGGTTATATGATGCAATTAACTCATTAGTGATTCATAATTTGATTTAAATATATTGAAAACCAATCTAATAAGTTATTTTAGTATTTTTATACATTTTAACTCAATTATCTAGTTAAAATCATATCAATGTTCGGTTCAAATCGGATTTAGATAAATTAAATTCAAGTTATTTTCGGCTCAGGTTATTTTCGGTTCAAATTGATTCTAATTCGGATTATTATGGACTAATTGAAAAAATATAGATAAAGAGGTATTATAACAATTATCCATGTATACATAAAAGTTAATTATATTATTACTTGGGTCGGGGCAAATCAAATGTTTTTCACTCTAAACTTGACTTTGATTCGACATAATCTTATCCTTCAAAAAATATCCAGCATGACTCGACTTGAACCCAATATTTTTCCTAAAAAAACGATCTTATAAGAATAGGTTGAGTTAAAACTCGTCAAAATCAAAAAGAGTGTTTATTTCTCAGTTTTAATCGAATTAACCAACTAAACCCAATTAGTTTGGTTAAAACAGTTGATCGCTAAATTAATTCAGTTTGGGAAACGGTTAATTTTTTTAATATTTGGTTAATAGTTAATTCAGCTTGAATCGAATAATTAACCAAAAAGTATTAAATATTAAATATATATTAAATACACATTTTAAGCTCAAAATCATTAAAAATTAATCTTCAATCATTTTAACCACACTAAACTCACTAAATTATCACGTCTTAATTAAGATTTAATTCAAATAAAAATACCACTAATAAAGTCAAATTAAACTATATATATAATTCAGTTAATTCGATCATTGACTGAATTAACTAAATTTTGTCTGGTTCGCTTAGTATTTTCAAAAACAAGTATAGTTCAATTAACGATAAAAAATTAATTAATTTAGTTAATGAGAATTTGATTTGATCGGTAAGTAAATTAATTGTTTACACACCCATAAATTCAGATCAAATAAGCATAACTAATTTTGTCCTCGAAACAAAATCCAAACTAACTCGACTCTAAACTAAATTAAGACTCTTTTAATTAGTAAGCATCGAAAAATCTCTCAAAATAACTCCCATGAGTTGGCTTGGTGTGAACCTCGGCACCTATAAACTGCCTCTTCTTTCTCTTATACTTTTTCTTAAAATTTAATTTTGTGCACGTGCTTATTTCATTTATGTATGGTATAATTATTAATATTTATATTTGATTATCATATATCTTAAAATAAGATATATGTTTATTTATATTTTATTTTTCATTAATAAATAAAATTTTAATTGTTTATAAATGTATTCATGTATCTTTTATAAATATATTTATTTAATATTCATTATTAAATTCATTTAATCAAAAAACATAAAAAAAATTTAAAATTCGTAACAAACACAAACTATACAAAATGAACTTAAAAAACAAACTAACTAAATATAAATAAAATTAATTTGTTTTAAGTTCATTTTCGGATAAACTACACGGATGGTCACTGATGAATGATGATTGAATAAGTTTTTGTTTTTCCCACTAAACTTTTAAAAGTTACAAATTGGTTACTAATATTATCAATTTGTAACAAAATAGTCACTCGACGTTAAAATTGAGTTGGACTGCTAAACACTTACGTGGACCGTTGACCACCATGTTGGAGTCTCTGTTGACCGACTCTTCAACTAATACAATTTATTGAAAATAACACCCCTTCCTTCTTCCTTTCGCCTGAGAAAGAATCGGTTTGAGAGAAAACTTGGTGAGAAAAAGAGAAAATTGTGAGGGAAAAAAAAAACCTAGGGTATGAGTGAATAAGAGAAAAGAAAATCAAGGATTACTTGGAATATTAGCTCGAGTAATAGACATTTGATATGTTCTTTTACTTTCTTTATAATTCCTTTAAAGTAATAAAGGCTAATGCTTTGTCTCTCATATGTCCTTTGGATCAATTCTGTGTGGATCTTACAGCTCGTGTTAGTGAAGAATTCATTGATCCTATTATTGGCAGGGAGAATGAAGTTCAAATAACCATTCAGATATTTGTCGCAAGAGCAAGAATAATCCTATTCTTCTTGGTGGGAGTGGTGTTGGTAAAACAACCATTGCTGAAGGACTTGCAATCAAGATTGCTCAGGCAGAAATCTCGACATTTTTGTTGGCCTGTCTCTTCACCGGTCTTGATGTTCTAGATAGTATAATTAGTTTCGTTTTATTCCATCTGTATGCTAGTGGTCATACTTCTCGTAATGTTGTATCTCAAATAATAATGATTTTTTGGCTTTTTTTTATGCAGAATAAAAGAATAATGTCCTTGGACATGGACTGTTGATGTCTGGTGCAAAGGAGAGAGGAGAACTAGAGGTATGTGTTACTGCTTTACTAAACGAGACAATAAAACCAGGTACCTGCTATGCTGAATTGCTTTTTGGGACTGAAGTGTGAATTTTGCTATTGCTCATACTTTATGTACTCGTTCGGCAGGTGATGTCATTCTTTTTATCGATGAGATCCATACGCTTGTTGGATCAAAGTACAGTTGGCCGAGGAAATAAGGGTTTGACCTTAATATTTCCAATCTTTTAAAGTCTGCAATTGGGAGGGGTGAATTACATGTAAACATTTCTCAGGGTCATTTATGCAGAAAATCTGAAATGCCAAATTTTTTTACATGTTGTTTATCGTAATCTCTTGAAGATGACAGTTTGGGTAATAAAATCAAGGATTTAGTTTGAACGAAAACATTCCAACCAATTTATTTGATATTATTTTGAACCCTAAATTTCTTCCTTCTTCCATTCGTTCGAGAAAGAATCAGTTTGAGAGAAAACTTAGTGAGAAAAAGAAATATATTAGAAAAAGGGAGAAAACCAATGATCTTAGTGATTAAGAGAGAAAAAAAATGATGAATACTTGATTTAAGAGAAGGTTTATCGGAAGAAAAGGAGAAAATCTAGGGTCCAGCGTGTGGTTAATGGTCCATGTAAGTGTTTAACGATCCAACTCAGCTTTTCGTCACTGAGGCTACAGGGTGTTAATGTTGAGTGACCATTTTGTTACAAATCGATAACGTTAGTGACTAATTTGTAACTTTTGAAAGTTTAATGAGGAAAACAAAAACTAACTCAAACATTAGTGACCATTCATATAGTTTACCTTATTATTTAGGGTAAATTACACGTTTAGTACATTAACTAATATTTTTGTTCCATTTTGGTATCCAAACTTTATTTTGTTTTAAACCATGCCTAACGTTTAATTTAGATTTCATTTTGGTGCCCCGTCGTTACAAACTTAACGGTGATGTTGATGTGTTATCGTAAGGTAATGTCGCGTCATTGGTGAAAAAATAAAAAAAAATGACACGTCAGCCGTTCTGTTAATTTTTAACAACAAGGTACCAAATTGAAACCTAAACTAAACGTGATTTTGAAACAAAATAAAGTTTTGGTACCAAAATAGAACAAAAGTAATAGTTTAAGTACTAAAGATGTAGTTCACCCTTTTATTTATAACCTAATCACGTAAGAATGTCGTTTAAGAATAACATTCGATGGTGATGAAACAAACTTTAGCTTTGAGATCATATTCAACGTCTAACTTAAGTTGATAATGGAAAAAGCCACTCAAACTTGTTTATGAAAAGAAATCAAAGAAGAGAAGAGGCGCACCATGATGCGCTTAGAAGTCAAGCACCGTAAATACATCAGGAGGTGTTCTTTATTAATCAGTCCAACCAAATTACCCAAAATTTATTAATCGAAATATCAACACCCTATCTTTACCTTTCGTTTTCTTTATGTTTTCCTTTCGAAGGTTCTTCCCTTGCTCCGCACGTCAAGTAAAGGCACAAATGAAGATTGATGGGAACTTTAAGGCAGACGCTTGGAACCTACTCTTATTCTTTACACCTTTTCAAGGTTTTTTTAACCAAAAAATCACCCTATTAAAATAATACTACCTATCAAACATCGGTTCCTAACTATTTGCCGATCTAACACCTTTTTTTCAAGAGAGATAAGGAGGCGCACGGCAGGAGATGCGCCTTAGCTGAGAGGAGGGAAGGCGCGTCGCATGAAACGCTCCTTTCATGGAGTTTTATGAATGACCCGTCCTAGGGAACACGCCTCCCATGCCTATGGTTTTAGGTTTAGGGTTTTATATTAAAGCATCTTTAGGTTTTTAGTGGTTTGGCGTATTATATTTGTATGATTTAGGGTTAAAATTGATTGTATGTTACAATGTTTGTGTTTTTAAAGCAGGGTAGGGTTAAAGTTGATTGTATGTTAGATTGTAAGAAATAAACGCTAAAAGTTTAATTGAAAAAATTTATAGATATACGAAATGGTCATCTTGTAAAATAAACAAGCTGAAATCACATTAATTGAAACTAAAAGAAAATGAAATAACATAAGTTGAAACATTAGAAAATATGATTACATGAGTGGTAGCCAACAAATACATGATGATTAAAGAGATATACATATTTTCCTATTGTGTATGGGGTTTTTGCAATGGCCACATCTTAAGTTTTGTCTTGACGTCTCTCGAATATCCATATCACAATGAATTCGAGTGGATTTTGGACGACCTGACTTCTTTAATAAGTTCAGATTTGGTATAATAGGAAGTCAATTTTGAACCTTATTTGGGTCATTGTCATTACCTATAGGGGGAAACTTATATTCATATCCTTGAATACTTGTGAAAGTTTGTATACGGGATCTATATAACGCTTATAGTCTTGACGAGAAAATGAGCAAACTGCTATGACATGGGAGCATGGATACTTCAAAGCTTGAAAAAACCCACAGTCACAACATCTATCTCGTATATTAACTATGAAAGAGTTAGATTCAATACCTTGCAAAGGTCGTGACATTTTTGTGACCCGAAATAATTCTTGGGTTTGAGAAAAGCTTATTACGAACATGATGTTTGATGCTGCAACCTTTTGCTGCAGATCTGCTACTAATCGTGGGTGATAAATATGACCGTTTTGCATCCAAGTAAGAGCTTGTCCCCCGAGCTTGGCAAAAAGTTAACCAAAATAAAAATACGTCGTTTTAGCCAAAGCAATTATTGGTAAATGGCGGGCCCTATTTAAGGTTGAATTGATTGCCTCAGCCAAGTTGGTTGTCATATGTCTATATCGATATCCACCATCGTATTCGTTTGTCTACTTTTCTTTGTTGATTTCACTGATGTAATTGTATCCGTGTTCATTTTTTCCTCACAATTCTTGAAGCATAACCTCAAACGTTTGTAACCTAAGCGAAAAAAGTAGTTAGTATAAAAAATGAAAATGAGTGAGAAATGAAATTCAGAAATATGTAACATACTCATGGGTATAATTAATTATCGTTCATCATTCTTCTTATATATGCCATGATAGTTTGCAGCAATATGTTGGATACAGAGATGATGTTGGATGTGTAGGGGTTTCCACATTGGACCCAAAGTGTCCATTGTTACTTTGATCTCAACTCCTCGGTCTAAAATGATACAAATACGTACCTCGTGATAACATGTAATAGTAGATTTCTCAGGAAAAAAACATAAGAATATGTATCTTCTCCTTCAACAAGGGAAAAGGTAACGGGGAAGAATGTTGCGATTACCGTCATGGACAACTGCCAATAATAAAACTTGCATATATTTTCCATACAAGAATGTACCATCAATTTGGACAATGGGTTTACAATATTTCGTTGCATTAATGCATTATGGGTAAGTCCAAAAAAATATGGTACAATATGCATCGATCTCAAAGAACTCGATCATTCTGGTAGACAAGGCAAGTTTCAAACTCAACTACTGTCCCAGGATTCAGTCGTTGAACCATATTAAACCAACTGGATAATTCGTTGTAAGATGAATCTCATTCACCGTGTAGTTTTATAATGGCATTCTATTTTGACTTCCATGCTTTTTTGTAGGAGACGGTATACCCATATTGAGATTGTATTATAGAAATCAACACTACAATAGGTATGTAGAAGCTTGCTCTGACCAAGGGCATGGTGTCTTGGCAAATCACGCTAGAGTCCAAGTTTGGATGGTCCTGGTTGATCCCTTGTGCACAACATGTATGATGATCGTGTATTTTATTAGTCCCATCTACCAGTATTCTTCTTCTTTGAAACACGAACCATCCAGCTATAACCATTATCACGTTAGACACAATAACATACATACTTTTTGGTGGTAGATCGATCGACTCTGGACTGAACTGAATTACGAATATTGTAATTTAATTGTCATCATTGCTTCTTCTTTAGATGTGAACTCCATTCCACGATATAAATCACCATCATTAACTAATAAATGCCTCTTATAGTCTCCAAGATGAGGCATATCAGGAAATTATGGCATGTACATCGCATCACAGTTAGCTTCATACATGTGTGCTGGAGGTTCGTATCATACCATATTTGTAGGAACTTTATTGTATCATCATCAGAGTCTATGTTGAATTTCGGTGACTTGGGTTCAAGGAATAATCTAATTTCAGCACTATATGCTCCGAACTCACGAAGAGGTTCTTCTGAAGGAGATAGGGGTTCTTCTGTGACTCTTATGTTTAGTTCGAACAAGTTCATAGATGAATGTCTTCCTCTGGAACTTAAAGAGATGTCACCATATGGGTTATGAATTGAGTGTTATGTGTAAGACATTGCCATATTAAGGTCGAAGGTGCTGGCAGATGAATGTCTCTCCCTGGAATTGGAAGGCATCTCCATATCGAGGTTGAAAAAAATGGCAGATGAATGTATTCCCCTGGAACTTGATGGTATGCTAAAAGAAGATGGGTTAGCCACTAACAACATGAAATCATTACAGATTGTTTGAGTTGGTCTGTCAACTTGATCAACTGGTTCAGGCAAGCCATAGTGGGAGGATAGGGACATACCCTGAACTACATGCACGTCAAAAAAAGTGGCATACATTTCTGTAATAGAGTTAAAATTTTGACTGGAATCATCAACCATCATAATAACATTGTCGTCGTTTGAGAGATTGAACGATGTATATGTTAATGGAAAATTTTCAGTCAGAAATCTACACTGAAGTGTAACTAGTCTTCTATTGTTTCCAATATGAGTCTTCCTTGAGATTTTTTTGATTAAATCATTAGAAGTGATGTTTCTCCTGAAGGATAGAAGGATATAATGATCTGATCAAAAAACAAACCCGTATTCATTTTCCCTAATTTCTTGATCATAGTAAACAAAAGCTGAAATAGAAGCCATTTTCTTAGTTTGAGAGTTTCAAAGTTTGAACGTTTGAGAGTTTGAGATTTCAAAGATACAAAGTTTTAGAATTGAAGAGTTTAAGATATTGAGGGTTGGGGAATAATTCATGTCAATTATGTGAAATGACATAGATTCTCTGAATAATAATGGAAAATGCCTCCCCTAGAATGCGTCTTTCATTTCGAATGGGATGGAACACTATGATATGATAGAGATTCTCTGAATAATAATGGAAAACGCTTCCCTGAACATGTCTTTCAATTCGGATGGGATGAAACATTATGACATGGCAGAGATTCTCTGAATAATAATGGAAAACGGTTCCCCTAGAACACGCCATTCATTTCGAATGGGATAGAACACTATGACATGATAGAGATTTTCTGAATAATAATGGAAAATGCTTCCCCTGGAACGCGCCTTTCATTTTGGATAGGATGGAACACTATGGCACGGCAGAGATTCTCTGAATAATAATGGAAAACGATTCCCATGGAATGCACCTTTCATTTGGGATGAGATGGAACACTATGATATGACATATATTCTCTAAATAATAATGGAAAACAATTCCCCTTGAACGCACCATTCATTTCGGATGGGATGAAACATTATGGCATGGCAGATATTCTTTGAATAATAATGGAAAACACTATGACATGTCAGAGATTCTCTGAAAATAGGGAAAACGCTTCCATTGAAATACACCTTTCTTTTTCTTTAGATTTTATTTTATCCAGCTTCAGACACTATATATATATGAGAGATAAAGCAAATGGTCCTCAGTGCTTTTCCTTCCGTGTACCTTTCTGATTATATTATCTATCATTTTCATATACTTTTCTATCATTTTCAATGGCAGCTAAAAATTCATTATCTTATCTCCCAAATGATATATTAGCTAAGATTTTACGTTGCACTACTTCTAATTCTATTGAGGACTTTCTTCACATTCGTTTAACTTGTTGGGACTTTTTCTTGGCATCAAATTACATATTCATATTTGCAAATGTTTAACTCTATCGGTATGCCTTGAAACCTTTGGATCATTCTGAATGGCTGCTCGTACGAAATTTTTCTCAGTTTCGTACATCAAAAAGATTCCTCAAACATATTGTTCATGTGATGGCACGTTTAGGGGTTGCTTTTATTGTTTCTGGAATCGTGAAAGCAATATTGTAATGGATTTTGTTCTTAGTAGGACTAATTAAATTCAATATGAGATTTGTTATAGATATGAACTATGAAAATAAAAAACCATAAACATTACATTAAACAACAAACTATTAAACATGACATGAAGCATACCAAACCAATGAACTAGAAATACCACACATCTTTCATAGACCTTAAACATCATAAAAAACTTACTTTATATAAATACAGAATAACGAAACAAAATAAGAGGTAAAAACCAATTAAGAGGAAAAATCTTACTTCATATAAATATATAATAAAAAAATAAGAGGCAAATACATAACAAACAAACAATAAATAAAAAGATTGCCATGGTTGTCAGATTCATCGATGTCTCATGGCATGTGTTTCACATAGTGGTGGTCATCTACTTCTGGGAGGGTTTATTCTTATATGTTGCTCATTGTCGTCGTCAACATCCTCCTCCTCGCAATTATCATCCTCATCCTCCTCGTCATTATCGTCCTTATCCTTATCCACGTCATCCTCATCGTCATCATCACTCAACAATATTGTCTCGATAAGTGTTGAATATCGATGTATGATCTCTTTAGAATAAGAATCATGGAGATGTATGACTGACGATCCCATCACTCACTGAGAATTGCGAAAATTGTAAAAAATCGGACATCAATGTCTACGACGCATATTGCGGTTAAGGTGTTTGTGGTGGAGGACCACTCGCAAGATAATTCACGTAAGAACTAAATGTCGGATCTGTAAGCATAGTTGAAAAATATCCTTTAATGGGTGTTATAAAACCATGCAGGCTTTATGAGTAGCCATATGGTGGTGCCATCTGAATCGACAGATATGTAATCTGGACTTACGGATGTGGCCTTTGAACCAGCTATGGTGGAGTCTGAAAGTTAAGTAGTGTCCCCATGTAAATTAGAGGGTTCGGTATGTAAACCTATGTCATTGGCTGCTGGTGTGATGGCTCCATTGTCATAGCTGAGGATGACCCGAACGCACTGCCTCTTCATCTAGTAGTGGGGGAACGATGTTTTAACGTTAGATGTTTTTTCGGCGACGATGAATTGCCACCCCTCATGCTTCTGCTGAAAGTAAGAATGGCTTCCTGTTTGCATTGAACCATTCAATATAACAATCTAAAATCATCGAACTAGTTTTTATTATATATTATCGCTGAAGCAAGCGTTTGTTTCGGTTCTCCCACTTCGCCAACCAATATTCACCTCTTTCTTGCCTCGTCTATCGATATTATGCATATTGTCAAGGTTCCTTGGTACTTCTGGAATATATTTTGTAAACCCAAACTGATGAAGCACGCGATCAGTCGGATGCCACTGAACAATAGTATAACAAATAAGGGGCACAACCACCACTCATACATCTAATAACACACTCAAGTTAGGTGGGATGCAAACCCTCAATTTTTCATCCAAATATTACAACCATTTGAACTAAAACAAAAATATATATTTCTTATAAAAATTAAAATGAGATTCAAATTATATAAATACAATTAAATAAAAAAATTAAAAATTAAAAAACGTACCTCTACACCAGCTATCTGGTCAATGACTAATCAGATATCTTGCGATTCATTTAGGATATCACGATGTTTTTTTTCTAGTACTTGACCACCTATTTAATAATATATATATATATGCCATTATATAATAATAAAAAACATTATTTAAAAATAAATTTAGTATTAATACCTTGATAGTAACAAAAAGGAAATTGGCTCATTCACGAACGAACACAAAAAATGCATGCGATACTTTGCCCATGATTGGAGCAACATGAGATACCCGCAAATAATAGTCTTCTTATAATTCATAGCCCAACACATTTCTCTAAACAAAAATGTAAACACTGCAGACCCCCAACTCAATGAGTCGACTACTTCAAAATCGATCAAGTGCCTCAACCACATACAATGGACCTGGTTCCGAGATTTGTTGGGCACCAATATACCTCTAATGAGTTGTAGTATATATGCCCGGACAAATTATTTTGCCTCATCCTCCGAACAAATTTCGCGTAACTATTTAAATTCACTTTTTAGCCACCCTAATTTATTCAGCCACCGTTGAAACTGGGTGGACAACTTCCAAGATACTCCCTACATAAACCCCCAATCATCATCTTCCACACCAAAAATGGCAGTTCCATTGACCGAGAGCCCCAATTGCATTGAAACATCCTCCAGCATAATGATACACTCCCTACATGCTAGATGGAACGTGTGTGTCTCTGGCTGTCATCTCTTAATTACTGCATAAATTAGGGCGGGTTCAAGTTTACAACCTCCTTTAATTTTCTCTAGGTAACCAAATCCAACCATAGATAAATAACGTCATATACGTCTCGGTGTTTTCATCTTCTTTTTGCGAATAAAAACTTCTAATATCCGATCAGTTTCCTAATAAATAAATTCTAACCATTAATATTTTAACTAATACTTTAAAACTATTTAAATAAATTCTAATAATTTAATTAATATATACTCAATTTCATAATATTCATAAATTTAAAAAGAATATAGTTTCGTATTCTTACCATATCAACAAAATGACTCGAAATATGATCAGCATTTTATCACAACATCGCGCCTTCTATTTTTTTAACTGTAATTAATAAATATTAAGTAAATAAGTTTACAATTAAATAATCAAATGTTAAATAAAAAATAATACAAAATTATTGAATAAAATAATTAATTACTAAAATAATAAAAATTTTGATAAATGAAAAAAATGATAAAAATACTTATACATTAGTTTATATAAGAAATAGATAGGAAGAATGGAAATTTTAGTGTGATTAATGTGAGGTGGAGAATGAGTTTATATAGGCAGTCGGTTGAGGATATAAGAGGTAAATACAAACGGGAATTCGGGGGGGGGGGAGGCTCCTAGGCATGCGCCTTCCAAGGGTGTCAGAAAACTCCGATAAAGTGCACCCCAGGTAATGTGCCTTCCAGGGGTGTCGATATTCGATTAGTGCGTTTAACTGAAAGCGCCTTAGCCTTAAGGCGTGTTTCGTTGGGTGCGCCTTATCTCTCTCGTGTTAGATCGGGTATTATTTTTGAATTGGTGACTGATATGTATTTTTTTGGGATGATTTTTTGGTCAAAAAAATCCCTTTTTCAAACTCCATTATCATAATTGTTAGAGTAAATTATATAAATTATCTTTCAACTTTCTTCTCAATCTTATTTTGATCACTAAAGTTTAAAAGATTCAATTTGATACTTTACCTTTCGAGTTACTCTTGTTTTAATACTCAATCTTTTATCTATTTAGGCATGTGTTGACTTGGTATTTCTCTGTACTAATTTTTAAATTGGTCTTCGCGCCAACTATTGTTGTCGATGACTATTAAAATTAAATTTTTAGATTAGCGTATTTTGATCCCTCAAATCCGAATTTGACCCTCATTCTACTTAAATCCATAAAACATCATCTAAATATTAAACCCTAAATCTCAATAAAAATTAAATCATAAATCATAATCAAACCATAAACCTCGTAACTTATTTCTGCCATAAATCTCACGTTTTCCCTTAACGCTCTAGTGGTGAGATGGAGAATCCCAATGGTAAAAAGGTGGATGTCGGTGAGGATAAAAATATATCTAAAATATGTGGTGACATGACAATCAAATGCTTAGACAAGTGAAAGAGAACGTCAAAGTTTTAGGATACTTTTTGAGCCTTTGTGGAGTTTCTAATTAAACCAAAATACTTATAGATGTAGAAAATATGAATCGATTGATATTATTGTTGGTCGAAAATGATGTCAGACAATGACGGTTCGATGGACTGAAATTTTCGAATGATGGATTCATAGAACTTGAGGTATTTTCAACTAAATTGACACTAAATTCATATTCAGAAGGGAAAGGCGAGTTTGAAGGAAAAGTTTAGATTCATCAAACTCCAATAAAATTAGTCGAAGGTGGTTAGAATGACTGTCCGCAGGATCAAGGACGGAGAGCCATTGGGCCCCGACCCTTGTTATAATTTAAAATTTTAACTTTTAGTATTGTTAAAAGAATTGGGTAAACTACAAGTTTAGTATCTAAATTATTATTTTTGTTCTATTTTGATACCTATAATTTATTTTTTTAAACCATACCTAACATGGGTATGCACTTGGCCACCTATAAGCCAAGTGCATTCACCCATGTACCTATCATTAAAAAATTAACAAAATTGTTGACATGCTATATTTTTTTTATTTTTCAATCATGATGTGTGATTATCTTTTGAAACTTAAACTAAAAGTTAGGTATATTTGAAAAAAATAAAACTTTCGTACAAAAACAAAATAAAAATAATAGTTTAATTACTGAACGTGTAGTTTACCATAAAAAATTACAGAGTAATAAGCTGTAAAGTCTTCGTTCTTCTAACATAAAATATTGCGATAGAACTATCAACTTCACAACAAAAGTAAGCTTATTCTACTATGATTGTCAAATAATTATTAAAGTGATCCAAATTTAATTGAGTGACAATTTTTAAAGGTAAACAATTAAGCAGTAGTATATTTATTAATTGGAGTTGTTTGATCTTATATTTGATTTTAGTATATTTAGTACAATATCTCTCGTGAACGTATTTTGAAATTTGAAGGAGTGATGTATATTAAATATGCCTTTGACACATTTTAAAATTGTATATTTTTTCAATATTTAGTTTAATTTTATTTCTAATTTTATATTTGTTATTTCTTAGAAATGATAAACTAATATGCATATTTTATATTATAATGTATATTTTTAATATAAATAAATAATAAAAATTATATATATAAAACTTAAAGCCTTTAAAAAAATCTTATCTTTGTTAAGATTAAGTTCTAGCTCTGTTCCTGAGCAAGATGACTAAAATATGAGTTTGATTTAAACTGAGGGAGAGAAAATGAGAAGAAGAAGAAGGAAATGAGATAATATGGAAAATGAAGAGAAAGAATTTTTTTATAGAGATCTAAACTAACATCATTTTGGTTAATATTTGGTTTTCTCTAAAGATCCAAAACGACATCGTTATGGTGTAAATTGTCATGTTATAACTTCATTAATTATTTAACGGTAGAGTGACTAACGCATGAGCAATTCGAAATTTGAGTGATCAAATGAAAATT
The DNA here is from genome assembly GCF_006381635.1 of Hibiscus syriacus. Taxonomy (NCBI): domain Eukaryota; kingdom Viridiplantae; phylum Streptophyta; class Magnoliopsida; order Malvales; family Malvaceae; genus Hibiscus; species Hibiscus syriacus. The sequence goes on from NW_024062764.1 coordinate 271,338, forward strand.
TATAAGCTTAAGTGATCAAAATAGGATTGAGAAGAAAGTTGAGTGAAGAAAAAAGTAATTTACCCTAATTATTAAGGATTTTATTAAAGAATCTCATATTTACCTAATTTTTTCTTTTACCCTATTTTTCTTGGTAGCGAGTGATTCAGATCTGACTCTAATTATATATTAAATTAAGTTTAATCAATAGATAAAGTTTTCTCAAACATATTTTTTAATTTGAATCCATTATCTTAAATTAATATATATTATTGTCTATCACGTGATCGCGCTTGCAAGAGAAAACAAATTGTAATGGTGTGATTATATAATACACTCTGGTTAGTTGTATTGATATGTGTATTGTAGGTGTACGTACATGTTTATTTAAAAATGAATATAAATTAATAAAATTCTTTTATGTTTAAATTTAATAATAGAACTTGTTATAGTTTGAAAATTTTAAAATATAAAAAATCCTGTGTTAGGGTTTCTCTGTTGCTTGAGACGTTTTCTCTACCACTTTTTGACACATCTATTGGGTTGTGATTTCAGTTTTCTTTTATTTTTCTCTTTGTTTTCGTGGTGTTAGTGTGTTTTCCTTGCTTTGAGTTTGCTTTTCAGATTTATCATGGGTGAAAGTGAACACGAATTAGAGAACCTGAATTTGGGAGTGGATGAAGATGAGGTTTTGACTTTGGAACAGCCTGCTGTCCCACGATTATATCGTTTGAACATTGTTTTGTGGAACATTTGCTCACAACTAGTACAGTGAATTTTCAAGTGATGCGGATCACGCTGGCGAATGTATGACATCCGATTAGGGGTATCTCGATAACTGAATTGGGGGAAGGCCATTTCTTATTCTGATTGTATCATGAGGTGGATGTGGAACGCATTGAATCGGAAGGACCATGGTATTTTAATTCTCACCTTCTCATTTTATATCGGATGCAGCAAGGTCATAACCCAAAGTTAGTGCATTTAAATAGTGTTAATTTTTTTGGTTTTGGTGAATGATTTGCCAGTTGGTTTTATATCAGAATAGGTTGCGCGACAATTTGAGAATTTCTTGGGTCCACAATATGACTCTACTGCGATCTCTTTAGGGTACAAATGATGTATTCATGTAAAGGTGGCTTTAGATGTTAGGAAGCCCCTTAAGAGGAGGAGAAAATTCTCTCTACCATCGAATTCGTTTATATATGCAGTTTTCCGATACGAAACGTTGAAGCATTTTTGTTTTTTGTTTTGGAAGCTAGGACATTGGAAGAATTTATGCCCGTTTTGTGTCTCAAAGTTAAGGAGTTAATAGTTCAATGAGATTTTTCTATTCGGACACCGCCGTGGAGGATTTCAATTGGGAGTAGTCCTTGGTTACGAGGAGATTCTGTTGGTGATGGTCAGATTTCTATCCAACTGAATGGTGGGATGAGGAACGATGTGGTTGGCTCAAGCAAGGGTGGTCACACAAAGGCATTAGTAGAGAGGAATTTTGGAGGAAATAGTGGGGCTCCAACGCTGAAGGAAGGATTGGATATAGTTATGGTGGCAGCTAAGGAGGAGAGTCCCTTGAGTAAGCAAGAGACTGCAAAAAGACAACGGAGTATTCCAGCAACTTCGGGAGCTATTTCTGAAAATATGACTGGAATTCATCATTATCAACATGCCTGAATGCACATGCCAGTAGAGAGCAATGACACTCTTAACCTGAAACATCCAGGGATTAGGAATGCCTAGACAGTGCGTCGTCTCAAATACCTGCTTAGAGTCACAAACCCATATGTGATTTTTTTTATGAAAACAAAACTACAAAATATGCGGATGGAAAAAGTTCAAAAGTCATGTGGTTTTTTGAATGGTATCGAAGTGGAACCCCAAGAGACTCATAGGGGTTTGTGTTTTGCGTGGAAATCGGTGTGTAATGTTGTTTTGCGACCTAGGTCTGGGTCACACATTGATGTTATTATTCGAGATATTAAGGGTTTTTAGTGAAGGTGTACTAGCTTTTATGGAGATCTAGAAGAGAACATGAGGTTGGATTCTTGAAATTTATTAAAGAGTCTGAATGATGCCCCGAATATACCCTGGATCATTATAGGAGATTTTAACGAAATTATGTTTTCGTTTCAAAAAGAGGGCAGGCTAATCCGTAGTGAGAGGCAAATGCCAGTGTTTTGTGATTATCAGACATTGGGTTCTCAGGTACGTGGTTTACTTGAGAACGTGGTACTCGTGACGCTTCGTCTATCTGGGAGTGTGATTAGATCGAGGTGTGACGAATGATTTATGGAATGAGTTGTTCTCTCAGTACTCCCTTCAACATCTTATGTATGCTTTTTCGAATCACTTTCCATTACTCTTCTCGCAATCGTCTTTCGGATGGGTCCGAAATTTAACTTCGACTTGAATGAAACGTGTTGAAGTCGCCACCGATCATTTAAAAAAAATTATTTAGGTTGATCGGATACCATCTTACATGATCTGTGTTTTACCAGAAATATGTCTTAATTACGAAAATTAAAAACTTAATTACGAAAATTAAAATTTAAAAATTCGATCATAATTATTTATCTTTTGATTAATTAAAATTATCCTAAAAATATCATAAATAAAGTTAAAAAAAATAAAACAAACAAAGAAAAAGAGTTAGTATTAAAAAAATAAAAATAAAAATAAAAGGAATGATTAAATTGGAAAGAATTAAAATTCATGGATCAAATTAATTCTAGGAATGAGCAAGAGAAAAAACATAAACTTAAGGGATTAAATAGCAAAGGGAAAAAATATTAAAGTACTAAAATAACATAAACTTAAGGGATTAAATAGCAAAGGGAAAAAATATTAAAGTACTAAAATAACATAAACAAAAAATTAAATGATTAAAATAGTATTAACAGAAACTAGAAGGACATAATAAATAAATATGAATAAATCAGAGCCTCAACAAACAATTTAAAATAAATACAGTTGCCCAAATTTGTAATAAAATCTAATTATGTTGACTAAAATGCAAGAAAATATAAAATAATAGCTAAATAAAAAATGAATAAGGATCCAAATGCAAAAATTAAAATAATCGGGGTAAATAAAAAACTAATAGTGACTAAAATAAAGGAAATGAAAGTTACAGACATAAATCATTACAAAATATAACATATTGGTGATCGAATTGAAAATAACGAAAATAAAGCGTCTAAAATAAAATAAAATAAAAACGTAGAGGTTCAGTGACTAGAATGTAAAAATAAGGTAATATTAAAGGGACCTGAACGTGATTAGACAAAAGGATTTGGGGGTCAATGTGTAAAAGCACTGCATAATTGGAAGGGCTTAAACATGAATAGACCAAACTTTAAGAGACCAACATAAAAGATAACAAGAAATTAAAGGATCCTGTGTAAGATTAACCCAAAATTAACATAAAAGCAATTCCCTTTTCTGATTTTCACTTCTGCCTGTGTTTTTAATCCCTAGATTTCTTCTCTCTTTGCTCAACACCACACGCACAACCATCTTATTCAAATAGCTAGAGTCATGGCACTTGGCCACCGGATATGGGTGGCTTCGAACCCAACAGCAACAAGGTAAGTTTTCGACCCCTCTTTGAATATTTTGCTTTTGATTCTAATTTTGGATTGCTGGAAAATTCTTTTTTCTCCGTATTTTTATTGCTGAAAATTCCCCCTTTTGTATGGTTTTCGGTTGGGTTATATACCCATTACAGAGGAAAGAAAAAAACAAACAATCATGGAGTAATACTAGCATGGGCACGACACGGGGACTTGCACAAGATGGGTGAGGCATTGGTGGTCGACAAGCATGGAACTAGTATGGGTGGTGGTGTGGGAGTGTGCTGATGTGCAGGGCATAAGCAGAAAAACCATGTCATTTAACCGGGTCGGATCTCGGGTCAGTTCGGGTGTTAGACCTCTTGAGTAAACGGGTTGACCTGGCCAAAAAGGGTGTTTACAGCTGCCCCTCTTTGCACATTTTTGTGTTAACAAGAATAGGCAAAGATGAAAAAGAGAACCAGTTTTTGTCCGGTTCTTCTTTTTTGGTTTTAGAAACTTGATAGTGTTTGATTTTGGGGACGACACTGCTCATACATGATGAAGAGTTCTGGTCGGTGGATGACAATGTTTGTTGTGACACTAAGTCGATCCATTGGGCACGATATCCTTCTATGTGAAGTTGAAATCGTGGACCTCTTGAGTGCAATAACCCTCATTGTGACGTTGAAACTGAGCTCAAAGCATTGACAAGTAGCTCCTGGATAGTCTTCTAGCCCAATATACTTTGTTGTGAAGCTGAAATTTGACCTGAATGAAACAAGTTTTTCATTTCTGTGTCATAGATGACTCATTCGTTGTGAAGTTGGGTCAATCTTTTGGGTACGATATCCTTCGTTGTGAAGTCGAAATCGTAGAGTGGCTCATTCGCTGTGAAGTTGAGCTTTAAATTGGATATCATTCGTCATGAAGTTTAAATCCAACCTTTCGAGTCCAATATCCTTCGCTGTGAAGTTGAAATTGACTTTGAATGAAACTGGGAAGCCCTTTCATTGTAAAGTTGAGCTTTGAATTGGATATCCTTCGTGATGAAGTTGGAATCCAATATAAGGACGGATGTTGTTTATGGACACGATATCCTTCGTTGTGAAGTTGAAATCGTGGATGGCCCATTCGTCGTGAAGTTGAGCCTCGAATTGGATATCATTCGTCATGAAGTTGAAATCCAATCTAAAGATGTTGCTGATGGACACGATATCATTCGTCGTGAAGTTGAAATCGTGGATGGCCCCTTCATCGTGAAGTTGAGCCTCGAATTGGATATCATTCGTCGTAAAGTTGAAATCCAATCTAAAGATTAATGTTGCTGGTGGGCACGATATCCTTCGTCGTGAAGTTGAAATCGTGGATGGCCCCTTCGTTGTGAAGTTGAGCCTTCAATTGGATATCGTTCCTCGTGAAGTTGAAGTTCAATCTTGAGTAAATTGCTTGTGGGCACGATATTCTTCGTTATGAAGTTGAAATCGTGGATGGCTCCTTCGTTGTGAACTTGAGCTTTGAATTAGATATCATTCGTCGTGAAGTTGAAATCCAATCTTGAGTAAATTGTCTCTTCGAGTCTAATATCCTTCGCTGTGAAGTTGATATTGACTTTTAATGAAACTGAAAAGTTGTTTGTTGAGTCCAATATCCTTCGCTGTGAAGTTGAATTGGCTCTGAAAGCTGCAAAAAATTATGTGTGCAAAAAATGATGAATGTGATGATCTTAAGTATGTCTAAGATGCATGCAATATGAATTAACTCTTGTTTTATCTCATGGGTGGAGTCTCGTGCTTTGTCTGCCGATCTGGTCCTTGGAATCGAGCATGCCCCATTTCTTCTTGGGTTGCAGCCTTTCACATTTGAGACTGTCTTGTTTGAAGAATGTTTTTCTTTTTCTTTTATTTTCAAAGTTATGAAAATATCAATTAAAAGAGTTTCAAAAAAATGTTTAATCAAAAGTTTTGAAAATATTGCCCTTTTCTCGGTTTTACAATTCAGAAAAATCATAAAACTAGAGTTCATTGGATATCAAAGAATTAATTACATTGTTAATCATTCAATAAATTATAGCTATTTGACAAGTGTCAAGATAAAAGTTATCTTTGGGAAATGGTTAAGTAAGGAAAGGATAAAAAGTATCAGGTTATTGTGTTTGGTCAAAGGTTTGACATTTTTGTTTGTTTGATGCTCAATGGTTTGATGGGGTAGCTTATATGCTCCTCTACTGGAAGTGTTCTCTGACTCCCAGCTTTCATGGTTACATTCGGATTGTGCAATGTCTTATCAAGGAATTTATGCGATTGCCTCAGCTGTACTGTTTTTATATTCGATCCACCTTTTCAGGTTTTCAACTCGAATCCTCATTTGGTTTCAAATCATCATTCAAAATTTACGTCTTGAACCCCCCTTTGTTATTTTTATCTATCATGCATTGAAGATTTTAGTAAATCTTTTTGCAAATAAAGATTAATCCTGATGTGCGGGATGAAATCTGAATATAGTCTCTTCTGTTTAGAAATTCATGTATGATTAGAAGGGACTTTTTAATGCCCGTAATGTAGGACATGGTTCATGGTTATGAAAGAAAATGATAAATAGGCCCAAACAAGTGTTTCAAGGTATTGAACCAAGGATCAATTCATTCTGATGTCTTCAATCTTGTCTTGCTCAATTTGAATCTGTTTGTATGTCTCTCTCTCTTGATGCTCTATGATCTTCGAGTGAAGTGATTTTGGAATAATTGTGCTTGATCAATCTCATAGTTTGAAGCTTGATGCGCCATTTGACTCGAGGGAATCTTTACGTATGCTTCTTGTTCATTTTTCTTTGTTTATTTTCTTTTTGCTTCTTTCTTTTTTTATTTATGTTCTTTGTTTTTCTTTCTGCTTTGATTTGATCTTTGCACTTGGCGTTTGGTTCACCTTTCGGTATCTCCTTTGATTTGATGTCTTCACTCATACAAGCAGATTTCCTCCACCTTGCCCCCAATGTGGAGGGTGATCCTTGGTTAGGGTTGAATCAAAGAAAAAATATTATAGGCTCAAAAGGGGACAACAAGGGATATATATATATATATATATATATATATGTATGGATAAATGAAACAAAGTCGTTCATCATCTCATACATGGAAGTCTTCACATAAGAGGTATCCCAGGGGGATAGATTTACAGGATTAATTTTATTCACATGAAAACAATGTAATTAATGCATGATAGAATTATTTCGAATAAATTAATGTCCCAAGTTGTGTCTTAGAAGAATGCTTATGCTCAAATGAACAACTCAATGCCTTAGGTTTTAATGGTATAAAAAGTCAATTTTGAGTATAAAATGACAATGGTACGACTTTATTGACTCAAAGAAAGGTTCAAAAGTTTCAAAGGGTGGTAATGTCAAAATCTAGTCTTTTGGTAATGACCATAATTTATTTTGAGTAAAGAATTAAGGTATTTTATTTTTGGGGTTTGAGTCAGGATAAGAAATGTCTAATCTTGCCATATGTCAAAAATCTATAATTCTTGAAGAATTAAAAGAATTCTCAATTCATTTAATATTCAAAGAACTAAAGATTAAACTTTGTTCAATTATTCCACCTTAGAAGGTAGCATAAATTCAGTCGTTTAAAATATTAAGCAAACATGAAAGATCAAAAGTGTGTTCAAACAAGACAATGCTCTCAATGCAAATGGTAGATACAATGCCCCTTTCTTCGATTATCCATGCCCCTGAATCCATCAGGTCTTGAATCTTGCGCTTCAGTTTCTTACAGTTCTCAGAGAAATGTCTGGAGCTTTCTATGTGGTAACTGCACAAAGCTTCAACATCGTAGTCCTTAGGATATGGGGACTCTTTTCTCATATCGTCCTGGCAGTCTTAGTCCTATAATCAGCTGATCAAGCTTCCACTGTACTGATTTCAAATTTTCTTTTAATTGTTCAAATCTTGCTTCCATGCGGTGTCATGTGGTTAAGAACACTCCATCAAATCTTCCATGAAGAAATTTCATGTTTATGAAAATACTTAAAAATGAAATGTATATGTAAAATGCAAAAATGCATGAAATGTTCGAGGCATTGATCTGAAAACATGTATGTTATTATAAATAATCTTTATTAGGACAAAAGTGTTATTTCTTAAGAGACAAAAAATATCCTGACAGCTTCTGACAGGTTGACTAGTATTCTGCCTTCGTCTGTCACCGGTTGAATACCCTGTCAAACTGTTCCGGCTCCTTTAGCTAAACTGTGCAAGTGACGAGCTGTTTGCCCCCAAAAAAGTCTCGAATGACTGCATCTCCGGCTTTTACTCTACTAAGGTTGTTCCTAACGAAAGTGCCATTGGAGCCCTCCATCGATAGAAATTATCCGAAGTTTATCTGCTTGTTTCTTGAATTTGTCAACAATGGTCTCCAGCTTAGCTAGGGTTTCTCCATCTAGTTCTTGTTGTCTTTGAAAGGACTCTCCAAGTCAGTAGCCTTTTTATCTTCTTGCCCCTACAAATTTACTAACTCAAAAGGTCGACTTTTGATCTGAATCCTTTATAATGCAGCAGAGTGGCATATTCTTTGATTGCGGGTACCACGTCTTCCTGGTTGAATTGTCTTGCAGATTGTCTCCCTGACCATAGTCGGACCTATGCGTTTTTTCACCTCTTGTATTACAACCCCTCTGTCCATTAATGCAAATTATTTAGGTTTAACAAACACGTTTTAGTGGATCAACACCCTTTTTGAATGATGTAAATGATAAAATAAAATAAAATAGGATAATAAAAAAAAGTAAAATGAAAGGAGAAAAAAAAGAAAAAAAAAATTAGTGAGATAAGGATAATAAAAAAAATAATGAAAATAAAAAGTCCTACCCCACATGATATCTACCCAAAATGTTTATTATTCCTACCCAAACATGATCTCTATCCCGTAAGTTGATTTTGAACAAGTCCTAACCGCATAAATTTCTAGTTCACATGCTTTGAACAGAAAATAAAGTAGGAAATAATATCAAAGTAGCCTAGGATTTGAAATGAGGTTTTGGGGTGGGCTCTAATTCCCTGTAGTCTCCCGATTTAGGTTTTAAAAAGGTACTCGAGTTCTTTTTGCTGGTGCCCCCTTGGGCTTGCCAGACCCTTAGTCCTAAGCCCATTACAAGCTTGTGTAGACTAAGTTAAACTCGAGAGGATACATTCCCTTATGCTTATGCGGTGAATAAATTCACACGAAGACATAAGGTATATGAATACCGAAGGTTACTTGCTAGGCCTGTGCGAAGAATAAATTCTCACGAATGCGTCGCTTTCAACCCAACTTAAAAGGGTCGGAGCTCGGGTATAGAGCCAGAGATAAAAACTTTTCAAAAATTTGAAATCATTGAAAAATCAGTACAACTATTTATTTTAGATAGAATCAAAGGTAAATAATTGGAATCGAATAAATAAATTAAAATTAAAATTTACTATTTTCGCATAAAAAGACAACCAAAAATTAATTCTGCCTGACTCACTTACTTGTCCAGCGGAGTCGCCAAGCTATCACAACCGTCTTTCGGGTGGTCCTGAAATTTGGCTTCGACTTGAATGAAATGTGTTGGAGTCACCACCGATCATTTAAAAAAATTATTTAGGTTGATCGGATACCATCTTACCTGATATGCGTTTTACCAGAAATATGTCGGGCTCGGGAGTCGGTTACAGTCAAGGAATGATTAGCACCCATGAACTGCCCATTCGGTACTATTTAATTTATCGATTGTCTTAATTGTAAAAATTTAAATTTAAAAATTCGATCATAATTATTTATCTTTTGATCAATTAAAATTATCCTAAAAAGATCATAAATAAAGTTAAAAAATAAAACAAAGAAAGAAAAAGAGTTAGTATTAAAAAAAATAAAAATAAAAATAAAAGGAATGATTAAATTGGAAAGAATTAAAATTCATGGATCAAATTAATTCTAGGAATGAGCTGCAAGAGAAAAAACATAAACTTAAGGGATTAAATAGCGAAAGGAAATAATATTAAAGTACTAAAATAGCATAAACAGAAAATTAAATGATTAAAATAGTATTAACAGAAACTAGAAGGACATAATAAATAAATATGAACAAATCAGAGCCTTAACAAACAATTTAAAATAAATACAGTTGCCCAAATTTGTAATAAAATCTAATTATGTTGACTAAAATGCAAGAAAATATAAAATAATAGCTAAATAAAAAATAAACAAGGATCTAATGCAAAAATTCAAATAATCGAGGTTAAATAAAAAACTAATAGTGACTAAAATAAAGGAAATGAAAGTTACAGACATAAATTATTACAAAATATAACATATTGGTGATCGAATTGAAAATAAGGAAAATAAAGAGCCTAAAATAAAAAAATAAAAACGTAGAGGTTCAGTGATTAGAATGTAAAAATAATGTAATATTAGAGGGACCTGAACATGATTAGACAAAAGAATTTGGTGGTCAATGTGTAAAAGCACTACAAAATTGGGAGGGCTTAAACATGAATAGACCAAAACTTTAAGAGACCAATATAAAAGATAACAAGAAATTAAAGTATCCTACATAAGATTAACCCAAAATTAACATAAAAGCAATTCCCTTTTCCTGATTTTCACTTCTGCCTGTGTTTTTAATCCCTAGATTTCTAGGGTTGTCTCAGGAAAGATGGGTTAATATACGGTGTTACCGGATACATTAAAAGATATTTAATAAATTCTGTTTAGCGCTACCTAATATGTTGACAGATTAATAATGTTTTAGATAGAAAACACGAAAAATTATTAAAAAATTTGGTAACCGGTAAACTTTGATTATCGGTAAGTATCGATACATATATATAAGTGTCCATACTTATTTCACTGTAGAAAACATTAATTTAAGGTTATCTTTTGAGTGAGTTTTAAGATATTAATTTAGTAATTATATGCGTCTAATGATTTATTTTTTATGTTACGGTATATATTATTATTAAATTAAAAATAATAAACATATATATTACATATTTATTATTATCTTTGGTTAAAATTGTTAAATTTAAATTCTAAATAATATTTTATAAAATATTAAAACAATCAAATAATATTTTGTGTAAATGAAATTATTAAATTAATATTGTAGGTGGAAAACATGAAATACTATTAAAATTTTTTTGAAACATAAACTACATAACTTTAAAAAAAGTATCGATCATTTCTATAAAAAGTATATATACTTTCAACATATTAGGTAAATTTTATCGGTTTTGTCATAATGAAACTTGTTTTGTCATATTTTTACCTGTTATATTGTAAAGTATCTATCATTTTTATAAAAGGATCGATACTTTCAACATATTAGGTAAATTTTACCGTTTTTGCCATAATAAAACTGGTTTTGTCATATTTTTACCTGTTATATTGTAAAGTATTTATCCTTTTTATAAAAGGATCGATACTTTCAACATAGCAGGTAAATTTTACTGTTTTTGTCATAATGAAACTGGTTTTGTCATATTTTTACCTGTTATATTGTAAAGTATTTATCTTTTTTATAAAAGGATCGATACTTTCAACATATCAGGTAAATTTTACTGTTTTTGTCATAATGAAACTAGTTTTGTCATATTTTTACCTGTTATATTGTAAAGTATCTATCCTTTTTATAAAATGATCGATACTTTCAACATATCAGATAAATTTTACCATTTTTTTCATAATGAAACTGATTTTGTCATATTTTTACCTGTTATATTGTAAAGTATATATCATTTTTATAAAAAGATCGATACTTTCAACATATTAATGAAATTTTACCGGTTTTGTCATAATGAAATTGGTTTTGTCATATTTTTACCTATTATATTGTAAAATATCGATACATTTTTATAAAATATTGATATTTTATAGGCATTATTACTGCTTTTCTTTTAAATTCCAAAAGTGTCGATACTTATTTAAATGGAATCGATACTTTCAACATACCCGGTAGATAGTTTAATGTAATATGTAGCGCCTATTTTTTTTTACCGTTTACATTATTAACAACCTTCAAAAAACGGTAGGTATTTTAATGTAATAGGTATTTTAAATTTCATTAACATTTATTCCTAAGGTAAGTTTATTATAACTGATAACAAATTAAGTAAGTAATTACCTATTTTGTTACATAAGTGCTACTTAATATGTTATTATACTTGATAATGTTTTCAGTAATTAACCGATTATGTTATTCTTGGTAACATTTTAGGCGTTTACCTAATATGTTGTAATAACAAATTACGTAATTAACCTATTTTAATATATAAACGCTACCTACTACGTTATATAAGCGCTACCTAATATGTTATTGTGCTTAATAATGTTTCTAGTAATTAACCTATTTTATTATATAAGCGCTACCTATTACATTATATAAGCGGTACCTAATATGTTATTGTGCTTGATAATGTTTCCAGTAATTAACTTATTTTATTATATAAGTGCTACTTATTACATTATATAAGTGGTACCTAATATATTATTGTACTTGATAATGTTTCCGGTTAAATGATATAACATAACCGGTCTAAATTTTAACCGGTCGCTTATTTAACCGGTCACGCCGTTTTTAGCCTATTTTTAAGCGCCACACTGCAGAACTTCCCCTAGCTTTCTTCTCTCTTTGCTTAACACCACACGCACAACCATCTTCTACAAATAGCCGGAGTCATGGCAATTGGTCACCGGATATGGGTGGCTTCGAACCCAACGGCAACAAGGTAAGTTTTCGACCCCTCTTTGAATATTTTGCTTTCGATTCTAATTTTGGATTACTGGAAAATTCTTTTTTCTCCGTATTTTTATTGTTGAAAATTCCCCCTTTTGACATGGTTTTCGGTTGGGTTATATACCCATTACAGAGGAAAGAAAAAACAAACAATCATGGAGCAATATTAGCATGGGCACAACACGGGGAATTGCACAGCATGGGTGAGGCGTTGGTGGCCGACAAGCATGGCACTAGTATGAGTGGTGGCGTGGGAGCGTGTTGATGTGCAGGGCATGGGCAGAAAAACCAGGTCATTTAACCGGTCGGATCTCGGGTCGGTTCGGGTGTTAGGCCTCTTGAGTAAATTGGTTGACTCGGACAAAAAGGGTGTCTACAACTCTTATCTACGGAAACATGGCTTGTATAGTGAGGCGATGGCATTTTAAGTTTTGAATCTTCTTGGTTTTTGGAGGACTCCTGTGAAGCGGAAGTTACTAGGCTTTGGCACGAATTGAATGGGATAATTCATGAATGATTAGCTCAGTTTGTGGAGGTAGACACCCGTTTCAATCTTTTAATTTTAAACCATTAACTTATATGATTTTAAGTTTGATTATTTGTTTTTGTTTATTTTCCTTTATTTTCAATTATTTGGTTTTGAAGTTAGGATTAATTAATAAATATTTATTATTGGATTCTATTAATTAGGTTATATATATTATTGGAGATTATTTAATTAAATTAACTTAGGAATAAAAGATATATATATTTTAAATAAATAAATATTAACACAAATCATGTTTGTTCTGGCAGATTACACAGTCAAGCCTAAAATCAAATCAACCTAATCAACAACATTACAAATACCCAAACAAACCCAACATTTGGAGTTTTGTAAACCCTAACCGAATGAGTTCCACCAGGGGCGTGGCTAAGTCAATGGCGGCGTAGGATTTAAAAAAATAGAAACCCTAAAATAGAATATATCTAACAATGGTTGATATTAAAAAGTAAAAAAAAATAGATATAAAATAGTGGTTAGATTATTGGATCCATGATTTTATTGATCTTAAGTTTAAATTTTATTAACAAAATTTTATTTTTTGAAAAAAAAATACAAGTGGACTCCTATTTTTTAAATTAATAAAATTAATTATTTATTATTTTAGTAAAATAAATTCGAGATTTAATATTCTTTTATAAGAATTTGTACAGATACTCTAACAGACGGCGTTGATTTCAACCGCCTACCAATTTGGCAGGTCATCTTCCGGAGCCTTCCGGAAGGGTTCACAACAACCCCTCATGCTTCCCCCCTCCACGTCACTCTCCAGAAAAGTCCCAAGCTGCAAGCAGCTTCCTCCTTGCCTTGTCACCACGCCTCAACAGAATCCATTGTGCACAAGAAAACAAAGCAGAGATTAGTTATAGGTTTTAGGGGTATTTTCGGATTGTAATAGGAGATTGAATTGGATAAAAACACTTAGCAACAGATTGTAAGGGCGGCAGTTTTCCCCATTTTTTGAGGAGAAAGAAATCAATGTAAGGTGTTCTTCCCCATTTCTGAGACAAAGAAATACCAAGCAAGAGAAAGGCTGGCGTACGTTGGAACCAGGAATTAATCTGTCGAGAGCTTTAGACGTTTAGGAGGTCATTTAGATTACAAAGAAGAAACTAAGGCATTTGATGTTGTTTGGTTAGGTTTCATTACATCCAGCCGCCATAAAAGGTAGTCGGAGGGAGTGGTGTCGCCGATCTACGGCTGAAGTTGAGGCTTTGGAGTATTAAGGTCGATTCAGTTTAAGGGTGAGGAAGAAGAGAAAGTAGAAATCAGGTATTCTGGGTTTGGGTTTTGGTGTGCCTGGCCACCATTGCTAGTGGTCGGAGCGAAGCAATGACCAGTTGACGGTAGAAAGAGCAACAATTGCATGAGCTTTGCTGGGTTCGGCCGAAGTGGAAAGTTCGAGAGTTTGGAACTCTCAAAATCATGGGAGGCGGCTGAAATCAAATTAGGGTAGGATTAATGTCAGGTTTAGTTTAATTAGGCTTTTATATAACTTAATATGGATTAATTTGTTTTAAGTCCCTATACATTAAGCGTATTTTTACAAAATGGTCTATAACTTCATTAATTTCGTGAATTTGTTCAAATCTACAGACCATATTTATGTTATTTATTTGCCGCTTTATTTCATAATATGTCAGCTTTAGGAAAAAAGGAATATTTAGGTTTAGATCCCTCCATTTTAATCTCTTTTTGCAATTTGGTCCTAAAGGTTTCATTTGTCTTATTATGTTCGAATTGAACATATTAGGTTGTTTATGTTTTTAATTTAGTCACTTATGTTTGTTTATTTCAAATTAGTATGTATATTTTATTTCTGTTGTATTTTAGTCATTTTTAATTTCATTAATAAATTCAATATTAATCACTAATTTATTAATTTATTTTCATGTAAATTATTAACTGATAATTTTCTAATTAAATTCGTTCCATTGATTCTTATTTTAGTTTTTTAGATTATATTGTTTATTTTTGTGATTTTATTTATTTCTGCTTTATTGTGTAGATATTTGACTTGGTCCTTAGTGAATATCCAGATTTTAACTTTAATCCTTAGATTTAGATTTCTCACACTTTAGTCATTGAACTTCTTAATTTAGGGAATATTCGATTTGGTCCTCGCATTAAATGCCCGAGAGTCAAAATCAATTATTTAATTCAATAATTGGTTAAAATTAATAAGACTTAATAATTAGAGCCTTCGTTTTAGGCATAATTTCACTTTAGTCACTTAATTTAGGGAATAATCCGATTTGGCCCTAACATTAAAATGCCCGATGACTCATTTTGATTATTCGACTCAATAATTGGTTAAATTAAATTAGGATTAATATTAGAGCCTCTATTTTTAGGTTTAGTTTTCTAGGTTTTTTAAATTTCATAATTTGACACTCCTAAGTTAAGAAAAACCTTAATTAATGCACCTAGTATAATTAGGTTCATAAATAGTTGTACATTTTGATTTAAAAAAATATTGAGGCAATGTTCATTTATCAATGAATTAATGGTGTATCCTCCGCGTTATCCCTCAGGGGGTGACCATCGGTAATTACCGAAGTAAATCAATATCCTTTTCAAAACCTCATATCATAATTTCTTAAGATTTAAGACAATGTTTGTTTACTAGGATCAATAACAAAGCTTTCACATTAAATGCCCAAGGGTGGACGTTATTGGTCTTAATAAATTGACATCCTTTTCCAAAATTTGCATACATAATAATTTTTAAATTAAATAAACATCAAACTTAAAAATTCCAATTTCAAATATAGGGTAATAAACTATGTACCAATTTCTAGGCACTGTTGTTCTGTTAATCCTTCCCCACACGCAACCGACTCTCGAACTCGATTTTTAGTTTTTGTAGTCCAAAAATTGTTTTTTAAGAAAATAAAATATTTTATTAAAATTACTTGATTTTAGATGTTTCAATTGCACCTTAAAAATGATTGGTGGTGGCTCTCAATATTTTATTAAAAATCTTTAAAAAAACCATCGTCGTAACTAGTCGAATTTCCCCCCGAAGGGCCAGTTACGACAGTGGAGGATTGGATAAATGGTTTACCAAGGTGTCGTGAACAAATGTTTGACTGCTACGAACCTAAAGAAGCGGTTGACAGATCTGCTCGAGCTCTAACCTTCTGATGAGGTTTTAGGAGACATTATTGACACAAGGCTTTAGTTAAATTTGGAGGCGGATAATCAAGAACTATATTGGGAATAGAAAGCGATTGTTAATTGGATAAAGTTTGAAGACAATAATACTGTATATTTTCATCGGTATACGACAGTTTGAAAGAGGAGAAACATAGTCTCTTATCGCGAGGTAGGCGATGGGCGCTACGTAGAGAGTGAGATTAGATGCTTGATTTGGCGAATGATTATTTTCTATCTTTTTTTTTACCTCGATTGATTTTGCGATTAGCAATAAATTATTAGATGGAATTGATCTTTGCATAATGGAGGATGTGAACCAGGATTTAACTCGTGAATTTACTTTTGAGGAGGTCACCAATGCAATTAAGTCTCTTAGCCCGTTGAAAGCTTCGAGTGAAGATTGACTTGGGGCTCTATTTTATAAGAGATTTAGGTACTTACTTGGCCCAGAAAAATTGTTGAATTTTGTGTTGGGTTACTCTCGGGAAAGTATGAAATGGCACAAATAAATCACTTGTATTGTGCTTATCCCAAAGTTGATGCTCCAAAGAGAATGAACCAGTTCTGCCCGATTAATTTATTCAATGTCCTGTTTGAATTTTTCTCAAAAATGCTTGTTCATCACATGCAGAAATATCTCCACTTATGCATTGATGAAGTTCAAAGTGTTTTTGTCAATGGGAGGCTAATAACGGACAATAATATTATAGCTTATGAGATGTTACATTACTTCCAGCTGAGAAGGATGGGTCGTATGGGTTACTTTCTTTGAAATTAGATATGAGTAAGGCATATGATCGAGTCGAGTGGTCTTTTCTTTGGGCTTTCATTGAGAAGATGGGATTTGCATCCAGTTGGATTTATGAGATGGGATTTGCAACCGGTTGGATTTATCTCCTTAGCCTTTGTTTGAGTTCATTTTCTTAATCAATAGTGATGATTGGTGAGGGCCTTTCGGCTTCATTTCATCGAGATGTTTTGTCGGGTGTTTTTAAATGGTTATAATTAAACATGTATGCACCTAGATCTCTCATCTCTTGTTTATTAATGATTGCCTTATATTTGGAGAAGAAGATGCATGTACGATGGTCCGAGTCAAAGAAATATTGTGCATCTATGGAGAGAGTTCGGGACAGGAGATTAACTTCGATAAGTCGAGTCTTTTTTTTTAGTTCAAACATAGTAGAAGAAAACAGAAATGACTGACGACGTATTCTTAACATTTTTCCTGTGTCTAATCCGGAGAAATATTTGGGCCTTCTGACAATAGTAGCAAGAAATAAAAGAGTGGTGCTTGTTCACCTGAAGGATAAAAATCAGAGTCGAATTATGAGCTGGTATACTCGGGCACTATCTCAAGGGGGTAAGGAAGTTTTCATTAAGTTAGTTCTTCAGGCACTTTCCTTATATGCGATGAATTATTTTTTGTTGCCACAGACTTTGTGCTTTGAGTTGAATGGAATCATGTCTCGGTTTTGGTTGTAGAACTTTGTGTCACGTCGAGGGATCCATTGGTGTTCGTGGTAAAAATTATGTCAGCTGAAGGATGAATGAAGATTGGGTTTTGGGATGTGATGAATTTTAACATTGCACTCCTAGCTAAGCAAGGATGGAGGCTTATGATGAACCCAATATCGCTAGCTAGTCGAGTTTCGCATGCGAAGTATTATGTCACAGGGGATTTTGCAAACACGAGATTAGGCTCCACGCCATTGTATATTTGGCGTAGCTTGTGGTGTGCGTGAGATTTGCTCGAAAAAGGCTTAAGATAAAGAGTTAGGAATGATCATTCCATCTCTATATGGAATGATTTATGGTTTCCGTTAAGAAGCTCGCGGTGTATTGAGTCTCGGATAGTGGATATAGTTGAGTTTGTCTCGGATTTTATTGTGACGGACACTATGTCTTGGAAGGAAAATCTGATCATGGGAATCTTTAATGAAGATTAGAAAAGGTTGATTTTGAGTATACCGATTACTAGCTTCCCTCAAGAAGATTGTCGTGTTTGAGTGGTGAAAAGATGGGAGAATATAACGTGAGGAGTGGATGTCGGCTGCTCCTTGGGGATATTGATGTTTCCTTACCGGCTAAAACTTTGTTTAATTATATTTGGGCTAGTGCGTGTCAACATAAGATTCAGATACATGTTTGGAAATTATCTCGGAATTTTATCCCTTTCGATGCATAATTTATTTATCAAACGTGTTGCACTAAATCCTTTTTGCTCTCGCTATGATGGTGTTGTTGAAAACGAAATGCATATTCTCGACACTCCTTTTTGTCCGGACCCGTTATTATTATTATTATTATTATTATTATTATTAACTACTTTTTTATCTTGGCAGGCCATCACAACAAAGCTCGATTGGACTCAAATTACAAATGGGCCCAATCGAGCCAAACCAAAATAGACAAGCCAAATTCAACCGACCCATACCTGGAGCCCAATAAGAAATCTGACCCAAACCCGGATTCTGCCCACTACTACAACCATCACTGTGTAATCCCATCACCTACGTGAAACCTCTGGCAACATCATCTCCCCAAAAGCCACTGCAACAGTCCACCTATGCCAACAACATTATTTCATCAGAAATCAACAATCAATTTATATAATTTGATGTAAATGGGAAAAAGGAGAGGGTCTCGGTTTTTTAGGAGGGGGAACCGAAAGAAAAAAGGGATTTTTAAGGGGAGGGGGGATTGATTTGAAAGCAATGTGAGGGAGATGGCTCTCGGTTTTTTTCCAGAAACAATGTAGGGGGTAAGAGGGTCTCGATTTACTAAAAAAAAGGGGAGGCTCTCGGTTTTTAGAGGGGCTCGATTTTATGAATTGTTTTTAACATTGATCCTATCCATTCGAAAATAACAGAAAAATATATTTAAAAAAAGGTTTTGCGGCCCTCTTTCATTCAAAATAGAGAAGAGATTTTTTGTTTATATTTTAAGAGAGCATTCGAACAAAGCAACATAAATATTTCAATTTTTTTAATTTTTGATTTTGTCAACAATGTTTTACTTCTCAATTTCTTTCCATTCGAATCAACATATCCATCTTTGCATTCGAAATAAACTAAAAAAGAGAGAAAAGAGGAAGATTACCACTCGGTCGGATCTTCACTGGCGATCAGAGCCTCTTTTCTAAGACCCAAGCGGTGAAAATCAGCACATCGACGAGGAGACCGGCATACTCCGAAACCGGGATGATCCAACGGCGGACGGTGACATATTAGAGAGAGGAAAGCCAAACGGTCTTCGACTATTTCGCGACGTTCGACGCAGCCCCCTACGAAACGGAGCGCAAATCCTAGACAGAGTGGTCGAGATGGATATCCGGATGAAATTTGGTGGCCAATGACGATCAGCGGGTGGTAAGTCACCGGCGGTAACTAGTTTTTTTCTCTCTCTAAAATCTAAATAAAACTAAAAAATGAAATTAATAAAAAATGTTGATATTTATAGAAAACTTTAGGGGAAATTACACTTAGGTCCCCTAATTTTGGCATGTTTTTGCAAAATAGTCATCTTTAGGGATTGTTTTTGTAATTTACCCTGTTTATGTATGTTATATATTTTTGGTTTAATTTCTGTTTAGTCCCTGTATGTTTAGGCATGTTTTCCATTTTGGTCAATCTAGTGACTATTTAATTTTTTTAAATGCTTAGGGACTGATTTAGTGATTTTTCCTTTTTTATTTTTTAGCACTAACTTTTTGGTTTATTTTCTTACAGGTCCTACTTTATGCGTATGTTTATATTTTATTCACTAGTCCTCTGTTTATTTTATTTATTTAATTTTGTGCTATAGTTTTTGAATAGTTTAATTTAGTTATTTTTATTATTTTAGCTTATTCGAATTTAGTCAATGATTTTTATTTGTTTTACCCATTGTTTGTATTCTATTTATTATTCTATTATAATTTAGATATGAAATCTTCAATTTATGCATTTTGGTCACTAATTGATTATGATTTGGACTTTTTATTTTTATTTCATTTTAGTCCCATTTCACTTGTTATCTTATTTTTAGAAATATTTTAATTTGAGTGCCTTACTTTAATAATTTTCATTTTGGTCTTGAATGATTAAAGTTGGTGTATTTACGATTTTAGTGCTTGGATTGTGAAATATTTGCAATATTTGCCTTTATTTTTTGTTGGTTGTATAGTTTAATCCCTAAAGCTAACATTATTATTATTTGGTTCATCATTTATATACTTGTTAATTTCCCGATGGTTGTAAAATTTTCAAATATTTATTTTACTCGAGGAATTTATAGAATTGCGCCTTAACTGACAAGGAGTGTGTTTCCAATAATTGTTCGAAAAAGATAATGCATTTTATATTCGAATGAATTAATTTTTGTTTTAATATATTTAATATATGTTTTTTTTTCTAAAAATTTGGGCAATATTATTTTGTATGGAGAATCCATGGAAATGCCCCCTTAACTGACAAGGAAGATATTTCAAGAATTATTCGTGCAAAATAAGAACATTTATACTTTTTTAAAAAAAAGATCATAATTTAAATGTATATTTGAATTTGCCAATTTTAATATTTAGATGACGTATATCGATTTCGAGCATTGTGGGGGTGTTAATCATTCCCCACACGTAATCGACTATCGAACCCTTTTCCAAAACGGATTTATGGTTAAACGTAGATCATTTTTTTATCTTTTAAAATTATTTTTTAAATTATTTTAAAAGTTATTTTTAGGTATTCAACCTACCTAACCAAAGGTCGATGATGACTCCAAATTTATATATTTATTTATTTTAAAACCCAATCTTTCCCAAGATTAAGTTGGATCGTTCCCCGAAATAGCCCTAAAAAGCTCGAGGACAGTTCCGAGAACTTGGCGACTCCGCTAGGGACATTAGAGAGTCTGGCCGTAATCGATTATACGTCATTTTTAGTCGAAAATGGTAAATTCGGATGATATTTAAATTTTGATCCTCATGTTTTGTTTGCATTGCATCATACGTCTTTTAGTTATTTATTAGTTGTACTAATGTGTGATTTCCATTGTTTCAGATTTCTGACATTTTTAAGTTTGTTTGTTTTTGGATCGAGACAAAGGATTGTGAGTTTCCCCTACTAGTGCAATAATCGTTTGAGTATTTAGAGACTTCTAACTGTGCACTATCCCGTTAAGTAGGGGTGAACGCTACGCTTACGTGAGAAAAATTATTTTTCTCTGCATGGGCTTTAGCAAGAAACCTCTGGGGTGCATATGCCTCATGTTTACGACTGAAAAATTGAGTTTCTTTGCATGGACATGGGGAAATGCATCTTCTCGAATTGAACTAGATTCGTTTAAGCCTATACTGGGTGAGGATCAAGGGTCTGACAGGCCCAAGGGGGCACCGACAAAGGACAATTCGAATACCCTTTTAGTAGTACCGAAACTCTGCTCGTTTCATAGTGAATTTCTGTCCGTTGTTCTTCAAAAGTCACAAAGGGGAAACTCACATGAGACTTAGAATAGTATGCGGTTAGGATCTTTTTTTTCTTAAACAAGCATGCGAACTAGATGACATGAGGTTAGAATTTATGGGGGTAGAAAACATGTCTTGGTAGAACTGTTATAAAATCATGTCAGGGTAGATACCATGTTGGGTAATATTTTTTTTTTTCGTAAATATTTCTTCTGTTTTTTGGTTAAGTGGTACTAACAACTTCTTTTGTTTTATCTTATTTTATCTGCCTTATGTTTGCATTTTCTTTTTCACATCATAACCAAACAAGGTGTTAATTCACAAGTTATTGATCGAATCAGAAGGCTTTCAAATCGATATAAGAGTTCTATAACTAGATAGTCAACTCTGTAAGGGCAACAATATATATAAACAAAGTTGATCAAAGAGAGAAGAACTCTACATCGATCAAAGACTCCTGTTAAATCAACAAAGATCGAGATGATACCAAATAGTCGGACAATAATTGGGTCAAGAGTAAGAAGATCTTTCACGAGATATCAAGGTCGTTTTCCTCGTGGAGAATCCCACGAAAATAGAAATTCACAATGAGTGAAATAAAACGAAGAAATATGGGTTAACACTTTGAGCAGTCCAACAACGACTACAAAAACAACATCAAATCGCGAGAAAGACCTAGTTCGAGTAAATAAAGAAAATAAAGCTCATCAGTTTAGTGCAAGGAACACTTATGGTCTGATGAAAGTTGTTTTATGGTGATCGCTTTTGGGAATTAACACCTTGTACATCTGCATTTGCATTATCGTTTTGCATTAGCTTATTAATTTTGCTCTCTTCTTCTATAATAATCTTGTTATATCATTACTAACTTGCTTTTACGATTGTTTTTCTTTTTGCTTGCATCGCATGATCATGTCATAATTAAAAGGTGTTGATTTGTGAGTGGTCATCAAAGTAAAAGGTTTTCATGATGGACAAAGGGTTTTACGATCAAGTAAGCTATAACACAGCTAGGGAATGACATCTTGAGGAGACTCCAAGGATAGTAGAGAACTATGCTCCTAAAGATTGTATGTCCGACGAAGAGCAAAAGGTGATAAGAGACATGAAAAAGAAAATGTGCAAGATGATGGACATAATAACTACTTTGGCCAAAGGAAAAGAGACTTCTACAAGAAGGAAGAAAGAGCTCGATGAAAACAATATAGTAGTGTCAAATACACAAGGGATTACTTTAGAGTAAGTTTATTCTATCCAATCTAAGAAGTCATGCACAATCACCATTTGTATCAGCAAGTTGTGTAGAGACCCCAAGGAAATGGTGACAAATGTAGAAGTTAAGAAAGATGAAAAGAAGCCCTGTAATTAGAACTCATGGTCATTTGAGAGTCTGCTCCCAACATTAGGAGAAATAAACATAAAGACTCTAGTTCAATCCAAGTCGAGAGGAGCTCAAGGATATGCCATTGAGAATTGTACTGCCTTCAAGCATCGAGTTTAATACCTTTTATATCATGGAGTTCGAGATGAAAGGTTGACATAGTTTAGTAACTGGTTGTCCTTTTAAGATGGAACGAAAAATGTTCAAAGTTAAGGATATCAGTGGGGGAATATAGGAGGAAGAAGATTTACTAGAGTACGAAGCTCAAGTGTGTCTTTTAAGGAGTAGACAACAGGGGTCATTCTGAAAAATAGTGTTAAACACTAGAGAAAGAATTACAAGACGCATGAAGGTCGAACCAAGAAGTCCTCTCATAATTTACATATGGCGGAAAGAAGACGCAATACAACCATAGATGACTTAGAAAGATGCCAAGTCAAAAATCATATGTTGAATATGTTCATAGCCAATATGAAAGCTTCATACTAGCATTACCAGCATGAGATTGATGATGAGCTCGAAGCCACTAGAGCCAGGAACAAGAGATTGATGAGGATTGTAGATAATTTTAAAAATATTTCCCAAAGAGTTCATAACAACGAAGACTTTCTTACGAGGAAAAATGAACAACATTGTCTATAGCTCCAAGAATTAACACAGAAAATAAAGGAAAAAGAAGAAAACATGAAAGAAACTATAATCCAAGTAAGTAATATGGATCACAAGTTTATTGATTTAGCTGGCTTTACAAGAGAATTAAAGCAAATTGATAACTCAGCACCCGAGCATGAGAGGAAGTTAACTTGGCTTCTGAGAGAAATAGAAAAGTTAGGAGTTAAGGCTATCCCTTGTATGTAAAGTTTATTTGACACACCAAAACCCTTGTGTCCAATGAAAGTTGTTGTAAGATGGTCACTCTGAAATGACACCTATTGCATTTGCATCGCATCTTTTGCATTTCCATTTCTATATTTAAGCATTCATATGTGTATTTTTGGATCTTTACATTCATACGAAATACATTGCATAATATACATTGCATCTTAACATGCATTAATCACGGATCTTGGTAGTACCTCGTAGAGAATCTTGTGATAGAAATGTTGAAGGTAAATTGAAGCCACCCCGTTTGTACTTAAAGAAGGTTTGAAAACCATGGATATAAAGCTTAGGGGATGCCAATAAGAAATGTGGGATATCAAAGAGCAAGTTATAAGATCTGATCGATTCAGAGACATGGTTTTTTAATGAGCAAGTAGGGTATCAAATTGTAACAACCCTGAAGATCCAGTCGAGCCCCCATATATCGGATGAGTGATGGGGCTTTTAATTAGGAAGATACCATTTCATCCGTCATGAAGCCCTATTTCACTTCCATTGTCTTGTTTGAGTTTGTTTTTGTTCTTTCTTTCTTTCTTTACCTAAATATTTACTAAAAATGTTTGGTGATTAAACTTATGATACTTTTTAAGGTCATGAGCAATGAATTAAATTTTTAATCTTGAAGTTTTTTTTAGTACAAAGTGAATTAAATATTCTTTTAATTTTTCAAGAGTTATAGATCTATGGCAAGTGGTAAAATTAGACTTTTCTTATCCCGTCCAAAGCCAAAAACACAATTACTCGATTTTTTACCTTACATAATTCATGGTCATTAAAAAAACCAAATTTTGACACTACATTTATTTGAGACTCCGAAGTCATACCTTTACCTTTTGTTCAAGATACCAAATTCATACTTTTACTTTATCGGGTAGAGCCGATCTGTTTATAACACTACCTTTCTCCGTATACACGACTTCAAAGTCACACCTTTGTCTTTTCGGATATAAAACCATCATTTTTCTTTATACCAGTGAAACCGAAAGGCCTCAAAGTGCAAAACTTTCATTTTTCTGTAAATCTTCTTGCAAGAAGAGACGAGATGGGGCATTGTGGATCAACTTGTATAAGAGAAGCTCAAATAATTGGGGTATCCTCAAAGCAAAAGGAAGAAAAAAAAATAAAGAAAATGATTTAAATAATTCTATCATGTATTAATTACATTATTTTTCATGTAAATAAGAGTTAATCTTGAATATTCATCCCCCTGAGGAAACTCTTTTCTACAAGGACTTCTGTGTATGAAATGATGAACAACATTATTTCATTTAACCCTTCACAAAAAGAGAAAAATATATCCCTTGTTGTCCCCATTTGAGCCTGAATTATTTTTCTTCTGATTCAACCCTAACCAAGGACCACCCTCCATATTTGGAGGCAAGGTGAAGGATATTTTCTCGCAAGGGTACACATCGTCAATCAAGTTTTATTACGAGGGCAAAGACTCCGTGAAATAAAAAGGAATAATAAGGAACCACAAGACAGATCAAATGCAAAGTGCTCATAGATCAAATCCAGTCGAGAACAATGAAAGAAGTTCTAAATGCATGAAACAAAGAGGAAAAGAAGTTCCTCAAAGCAATTGGAGTCCTATACTCATCCAATAAATTCTTTAAAATATAGATATAAAGAGGAGAAAGTAGAAAAAAATAGAAGAAGAAAAAGAAGAGAAGAAAAGATAGAAAGAGAAAAAGAAAAAGAAAAAGATAGAAGAAGAAAAGAAAAAAAGAGATGAAAAAGAAGAAAAGAAAAAAGAAAGAAAATAAATCAAGTATTTCAAGATGAGAGACTCATTGAGCCTCAAGCCACAAGATTGATCAAGTGCAATCATTTCAAAGATTCAAATTCAACAAGAAGAGCGAGAAATGTTGAATATATAAGAAAATATAGATGAACTCTAAGGTGAAAACCCAAAAATGGGCAATCTAGAGGGATCCAGAAAAAGAAAAAGAAAATAAAAGACATGTGGCAAGCATATCCAAGCCAAGTAAGGCAATATTGAAGGCATCATAACGAATTTATCATTGGTTCAATTACCCTTAAACACTTGTTTGGGCCTATTTATCCATTTCTTTCGTAACCGTGAGCCCTGACCTATGTTACGTCCCTAAAAAGTCCATTCTAATCCTACATAGATTTCTAAGTGAAAAAGATTATCTTCAGATTTCATTCCATTTCTCAGGATTAATTTTTATTTGCAAAAATTGGTTTTCTAAAATCTCTAATGCATGATAGGAAAAATAATAAAGGGGGTTCAAGACGTAAAATTTTAAATAACGTCTTGAAGCCAAAGGAGGATTCGAGTTGAAAACATGAAAAGGTGGCTCGAATATTAAATTGTGCAACACGACATAAGAGACAGTCTTACAAAGCTCTTGATGAAGTACTGCACATCCCACAGATGTTCCTGAGAGTTTGGAACCAATAAGTAGCTCTAGAAGGTGAGGATAACAACCTTTTCTTCAAGTCAATGGACGCCCAAAGAGATATATATGTTGTAATAACAAGGCCAACATGAAAGACCTTACCTTTCCAAAATCTACCTACACCTTAAATTTTTCAGTAATTTTGACACTTGCCAATGAGCTATGATTTTTTCAAAGATTTAAAGAGTAGTTGACTTGTTTGATATTTATTAAACTCATGTCTTATGATTTGTCTCAATTGTGAAACCTAGAAAAGGGAAATATTTTTCAAATTTTTTGATTAAACATTTTTCAAAATTCTTTTAATTGATAATTTTTAATTTATTGGAAATAAAAAAAGAAAATCATTTTCAAACAAGGCAATCTCTCTAGAGTAGGTCTTGGTAGTTGACACATGTCTCAGACATAGAGTTCATGCTTAGAATCAGTGCTGCAACAATGAAATGATAAATGTTGGGGCATTTTTGAAGGCTCATATCATCCAGGAATACAAGCTCATTGAATTGAACAACAATGAAACATGAAGGTGTGAAAAATGAAAATGGTGAAATGATGAATTGCTTCTAAAAATCAATGTAAAACTTAGAGGGCTAAGTTCAAGGTTAACAATTGAGCAAACACCTTCAATTCCAGTTGTTTCTAAGGTTCCAACCATCATCCTTTGCATGGATGTGTCTCATGGCTCTCCTAGGAAGTCTAATATTCCATCAATTGCTGCAATGGTCAACTCTAGGCAATGACCTTTGATTTCCCGTTATAGGGCAAAAAAACATATACAACCTCCAAAGCTTGAAATGGTAGATCCACTTTTCAAAGATAAAATATCTAATGTATTTCTACACAAGATCATGCGGAGAAAGCCAATCTTATCAGGGGCAAATTTTTTTTTTGCTGGGGGTAAGAAGAAATTGACACAACTCAAGAATTGCAAGAGTGCACACTGGTGCAAACAAAAGATAACTTAATCAGGAAGAGAATGAAGATCGCTCTTGCAGCCGTTCCCACCACGGATCACGAAAACATGCATTTATACATGATACATGAGTTCATGTCATTGCACCATACATCATTTCATACATACATGATAATTTTGATCTCCCTCATGAGAATGTCTTTAAAATTTGTTTTGAGAAATTTTTTTCTCTTTTAAGATGGTTTCCCTAGAAACTTTAATCGTGGCATTCTTAAAACATGTCTCCTAGGAGACTTAATCTTTCAATGTTATTCCTGAATCCCTCGCGAAGAGGAGTCAATCAATCTTTGTTATTCTTGACTTGCTCGTGAAGACAATTCAATTTTTGTTACTCTTTACTTACTCGTGAATAAAATTCAATCTTTGTTATTCTTGACTTCCTCACGAAGAGGATTCAATCTTTGTTATTCTTGACTTCCTCGTGAAGAGAATTCAATCTTTGTTATTCTTGACTTTCTCATGAAAAGAAGTAAATCTTTGTTATTCTTGACTTTCTCGTGAAGAGAAGTCAATTTTTGTTACTATTGACTTCCTCGTGAAGAGAAGTCAATCTTTGTTATTCCTGACTCCCTCGCAAAGAGGAATCAATCTTTGTTACTCTTGACTTCCTCGTGAAGAGAAGTCAATCTTTTTTATTCCTGACTCCCTCGCGAAGAGGAGTCGATCTTTTTTATTCTTGACTTCATTGTGAAGATAAGTTTATCTTTTTTATTCCTGACTCCCTCATGAAGAGGAGCCATTTTTTTTATTTTTAACTTCCTCGTAAAGAGAAATCAATCTTTGTTATTCCTGACTCCCTCGTGAAGAGGAATCAGTCTTGACTTCCTCGTGAAGATAAGTCAATCTTTGTTATTTCTGTCTCCATCTCGAAGAGGAGTCAATCTTTCTTACTCTTGACTTCCTCGTGAAGAGAAGTCAATCTTTGTTATTCCCGACTCCCTTGAGAAGAGGAGTCGATCTTTGTTATTCTTGACTTCCTCGTGAAGAGAAATTGATCTTTGTTATTCCTGACTCCCTCGTGAATATGAGCCAAATTTTTTTATTCTTGACTTCCTCGTGAAGAGAAGTTAATCTTTGTTATTCTTGACTCCCTCGCGAATAGGAACCAGTCTTTGTTATTCTTGATTTCCTCGTGAAGAGAAGTTAGCCTTTGTTATTTCTGACTCCCTCAAGAAGAGGAGTCAATCTTTCAATGTTATTCTTGACTTCCTATGAAAGAGAAGTCAATCTTTGTTATCCTTTATTTTCTCATGAAGATAAGTAAATCTTTTAATATTGTCATTCTTGACTTCATCGTAAAGATGAGTCAATATTTCAGCGTTGTCTTCGTTGACTTTCTTGTGAAGAGGAGTCAATCTTTTAATATTGTCATTATTGATTTTCTCATGAAGAAGAGTCAAGATTTCAGTGTTGTTTTCTTTGACTTTCTCGTGAAGAGGAGTCAATCTTTTAATGTTGTCTTCAATCTTGACTCTCTTAAGATTTATGTCCAAGAAAATTCAATTTAGTCATTCTTGAGACCGTTTCCCTAGAAACCTCAACCTCGTCTTCTATAAGTCTCTAAAATTAACATTTGTCTATTTTGGGCCTTTTCGGTGAAAATTTTAATTTAGTCTTTCTTAAAGACCTTTTCACTTTCTCAAAAGATTAATGATAAATGAATTGCATCATTGCATTCATTATTCAGATTCGTTGCAATTTCAAGATGAATATTTTATAGGTTTTTCAAGAAAAATAAAGATTTATGACCAGCATAAGTCATCAACCAATCCAAATCCCCAATAAGGGAGATGTTCAAATGGCACTCGAGTCAAGGCAGATTCCTATATCTGGTGGCTGCGAGACAAGTTCCCACAAGATAAATGGATTCTCAAAGATTCTCTCAAATTATAAACTTTCGAGTATAATGTTTTCAAATTCTCAAACCTACACTAATGATTGGTAATGTTTGATTTTCTGATTCGATCTTCTTGAAGACAAGAGAAGTAAATAGACATCGATTCATTTCTTTCCAAAGAATGGTAGAGTGAATCCAATTTCTCGAGTCTGATCTCCCCTAAAGAGTAGTGTAATAGATTCTTCTTCTTTCAGATTTGGTCTTCCTTAATAGTAGTGAAACAAATCGATTATGATTCAATCTTCCCTGAAGAGCAATAAAGTGGATCAAAGTTTTCTCGAGTCTGATCTCCCCTAAAGAGTAGTGGAGCATAATCTTTTTCTTTCAGTTTTGGTCTTCCTGAAGAGCAGTAAAGCAAATCGATTATGATTCAATCTTCCCTAAAGAGCAGTGAAGTGGATCAAAGTTTTTCTCGACTCTGATCTCCCCTAAAGAGTAGTTTAGCAGATTCTTCTTCTTTCAGATTTGGCCTTCCTGAAGAGTAGTGAAGCAAATCGATTCTGATTCAATCTTCCCCGAAGAACAGTGGAATAAAACAACATTTCTCGATCTGATCTACCCTGCAGAAAAAGTGGAGCAGATCCCTTATCAAGTTTCAAAGCACGGAGATGGAACTGCAAAAAAAAAGGCGTTTTCTTTTTATCTTTGCCCTATTCTTGTTAACACAAGAATGGGCAAAGATGGACATCTGTCGACACTCATTTTTTTCCCAGACCCATTATTATTATTATTACTATTATTATTATTATTATTATTATTATTATTATTATTAACTACTCTTTTTATCTTGGCAGGCCATTACAACAAAGCCCAATCGAACCCAAATTACAAACGGGCCCAATCGAGCCAAGCCAAACAAACAAGCCCAATTCAACCGACCCATACCAAGAGCCCAACAAGAAATCCAACCCTAACCCGGATTCTTCCCACTGCCACAGCCATCACTGTGCAATCCCATCATCCACGTGAAGCCTCTGGCAACATCATCTCCCCAAAAAGCTCTACAACACTCCACTTCTGCCAACAACATCATTTCATCAGAATTCAACAATCAATTTATATAATTTGATATAAATGGGAAAGATGAGAGGAAAGGGTCTCGATTTTCTAGGAGTGGGAACTGAAAGAAAAAAAAGGGATTTTTGAGGGGAGGGGGAATTAATTCGAAAGCAATGTGAGGGAGGGGGCTCTCGATTTTTTTCAGAAACAATGTAGGGGGCAGGAGAGTCTCGGTTTATTGAAAAAATAGGAGGTTGTCAATTTTTAAAAGGGCTCGATTTTTTTTAATTTTTTTAACATTGATCCTATCCATTCGAAAAAACAAAAAAACAAATGTAAAAAAAGGTTTTTTGGCCCTCTTTCATTCGAAATAGAGAATCTATTTTTAAATAGAGAAGAGATTTTTTGTTTATATTTTTAGAGAGCATTCACACAAAGCAACATAAATATTTCAATTTTTTTCATTTTCGATTTCTCAATAATGTTTTCCTTCTCTATTTCTTTCCATTCGAATCAACATATCCATCTTTGCATTCAAAATAATTTAAAAAAGAGAGAAAAGAGGAAGATTACCACTCTGTCGGATCTTCGTCGACGATCAGAGCCTCTTTTCCAAGATCCGACTAGTGAAAATCAGCACATCGATGAGTAGGGGTGTAAACGAACCGAGTCGAGCTCGAGTATTTCCAAGCTCGACTCGAACTCGAAAACTTCAAATGTAAGCTCGACTCGACTCGAAAACTCACGAGCCTAAAATTTTCACAATCGACTCGAACTCGAAAGATAATATTGAAACTCGACTCGAACTCGAAAAAGCTCGAACTCAAAAAAGATTCAAGAGCTCGACCGAAGCTCAATACTCAAACTTATTTGAAGCTCGATTTTGAGCTCGATTGAAGCTCGATTTTGAGCTCAATTCAAGCTCGATTCAAGCTTGTTTGAAGCTCAAAAATGGGTTAATTATCAATTATTGAAACCCATCCCCTTTTATACACTCTCTTTACCCCTTATTCCCCCAAAAATCACCGATGTAGGATATAAACTTTCAAACAGCTCAGCAACAACAATAATGGGGTTGTCCAAATTCACACCCCACCTTCAACTCCGATCCCCATCCCCATCTCCAGATCAAGGTTGCAGTAAAAAGGAGAAAGAGAAAGTAATCTATTTTCACTACCCTTTGATTACATGAAACATTATTACATGAAATACTAGGTCTGCATGTTGGTAACTGCAGAAGATAAAGGCCTTGAAGCAGCTCACACTTCATAATCACTCGATATAGGTCCTGGAGGATACAACCCGATTGACAAAATAATACACTGATATTAGATTGATCGGTTAAGACACTGATGGATAAAAGATTAAACCTAAATTCTGGTACAAATAACACACCATGTAGAACAAAATCATGAGAAAATCTGATTTTCCCAGCCCATTGAACATAAATGACAGTTTTATGGCAGAATTACCGAGCCATTTGAAACAAGAGTTAAGGACTCGAAGAGGGATTTCAAAACACAAACATATTTAGACACCCGAGTATAAAATCCAATAATTTAACTTCTCAAAGGAAGAATTATTAGTACAATACAAGATCTCACCCTGCATGGTAGTGTTGATCGAGGCTGGAGAAATATTAGAAGAAGATGTTGTGTATAACTGAGAAGTAAGCATAACAATCAACTGCTGACACTTCTGAGGTTTCAAAGCATCGCTGGATGAAGATGATAAAGAATCCTGCTAAAGAACCTCATTCGAAATGGCCACTGAATAAGTGTGAGCTGACTGACTGTTCTTAGCACATGTAGAGGTAGAAGATCAATTCTTGGAACCATATCCTGGAGGATGGCCATGTAGCTTGTAGTATTTGTCCTTGGTATGGCCAAGAATTTGGCAGTGCCTACATTGTGGGCGATTCTTGCGATTACCATAACTAGTCTTGATAGCAAAGGTAGATTCAAAGACTGGATTTACACATTTTACAGATCTTTGGTTTTCTTCTTGAATAACCAATGAAAAAACCTTGAAAATCGAGGGCAAGAGATCCATAAGGAGAATATTTCCTCTTATGTGAGCATATGAGTCATTCAGTCCCATAAAAAACTACATCACTTGTTCCTGCTGTTGTTCTTCAAACATACATCTCACACCACCACAATTTTTAATTCAAGCAATTGCACAATTGTTTAATTGGGAAGAGTTCATCACAAATGATCTTTAATTGAGTGTAGTAAGTACTCACTGTTATTTGATCTTAAACCAA
This sequence comes from Hibiscus syriacus, assembly GCF_006381635.1. Lineage (NCBI taxonomy): Eukaryota > Viridiplantae > Streptophyta > Magnoliopsida > Malvales > Malvaceae > Hibiscus > Hibiscus syriacus. Next base: position 303,591 of record NW_024062764.1, read on the forward strand.
ATTGTTTAATCTTTTCTTTAACTAGAACAGTCTTGAACCATTAGACTGCTGAAAACGTTCAATGAGGTCCTTTCAATTCTCTGCAGTTATAGTATGATAAAGCAAGCTCACAACAATGTCCTTGAAAGCTGAATTCAAAATCAAGATTTCACAAGGTTGTTTGCTCTTGTCCACCCACTAAGTCGTTCTGGAGAAGAAGAGTCTAGAGCTTGGATTGAACCATCAACAAATCTTAATTTGTTTTAGCAGAAAGGGCAAACATCATTGACCTCTTCCAGCTATGAAAATTGTCATTGGATAATGGCTGTGTAACCAGAATCATACCAGGATTGTCCGATTGGTGCAGATAATATGGATTGTTGACATTGTCAAAGCTATCACTCAGTGAATCAGGTATGATGAAGCGTGAAAAAATAAACTTCTGATATCATATAACAACATAAACAGAGAGGATTACAACTATGTTAGGACATTAATTAAAATTTTAGGATAGTTGTACTATAGAATTTTTAATATATTTTTAAATTTTTATAATTATCAATAGTTTATTTTTATTATATTTTTAATAATGTAATTTTAAAAAATCTAAAATTATAATATAACATTTTTTCGAGCTACTCACGAGCTTTTCGAGTCGAATATCGAGTAGCTCGTTTAGGCTCGTTAAGAACTCGAGTCGAGTCCATTCGATTCGAGTATTTATCAAGCCTTGATCGAGTCGATCTCGAGTAGCTCGCGATCTGTCTCGTCTCATTTACAGCCTTATCGATGAGGAGACCGACATACTCCGAAACTGGGATGATCCAACGGCGGACGGTGGCAGATCGGACAGAAGAAATTTGAACGGTCTTCGACTATTTCACGATGTTCGGCGCATCCCCCGATGAAACGGAACCCAGATCCGAGACAGGGAGATCGAGACGAATCTTCAAGTGAAATTTAGTGGCCAAAGGCCACCAACGATGTCAGCGATGCAGAGGCCGGTGGGTGGTAAGCACAGGCGGTAACAGGATTTTTAAAGAGAAGCTAGAGTTTCTCTCTCTAAAATATAAAAAAAATAAAAAATGTTGATATTTATAGAAAACTTTATGGGAAATTGCACTTAGGTCCCCCTAAGTTTGGCGTGTTTTTGCAAAATAATCACCTATTGGGACCGTTTTTGTAATTTACCCATTTCTTATGCATGTATATTTTTGGTTTAATTTTTGTCTAATCCTGGTATGTGTAGGCGTGTTTTTCACTTTGGTCATGTCTAGTAATTATTTAATATTTTTAAATGCTTAGGGACTGATTTAGTGATTTTTCCTTTTTATTTTTTTAGTACTAACTTTTTGGTTTATTTTCTTACATGTCCTACTTTATGCGTGTGTTTATATTTTAGTAACTAGTGCTCTATTTATTTTATTTCTTTGATTTTTTGCTATAATTTGTGATTAGTTTAGTTTAGTCATTTTTATTACTTTAGCTTATTCGAATTTAGTCACTGATTTTTATTTTTATTTGTTTTACCCATTGTTTGTATTCTGTTTATTATTATATTATAATTTAGATATGAAATCTTCAATTTATGCATTTAGGTCACTAATTGATTATGATTTGGACATTTTTTTATTTTTATTTCATTTTAGTCCCATTTTACTTGTTATCTCATTTTTAGAAATATTTTAATTTGAGTGCCTTACTTTAATAATTTTCATTTTGGTCTTGAATGATTAAAGTTGGTGTATTTACGATTGTAGTACTTGGATTGTGAAATATTTGCAATAGTTGCCTTTATTTTTTGTTGGTTGTATAGTTTAATCCCTAAAGTTAACATTTTTATTATTTTGGTCCATCAATTATATATTTGTTAATTTCCCGTTGGTTGTAATATTTTAAAATATTATTTAACTCGAAGAATTTATAGAAACACACCTTCATTGACAAGGAGTGTGTTTCCAAGAATTGTTCGAAAAAGATAATGCATTTTATATTCGAATGAATTATTTTTTGTTTTAATATATTTAATATATGTATTTTATCTAAAAATTTGGGCAATATTATTTTGTATGGGGAATCCATGGAAATGGCCCCTTAACTGACATGGAAGGTATTTCGAGAATTATTCATGCAAAATAACAACCTTTATACTTTTTTTAAAAAAAAGGATCACAATTTAAATGTATATTCGAATTTACCAATTTCAATATTTAGATGATGTATAATCGCTTAGTTAACGATTTCGGACGTTGTGGGGGTGCTAATCCTTCCCCACACTTAATCGACTCCCGAAATCTTTTCCAAAACAAATTTCTGGTTAAATGTAGACCATTTTTTTATCTTTTAAAATTATTTTTAAATTATTTTAAAAGGTATTTTTAGGTATTCGGCCTACCTAACTCAAAGGTCGATGACGACTCCAAATTTATAAATTTATTTATTTATTTTAAAACCCGATCTTTCCTAAGATTAAGTTGGATTGCTCCCCGAAATAGCCCAAAACGCTTAATGGCCGTTCCGACACATCATTAGAGATTGTCACTTAGCGAAGTTAGTTTGGCCTAGTATGGATAATTATTGGCCTTGTCGTATAGCAGAAGCTAATTTGATAATCTGGTTACATTGATTGTTTGATCACTATGCATCCACCAAACATGCTGAAATTTTAGTGATTATATGGGGATTGTGGTTTGCACGAAATCGGTTCTATCATGAGGGTAATCAAATGCGAAGGGAGGAAATTGTTACCTTTGTCCGATCGCATTGTTTGGAATTTCAGGATTGTCCATACAAGCATTCGAAGTCATGTGACCCGGGCTCTGGTTAGATGGCATGCTCTTAATCCCCTGAGTGTGAAGGCAAACTTTGACGCTCGATACATACATGCACAACAAAAAGGTTGGTTAGGGGTTATTATTCGCAACCATGAAGTCTACATTCTAGGTGCATGTCGGAGGGAGTTTTTGAGAGTTACCACCAATTTCAGTGTTATTAGATTTTTATTTATTTACTTCGATCACTCCATTTATCTTGTCTTAATCAATTTTTATCTTAATTTTTTTTTTCTAAGCTTGTTATGATTTATTTATTTCTCACATTAATTTGATTAGTTTTACTTTTCTTAATTCAAAATTTAATTTTTCATCTTTTTCTAAAAAATGATTTTTTATTTACTTTTCTTTAAAGAGTATATTTGTACGAATGATTCATTTTCATATTTATTGTATGTGTCTTATATGTTTCGTACATTCATATCTATTTCTAATATTAATTTCATTTATTTAATGTAGTTTTTGTTTTATATTGGCACCCATGATCTTTTTTCATGTTTGCAGAGTAGATCTATTTTGTTTAAAAAATCCCTAATTTATTTAATTTTGTGTTGGTAAACTTTCAAAGGTAAGTAGTTTGAATAAATTATCTAAATTATAATTTTCAAAATTAAGATAATCGGGTAATTGTGTTGGTACTGAAATGACAATTTGAGGGTGCTCATCCTTCTTCGTTTGTAAATGACTCTTGTATCCGACATTCTATAGTAAAATGCAGATCCGGTAAAATGGTAAGTTTAAGATGTTCGATCTACCTAATTCAAAAATGATTGGTGGTGACTCCATTACATATTCCAAGTCGGGACGCAAACCTGGGACCACCCGAAGGACCGTTGCCAAATATTGATTACCTAGTTGTCTTCTTAAGAGAAAATTGTAAGTTTACACTTTAATTTATTTTCGATCTTCTTATTTACCTTTTGAATTTTTTTTCCAGATAAATAGTTGTATTGATGTTTTCTTTTATTGTTTTTAGATTTTTCAAGAATCATTTCAAACTCTATACTCGAGCTCCAAATCTTTTGAGTGGGGGTGAAAGCAACATTTTCGTGAGAATTTATTCTTCGTATGGGCCCAATAATTAGCCTTCGGGGTTCATATACCTTATGTCTTCGTAGGAATTATTCCTTGCATAGGCATAGGGGAATTTATCTCCTCGAATTTAACTCAGTCAGCATAAACCTATAATGGGTTTATGATCGAGGGTTTGGCTAGCCCAAAGGGCCACTGACAAGGAGAAGTCGATTCCCTTTTATAGAATCAAGCCAAGTTACTGCATGTGATTAGAGTCTATCCCTAAACCACATGCAAACCCTAAGATATGGTTGCTTTATTTTCTGCTTTTATTTTACTGGTCAAAGCGTGTGAATTAGAAATTCACGTCGTTAGGCTATTTCTTGTTGAAAAGCATGAGGAATAGAAATTCATGATCGGGTAGGAATAAAACATGTGGGGTAGATATCATACGGGGTACGAATTGTTGAAATGTCTACTTTAATTATTAATTCACCGTACTAATTTATTTATTTTTTCTCTCATTTTTATTTATCATCATATGCATCAGGTCATAGAGGTGTTGATAGGCAGAGTGTTCATCAACTCAATATAGTCTTCATTAATTGACAAAGTGGTTATGACCCGACTATGACCCGAGAATACTCAAAAGGAAAGAAGGGACGGTCTTCATTATTACCATGTGTCAATAGTTAGCTGGCTACACTTTGATCGAGAAGAATGACGTCCAGGACCTACGAAGCATGTGGGACTAATAAAAGAACAAAGGGAAGAAGAAATAAAGATTGGATCCATTTCAAACCTGATGAAGACTATGGGAAGATCGAGTCAAATAAAAGATAACGAGAGTAAGGAAATCTTTCCAGATATATAAGGAAACATCGAATGCAGAGCTCATAGAAATAAACAAGAATAAAACAAACGAGCTCCAGATAGTTCTCGATGCTAGAGGAAACAATGGTGATGTCAATGGGAACAGACCGAACAGAAAGGTGAGAGATGTTGTCATCCAGAAGTTCCTAGCCCGGGTTTACAAGATGGTCTGCCACTTAAGTTGGGGCAGTTAGATAAGGTGTCTAGCCAGTCACTAGTGAGGCAAAGAGATTTATCAACCAGTTTGAAGTTATATAGAATATACCTCTAAAATGTTTTTGGTCTTGTTATAATAACGCTTTTGTTCCAATGAAGATTATTCTATTATGACAGACACCTTTTGGATCAATGCCTTAAGTTCATCTTGCACTTCTCATGCATTTTGCGTTTTAACTCAACTAACTTTTCATTGTGCATTCATAATTAAAACCTAAACGACTAATAAAGATCATTTCATTCATAAAGAAAAAACCACTGGACACATCACATCCACATAACACTTGATTCAAATCAAGACAAATGGAAGCTAGATTAAAGGAGATTGAAGAGAACTTCACTAAGCTATAATAAAATCTAGAGAATAAACTAAGTCAAAATCTCAAGACCACCTTGGATTCCATCGCCAAAAATCAGAATTCTATGATTGATCAACTGATGATAAGATTTACGGGGATGGATTTTGCTAATGTTCTAGGGAAATGAGCTACTAAAGAAACAATGACACCATTACCAAAGTTGATAATAATGTCTGGATAGCAGACAAATTCTTTTTCCACTAAGGGGCAAGCTAGGGTAACCAATCCTAATAGTAACCTCAAAAATTACATGCTAGACTTTGATGAGAAAGGTAAATCCCAGAAAATAGAAGAGAAAATAAGACATTTAGAGGATCAGATGAAATTTGTAAAAGGAGAGGAAAGTCTCTACGGGGTTAATGCTCTGGAGCTGAGCTTGGTCCCGAATCTTGTATTACCACCAAAGTTCAAAGTCCTAGACTTCGAAAAGTTTGATGAGAACAACTGCCCATCAACCCATATAACGATGTTTTGTCGAAAGATGATGAGGCATGTGAGAATTGACAACTCTTGATCCACAGCTTCAAGGAGAGTTTATCCGGTTCAACTATTCAGTGGTCTGAACTTGGAAGGATTTTGCTAATTCCTTTCTTGAGCAGTACAAGCATGTTAATGAGATGATACCTGATCAAGTAACTCTGTAAAACATGAAGATTAAGTGTAATGAGATATTTAGACAATATGTCCAACAATGGAGAGACGTTGCAATCAAAGTACGTTTGCCATTGATTAAAAGAGAGTTCATTACCTTATTCATGGACACACTGAAGTCACCATACATTGACCACATGTTAGGAACTGGTACCAAAAGGTTTTTTGACATTATCACGTGCGGAGAAATGATTGAAAGAGTTGTAGGAAGTGGTAAGATAAAAGGCACCAGTAGCCTTGATGCAAAAGATAAAGCCGAAATCAATTAGGTGGAATATCACTCAAGTAATCGTTGGACTAAATCTTAAAGACAAGTTCTAGAAAAAAAATTCTCATTAGTCCAATTCCAATGACATATAATGAGTTGCTCTCAATGCTTATTGAGAATAATCTTCTATATATTGTTCAATCGAAGCCAAAAGGGCCCTCGTATCCTAAAGGCTATAATGTCAATGTTAAATGTAACTACTAGGAATTTTGGGGCATTAAAATGCAAGGTCCATAATTTAGACGATTTAGGGGCATATACATTTGAAGAGTAATAAGACATTCTGATGCATTCCCCATAACACACTTGCATTATATATTGTTTGAAACTTGTTTTGTTTTTTATTTTCTTTTAATTAAAAGTCTCTTAACTTTCAACATATCGAATAAACTGCTACCTTATGAGATTGTGAGCAATGAACAAATTTAAATCTATTGAATTCTTTGAATATCAACTGAATTAAAGGCTCTTTTAAGAATTCAAGATATAAACCTTCTATAAGTAACATGATTACAACCTCCTAAAATTTGATCCCTTCGATCTTTCACCCTACACAAAATCACTTGATTGTATTCTCAAGATTATTTTTTCTCAAAGGCTCCAAGGTTACACTCTAGACTTCTCATGCACAAAGGAGGTCTTCATCCCATACAAGTTACAAGTGAAGTACAAGTCTTTTCGTAAACACGTAAGATGGGGCATTCAACGTACATGGTAGGGCTGTAAATGAGACGAGACAGATCGCGAGCTACTCGAGATCGACTTGATCAAGGATTGATAAATACTCGGATCGAACGGACTCGACTCTAGCTCGAGCTCGAGCTCGACTCGAGTTCTTAACGAGCCGAAACGAGCTACTTGATATTCGACTCGAAAAGCTCGTGAGCAGTTCGAAAAAAATGTTATAATATAATTTTAGATTTTTTAAAATTACATTATTAAAAATACACTATTGATAATTATAAAAATTTTAAAAATATATCAAATATCATAAGTATCAAGGGTTTGAGCATTTAATATCAAGATAATATATTGTACTTACCTCATAAATCGGTACCAAGTCGATTAATTAATGTCTTTGTAATGAACCTAAACCCTAAACCCTAACCTTAAACCTAAACCCTAAATCCTAACCCATAAACCTTAAACTCTTAATCCAATTATATGATAGGGGTTAAGTTATGCACATGAAAGTAACATACAAATTATGCAAAATGATGTTATGTGACTCCTAAATAAATCATTCGCATACTTATACATAAACATATCAACATGCAAAATAAATATACTCAACTAATTAAAGAAAACAATCCTAAACATGAACTAAATTAAAATAAACCTAAATGTGAGGAATAATTTAAGCTAAATATACTAACTTTAGAATGATGATTAAATTAACATAAATGTAAAATTAAACTTGTTATCGACCGTGACTAACTTGTTATCGGATTTCGTTTTCCAGTTTTCAATGTTTGGTTCCATCTTAACCATTGGTGCAATGCTTGGTGCTATCACTAGTGGTAGGATTGATGACATGATTGGGGCATGTAGGTTGTATTTTTTTTTATATATGAGTCTGAAAATCTGTTTTATTTCTGAATATTGGTAAAATTTACTTTTGTATTTATAAATGATTTTATGAGTTTACATGTTTTAATAAAAGTTTTAAATTTTCCTCTATTTTTATGGTGGGTCGCTCCGGTGGCCCTAATGTGACACTCCAGATCGGATCGGGTTATCTGTATCGGTCTTTGGTCTGAGGGGGTTACATCTAGTGGTATCAGAGCTTAGGTTGAGTTAAAATTTTCAAAATAGACCGGCCAGTCAAATGTCAAAAGATTTCTTATCAGTACATGCCCCTAGACTAGAATCGTACATCTCTGAGCTGGAACTCCAAGGTCGAGTCCCTCTTTGTAACGAGTTAACCTAAGTTTTCTATCTGTTAGGGCTCTGGCTTTGCATAAAGGAATACCAGTAACGTCTGTCTAAATTCTGTAAAATACTTCACGAGCCATGTGAGAGCTACTCATCTGAGAAATTTTGACCCGACTCCATAAATGAAATTGGGATATGTTACCCGCTCTATGAGCCTATTTTCGTAACCAAGGCTGAATTGATTCCACAAGGATATTTCTGTTCTGATTCTTTTATTGGAATGAGGGAGAGTTCTAATAAGAATGTTTACTCAACTAGTTAAGGATTAGTGGAGGATATGAACTTCTGTAAAAGCTACTTGAATATATTGAAGAACTGATAGAAGTTTCATTTCTGCAATTCTGTGACATGCATGAATTTCGAGGACGAAATTCTTTTAAGGAGGGGAGAATTGTAACACCCTAATTTAGGGGTAAATTATAAGTTTTTGAAATTGGTAGTCAATTTTAGAAAAGTTTAGGAATTCAGGGACTAAGCTCATAATTTACCCATTTTTCTTTAAGTGAATTATAAACCCCCTCCCCTGTGAATTCTGCTTTTCCCATATTCTTTTCCCCAAATTTCATCATCGCTAACCCTCCTTTGAGCTTCAATTTCTCTACCATCCGACCACTGTTCATTGATCCGAAACCACCATCGTGTTCGTTATCGACCGGTGAACAAAACTCCTCAAACGTCTCGTCGTGAATCGTCGTCATTCGCCGTAAAATTCAACTCAAAGCTTTGAAGTTTTTAAACTTCACAATCGTGAAAATCGTCGATTGTTTCTTCGTTTTCAAAACCTTTCGACCATCGTGTTCCTTGCATCATTCCTAGTCCACCGGTGTCATTCTTATCTCTGTCGTCACCGGCGTATGAGGGGGTGAGGAAGCTAAAGTTTTCGACGTTTCGGAATCGAGCTCTCTGTCGTTCAAAATTGTAAACTGAGCTTGGTAAATGTCTTAAAATCCCTTAAAATAATTTTAGAATTTTTTTTGGAATTTTTCGGACACTGTACGGCGCCGCACGCGCCAGCCCCTGAGAGTGGGTGTCGTCTGCCAGCATGAACTATGTTGAACCGATATGAACCGGTCTGAACTAGCTGGATCGGTCTGAGCCGTTGACCGTTGACTTTGAACAAAAATTCAAATTTTTTGAAAAGTCATAATTAATGTTTTTCAATGTCCTGAACCCGATTTCGAAGTCCGTTTCGCCAAATTCAAACCCGATAAGCTGTTTTTCACTGATTAATCACCTAATTCGAACCATTTTTCGCAATTAAGCTCCGTTTTTTATAAAATTTATGTTGTTATGTATCTGAGAAATTATTGGAAGTTGATTTCAAGATCGAGGGTGTTCGAATGAAGTTTAAATTGTCGATTGATATGGCATAAAAATCGAGGTAATACATTATTACCTTTTCATGATTCATGGAACATGTTAGTATTGGTAAATGCATGAATAAAAAATGTTTGATCTCATCTGTATAGTTAGGTAATTCCTACACTCGATACGAATGCGGTAAAAAGTCGAGAACTTAATAAAATTCTGAAGGCTTGTATAAGAAATTAGAAGTTTGATAAGGAATAATTTCAAGTTTAGAGATTATTTGGATAAGTATTTAACTCTAGGATCTCTAAATTCTATTTATCCTTCTTAAGAGTTTTAATACCGAAGATACATGGTTATGGAATTACGAAAATGTCCTTGAGAGGTAAAAATAGTCCGAGTTGACTCTGAATGAGAAAGTACCCTGAGAATTCGTACCTAACCCGATAAATTACAGATTTAATTGTTAAGATCCTACTTTTGTTCAGAATAACTCTAATAATCCATATATCTCCGAGTTGTGAGTAAATACCTGAAGAATAATTTATCGAGGGTGGTCTTTTGTCAGAATTGTTCGAAAAGACTGGAATAGATGATAAGTTTGAATTAAATAATAAGACCAGATGGAAAGAACTGGATTTGTAAAATGACCAAAATACCCCTGGAATGGAAATGAATTAAGAATATCACCAAGCTCAAGAATGATTGGATATCCTCAAGCTCCAAAAGGACTGGAATAACATTTAGCACCAAAATGACCAAAATACCCTTATGGCCTAGACTAAGTAAATGTCTTAGATTAATTATTGGATTAATTAAGGAATCCAAAAAAACATGGGTATTGTACTACCTTTAAAAGTTATGAAACACAACTTAAGTGAGTTGATCAATCTTAATACTATATCAGTACCTGAATGGCATAGATACCACTTGTATGCATGTTCATCTTCTCAAGTTTGGCTCAATGATAGTTTTGAAAGTACTCAGCTCAGCTCAACTCTAGATTGTATTCGGTACTAAGAAGTGGATATTCATTAGACAAATCAACCACGAAGACCAAATTGAACTGAACGGAAGTACAATATGTATCATAAATTTAGAAACGTATGAATTACTCTGGACAACTCTGGAGTAACCAGGATAGACTTGACTACTAAATGAACTTAGTAACCTCAATGATTGAGTATTAAGTAAGTGATTGGGATAAGTCTGGAAACTCATATGAACTTACATGATGTATCATCCCTATGGGTTATGAACTACAAATCAAGTAAGTCATCATTTCCTGATATAGTTGAAACATGGAAATGAAATAAAGACCATTAGAATATTTGTTCGTGTCTTTAAGATCCATTCAGTGATGACTAAGAAGATGATTTCTGGACAAGAATTGTTGGTATTAAAGAGTGAATACCTCGAAGGGCAATGAATAGACCGGTCAACATGCATTAGTTCTGGGAGTTGTTCAGCTTGAGTTATTTTGATAGTCCGATAGATTAACATAGACTGTAAATGTCCTGCACCTTTATTTCTTCCTTATCAACTCAAATCACATTCTGAATAACTGATGATTTTGTCATTTAATGAACTCTTCCAATAGTGATTCTAACTTCTGGCATTCTATCGGTATACTGAAGATCCGTGTTTCTCTTCCTGAAAAGATTATCCAGTACCTCTGAATAATATCTGTAAACAATAGAATGTTCCCTGATCACATGAATGTTTTATCTGATTTCTGATTTGAATTCTGTTCTGATACATGACCTAGAATCTGTTATGATTTCTGATCTGGATTTTGTTCTGATATCTGATCTGAATTCTGTTTTAATTTCTGATATATCCGTTTACTGACGGAAAAATGTTTTATTTGGAGGTTATTGTTGGAGGAAGTATATCTGTAGGCTCCTCAGCTTTGTGTGTTGAGGGCCTTACTGGTTGTGTAGTTGGGTGTATGGTTCTAGGGAACCTACACATTATGATGTGTAGCGGTTAGAGGGATTATTAGGATTTTTGAATAAAAAATGTTTTAAAAGATCCGTATCATTTCATTGGTTTTACGAGAACACACTAGATAACCTATTATGATCTCCTGAACTCAATCATCCGAAATATTTCTCTGAACTGAAAATTTCTGTCTATTACTACCTGAGATATCAGTGGGACCACAGCTCAGCCTAAAAATCTGTAGATGTCTGAACCAATAAGGAAATATATGTCTATCTATACCTGCACGTTCTTCAGCAACATCTGGTAGTATTGTATTACTGAGCTTTCCAAAACTCACTCTATTACTCACCCTTTTCAGGTTAAAAGGATTGAACCAGTACAACTATCGACATCAATAAGGGAGTTCTTCTAGCGTTTCTTGCAGAGTATGGTACATGTGATTAGGTGGCATGTAGGTTGTCTTTTGTTTTATACACGAGTCTAAAAAACTGTTTTATTTCTAAATATTGGTAAAGTTTATTTTTTTATTTATAAATGATTTTATGAGTTTACATGTTTTAATAGAAGTTTTAAATTTTCCTCTATTTTTACGGTGGGTCACTGCGGTGGCCCTAATGTGACACTCCAGATCATATCGGGTTATTCGCATCGGTCTGAGGGGGTTACAGTTTTCATAAAAAAATAATTCCTCTCACTTGAGACAATCACCTTGAAACAAAAATTTTATCTCACTTGAGATGGTTTTCCCTTGAAAATTTGTCTCACTCGATACAATTTCACTCAAAAAAAAATTCATCTCACTTGAGATATTTTTCCTTGAAAATTTTTCATCACTCCAACAGTTTCACTCGAAACAAAATTGTATCTCACTTGAGATATTTTCCCTTGAAAAATTTTCATCTCACTCGAGGCAGTTTATCTCGAAACAAAATTTCATCTCGCTTTAGATATTTCCCTTGAAAATTTTTGTCTCACTCGAAACAAAAATTCATCTCTCTTGAGATATTTTCCCTTGAAAACTTTTGTATCACTTCATACGGTTTCTCTCGAAACAAAATTTTGTCTCGCTCGAGATATATCTCTAGAAAATTTTCGTCTTATTTGAGACAGTTTCTCTCAAAACAAAATTTCATCTCGCTGGAGATATTTCCCTTGAAAATTTTCATTTCACTCGAGACAGTTTCACTCGAAACAATTTCATCTCTCTAAAGATATTTTCCCTTAAAAACTTTTGTCTCACTCGAGACGATTTATCCCGAAACAATTTTTCATCTTGCTCGAGATATTTCTCTTGAAAATTTTTGTCTCACTTAATATAGTTTCTTTCAAAATGAAATTTCATCTCACTTGAGATGTTTTCTCTTGAAAAAGTCTGTCTCACTCAAGACATTTTCTTGACATGACGAGGAGCTAATTTTATACATTTTAGGCATGTTTAAGGGATCCTTGTTCATAACATTACACACATGTGTACAATTTTGTATATTTTCAAAGTCAATTTCAACTTCACGAAAGAGATATTGTGTTCGAAATCCAATTCAGAATTGACAACAATTTGGCTTAACTCAACCGCGAAGAGTCATATTCCAGTCAAATCTCCTAAAGTCAGATTTCAACTTCACAATGAAAGATATTTGGCTCAGAGAACATTCAACCTTGACTTAACCCACAAAGAAGGAGTTCTCAACTTCACCTCCTCAAACAGAGAAACCAATCATCTTTATAAAAATTCATAGGTACGTTAACCCATGATTATGTTGACTTTTACAGATTCAACTACTTTGGGACCAAGATGAACCAAATGAAAATTTTCAAAACCAACTATTTGAAGATGTAGAAGATGTTAAGAACCCTCGGTATATACTCCAAAAGGACCACTCATTCTTGAAGATACCAAAAAAAATGTGGAAGAGCATATCAATCAAAGGTCAAAAGAAATGATAACACCAAGTAGTGAAGCTACATATATCGGACAAAAATTGGTCATTTTTTATCTTTGCTTTATTCTCGTTACATGCCAATGAGCAAAGAGGGGCAATATTAATAGCCAATTTTTGTCTTGGCTCTAAACTTATTCGAATGCAAAAGAGCCTGTTCACACTGACCATGATGAAAAAGAAAATGCTATCACAACCTAGAATATCCCATATGAATCTTGTCATATTTAGTGTGATCTCATATCAACGGAAAATAATATGCTAATTGATGTGATTAAATAATATTGGATGTTATTTTCTTATATACAAATATACACATATTTTTATATGGGTATGATATAATTACAACCATCATTTTTTTAAAATTCATTTTGATCATCTCTTCATAATTTCATTTTACTTTAATTTAAATTCTTAATTTTATACTAATCCATTTTAACCATTTTCCCCTTTTGCATTCTTTAATTTACTCTCATTCTGCCATTTTTCTTTTTTATGTTTTTAATTTATTTCCATTTTTGCTTGATTCATTTATTATTAGTTTTTTATTTATTTACTTCAATCAATCCATTTATATTCTCTTAATCAATTTTTATCTTACTTTTTTATGTTTGTTATGATTTATTTATTTCTCACATTAATTTGATTAGTTTTACTTTTCTTAATTCAACATTTAATGTGTCATCTTTTTCTAAAAAATAATTTTTTATTTATTTTTCTTTAAACATGTATAATTCTTTTTTCATATTTATTGCATGTATCTTGCATTTTTCGTACATTCATATATGTTTCTAATATTAATTTCATTTATTTATTGTAGTTTTTTTTATATTGGTACCCGTGATCTTTTTATATGTTTGCGGAGTATATTTATTTTTTAAATCGCATAATTTATTTAATTTTGTGTTGGTAAACTTTTAAAGATAAGTAAGTTGGATTGATTATCTAATTTTTATTTAAATTATAATTTTCGTAATTAAGACAATCAAATAATTGAGTTGGTACTGAAAGGACAATGGGGGTGTTTATCCTTTCTCGTTTGTAAATGATTCTCGAATCCGATAATTCTCTGGTAAGATGTAGATCCGATAAAACGATAAGTTTAATATGTCCGGTCTACCTAATTCGAAAATGATCAGTGGTGACTTAATCACATATTTCAAGTCGGGACATAAACCCGGAATCACCCGAATGACCGTTGCAACACAAACGACGAAGGAGAGACGGTGGCTCGAGCCTCCATAGTTAATTCGTTGTGGTTTCCCGCGTCTGATTGCATGCTCTATCTATATTCTTCCCTTTCCTTGCTGGTTGTTTTCATCTGATTCTTGAAAGGGAGTCGAATGACCAGATGTTTATAGACTAGTTTCCAATTTGCTTTTGCTTTTGCTTTTTTTTTTTTTTTTTTTTTTTGCATTTACATTGCTTTGGGAAGTAGACGTGGTTGTGCAGCTTTACTTTTGTGGTTTTTTATGCTTCTGTTGAAGGACACCTATGTACGTGTGTTTTGTTTTCTTTAATAATGTAACAAGTCATTTACACGTTCAAAATAAATTTAATAATAGAAAAATATTTTAAATAACTATAAAAATAATTATCCCTTGTTTCCATATATAATGGGGTAAGGAGAGGTAATAATAGAAAAATATTTTAAATAACTATAAAATTTATATTTTATATTTTTATCCTAAAAATAATATTTAAAATTTATCACATTATCATTAAACACGGTGATTTAAATTTCAATTTCATAAAATTTAAAAATTAAAATATCAACGATATATCTTAAATAAAAAATAAATTTAACAAGTTTTTCTAATTCAAATATCATAATTTAATAAATATAATAACTTTAGGGCAAAGTATATAAATGATCCCTTGACTATAAGATAAATACTTTGTTGAGTTCCCAAACTACTAAAAGTTACAAAATGGTCTTTGAACTATAGGATGTTGCTTTGGTAAATCCCTCGACTTTTAAAAGTTACAAATTGGTCACCCTATTATTCATTAAGTTCTGAACTCGTCTTTTACTGTTAAAAAAATTATCAGTCGTTTGAGTTGGATATTAACCTACTGCTAAAATATGACATTCGTTTGAGATTATGAGAGCATATTTTATCATATCTCAGTTAGCAGGTTAACGTTAAACCCAGATTGTCGATACTTGTTTTACTGGAAAAGGATAAATTCAGAACATATGAATAGTCAAGTAACAATTTTATAACTGTTAAAATTTGAGAGACTCAACAAGCAATGGCTATAGTTGAGTGATCATTTTGTAAGTTTTAATAGCAAGAAGACTCAACAAAATAACATCTTGGGGACTATTTGTGTATTTTACCCATATTTTTAATATTTAAACTTAATTTAAAAATCAAATTTTATCTAATTAAATCAAGTCTTAAATATAAAATAACTACTTAAACTATAGCGCTTTTTCACAAATAGGTACCTAAATTATTTTTTGAATGATCCGATGCTTAGCGTTACAAACGTTATCACTTTAGGTGTCAGGGTCGCAAACGATATTAATTTCTTTCATTAAGTGACATATGTCATAATCTGATAATTTCTCTTAAATTAAAAAAAAATCTCCAAAATCCCCCAATCCTAATCCTAACCCTAACCCGCTGCCGCCAGCCTTTCTGGCCTCAACCATCATCACCGACGTAGTCCCTGCCATCCTCCTAGTCTTACGTCGTCGATTGGCTGTCGAAATCGCGTGGGATAACCATTTTCATCCTAAGGTTCGCGAGATATAAAACATCGATTTGTCTTCGATCGACCTTCGATCAATCAAGATTTCATAGGGGTTTTGGGCTATAGGGGATGTGACCTCGGATGGAGTTTTGTCGACGGCAAAGGGCGACAGTCGGTGTGAGTTTAGGGGTTAAAATGAATATTATTCAAAGTTTTAGGGTTATTTCAAAATTTCTATGTTTTTCAAATATATAATTTTAATTTTTTAATTTTAAATAATTTTTTTAAATTATCATAATGTAACATGCGTCACTTAAAAGGAAAAAATTATCGCCGTTGATGATCCAAACACCTTAAAATGATATTATTTGTAACGTTAAACACATTGATCATTTAAAAAATTGTTTAGACACCTAATTAGTGAAGTGCTATAATTTATTCAACTATTATAATTAATTCTTAAGTTAAATTTCTAACTAATAATTATTAAATAGCAGACTAAAACAAAAAGATTCTTTATTATAGACAAGCATAATATATATTACAGAAAAGAATATATAATATAGAAGAAAACGGCAACTTGTCACGACTCTTGTTGGAATATTTTAACAGTCACTATGGAGATGAATTTATCCCTTTCCTTCCTTTTTCATCTTCCTTAACAGATTCCTTTTTCATCTTCCTTAACAGAGGGGAGAGGAATAATGGCAAAAGGAGAGTCAGCATTGAACCAAGAATGGTTTGGTATCTTAAGGTATGGGCTATGAAACATCATCGATTAAACAATTCTAACATTAAACTCTAGGAGAAAAAACAAAACAGGAAGCTGGAGTTCACCGGTCTTTGTCGTGTCCTTGCTGACGAAGTCAAGAGCTTTTTCCATTTGAAAGTCTGGGTTTGTGTCTCCGAGGAATTTGATGTTGTCCGGCTGACGAAGACCATGCTTCAGGCTGTTACTCCAAGTAAGACTGAAGGAGAAGCTGTGTGGGAAGAAATTCTTTATTGTTTTAGATGATGTGTGGAATGAGATCTATGAACAATGGGAGCTTCTATGTAGGCCTTTCATTCAAGGGGCAGCCGGAAGTAAAATTCTGGTGCAGCTCGAAACAAACATGTTGTATCGATGATGGCTACTTGTGGGACTTATCATCTGAGGGAACTCACGATGATTGTCTCTCCCTGTTCGCTCGGCATGCTCTTGGGGCTTCGGATTTCGGAGGTCATCCGCACCTTAAAACAATCGGTGAGGAAATAGTAAAGAAGTGCAAAGGCTTGCCATTGGCAGCTAAGATCCTCGGAGGACTCCTTCGTGCTAAAGGGAAGCCTGATGAGTGGGAAGACGTAATGAAGAGCAAGATTTGGGATTTACCCGAAGAAAAAAGTGGCATCCTTCCTGCTCTGAGATTGAGTTGCCATTACCTTCCTTTCCATCTCAAGCGTTGTTTTTCTTATTGTGCTATATTCCCAAAGGATTATGAATTCGACAAGGAAGAGTCGATTCTGTTGTGGATGGCAGAAGGTTTCTTGCACCCCACGAAAGGAAAGAAGCAGATGGAGGACATAGGAGTTGAATATTTTCGTGATTTATCGTCGAGGTCCTTTTTCCAGCAGTCAACCGGTAACAAAACGCAATACTTGATACATGACCTCATAAATGTCCTTGCTTAATTTGTTGCCAGAAAAATATGCTTCAGTTTTTAATTTCACGAAGACAAATTAAATGATAAAGTCTAACAGATTCGGCATTTTTCATTCGTTCGTCGCCAATACGACACTTCAAAGAGATTTGAAATATTGCATCAAATGGAAAGATGAAGAACACTGGTGGCATTACCAGTTCATAACTTGCCATGGGCAGCAGAATCCTATTTAAGCAATAATGTCTTACAAAAGTTGTTGCCGAGGTTAGTCTGCTTGAGAGCGTTGTGTCTGAGTGGTTACTGCATCGATGAGCTACCACATCATATAGGCGGTTTGATACACTTACGGTACCTGAATTTATCTCACATCATAATTAAATCGTTGCCTAATTCCGTGGGATCTCTTCTCAACCTACAGACATTGATACTGCATTGGTGCAACAACCTTACCAAGTTGCCTCAATCGATTGAGAATCTGTTTCTTCTTCATGTTCTTGATCTTACCGATACTGATAGTTTAACAGAGATTCCAATGCAGATTGGCAACCTGAAAAAGCTACAGATTTTGTCCAACTTCATTGTGCGAAGGGGTAGCCGGTCTGTCATCAAAGAATTGAAGGGCTTGTCACATTTGCCAAAGGACCTTTCCATTCTTCGACTGGAAAATGCGGTTGATACTCAAGATGCTAGTGGATAAGCAGGGCCTTAAGAGGTTAGATTTGCAATGGAGTCATGGATCGCTTGATCTTGGAAACGGTGACGATGGAATACATGTTTTCAACATGCTACAACGTCATCAAAACCTTGAAAGACTTCGAGTTGCATTTTATCCTGGCACAAAGTTTCCATCTTGGTTAGGAGGTTCCTTGTCGACTAAAATTGTGGATATAAGCCTCTCCAACTGTAGAAACGTTACGTTCCTTCCTGCACTTGGGAGACTACTCTCATTCAAGAAGTGTTCGATCGAAAGAACGAATGGAGTCAAAAGATTGGATGTTGAGTTTTTTGGATATGGCTTACCTTCTTTAAAACCTTTCAATGTTTTGGAAGTTCTTCAGTTCAAAAACATGTTGAACTTGGAGGATTGGGACTATCCTAACAAAACTGATAAAGAAGACAGGAATTCCCGAGTCTCCGTGAGCTTATGATTGGTAACTGTCCAAAGTTGCATCGGAAATTACCCGCATACTTGCCTTCTCAGGTGAAACTTGCAATCAGAAGGTACCCCCGTGTGGCTTATTCAGTAATGAGCCTCCCATATCTTCTTGACCATAATATTGAAGATTGCAATAAGATGATTCCAAGGAGCATGGTCGACCTTACGTCTCGAACTACACTGAGAATCAAGAGTTTGTCGGACCTTACATGTCTGGCCGATGGGTTTGAACAGTTTCCAGGAGCACTTAACCATCTTATCCTTTCCCAATGCACCGGGTTGACATCATTGTGGCACAAAGGTACCGAATTTTAGAATGTTAGTTCTATTGTTCAGGAAAAAATTAATGTTTGTTCTCTTACATATCTTTCTCACTGACAGGAAAGGAAGAGCTGCACCGCCTAGTGTCTCTTGAGCGTTTGTGTATTGAATCATGCCCGAAACTTGTATCCTTTCCCGAGACATGTTTGTGGTCGACTCTTACACGTCTCTGGCTCAGAGATTTTCCACTGCTTAAGGACCTGCCTTGTTGTATAATGAGGCATGGTGAACTTACTGGCTGTTTTCTTGACTTGGAATCGAAGCATGCCCTTTACTCACATGCTTTCCAAGAGGGAGAGTTTAGGGTTCGCCTAAGTTCGCTACCCGAGGGACTGATTCAGGTCGGTAACGACACAATTGCATCTCATCTCGAGCATTTGGAGATCATCGGCTTTCAGTCTCTTGCTCGCTTTCCACAAGGTAGATTACCGACTAACCTTAAAATGCTCAAGATATTGGATTGCTTGGAGCTGGAGCCATTTTCAGATGAGATGCTGCCTGATAATGCATCACTCGAATACTTTGATATCTGGAATAGTTCTACTCTAATAAACTTGCCAGATTCTCTAAACAATCTCTCATGTTTGACGGAACTGAAATTAAGCAGTTGTTGGGATCTGAAATACTTCCCAGAGACTGGTTTGTCCCTCCCAAACCTGAGATCTCTGGACATCATCAGTTGTGTTAGCCTCAAGTCTCTACCTAATCAGATGCAAAATCTCACTTATCTTCAATATTTCACGGTTTGCAACTGTCCAAGTATGTGTTTTCTTAGAAGGGGTTTGCCTCCTAATCTATTGTTGCTCGAGATCTGGGATTGTAAAGACCTCAAGGAACCGGTATCGAATTGGAACTTGCATACGTTAACTTCACTTGAAGACTTGAGGATTGCTGGTGGAGAGGAGATGGTTTCCTTTCCAGATGAAGATTGTCTATTTCCAACGACTCTAGTTTCGATATACATCACGAAACTCCATAATCTAGAATTCCTGTCCAAAGAGCTTCGAAATCTGTTTTGCTTGAAGAGCATCAACTGTCCTAAGCTTCGGTACTTAGAAGGGTCGCCTGCAACACTTGGAAGACTTTGCATTAGGAACTGCTCACGTCTAGAAGACAAATGCTCAAGGGAGAAAGGAAAATATTGGCCCATGATAGCCCCTATTCCCTGCGTGGAGATAAACCCTACAGATTAGTGCCCTCCGGCAATTCGGCTTATGTCAATCGAGGTAAGCTTAGTCTTTGGTTTGAATGAACAAATTCAACTTCCATAGATTGGCCCAAAGAAGGACGGGAAGGAACTTAATAAACAAGGTTATTCATTTCAAGTAACTTTGTTGTACAGATCTAACTGATTCCATATTGTTGTACTTGAAATGCATTTGATCCTCAGAATTTGAGTTCCTTGGTCCATTGATCATGTTGTTGTGGACAACAGGTTGCGATCGACTCTGCTCATTATCGAAGCCGTTCGATAGTGAATTTGAGGACTAAGTTAGACTACTGGTGCATGCTTGTTGCAGAGAAAATTCAACCAGGGGGCCCAATTTGTGCCTAGGATGAGTTGAACAAATAGCAGTGTGTAATAGGTAATATATTACATGTGTATAGTGAGAATTGAAGTAATTATGTATGTATTAACCCTTATGACTTACAAATCTTTTATTATTCATTTTTATTTATCAATGTATCCTACTAAATTGTATGCAATTGCACTTTGTGCATAAAATATACACAATGAATTGTAATTTTAAATGGTTGGGAGAGGGTGTACGATAATTATCTTCTCTTATAATTACTCTGTGATTAAGAGTTATTTTTTTTAAAGGACCAAAATTAAATTATAAAAACATCAAAATATAATTTCATTATTGTTTTAGTTCGTAGTTATATCATCATTTAATAGGACTAACCTGAAATCTACTATTTTGAAGGTCAAAAAGGTAATTTTATCATTGCCTTAGTTTTAAAGCTTGAAACTTGTAAGGGTTTAGATATGAAATTTTACCATTTAGGGAGGCAAGACCCTTTAGCTTCACTAATTCATCACAAATCTTGTGCATTCTCACAATTCCATCCTTTGTCGTTATACTTCTATTCCTGATTTACCCTTTGGTTTTTCTTTATATAAATTTGGGGTAAATGTAATATAAAGTAGTATATGTTCAAAAATAACTTTCAACCGTCTGACAATGAACGCTCATACCTCTAATATACGCGGTGTTTGAACGTGAGACCTCAAAAGATAACAAAAAGTCTCTTAACCACTAAGGTCACTGAGTTCAAGTTTGGATTTTATGGAAAGGACATGAATTTTTTTCACCTCCAAACACACCTTGTAAGTTGTAGCAATATTTATTATTGTAACACCCCAAATTCTAGACTAATAGTTTCGAGTTTACCCGAAATGCATGTGGATGGATCCCTTGAATTTCATAATTTTAGTCGTTGTGCTTAATTATGTTGGAATTGGGTTCAATTAGCCATCAAAAGAATATTTTTGAATGGTAAGAAGATGAGAAAAAACCAAAACCATACTTACCCCATTTTAAAGGATGAAAGCTTTTATATCTCTCATTTCATATTCTTCCCTTAATTTTTCTTCATTTCTTCTTCTTCTTCCTTTCTCCACTCTTTCTTCTCCATTCTTACACCCAAGTACCATTGTTGCAATGCCCCGAAAGATCGAGGGGTTAATTTTAAGAGGGTTCGTTTCGATTAAAATTGGATTTTCCTTAAAAAAATACAAAAACATGGTTTGAGAGAGTTGCCACCAATCTTTGTTTAAGGGTGTGATTGGATCACCAAAAATACTGTTATTTTAATAAAATTTAGTTTTAAAATTTATCAAAAATAACGTTTAGTCTTTTCCAACTAAAGACTATGATTCATCATTTTCCCTCAAAGAGTCTTAAAATTAAATTGTTAACACTTTATTGTACCAAGGAGAAAATTACCACCTAATATAAGGTAGAATGGTAATTTCCCATACTTAGAAAGAAAACGAGAAGTATTATAGCCATCACATTTATTTAACTAAAGTTATGCAACAAACAAAGTCTTATTAGTGAAGATTCCCAAGCCTTTAAGGTAGATGCAGAATGTTCGGGTATTTATAAATACCGAAACTAAACCTCCGAATAGGGTCGAGATGTCTATTTTTGATAGGTTTAACTATGAGAACAATTTCTTTTTCTACCTTCTGATTAATTTTAAAAGGTTATCATTTTTCATTTATTCCATTAGAGGGTACACATTCACTTTAAATGATCAAATAGAGCTAACCAGGTGGATTAGAATGATCTATTTTGATAATTTAAATTAAACGTGTATTACCTTTTAATTTATTATGTAAAAAACGAAGTGATGTGGATGAGGCTATCATACTCGCGAAATAACAAAGAATGTCATGCAAAGAAATTACATTAAACATCTACGAATTTAAAAAAAGGTTATGGTTAAAGATGAAATTAATTATACATACTTGTTAGTTAATAATTAATGAATTAATCATGCTTAAATAAATCCACATAATTAAGCAAATACATCAGTTAATACATCAACATGGCAATAGTAAAAATTAATTTGTGACATATAATAAAAATAATTTTAAAAAATAGGTACAAAATTGCATCCAAAATGAAATTTTGGGGATCAGATTACAAGTTTAGTGGCCAATACTATAGTAAACATTTTGCCCTTGTTTTTAAGGTGATCTTTTATCCATTTGTCTTCCACTCCGAAGAGTTTCACCAGCCTAGCTCTAAATGACGGGGCTTTGGCAGGCTTACAGTAAATATGATCACCGGTGACATTCTTAATGTTTAATAATGTCATATACTCCTCAACAGTAGGAACCATGTCACTCCATTGAAGGTGAAGCAGCGGTACCCATGATTCCAAAATTGATTCATGGCACGAAGCATTGGTTCATCTATATTCACATAGAGCAAGAATGAGACATCACCATAGACTTGTTTGAAACATTCTCTAGTCTCAAAAGCCCAATTATCCCATACTCTTATAAGCTCTTGCAAATCATTCTGTTGGCATCTGAGATGAGTCTTATCTGTTAGCTTTGACACAAAATCCGAAAGCAAATTATCCCCAAATTTCTGCTGCGTTATTTCTTACCACACCCTTGCTTATGAATAAGAAACTAGATTTTTTAGATTCCAACTCCATCATTGAAACCTCTTCTAATTCTTATGGAATATTCATGGATCAATGCCTCTTATAGTATTCTAATGTGATGCAACATGATGAGGAATAAAAAACATAAACGGAAACAAGTTAGTAAACAATAAATAAAAGCAATAAAGTCTATCCAATAAAAGTTTTACCTTGTCATAGTAAAAGATAATGAACCTACCCAAACATGATTTCTACCTTATGCTTTATTTGGCAATAAATCCTAATCGCATAATTCTTAGTTCGTATGCTTTTTACTTGTAAAAAAATGAAGTAAAGGATAAAGGTCGGTTTCTCCTTTGTGTATACTTATTTAGGAATCCCCTATAGGCATGGTTTCAATCCGGGTAGATTTTTATGGTTCATTATATGCATGGTTTTGTCTCTAAGGTTAAAGGTACTCGAATTACCCTTGCAGATGCCCCCTTGGGCTTACCAGACCCTTGATTTTAAACCCATCATAGGTTCATATGGATTAAGTTAAATTCGAGAGGATGCACCCCTTTATGCTCACACGGAGAAACATATCTCATGAGAACATAAGGTGTGAACCCCGAAAGCTATTCACTAGGCCTGCAATAGGAAACATATCCTATGAAGGGGTCGCTTTCACCCCCACTTAAAAAGGACAACCCGGGTATAGGGTTTATGTTATGAAATACAGTGAGTGTGTGAGGAGAAACCTCCCTACCTTTACCATACTAACATGCATTTTACTCAAGTCAGTTCATTTAATATAAGAATCTAAAATCCACGAATACACACATCAGTAAGAATAAACACAAGTATGCACATGTCATTAGGGTTTAAAGATGAATACAAGTAAACAAGCACAACCAATGGATCAAAAAAATTAAATTAAGTTAAATCCATAATTTCCAATGCAAAGACAATAATTAATCAACTATCGATCTGACTCTCTAATGTCTCCAGTGGGGTCGCCAAGCTGTCGCAACATCCCAAAAGGTCGAGGGGTTAATTTTAAGATGATTTGTTTCAACTAAAATTGGGTTTTCCTTTAAAATACAAAAATATGGTTCGAGAGAGTCTTCATCAATCTTTGTTTAGGGTGTGATTTGGATCACCAAAAATGTTGTTATTTAATTAAAATTTATTTTTAAAATTTATTAAAAATAAAGTTTAGGTCTATGTTCCAGAAAAAATAAGTTTGGGAGTTGTTTATGTGCAGAGAAGGATTAACACCTCCACAATTCTCGAAAATCAGTACCTAGTTGATTAATTGTTGTCTATGCGATGGATTTTACGAATTTGCATTTTTAACTTAACCATAAATCCCTTTTACTTAAATAAATGTAATGGCATTTAATCTATTAAGATCTAAGATAGAACATTAACTCGTGCCTTTAGTCGGAGAATGTTAGCCACCTAATATAAGGTAGAGTGGCGTCCCTTTCTTTTCCGATTAAAAGACTATAATTCATCATTTTCCCTCAAAGAGTCTTAAAATTAAATTGTTAACACTTTATTATTCCAAACCAAGGAGAAAATTACCACATAATATAAGGTAGAATGGTAATTTCCCATACTTAGAAAGAAACTAGAAGTATTATAGCCATCACATTTATTTAACTAAAGTTATGCAACAAACAAAGTATTATTAGTGAAGATTACCGAGCCTATAAGGTAGATGCAGAATGTTTGGGTATTTATAAATATCGAAACTAAACCTCCAAATAGGGTCAAGATGTCTATTTTGATAGGTTTAAATACGAGAACAATTTCTTTTTCTACCATCTTGATTAATTTTAAAAGATATAAATTTTCATTCGTTCCACTAGAGGGTACATTATAACACCCCCAACCCGTACCCGACCCGAATACGAATCTGAGGTGTCTCATTGACTTTTTAACGCTTGAAAACTTTGAAAGCTGACTAACATTTGACTTTATACTTATAATTGACAAAGAAAAACAAAAACTTAATAACATATCAGAGCATCTACAATTTAAAACATTATTAGTACATGCCAACAACAGTTCAAATACCAAAAACATATACAATTCAATTCTCCCTGATATGATAATCTTCATAGGTATGTTGCCCCGCCCTTGCTTTTTCAACTTACTCCTCGTATCTCCTTAAACCTATGTGTGAAACAAATCACACGCTAAGTCTATGACTTAGTAAGGCATAAAGAGTAATATAAAACAATAAAACATTTATGTAAGTATTTCAAAAGAATCATTAAATACTAAAACACCATATTTTTTCATAACTTATAACATATACTATTAATCATTGATTAATATATACTCATTTGACACTTGCTTATACATTTCCTTAAAACATTTTGTATAAAAACCAATAGACATTTCATACAAACATCATATACTGTTACACGTTGTTCAAATTATATTAATTTGTTTTATTAGCCCAACGTATATCACTGAGAACTCAAGGTATGTGAGTACATTGAGGTTGTGCACTAAATACAGTCACGACTACTCATATAATTTGCACCGAAGTGCCACGTAGAATATGCACCGAAGTGCAACATAGATTTGTCTCAAAGGACCGCGTAGAATTTGTCTCGAGGGACCACGTAGAATTGTCCCGAAGGACTGCGTAGAACCCTCGACTATTGGCATACCAACTATACCTCTAATTCTCATAAAATATACTTTGGGCTTATTCCATATAATTATTTCACATTTATTTTTCAAATATCTTTAATTTACAAAGCCTATAGTCACTTAACACATGTTCACATGGAACATTTTCAGATAGAACATTTTCACATAACATTATTCAAACTTATCATTTATTTACATTAAAACAATTACTTATAGTATTTCATATAACATCAATAAACTTATCATTTTTTCACATAAAACATATATTCATAGTGTTTCACATAATTATTTCATGTTACATATTATTATTGAACTTATCAATTTACCCATATAGGGCATATTCACATAGAAAAACTTTATATAGAACATATTCATATATACTCATAACATTTCACTTATTCAAAACATTTGAGGTTAGCTCATCACAAGCCATCCTCCAATCATAGATAAAATAAGTAAATAACACTCTCTTTTGTCTCATTTAAGCCTTAAACAACTTCTTCTCTCTTTCACTCTATCTTTATACGTCACTTCGTTCAGTACTTGCTTTCGATTGAATCTACACATTAACATGATAAATATGAATATCGGAGCTCAATTAACATTTAACCAATTAACCTTTGCTTAAACGAAATGAAACGTCTAATTTAACATTTCAGACTATATAGTATCGGTACACTACCTACAGTACCAATACTTCTCTTTTATGGTATCGATACCTACTTAAGTACCGATACCATTTTGGAATTATGGAATTCATTTTCAATTAAAGTATTGATACCTTACTCTTGGTATTGATACCTCCACATCAGTATCGATACTACTCCAATCAGTATAGATATTGTTCATCGAATTTATACAATTCTCCTTCAATTTAACCTTATAGTATCGGTACTGTTCTTCCAGTACCGATACCCTTGTCCAAAATTTACTCATTTCACTTCGAAATTATCCCAAGTTTTACTTAAATCTCTTACCCTTAACTCTATTCATGCCTTAAAACTCATTTACACTTATTCCCACTAACTTATATCCAATAAAACCCCTTTAACATCTAAAATCTTCCATAGAACTCTTGAAACTAAAAATCATACAAATTCTTCAAACATGTTCTCACACCTTTCTAATACTCCTAAAATCTTATTCAAACCCTTGACAAGTCAAATATTCCTTTAGAATCCAAATATTAATCATTTTTCAACAATTCCCTTAAAAACTCATTTTACTAAATCACCATCAAATCCTTAATTTCTTAGTTTATATTGATATTTAAGCTTTATTAAGCTTCTATATCACCCAAGGAATGAAAACCAATCAAAAATGAAAGAATTATATTCAATTTACTTTCCTTTACCATGGTGTATACGGTGGAAGGAAGAATAGAAGATGTAAGGTATCCAGAATTCTCCTTTTCTTTTTCCTCATTTCCCACATGCTTAAATAGCCTTTAAAATGATTTTTTAATTCATTTCATGATAAAAGACCACTTTACCCTTCCAACCTTCAATCATTGATAATAAGTCCTATACAAAGTTTTCCAAATTAATCCTTGAACTTTTTAATTTATCAAAATTTAAACCACTAATTTTCAATCCTTATATTTTAGTCACTGCCCTGAAGTTTGGGGTATTACAATTCTCCCCCCTTAAGAAAATTCATCCTCGAATTTTCATTGCAAAAAGAGACGAGGAACTTGTCTCCTTATATCCTCTTTATGCTTCCATTACACTTCTCCCATTTTATGATTTCTTCAAAAAATTTAACTAACTGAATAATCTATTTCCTTAATTGTTTGATTTCACA
The DNA here is from genome assembly GCF_006381635.1 of Hibiscus syriacus. NCBI lineage: Eukaryota > Viridiplantae > Streptophyta > Magnoliopsida > Malvales > Malvaceae > Hibiscus > Hibiscus syriacus. Next base: position 331,315 of record NW_024062764.1, read on the forward strand.
TGCTAAAATCTGTACTAGTTCATTCTCCTAGATCAAGTCAGATTGAACTTATCTCTCCAAGTGATATGATGTGAGAAAGATCCGATTAATATGCATTCAAAGTACCAAAACATGAAAAATATTATGAATCTTGAATAGTCCTCACTTTCCCTTGTCTTATTAGATTAAACCTGGCCCCGCTAAGTCTTGTTCTTTCAATTCAAACCAATTTAATGGTGTTTGACACTTTCTTTCACGTAGATCTTCATTTAAAATTATCTTGATACCTTTATTAAACTTGCTGACATGCCAATCATAAAAAATAAACTCAATGATAACTCTTTTCATACATACTTCTAAGCTCTTTCCATGGAACTAAAAACATTCATCAGACATTAAGTCTTTAATTTCTCCTTTTTCCTACTTATTATATACTTAACAAGCATGGAAATTTTCATCTTTCTCTAAGATCCTTTATTATATCCAGCAACAAAGGCTTTAAAATTAATTATACACTCAAAACACCATCTTTCTTTAACGACAATTACTTATTTCCAACTCTTAAAGTAGTAATGTCTTTCGGCTTTGTCGTAACAACCACCACATTAACCCTTCATATAGTAGTTAATAAACACTTCATCAATCTTCAGGGGATTAATCCATTTCCTTTTTTTCACTTATTCGATTCAACACATACATTGACTTTTGAAATATATATAAATATAGCATAATTCATCATGTAGATAAGGGTGTTAACTCAACAAAATAACTACGAGTATTACCAAATCAAGATCAGGATTCAAAAGATTCTTACTTAATTCTCTAATTACTTTGCAACAAAACTAAAACTTTTTCTCTTGTATAAACACACAACCTAAACCATTATAAAACACATTACTATAATTTCACATATTCTTTTCCAGATTCTAATTATACTGGGCTTGGAGTTTATGTCAATATTCTTTTTAACATATCAAAATTTCTTGGCATTTAACATTCCAAATAAGTGATATGTTTGTCCTCAATAACTAGGTCAGAGAGAATATAATCATAAATTAAATCCTTATCATTCTTTGGAATTTTATTCGACTATATCTTGTGCTTCCTTAATATACATATCCTTATCCTCTTAACTGATTCTACATAGTCACAGAATACAACCTTAGAAAATCCACAATTATGCTTGGTCACTTAGCATACCATTTTTCTCTCGATTCTTTAAACTCAAACACACACGCCTTAACATAACTTTTAAAATATGAATAACATGATCAGACCAACCATTTAACTGTAAATGGAAAATATTGCCAAAATTAGATCGAGTTCCGAAGGCCTTGCTCAAATAATTCCAAAACCTTGAAGTAAACCTTAGATCCCATCAGATACAATTAAAACTGGCACTCTATTTAGTCTAACTATCTCCTTGATGTATAGTTTTGCATACTTATCCATTGAAAAATCAGTTCGAACAGGAATGAAATGCGCAATCATTGTTAAATGATCCACACTTAACCAAATTGAATCTTTTTTGTTCGGTGTAAAAGGTAACCCAGTCACGAAATCCATCGTAACTCTTTCTTATTTCTACTGAGAACTGAAAATTGTTTACTTTCATTCCAAATTTATTTAATACCTTATTTTCAACATGTCAAGCTTATAAGTTACACCTCTCTAAAATCCTTTTCATACTGGTTTCTCTAAACCATTCACTTTAATTTCTTATGTCTCTATTACCTTAACATATCTATACTCTTCAATTTTCCTCGATTTTTCTGTTATGTCCTTAACATGTACTTATATATTCTTCTTTTACTCTAACAAAATAAACTTGAACTTTACCTCTGCATTCATTATGCCATCTTCTTCTTCCAACAAATAATCGACATAACATATCAATTTTCATAACTTTCTTATAATCTTTAGAAAGTCCTAACATTTTTCTTTGTTTTACTTTTACTCATAACTCAAAAAAAATTTCCATCTTAATTCGAAACTTCCTTGTAACTTAGGTCATCTCTTATTCTTTATTAGTCCTTATACTCATAATTTCTCCACTTGATCTATCAAAACTAAATTCAAATATGTATCTAATCATTTAAAATACTTATTCCACTTCAACTTGTACAATTTCTGCCAAATTTTCTAATCCAATTTACAAAGTTTACTTTTAACCCTAACTTCTTATCAACTAACAAATCCTAACTCTTTATTCAAATTTCTAAATAAATTTTTCTTACTTCTAACAAAACCCACTTTCTTTATTTGTATTCTTTACCACCGTATAAACATTTTTAAATATCCTCTATAACATTGCAATTATTTTCCCCCCAGAACTTACTATTTACTTACCTTGTATTTTCCTTGTTTCTTGCTAATCCAAATAATTGTTGCCTCATTTACTCATAACTTGCTTAGTGGGGAGGGCTCACTAAGAGTTTATCAATGAATCTTTTGAATAATCATAAAATTCCAAAAGATTTCAAATTCAAAATAACTTTTCAAACTTCGATTCAATCATAACTCGAACATAGATTATACTTTCTACCATTTCACCATTATCTTCTTTCTAAAAATTTAAATCATTTATCAAAATTCTACTTCATATCATTCTTTAATCTTAATCAATATTGTTGAGTTAATTGATCAACGAATATGGCCAAGAGGGGGGTGAATTGGCAATTAAAATTTCGGTGGAAGCTTTTACAGAAAATCGAAAATATTTTCACAGCGATTTAGAGTGGTTCGACTTTCTCAACCAAAGTCTACGTCCACTACTTTAGCTATCCACACTAAGGATTTTCCAACAAATTCACTAATTTGTTCTTTCTTTTGAGGCCAAAGAGATAACCTTACAACTCCCTCAAGAATATACTCCAATTCTTGAGAACACTCTTTTTCAAAGAGAAAAACACAAATTTGCAAACTTACAAGGAAAACCTCACAAGGTAATTTGTTTGCACAATTCTAGAACAAAGAAAGAACACTCAAGAATGAATACAATTGAGTACAAATAGTGTTCTTAAAAGCAAGATGAATATTGAATGAAAAATAGGCTTGAAGTGCTCAAAAAATGAGTTTGATGCTTTCTCTTTGATTCTCTCTTGATTATAGTTTATTGATGTTTCTTCTTGTTTCGTCTTGTTGATCAATGGCTTCTAAGCTTGTTTAAATACTCCTTCAATTGATTCTGAACGTTGGGGATGATTAGTGGAGTCAATAGAGTTGTTTAAGTGTGAAAACAATTAATAAAATAGTTGGGAGCGTCTGGTGCATCGATGCATAAGGCTAGTGCATCGGTACACTATGTGTAAAATTCAAATATTTCGACCGTTGGACCCTTAGTGCATCGGTGCATTAAGAGTGCATCGATCCATGAAGTGCATTCGATGTTTCAAACAAGCCTGAGTGCATCGATGCATGGCTTGTGCATCGATGCATCAAATGCATTCGATGTTTTCATAAAAACCTGAGTGCATCGATGCATGGTATGTGCATCGATGCATAAAATGCATTCGATGTTTAATTTATTCAATGGTGCATCGATGCATGGATTGCTGCATCGGTACACTCTTTTGAAAATTTGATTTTAGGCTCGTTTTTGGTTCGAAATACTTTGTGAAATTTGTTTCAAAAATATTTTAAGATTAAAACATAATTTTACACTTTAGTAAGGATTGAAATTGTTCTTTGAAAGACTTGGAGTAATATTTTGATATTCGAGTAATTTAAATTGAATATACTTAGAAAATCATTTGTAAAATCTTAAAATTCATTTATACTTAATTTGTTATATCGAAACATCAAAATGTTTTCAACAATCTTCCCCTTTTTGATATAACAAAACATTTTAGTAATTTTAAGATTTTGAAATCAAGTTTTGAAAAACTACTCCCCCTTACTATAACACTTCTCTCCCTTTTTGTTAAATCAAAAAGACTCTAAAATGTTTCTAAACAAGGTTTTGAAAAGCTTAGCCAATTGATTATAAATAAATATAGCTTAAGCTGCTAAGATCAAAAATCAAGAGAAATGTTAGCCATTAGTTTCATAATTCAATATTCATAATCAAATGTGAAATGGCATAATTGGTCCTAATGCAACTAATATGTAAATGATACAAAAATTAATAAACATTAAGCTCAAATTGAAAATTCTAACCAATCCAAATATATAACATAAGTTCTAAAAATTCAAGCATCCAAACCATAAATCCAAACAAATTCAAACATTCAACAACCAAGGTGAAACAATCCAAAAACATCAAAATGTTTATCAATCCAAGTTTTAAGACCAAGAAAGCATGGAAAGGATCTACTCCATCAGAGGGTTGGGAGGTGGAGGATAATGAGCTTGTACTTCAAGAGTTAGAGTGTCCATATGTTCACGAATCTCCCATTGAAACTCAATTATCTGAGACTCCATGGAAGCAAACCTTAGATCAAACGAATCCAAGAAAGATCGAAAATATGGTGGCGTTTGATCTTCTCACTGTGTCGGTTCCGGTGCCAGAGGATCATCGTCAGGTATTTCCTCATCAATATCTTGCATGAGCTGCTGAAGTTCTGGATCATCGTCTGTAGCCGGTGCCGGAGGAGGAGGAAGAGCACGAGAAGAGCTCAGAGAAGAACGTGAAGAACTAGCTCTCAGGGTTTGCTTATTGGGTCGAAAGACCCATTGACCAGTTTTCTCGTCCTGTTTCCAATCAGCTTTCTTCAAGGAGGTGAGATTGATTTGGTTCTGAAGGGGAATTGGATTGTCTAGTAAAACTCTAAGGCTGAGTTTGATAAAGAGATTACTAAGTAGACACCCATGAACTAAAGTTTTGACGTGTTTAGAGGGGACGACATTTATGGTATCTACTAATTCACTAAAAATAATATGTGGTAAATTTATTTTTCTATTATGCTGGATACAATACATCCACCAAAAATCCCTGACACGAAGAGTGGAGTACCTACCTTCGGATGGTCGAAACCACCAAGAGATCATTAAATGTAGAAGACGATCGTGATGAGTAGGTAGGGTACTAACAATAGCATTGGGAATATAGGGATATGCCACAGTTTCTTTTTCATTATATAAACCATTATCATCTAACCCAAATTGCCTAGCTATGGTTTCGGAGTCAATATGAATATATTATCGTAAAAGGTAGGATCTAATTCCTATAGTCCCTCATTGACTCTCGTTTAGAAAACATACCGCATTAGAGTAGAAAATACGGACCAGCTGATGATAGAAAATAGGTTTAAGATGAAACAATTTATCAAACTTCAAGGACTTGAGAGTTGATAGGTATTGAAAGTTGATATCTACCATGGCTTGATCAAAGGGAATACGTTCTTCCCGGATTTTGTAAGATTGGAAGGAGTTCATATACCTATGGTAGAGTTCATCCTTATAACGCTCAGGCATATTAAAACAAGAACTTATAATGGTCATGTTTTAGTCAGTCGGGTTTGGATTTTGAGGTTGAGGAGGAATGAGAGGTCGGTTTGAACGACTCGATGAAGTCCTAGGGCGTTTAGGGTTTAACATGGTTAAAGAATGGAATAAGATGAGTAACCTGCAAATATAAAGCACATGTATGCAATATAATCAATCCCAAAACTCAATTGAGTCCGCAATAATTCAAGGCTCTCTAAACCAAGTCCTAATACGCAAAGTTTTTTGAAAAACTAGTTAGAAAACAATGTTTGAAAATTATAATATGTATAATTTTTCATGAAAGCAACATAATTGAATCAAAAACATCAAATTTAAAATTAAATTATGATTTTCTATTTTTTTGTATTTCAAAAATACAAAAAATCATTGAAAATTTGTGAGATTTTGATGAAATTAGTTGTAAAAACTAGAACTAATCTAAACTAGTTTTAAAATCAAAACTTGATAAAATAGGAGTTTTTAGAAAAATACCTTGAAAAATCTCGGATTGATGAGAATGAGAAGTTGTTTTGCACGTTTTAATGATTGAAGCAGGATTAGTAGTTGAAATCCGACAATTTTTTGTTGATTTGAAGTAAAAGAGAGATTTAGGGTAGAGAGGAGAACAAACGGCGTGAGTGTTTGGGAGTTAGGAGTTGGAGAAAATGAAGAAAATAGGGTATTAATACCCAATACCCGACGGATGCATCGATGCATGGCCTTGTGCATCGATGCACATTCAAGGAGTGCATCGGTGCACTTTCATGGTGTATCAATGCACATTCAAAGGGATGCATCGATGCACTATTCAGTGTATCGATGCATTATGCACAAAAATGTCAAAAATCTGTTTAAAACACTCAATATGCTAAATTAATTAGCTCTAGTGGTATTGACAACTCATATATTGAAAATTAATCATATTCAATCAATCAATTTAATCATTAAACTTCATTTGAACATAAGATTAATTTTCACCAAATAACATAAACTCCCCCTAACTAATAGCAAATAATGCAATCAAAAATTATTATTATAAGCATTTTTCATTTATTCTTAAAAGTACTAAAATTATTTTAAACACTAAGTGAAGATAGGTCAGTTAAACCTAATTCTCTTCTAAGTTTCCAAAATATTTCTTTGTCTAAAGGTTTTGTAAAGATATCCGCTAATTGGTACAAAGTATCAACAAATTCTAGAACTACATCTTCCTTAGTGATATGATCTCTAATGAAGTGATGTCTAATTTCAATGTGCTTAGTTCTAGAGTTTTGGATGGGATTTTTAGTGAGACAAATAGCACTAGTATTGTCACACTTGATAGGAATGGTACCTACTTCAATTCCATAATAAAAAAGTTGTTGTTTCATCCATAAAACTTGTGCACAATAACTACCAGCTGAAATGTATTCCGCTTCAGTGGTAGATAATGCAACACAATTTTGTTTCTTTGAAAACCAAGAAATCAACATATTTCCAAGGAATTGGCAAGTACCGAAGGTGCTTTTCCTATCTAATTTGCAGACTCCATAATCGCATCAGAGAAGGCATGCAAGCTAAAGCTAGAGTCTCTAGGATACCAAAGTCCTAAACTAGGAGTGTCCTTAAGGTATCTAAAGATTCTCTTAACAACTAGTAAATGTGATTCCGTAGGACATGATTGAAATCTAGCACATAAGCAAACACTAAACATAATGTCAGGTCTACTTGCGGTTAAATAAAGCAAAGAGCCAATCATTGACCTATATAATTTAACATCCACACATTTACCTCCTTCATCCATGTCAAGCTTTGTTGATGAGCTCATTGGAGTGTCATGAGGTTTCCCATTTTCCAGTCCAAACTTCTTGAGCATATCTTTGATGTACTTAGCTTGATTGATGAAGATGTCATCTTTTCTTTGCTTGATTTGGAGTCCCAAGAAAAATGAGAGCTCCCCCATCATGCTCATCTCAAATTCACTTTGCATTAGATTAGAAAATTATTGGCAAATAACATCATTAGTATAACCAAATATTATATCATCAACATAAATTTGAACTACTAATAAATCTTTACCTTTATGCTTTAAAAACAATGTAGTGTCAACCTTCCCTTTTGAAAAACCTTTTTCGATTAAAAATTTGACAATCTTTCATACCAAGCTCTAGGAGCTTATTTTAAACCATAAAGAGCTTTTGTCAATTTAAGAACATGATCTGGAAATTTTGAATCTTCAAAACCAGGAGGTTGTTCCACATATACTTCTCCTTTTATAAAACCATTTAAAAATGCACTTTTAACATCCATTTAATATAATTTAAATTCATGAAAACATGCAAATTCTAATAACATTCTAATTGCTTCCATCCTAGCTACGGGAGCGTATGTTTCATCATAATCTATGCCCTCTTCTTGAGTGTACCCTTGAGCAAAAAGTCTAGCCTTGTTTCTCAATATATTACCACTTTCATCAAGCTTATTCCTAAATACGCATCTGGTACCTACAGTAGATTTATTACTAGGCCTTTCAACTAATGTCCAAACTTTACTCTTTTCAAATTGACTTAACTCTTCTTACATAGCCATAATATAATGTTCATCTTTTAATGCTTCTTTAATATTCTTAGGCTCTATGCATGGGATAAATGCAACATAATTACAAATGTTTCTAAGAGAAGATCGAGCCGTTACCTCTTTGGATGGATCACCTATTATTTCACCATCCTTGACATAGTTGTATTCCCTTGGGTAAGAGACTTCCCTTTCTTCAATGGTTGGATTCTCGAGAGGATCTTGAGTTTCTTCATCTTCCGTTTCTTCCTTTGATGATGGTTCTCCAACGTCATGTCCAACGTCATTTATGTCTATAATACCTATATCATCATTCACACAAGAATCCTTCCTCGGAAGGGGATTATCATCGAAAACAACATCTATATACTCTTCTACAACTAAAGTTCTTTTATTAAATACTCGATAAACTTTAGAATTTAAGGAATAACCCAGAAAAATTCCTTCATCACTTTTAACATCAAATTTGGCAAGATTATCTTTACCGTTGTTTAAAACAAAACATTTATATCCAAAAGGATGAGAATAGCTAATGTTAGGCTTTTTATTTTTAAAAAGTTCATATGGAGTTTTCTTCAAAATAGGCCTAATCATAACTCGATTAATAACATAACAAGCAGTATTTGTGGCTTCCGTCTAAAAATATTTTGGCAAATTATTTTCACAAAGCATGGTTCTAGCCATTTCTTCTAAAGTTCGATTTTTCCTCTCAACAACTCCATTTTGTTGAGGGGTTCTAGGTGCTGAAAAATTATGGCTAATACCATTAGAATTAAAAAATTCAGTAAATCTAAGATTTTCAAATTCAGTTCCATGATCACTCCTAACACTAGTTACATAGTAACCTTTTTCATTTTGGATTACTTTTGAAAACGTGATGAATTTTTCTAATGATTCATCTTTAGTACTTATAAATAAAACCCAAGTATATCTAGAGTAGTCATCTACCAATACAAATGCATATTGTTTTCCACCCAAGCTAGTAGTTCTAGATGGCCCAAAATGATCTAAATGGATCAATTGTAATACTCTACTAGTGGATACGTCTTTAATGGATTTAAAAGAAATTCGCTTTTGTTTTCCTTTAGCACAAGCATCACAGATTTTGTCATTATCAAATATAAGTTTAGGCAACCCTCGAACTAAATCTCCTTGAATTAACCATTACAAAACACTCATACTAGCATGTCCTAGTCTCCTATGCCATAACCAACTATCATGCTCATCCTTAGCAACTAGGAATAAATTAGTCATATCTATAGAGTCTAAATGAACTATGTATATGTTTCCTATTCTATGACCAACAAGCATAATCCGATTAGATGCAATGTCAATAACTTTACACCCATTAGTTTCAAACATGATATTGTATCCCTTATCACATAATTAACTAATACTCAACAGATTGTGCTTTAATCCATTCACATATAAAACATTTTAATTTGTATGGAAGAGGTATAACCTATAGTGCCTATACCTTCAATGCGACCTTTTGAGTTATCACCAAAAGTCATATCTCCTCCATTTTTGGCGTTGAGCTCTATGAACCGACTTTTGTCTCCAGTCATGTGTCTTGAGCATCCACTATCAAGATACCATGAGTTTGAATTTGTTTCTCATGCCTTGTAGCAATGCTCCTTTTCCTACAAACATAGATTAATTTTTTATTTTTGGTACCCAAATTCTTTTGGGTCCATATTCATTAGTTTCCAAAATCCTAGTCCCCTTAGGTATCCATTTATGTAGGATATCCTTATCTTTAGTAGTAATGAGTTCTTTAGGAACCCATATACTTCTAATGATTTTTCCATTAGAGGTTCTTCAGGGACCTCTATGATTATAGTTTTTAAAACTTTTTCTAACAAAGTTGGATTTTGAATTTTCTCCATTTTCAAAATGTTTTGTTCCAACTTTATCAAAAGAAGCTTTAAGATCATCAATTTTCTTATGATGATCATCATTGACTATTGAAAGTAAATTTTGCAAATCAGAAAGTTTCTTTTCAAACTCTTCTAGTTTGATTTGTAAATCTTTGATTTTACTTTTAAGATCATTGTTGGTTTTGGATATGAGATTATTTTCATTTTTCAATTTTGAAATATCCTTTTTATATTTTAAAAATAATTTCTCATAACCCGAAGCCAACCCAGTATATTCCTCTAATAACTCATCATAAGATAAATCATCTAAATCAAATGAGTTAGAGGTTACCTTAGAATCTTCCCCGAATACCATCAAGCACAAGTTTGCCACTTCTTTTTCTTCTTTATCGGAACTTTCTTCATCACTCCATGTAGCCACATGAGCCTTGTGCTTATTCTTTGATTGACCCTTTCTTTTCAATTATGGGCAATCATATTTGACATACCCCGATTTTTTGCATTCATAGCAAATGATCGGGTCCTTCTCTTTTGGTTCATTCTTGAAACCTTCATTTCATTTTAATTTTCTTCCTCGATTAGTCCTCATCATTTTTTTAACCATTTGGAAAATAATGCCATCTCCTCGTCATCGTCATCTTCATCCGAATCACTCTCATCTTTTGTTGATTTGAGAGCAACTCACACGTTCTTCTTCTTCTCCGTCTCCTTATTTTGGCTCGTCTCTTTTCTCAAGGTCTTTCTCTTCTTTAAGCATCATTTCATGCGTGAGGAGAGAGCCAATAAGTTCATCGAGAGTCAAGGATTTTAAGTTTTTAGCCTCGATGATCGCTGTCTTCTTTGATTGCCAAGCTTTTGGAAGATAGTAAACTAACTTCCTTACAAGCTTTTCATTTGGAATAATTCTCCATATGATTTGAGACTATTGATAATTGTGGAGAATCTATCCGTCATAGCTTTGACATCTTCATCTGGTTTCATCCTGAAATTTTCATAGCTATGAGTTAAAAGACTAATTTTAGATTTTTTTACCTCGTTTGTGCCTTCATGAGTGACTTGTAGTTTGTCCCATATCTCCTTGGCGGTTGTAAAAGATGAAACTCTCCAGTATTCATCCGGTCCAAGAGCACAAAAGATAATATGGATAGCCTTCGATTTGAGCTGGAACATTCTTGTCTATCATTCACTCCACAATCTTGAATGAGTGGAAGGTTTGATGTATCCGTCTTCTATGATATTCCATGCTCCCATGTCACTTGCTTGAATGAAATACATCATTCTATTCTTCCAATAGGCATAATTAGCCCCATTAAAGAAAAGAGGCTTGTTGACAGGCAATGAATCAAGACCAAAGTTGGAGTTTGAAGTAGAGGCAATTGATGACTTGATTATCGATGTAACTCTTCCCGAATCGACTCAAGAGGCGATTAAACCTTCAAAAAAGTGAGGCTCTTATACCAATTGTTGAGTTAATCGATCGAAGAATATGGCCAAGAGGGGGGGTGAATTGGCAATTAAAATTTCGGTGGAAGCTTTTCCAGGAAATTGAAAATATTTGCACATCGATTTAGAGTGGTTCGACTTTCTCAACCAAAGTCTACGTCCACTACCTTCGCTATCCACACTAAGGATTTTCTAACAAATTCACTAATTTGTTCTTTCTTTTGAGGCCAAAGAGATAACCTTACAACTCCCTCAAGAATATACCTCAATTCTTGAGAACACTTTTTTTCAAAGACAAAAACACAAATTTGCAAACTCACAAGGAAAACCTCAATTGGTAAATTGTTTGCACAATTCTAGAACAAAGAAAGAACACTCAAGAATAAATACAATTGAGTACAAATAGTGTTCTTGAAAGCAAGATGAATATTGAATGAAAAATAGGTTTGAAGTGTTGAAATAATGAGTTTGATGCTTTCTCTTTGATTCTCTCTTTATTCTAGTTGATTGATGTTTCTTATTGTTTCTTCTTGTTGATCAATGGCTTCTAAGCTTGTTTAAATACTCCTTCAATTGATTCTGAATGTTGGGGATGATTAGTGGAGTCAATAGATCCATTTAAGTGTGAAAACAATTAATAAAACACTTGGGAGCGTCTGGTGCTTTGATGCATAAGGCTAGTGCATCGGTACACTATGTGTAAATTCAAATATTTTGACTGTTGGACCCTTAGTGCATCGGTGCACTAAGAGTGCATCGATGCATGAAGTGCATTCGATGTTTCAAATAAGCTTGAGTGTATCGATGCATGGCTTGTGCATCGATGCATCAAATGCATTCGATGTTTTCATAATAACCTGAGTGCATCGATGCATGGTATGTGCATCGATGCATAAAATGCATTCGATGTTCAATTTATTCAATGGTACATCGATGCATGGATTGGTGCATCAGTACACTCTATTGAAAAATTGATTTTAGGCTTGGTTTTGGTTCGAAATACTTTGTGAAAATTGTTTCAAAAATATTTTAAGATTAAAACACAATTTTACACTTTAGTAAGGATTGAAATTGACCTTTGAAAGACTTGGAGTAATATTTTGATATTCGAGTAATTTAAATCGAATATACTTAGAAAATCATTTGTAAAATCTTAAAATTCATTTATACTTAATTTGTTATATCGAAACATCAAAATGTTTTTAACAAATATATTAGGGCTTAACAACAAAAATATCCAATATGCAACTAAAATTATTATAAATCCTTGTTAGCTTCTTATATACTATTTATTCTTACTTTCGCGACCTTAAAACCTTTAACCATCACTCTATATAGATCTCATTGTTTTTCCAATTAAGTGAACTGTAGTCTCGTTTCAATTTACTCTTTACTTGATGGCAGAACATTCTTTTTCAATCTTAAAGAAAATTTCATACGACACTAAGCCCTTTTAACTGATCAAAATATTATCAATCTTCAGAAGAGGACACTTATTCTTCTTTGTTACCTTACCTAATGGACGATAATCCATCCAGAATTTCATAAACTCATCTTTTCTTTCTCAATAACAATAGTGTTTTCCAGATGACACACTTATTCCTATAAATCTCTGATCTTAACAATTCTACTAATTATGTTTTAACTTAACTATGAAATTTTTAGTATTCACCTCATCCACTAAGAAGGCTTAACAAACTTATAACAATAACTTCATAATAGTTGCTTCCAAAATCCCAGTAGGGAACATGTTTACTATCTTTATCACATTAATCCATCATACATGTGCTTCTCTTTAAACTCAGGTGCTCCTAAACTTTTTAACTCTTTAATAACATTCCTTCTAATAATCGGAAAATAAATGTTTGGAAATGCTTCAAAATTGCGTCCAACCTTTCAGAAAATACTCACTAAGGCATATGTTATTCACTTGGCCTAATTACTACTTCTTCCAATTAACTCTATTTCCCGTTTCACTTTGGAAAACCTCTTATTCTTACGTCTATTAACATATAATCGCTTATCTATACTAGCAAGAACAACATCCTCATTACACTATCAGATCAGAGATTCTTGTTATTGTGTTGGCATGTACAAACCAAACATTTTTGGACAGTCGACCAACCGGTCTATTTCAAAAACTTGACTCAACCTAAAATGTAACACCCCCAACCCATACCTGACCCGAATATAAATCTGAGGTGTCACATTGACTTTTTAACGCTTGAAAACTTTGAAATCTAACTAATATTTGACTTTATACTTAAAATTGGCAAAGAAAAACAAGAACTTAATAATATATCAGAGCATCTACAATTTAAAACATTATTAGTACATACCAACAACAATTCAAATACCAAAATCATATAAAATTCAATTCTCTCTGATCTGATAATCTTCATAGGTATGTTGTCCCACCCTTGCCTATTCAACTTACTCCTCGTATCTCTTTAAACCTGCGTGTGAAACTAATCACACGTTAAGTCTATGACTTAGTGAGGCATAAAGAATAATATAAGACAATTAAACATTTATGTAAATATTACAAAAGAATCATTAAATACTAAAACACCATACTCTTCATAACTTATAACATATATTATTAATCATTGATTAATATATACTCATTTGACACCATGAAAACATTATATACTGTTACACATTGTTCGAATTATATTAATTTGTTTTATTAGTCCAACGTATATCACTGAGAACTTAAGGTATGTGAGTATATTAAGGATATGCACTAAAAGCAGTCACCGCTGCTCATAAAATTTGCACCAAAGTGCTACATAGAATATGCACCGAAGTGCCACATAGATTAGTCCCAAAGGACGGTGTAGAATTTATCCCGAAAGACCACGTAGAATTATCCCGAAGGACCGTGTAGAACCCTCAACTCTTGGCATGCCAACTATACCTCTAATTCTCATAAAATATACTTTGGGTTTATTCCATATAATTATTTCACATTTATTTTTCAAGTATCTTTTATTTATCAAGCCTACAGTCACTTAACACAAGTTCACATAGAACATTTTCACATTGCATTATTCAAATTTATCACTTATTTACATTAAAAAATTATTTATAGTATTTCATATAACATTAATCAACTTATCATTTATTCACATAAAACATATATTCATAGTATTTTACATAATAATTTCATGTTACATATTATTATTCAACTTATCAATTTACTCCTATATAGCATATTCACATAGAACATATTCATATATACTCATAGCATTTTATATATTCAAAACATTTAAGGTTGGCTCATTGCAAGCCATCCTCCAATTATAGATAAAATAAGTAAATAACACTCACATTTGCCTCACTTAAGCCTTAAACAACTCATTATCTCTTTCACTCTATCTTTAGCACTTATTTTCGATCGAATCTACACATTAACACGATAAATATGAATATCGGAGCTCAATTAACATCTAACCAATTAACCTTTACATAAACGAAATGAAACACCTAATTTAACATTTCAGAATGTATAGTATCGGTACCCTACCTACAATACCGATACTTCTCTTCTATGGTACCGATACCTACTTAAGTATCGATATCATTTTGGCATTATGGAATTCATTTTCAATTACAGTATTGATACCTCCACTTTAATATCATTACTATTCCAATCAGTATCGATATTGTTCATCAGATTTATACAATTCTCCTTCAATTTAACCTTATAGTAACAGTACTGTTCTTCCAGTACCGATAACCTTGTCCAAAATTTACTCATTTCACTTCGAAATTATCCCAAGTTTCACTTAAATCTCTTACCCTTAACTCTATTCATGCCTTCAAACTCATTCATAGTTTTTCCCACTAACTTATATCCAATAAAACTCCTTTAACATCTAAACTCTTCCATAGAACTCTTGAAACTAAAAATCATACAAATTCTTCAAACATATTCTCACACTTCTAACATTTTATTCAAACCCTTGACAAGTCAAATATTCATTTAGAATCCAAATATTAATCATTTTTTAACAATTCCCTTGAAAACCCATTTTACTAAATCACCATCAAATCCTTAATTTCTTAGTTTATATTCATACTTAACCTTTATTAATCTTCTATATCACCCAAGGAATCAAAACCAATCAAAAATAAAAGAATTAACCAACTTCAATTTTCTTACCTTAACTATGGTGTATACAGTGGAAGTAAGAAGATAAGATGGAAAGTATCCAGAATTCTCCTTTTCTTTTTTCATTTCCCACATGCTAAAATAGCCTTTAAAATGAATTTATTTATTCATTTCATGAAAAAATACCACTTTACCCTTCCAACCTTCAATCTTTGATAATAAGTCATATACAAAATTTTCCAAATCAGTCCTTGAACTTTTTAATTTATCAAAATTTAAACCACTAATTTTTAATCCTTACATTTTAGTCACTGCCCTGATGTTTGAGGTATTACATACACATTCACTTTAAATTATCAAATATAGCTAACCATGTGGATTATGATGACCCACTTTGATAATTTAAATTAAACGTGTATTACCTTTTAATTTATTATATAAAAAATGAAGTGATGTGTATGAGGTTATCATACTCGCGAAATGACAAAGAATGTCATGCAAATAAATTACATTAAACACCTACAAATTTAAAAAATGTTATGGTTAAAGATGAAATTAATTACACATGCTTATTAATTAATAATTAATGAATTAATCATGCTTAAATAAATTCACCTAATTAAGCAAATACATCAATTAATAAATCAATATGCCAATACTATAGTAAAAATTAATTTGTGACAAATAATAAAAATAATGAAAAAATAGGTACCAAATTGCATCAAAAATAAAATTTCAGGGATCAGATTACAGGTTTAGTGAACATAATGAATTATATATCAAACTTATGGGGATTGTAGAAAAAATTAAACTATTTCCTAATTACCCTCTTATCCCTCTTATATATACCCTATTTTCCCTTTTTAAATTCATTTTATACCTCCCTCATAAAACACCAAACCAAAATATGCTCTTAATTCCCTCTTCCCCTTCGGCAAGCCTAACCCAAATTCCGGTGGCTTTCCATCGAAAAAGCTATTCCGACCATCACTCCGACCACCACCCACGGTGGCCGAAAAACTAAACCATACCCAAAACACTCCCCATTTTATTTTAAATCCATATTCGAAGATCAAACATCCATGCAAGCATCAACAAAGCCTAAATGTACAAAAATGGGCTCAATTTTTTTACCTCTTTTTGATGATTTGAGGTTTTGATGGCCCCATTCTCCTCGGGTAATCACAAACATTGGTAAGCTCGCTACTTTCTCTCTTTACTTCTCTATTTTTTTTATTTCTTACCCGATTTCTTATCCCGATTTTCTTACGCCTTCTCTTTGTGTTTTGCAGGGGTTTAAATAACTTTTAACTGTGGTTTTCTTTCTTTTGGTGCATGGGTTTAATCCCTCAATTTATGGGATTCATTTCATTTTTTATTGATTTTTCTTTTATGTTCGATTGCTTTCTTATTTTATGTCCATTTGCGTTGTTTGCATGATTATGATTTCTCGTGATTATCTTGCCAAATTGAGTAAAAAATCAAGAAAAGAAAAAGCTTTTTTCTTGATCAGCATGTGGCCACTATGCTTTGACATTTTATTGTCGACCTTTGGATGGCTTTGACCATATCCGATAATATGGATTTGTGTGGTGCTCCTACTTGATGTAAGGTTTTTAAAAACCCTAAATTAAGGATGATCTTAGTCATTTATCTATCTCTCGATCCAATGATCCTTGTTGCGTGCGACGCTACTCAACATTATAAAACCCTAGCTGACCCTTTGGCTTGCTGGATCGGGCTACCTTACGGGTGTTGGGCCTTGGTTTCCTTGACTGTTGGATTTGTTGATACCCTACCAATTTGTTGGGTTAGGTAGGTTGGGCTCGATCCACTACCCATGCCTACTTTTCTGGACTTATTCAAACCTACAAAAATAAGATAAAAATAAATAAGTAAAGATAAAAAGTAAGAGGTGGAAATAATGAAAATAATGTGTTTTAAAATTATATAACCCTTTTAAGTTACATATATGTTTTAAAAACTATATTATAACTTCAAAAATGTTATGATTTTAAAACTTTATTATATAAACTATTATATAATTTTTCAAAACTATATATTATATAGTTTTTTGAAACTATATACTAGTTTTCAAAACTATATATTATATAGCTTTTCCAAAATCATATATTATATAATTTTTCAAAAACTATATAAGTTTTTAAAACTATTTACTAGTTTTCAAAATTATATATTATATAATTTTTCAAAACTGTATATTATATAATTTTTTAAAATCTATATAAGTTTTTTTTTAAACTATATATTATATAATTTTTCAAAATTATATATTATATATGAGTTTGCAAAGCTACATATAATTTTCAAAAATTATATCAGTTTTCAAAACTATATTGCATATATTTTAAAAAAAAAACTTGCGAGTTTCCAAAATAATATTATGGTCTTCAAAACTATATAATTTTTAAAATTATACATACATCCTTAAAGCTACATACATTATAGCTTTAAAATTGTATTATATGTATGCATTTAAAAGACTCATGTGTTTTTTTAAAGTTCATACATATATACATATTTCAAAAGCATATAACACCACCATTTGATAAACCCCAAACAAAAATGAGTATCTACAACTTCTCCTTTTTGCCAATTGTCATGCAACGAGAATGTGACAAAGACATGATGCGTGAATTTTGTCCGACATATAACGAATAATTGTGATATGTTGGGGTATTCTTCTTAAAGCTCGGTTGATGAATAATCATTCGCTGCCTAGACTACAGATAATTTGTCGATGTTCTTGAGCCTCGTCCCTCTTATTCCAAAGATATCGACTAAAAAAACGTTGAGTTAAGTTAAAACATGTCATGCTTTTATTGTCAAATATTTTTTCGCGAAGTTGAAACTTGCCCTACAAACACCCATCAAAATCTAGTTCCTCGTCGTTGAGTTAAGCTGGATCATGACAATTTCCAAACCCAATGCATTTATTTTATCCTCGAGGTAAAAGTGAACTCGAGAAATTTAACTGAAAACTAGTTCCTCGTCGTTGAGTTAAAACAATTGTAGAGTGGGTCTAATATGCTTCGCTGTGGAGTTGAAATTGGTGTTGGAAATTTTGACTGTGTGATAACTTCACATTGTTGAGTTAAACTAAAATGTGGTCATTGTCTCTATTGGATTGGGTATCCATCATTTTGAATTTGAAACCGAACTCGAAAGCCTTGATTGGGGATTAGTTCTTTATTTCCGAGTTGATCTAAGAGGTAAATAACCTGATATTCTTCCAGACTCTGATATCCTCCTTTATGAAGTTGAAATTAACGTTGGAAAAGTCTGGACTAAGAGATAGCCTCCCACTACTGAGTTTGGCGAAATCGTAGTCAGCTTCAGATTAAGAATCCTTCACCGTGAAATTGAGGCTTGATTTGGAAATTTGTAAAACATATTTATGTTCAAGAAAATTGATGTGATGCTTTAAGGATGTCTATAATGTTTACAAAACGTATTATTCAATTATTATTTCATTAGTTCATTCCTGGAAAGAATCTCATTTTTTGAGTATCATATCTTTTTTCCCTTACAGACACTTACATGAAGTGCTATTCGAAATTTATTGCAATTGGTCCTAAACTAGATTCATAAGTTATCTGGGCTCTCACGGATCCCATGCTAAACTTATGTTAGTTTTAGAATTCCCGTATTTTCAAGACATTTTATACAGTAATGCTCACTGATTCTTTGTCAAGACAAGTAAAGAATCCATACTTCATTTCAATACAAAATGCAAGATAAACTTTGGTACATAAGAAAAAGTGATTTGTTTTCATTTACAAATCGAAAAAAATTTAGATCATTACATGACAATCATAAAACATAAGAAGAAACAAATAAATCCCTAAACATCATCATTATGATCTTCCTTGATACTGATACACCATAAATTTGATCAATCATTGACTATTACCATGGGGACCTTGATGATTATAGAGTTCCCTTTACTCTATTGATTTTTCTAAGGATTCGGGTACCTTTACTCCATTCTATAACGTTCTATGACTTTTCAAGTTCTCTTTGATGCATGACTTCTGAATCGCAACTCAAGCCACCTTTATAGGTTTTTGACTTAAGACCTCATTTGGTTTCAAGACACATTTTATAGGTTTTCATCTTGAAACCTCTTTTTTAAAAGTACCCTTTCGAGTTTTCACTCCAGCCCACTTTTTTAGGCGAAGTATTTCATAAAAACATTTGATTTTACAGGGTTGGGTAACTTAGGACCATCCATTATAATCAAAATTAATGCCCCTCTAAAAAACCTTTATTCAGAACATAGGATCCCTCCCAATTTGACATTCATTTTCCTTGAAAATCTTTATGAATGGGTAGGATTTTTTTCAACACCAACTCCCCCTCATGGAATTCTCTAGGTCATACTTTTTTGTTCTTGGCTCGAATCATCCTATTCTGGTACGTCTGACCATGATAAATTATTTTCATCTTTTTTCTCTAATTAGATTCAATTGGTCGTATGTAGACTGTATCCATTCTGCATCATCTAGTTTTAACTCTAATAACACATGTAGTGATAGAATTTCCACTTCGATAGGTAAAACTGCATCCATTCCGTATACCAAGGAAAATAGTGTTGCCCCAATTGATGTTTGCACTGAGGTTCGATAAGCGAACAACATAAAAGGAAAATTTTCCTGTCAATCCTTATAGGTTTCAGCCATCTTTTCCATTATTCTCTTAATGTTCTTATTTTCTTATTTTATCGCTCTATTCATCTTTGGGCGATAAGTAGTGGAATTGTGATATTTTATATTGAATTACTTATACGCTGTTGTCATCTCTTAATTATTTAGATTAAGGCGTTGTCTGTAATGTTCTTTTCTGGGAGCCTATATTAGCAGATGATCTATTTTTTTAAGAATTTGTAGATGGTTAACTGGGTAATGTTGGCATATGAGGCTGCTTCCACCCATTTGGTAAAATAGTCGATTGCCACAAGGATGAATTGATGATTATTGGAGGCCTTGGGATAAATTTGTCTGATAAAGTCCATGCCCCACATAGAGAAAGACCATGGGGAAGTCATTACATGAAGAAGACGGGGTGGCACATGTATTTTATCCCCGTAAATCTAATATTTATGGCATTTTCAAGCATAATTAATGCAATCATTCTCTAACATGGACCAGTAGTATCTGAATCTCATAACTTGTTTTGCTATTGCATGTCCATTTGAATGAGCACCACATATTCCGTCATGGACTTCTTCCAATATTATCTTTGCCTCCGTTGCATCCACACACCACATAATAACTTGATCATGGATTTTTTTATACAAGACATCTCCTTTAAAAACATATCCAACTGTCATTCTCCGGATTGTCCTCTTATTGTTTTCAATTGCCTCTTCGAGATAGCTCTGAGTTTTGATGTATTGTAGGATGTCATGATACTATGGGTTCCCGTCTATTTCTTCCTCAATATGGTAGCAATGAGTCAGACATGTGTATGACTGCATCTCAATTGGCATCATATCGAACTCTATGCTTGTTTCGAATGCTACAACCAACGTGGCTAAGGTGTCTACTATTTGATTTTCCTCTCGAGGGAGATAATTAAATGTGACCTCGTCGAATTCTTCCGTTAATTCCATGACAAGTTTTCGATGTTCCACCAACTTGTATCTCTTGTTTCCCATTCTCCTTTAAGTTGATAAATTACTAGAGTAAAATCCCATACACTATCAAATTCTTTACTTTCTGTTTAATGGCAGCTCAATTAATTAATATGCATGACTCATATTTCACCATATTATTGGTATAGTCAAAATTCAGACTGCTGGTGAATGGATAATAATCACCTTCAGGGGAGACCAAATTACCCCAATCACATGTCCTAAAGCATTTGATACACCATCGATGTTCATTTTCCAATACTCACATATGGAGGTGTGAGTTTCTTCTACCGATATAACCATTAAACCTTCATCTGGGAAATCAGATTTTAATGGTTCATAATCATCAGAGGCCATACTAGATAAAAAATTAGATATGACACTTTATTTTATTGCTTTTTGACTCACAAACTGAATGTCAAATTCATATAACAACATTTTCCATCGGGTTAATCTTCTTGATAGCACATGCACACCCATCATAAACTTCAAAGGGTCTAACTTGGAGATGAGCCTTGTCATGTAAAACAACATGTATTGTCTAAGCCTTTGAGTAGCCCATACTAATGCACAACAAACGTTTTCAATGGGTGGATATTTGGTTTCACAATCAGTGAATTTCTTATTAAGGTAGTATATAACTCTTTCTTTCTTCCCTGTTTCATCATGTTGCCCCAGTACACATCCATTGAGTTATCAAAAATTGATCGGTAGAGGAACAAAGGCTTTTTTGGGATATGTGACATTAGTATAGGGGTGTTAGACAATTATTGTTTGCCTTTCTCGAAACAATTGAAAGATCGGGTCACATTTATTGGTCAAGTGTGAGATAAAGCGAGCAATGTAATTTAACATGCCCAAGAAAATTCGAATTTCTTTCTGCATTTTAGGTGGTGGTAAATTCTGAATTGCTTTGACTTTTTCTGGGTCAATCTCTATTCTTTTTTTATTGATGATGAAACCCAATAGCTTTCCATACGTCACTCCAAAGATACACTTATTTGGGTTGAGTTTCATCTGAAATTTTCTCAACCTTTAGAATATATTCTTTAAATTTTCAATATGCTCTTTTTTCATTTGTGCTTTGATTATCATGTCAACATACACCTCTAGCTCCTGATGCATCATGTCATGGAACAAAGTCACAATAGATCTTTGGTATGTTGCCTCCACGATCTTGAGTTTGAATGACATTACTTTATAGTAGAAGGTTCCCCACATTGTGACAAAATTGGTTTTTTCCATATCCTCAAGGTGCATTTTAATTTTGTTGCATTCGGAGAACTCATCCATAAATGAGAAGAGAAAATTTTTTGACGTGTTATCTACCAGGGTATCTATATGTGGAAGTGGGAAGTTGTCTTTAGGGCTAGCCTTATTGAGGTCTTGATAATCGAAAAATAGTCATACTTTCCCATTTTTTTTCGGTACTGATACTATGTTACCTACCCACTCTGAATATTTAGCCACTTGAAGGAAACTCACGTCAAACTGTTTTCTAAATCCCCTTTAATCTTGAGCAACATTTCAGGACTCATTCGACGTAATTTCTATTATACTGGTTTACACTTAAGCTTGATCAACAAGTTGTGGACTACCATATATGTGTCGAGTCCTGGAATATCTTAGTATGACCATACAAACACATCTTTATACTCTTTGAGTAATATGATCATATCATATCATACTTATGTGGATAGTGTTATTCCTATCTTTATGTCACTCCTCTCTTATTTCAAGCCTAAATTCAAAATTCCAGTCTTTCTTAATAAGGTAGGATTTTTTTTCTACTTTTCCATCATCTTCAATAGTTCAGGGGATAAATCACATCCTCCCTCGTTATCATACACATCGATTTCCCCGAGGTATATAGTCTGCTAAAAATCCACCTCTAGGTCAGAATTATCATCATTCACATTACCAATATCTAGAGACCTAAAAGAAGAAGTAATTGGAACAATATATATATGTACATGCAAGAGGAAACTAATTTCACACAAAGAATAAAATAGAATAGTATAATATATACATAAAGAATGAAGATGACAAATGTTGCCATGTGTGAAACCATAGAATGCATTCTTTATTGAGATTGATATAAATATCTTATTCACCCTTACAAAGAATCAAATATTACCCCGGGTACGAGCAAATAGGGAAGGTCTGAGCATTACTCTAAAATATTTGAAAGAATATAGGTAATTCTTTGGCAGTCTAATTGTTGAGCACGGATCATGATGGAAGTAAACAAATCCCAGACCTATCAACTTCTCCATTTTCTCATTCTCCTATCACATTAATACACAAATTATTTAGGATACCCTTTAGATTTGGTACGACCATTTCTGAGGTTTCCTTAAATTCATACCCTCATGATGTAAACACCTGCTTAAGTAGAGGGAAAGCCATCAGTTCCCACTGAACCTCTTGTCTCATCAGTCTTCCACTTTGTCTCTCTTGATTTTTCAAAATCTCCTTCCTTCTCTGATGATGGTTTGGGTGGTATCTTAGTCCAAAGTGATCCATCTTGACAGTTGGGAAAATTGGTTCAACCCTAACCTGAAAGCATTTGTCGAAACCTCATCTTACTACAACCCGTCGGCCCAGGGTCAGTTTGATTCCCATCTCAGTGCACTTTGATAGGTGAGGTTTGGAAATCTTTCCTCCTTCGGCCACAAAGGTGGCATTGACAAAACTTCAGAGACCGAAATGAGCATTCGAAATCCTCTTCACTTACTTGAATATATGGTGCATTAGTCGACACCATTGTTTTTATCTATTTCTCTAAATAAGGTTCCGTTCATGACAAACTTGATTTTCTGATGGAGCATAGATGGCACCGCTCCAACTTAGTGTATCCAAGGTCTTCCCAAAAGATAATTGTACAAGGGCATGACATCCATGATGAGAAATTCCACATCATAGGTAGCATGCCCGATAATTAGCGGGACATTAATATTTCCTAAAGCTTCCATTGTATTGCCATTGAAAGTGCGTACTAAGCTTTGGCATACTTTTATATGTTATCAATGAGGAACCTCTTAAGGGTGACTAAAGGAAACACATTTAATGCTGAGCCATTATCCACTAGGACACTGGGTAGGGCATGTCCTTTGCAATGAATAGTAATATGCAATGTTTTAGCTTTACCCTTGTTGCCAGATGGAATTTCATCATTAGAAAATGATATTAAGTTGTCAGAAAATTATTAAATAGATGATCTAGCTTATTGACATGTATATCTTTAGGCACGAACGTATGGTTCAAGACTTTTAATAGTGCCTCGCGGTGCGCTTCTAAGCTTAACAATAATGATAACATGAAAATGCGAACGGGTAGCTTGTGTCACTGGTCCACAATGCTATATTCACAATGCTTTAGAAACTCTATTGCTTCACTATCCCTCACTGGAATTTTACAAACCAATTCTTCTTCTCCAAATGGCTCAACTGTTCTTAGAGGTGAGTTTTGCTTTGAATAACACCTTTCACTTCTTGTAAGATGTCCTACCTCATTAACATATTCTTTTTTCAGCTTTTACCTACCATTCGTATTTCCAAGGCACTTGTCGATTATCCTTGTAAGTGAAGGACTTTGGGTTAGTGATTATCACCTTTGGCATCATATTTTCCATGACCCTCTCCTTAGGTGTGATTATCAAAGGGTGTTCTACGTAATATCCTTTATTGGACGAACCTTCTATCATGTATACCTCTATCTCATTGACTTCATCGAAAAACTATATTTCTTTCTTGTCTATCATCCTTTGGACTAAACTCATAAATTCGGTACACTCATGGATAATGTGTCCATTGACGCTGTAATAATAACATTATTTTCCATTTTCATGTTCTTTTGTCTTTACATGACCGACGAATATACTGCACTTTACCATCTGTTCTTAAACCCAAACTAAGGGTGACTTCACTTCCGAGATTGAAACCTTGATCCTTCTTCATTTTTCTTACAAAATGAAAGTAGCCCCTAGCTTTCTATGGTTAGATGAAGGGTTTTGTGCCACATTGGGTCCTTCAGAATTATTGAAATGGATCCAATTCTTATTTCATAACCTTTGTATAATTCTCTTAAAAGCAAGGCAATTTTTAATGGTATGTCTAGAAGAACTGGCGTGGTACTCACATTTGGCGTTTTCATCATACCATTTTGGGTATGGTGGTTTTATCAGGTCCATAGGATATGGTGAAACCACATATAAATCATATAGATTCTTAAATAGTTCTTTATACATTATAGGAATAGGGTCAAACTGTTTTATTTCCCTCTCTTTCTTTGGTTCCCTCTACTCCTGTCTAGCGAGGTTTGACAACACAACTGTAGTTGAGAATGTTACTCCTTTTCCAGAATTTCAAGTACTTATATTGTTAACCTCATCTTTATTATTCTTTGCGGGTGGCCTTCTATGGGAGTCATATCATTCTATTTTTCCCTGTTTAATGACCAACTTCACCATCTTCCCTGCCATGACCACATCGATAAAACTATCTGAGATGATGACGACTAGATACTCGAAGTAAGGTGCCTTAAGAGTATGGACAAAGAGTTTTCTTGTTTCTTTGTTGTCTAAAGGTAGATGAACCTATACAGCGATATCTTTCCAGCATTGCACATACTGCCTGAAACTCTTATTAGACTTTTTCTCCATTCGTTGTAGCATGACGCGACCATGCCTCATATCATTCACGTTCTTGTATTATTCTAGAAAAGCTTTAGCTAAATCTTTACGGGACTTGATATAGGCTCTATTTAACTGTTTGTACTAACAGATAGTGGACTCGGTCAGGCTTTCTTAAAAGTAGTATATCAGCAATTGGTCATTTGCCACATGTTCATTCATTTTTCGATAAAACATTGTTATGTGGGCTGAAGGGAAATTATTTGTATCGAACTTCTCGAAGTCTAGAGCCTTGAATTTGGGAGGTAATGTCAAATCTGGCACCAAGCTTAATTCCATAGCATCAATCCCATAAAGGTTGTCCTCCCCCTTCATCACTTTCATTTGTTCTTCCAATTTCTTTATTTTGTTTTCCATCTTCCTAGATTTATCTTTCTCATTTAGTTTTGGAATAAGATAACTTTTGGGGTTACCACTAAGGTTGGTTACCCTAGCTTTTACTTTGGAGGTAGATGAATCCACTTCATATCCAGGTGTAATTAGTAACTTTGGCAAGGGTGCCATTAGTTCCTAAATGACCCCCAATCTCGAGGTGTTAGCAAATTTTACCCCTGTCAACTTTTCCATAAGTTGCTCAGCCAAGGCACTTTAGTTTTAGGTAATGGAATCCAGGGTGGTTTTGATGTACTCAATTTATTTTCCAAATCATGTTGTAGTCTGGTGAAGTTGACCTTGATTTCTTTCGTTCTTGCTTCCATCTTTCTTGTTTGGGAACAAGTATTGTGAGGATGGGTAATGGTATGGGCCAATATATTCTATTACACAACCTTTCATTTATTAGTAATTCATTTTTAATATGCATGCACGCTATGGTGCAGAAACAAATAAATAAAATACAATGTGTTAGGAATGCAAAATGTAAGAAAAGGTACTGTTCCAAATAACATTCGATCATAGAAATTTTCTCATTAAAAAAATCCAAACATCACAAGTAGTTCAATTACAGACAATGTCTAGCCCTCTTATTCAATTCTAAAATCTCATTGGTCAACCAAATAAGTATTTTTCCAAAATCTGAGACATGATCTGCATAAGATTGGATAGATTCAGCTTCTTCCACCAATACTTTCATGTATCATGCTATATCACTCATTTGTGCAGTGGCTTCTTCCATGATGCATGCTTGATCTGCGACCATACCTGTATAAGGCTAAGTAGTGTTTTTCTACCCAAAATTCATGTTTTTGATCTCTCATTCCAAGTTGAAGACCTTTAACCTCCTCTGCTGCAAAGCTTTTTCTAATTCTCTGATTCACGGCCGAGGGTTCTATTTTCTTCACAGACAATTCTGGAATATGTTGACCAGCGTTAACTTTACATAAGGGTTTCTTTAAGTTCAGAAACTCTAGTTCTAAGTTTGTTATTCAAAGATCATCCTTGAGCTAATTCTCCCTCATACATTGTGTGAATCTCTTGCATGCTATGAGTGAGTTCTACCACTTGCATGTCCATTGTGATACATCTTTGAGTCAGGGCATAAATCTCATCGGCCTTTCCTTCAAGCATACGACTCCAACCTTCACGTTTTGCCCATAACTCCTTATTCTTACGTTTTGCTTCAATTTCAAGTTCTTCAATCTATTGTCTCCTATACTCGAAGTCTTGCAACATGCTATCTCTTTCAGCTACCAACTTCTCAACTTTATGCTTGACTATCTTCAGATCTCAATTTAAGTTTCTCCTTTTAGCTCTTAAATCGTCACACTTATTTCTTTCAACTTTAAGATCCTAATCTTATACCTCTTATCAACTTCCAGTTCTCCTACCTTTTGTCTCTCAACTTCCAATTCTCAAGTTTGATGTTGAACCTCTATTCCTAGACTCAAAACCTAAATTCTTTCAATTTTCAACTCGTTAGTCCTTGGTCGAGGTGTTTTGCTCGTCCTGCCAATCTCTTTGCTTAAGCATTGGTAATCAGCCTTCAATTCAGCATACTTGAGCTCAACTTTTTCTTTCTCCTCGCGCATCTCTTTTAGCTCATTTCTATTAAAGGCCACGTCAACAATCATCAAATAATACTCATTCTCGAGTTTTTCCTTCATTGTGGCCCATTTTCTTCTCTCTGCTTCAAACTCTAACCTCTGAGTTTCTAAAGGTGAAGAGTCTATTTTAATTGTTCTTCTAGAGAGAGCTCTGGTTCATCTGTAGGTGCTGGGATTGTTTCATTTTTCCTTCCACTTCTCCAAACTTCATATTCAGATGATACATATTATCCCCGAAAACCCAGTTTAGATCTGAAAGTTATTTTTCATAAGTTAACTTTCTCAAGTACCTTCTATTTGTAATTGTCTAACTGAAATAGTAATTTAGACTCTCTTAGTCTGTGAGTCGTATGAACATTGTCTTCCTCCAAATTGTCTGATTACCAAGAGTGGTGCATATCTGATTCCCCCTAGAGTCATAACAAGTTTACCCAAGGATCCTTGCCACATTTATACATAAATTTATAGTGATCAAACCAAGGTGTGTGCCATATGATATCTTCATCTCGAAAATTCTTGAATAGTTTGGTACATCGATCTATCAGAATGTCGTTTGGTAGTTCTTGTTTCAAGAACTCATTCAAAGGTAAGAGAACGAGTGAGATAACAACTGGTGAAGGGTTAACCTCACTTTAGCGTGTCTAGTTATGGTAAGTGGAGTCATACTACCTTAGTTGCCCTAGTAGGGCATTGTCAGTGTGCGAGGCACTTTAGTGGCTAACTAAGGTGTGAGGCCTGAACACTGACGAGTAGTGGGTTATCGATGTCAGTGGTGAGTGGCCTTTGGGCACTTAAATATGTATGTATATTTGCATTAGTATAGTACAACAAATATCCTTTAAGTTTGGCCTGACGACTATGTGAGACCAAGCCAATCTTTCAGTTAAGCAAGAATTTTTCCAATGTTATACGACACCAAGTTGCCCCTCCATGATCTATCTGATAGTTATGTGAGGACCAAGAGATCATTCATCAGCTTAGTGGGAATTTTACCGATGTTATGTGATATCGGGTTCCCATAGTTAATTAGTGTCTAATGAGTATGTGAGACCACATACTAGCATTATTACATTCAAATAATGCACAACAGAGTCAGTGTTGAATTTAGATAATGCACAAGAGTGTTAATGTCGTATTTAGATAATGCATAGCAATTATAGTCATTTGGGTTAGCGACCCTTTAGATGTGCACTCATTGAGAGGACCTCAACAGAGGATTAAAGGAAGTGTGAGACTCATACTTCAGTGATAGAACAGTTGAATCAAAAGTAGGTAGCACTTGATTAAGATCATGTATGAACCTATTGCTTACTACCACGTCTATAACATGCTTGTGTTTATAAAACTCATAATGATGCTCTAAACAAGCGATTATACTATTAGGCATTATAAGCTCACTGTTCAAAAGTTTTATGTTTTTAGGTCAGTAGCTAAAGCCTTTCGTTTAACATCATCGTAGTATGACTTCCAGCATCTCCTTCAGACTACTGCATTGTAGCTTTAGTAGGCATATGTATTTATAAGACCTTACTCCTGTATTTGGTTTATCAACTCTATATTTGCACTATTTTGATTTTAAATTATGTGTGACAGAGCTCTTATTTATTAAATGTTTATAATTATTATTTACGTCTTTTATGATACCATTTAGTATGTTTGAAATGGAAATAAATATGTTTTAAAAATTAGGGGTTACCTCGGTGGCCCAATGTGACACTTTAGGCTCATTCAGGTTCATGTTCTTACATTTAGTGGTTTCAAAGTTTTAGGTTAAGTCGGTCCTAAAACTTAGTGGTTAATTTTAGTAAGATGTGTGTGAAATACATGCCCCTAGGTACTTAAAGTACTTGTATAAGTCTGGAGTCATGATGGTGACCCTTTCTTAATCTGTGTTCTAGAGTTTTATAATGACCGATAGTTTCGAGCGTGGTCTCGAGGATAGGAGAGAGAGCCGAGTCTCTCATCCTGACATAATCAGTGAGGAGTTTCTGTTTAGGGTAGAGGGATCATGGGATCCCGTTAGACACATGAGTCGTAGAGGTGACCTTCTTTAGTGGTTTGGCTTTCACACTCAGGGAGATAATGAAAAAAATTCATAGAGTACATACTTCTTAGTCAATCACCCAGATTATGTTTGTGCTGATAAAGACCCTGGTAGAGAAACTAAGGAGGTAAAATATAATTAACTTCTATGGTTTCGACAATGATGATCTGATTTCAGTCAATCAATGGCTGTGAGATACTATGAGGACGTTAAGGCAGCTTCAATTTACCCTAGAGGGTATGTTAGAGTGTATCACCACTTTTCTCAAGGGTGATGCTACCGATTAGTGGGAGAATGTATAGATGGCTCTACAGCCATATGTACCTATGTGGAATCAAATCCTGAGTAAATTTAGAGGCAAGTATATTAGCGAAGCACATATAGATGGGTTGAGGATGTAATTCTTTCTACTAGTTCATGGAGATACCTCACTGTATGAGTACAAGATAGATTTTCTATGATTGAGTCATTATACTCTAGAGTTAGTTACGACCAAGTCCTTGAGGTGCAAGAGGTTCCTTGAAGGTCTACATATTGATAACCATACGCAGTTGGCGACATACTCACCTATGGTATTTTCAGAGTTAACACGATGCTAAGGCCGTGGAGAGGGTACAGACTATGAGGAATAGTTTATTAAGTGAATTAGACAGTCCAAGTATGAAGGCTTGTGTTCTAGTAGACCTACCACAATCGGTGGAAGGGAGGACTAGAGGTCTGTGTAAGCATAGAAGAGTGACTTCAACTTTGCCACTCTAGTCGAGTCAAAATTCAGACGTAGGGTCTCATAGGAGACTACCAGCTTCACCGTCTCTGATGAGCTTTAGAGGCTCTGATAGAGTTTTGAGGTATCTAGAGTGCGAGCATTATGGACAAAATCACTGAAAAAGGTGCTTTAAAATTATTAGGAAATGATATAGATGTGGATCTGTAGCGTATATGGTAAGAGATTGCCCTAGTTTGGATGATGATGTTTTAGCTCTACTCGGGAGAGCGATCCTAATAGCTCAGCATGGCGAAAAGACTACCTAAAGAGGTGTTTGTTATATGTTCGGGCAGGAGAGTAGAGGAGCGGATTGACCATTTTTCAGATCGTAGAGAGGCAGAGTAAGGATGTTGATGTCGCATATGAGATGCCAAGTATGTTCTCAGTTATCTCAGTTTTTCATGTTGTTCTAGAAGGTGTAAGTGCGTGCATTCTTTTCTGGTGTTAAGTGAACTAAGTAGGAAAATATGTATGTCGAAGACCCTATCGTCAAGATATAAGTGCCTAGTTGGTGGGCTTTAATGGGATAGGAAAAGTCACCTTAGAAATTTTTTGAGGGTTTGGGTCAGACTCGGTTGTCGACCTTAAGGAAGTTGTTAGAACAAGTGTTTCTTTACCTCAAAATTGTGGGTATAAAGATATGATAATATATGGTTGTTCCTTGTTAAGTCGAAGATGAACTCTAAGAAAACGTTGAGCTAAAATATCTTCCACCCTTGTGTGTTCCCTAATGGAATATCTGTGTGGGTTATCAATTTGGATATGAGACTTTAAGGATGTTTTTACATTGCCAGTAAATGGTTCATGTGACTGACCCATAGAGATTTAGTAATCTCAAGTTTAACATTCGAGATAAGGTTCTCATTGAGAGTGTTAAGAATACCCAGGTTACTCTTACCAGTATAGTGATCACCTTTTTGTCAGAAATATCAAGTTATATCTCAACTAGTGCCAAAGCACTTTAGTTACTAATTGGGCGCATATACCCCAAGTACTCGCGTGGAGTAAGTTACTTGGGAGTACATTCCGATGCAGTAGTTTTGAAATTTCACCCTATAAACTGAGGAAACTATAGGTATGTTAGTGAGTTGTAAATATCGAGGTCAATGAACCTTCCGACATCATCAGGATGCCTTCTTGCATAAGCAATAAGTGAATCAGCTAAGTGAAAAGCCTTGTTAGTGAGTTCTTCGTGTTGTTATATGAGCGCGAGCTATTTATAATACATATCAATATGCAATGTTGTGTAGTATCATAGATTTTAGTGCCAGAGATTAGAGGAAAGTAAATACATTAACTTTGTGGTGGTAAGTGATAGTGAGTACAAGACGTAGAGTCTCAGGACCCTTAATTCAAAATAAGGTTGAGAGATACCTCCATTTTGTGAGTTATGCTCTCCAAGAGAGCCAGAAGTTGCTAGTTTATCTAGGCAAATAACCGATTTTAAGTTGTGAGTTCCTTAGATGCATGATCTGATGAATAGAGCACTTGCAAACCGCAAGGTAAAGGGAAAACAATTAGGTATTGTGGACGAGTATTGAATTAGAGTTGCGTAGAAGAAGTGTAGAGATCGATGTTAGATAGTCAAGACTTGTCATCATATCTTCAATAGTCGACATCGAGATAATGTATGGCAAGTGTTTATAGGATCTTGACATGTAGTTTGTTGAGCTACTCCAGCCCAGTAAGTAAAGAGATTTTAAGATTGTATAGTTTGTCAACTCGACTTAGTAGAGTTAACCGGTGATAGGGGTTAACGACGATAGTTTGGATCAACGATAGCTTTATCCTTGTGAAATATTTTGAGCTTTTAGTGTTAGACAACAAGAATGAGATTCTCTAACCTTGGGCCTTTCGATTCTTAATAGGAATTCTTCCTTGAGAATCAAACTTGATTAGAGGTTAGGTGCTTTGAGGTTTCTAAGTATCTAACTTAAGGATAAATTGTTATTCAATCCAAGTGAATTTTGAAGATAAAATTTCTTTTAAGGAGGGGAGAGTTATAATATCCAAAATTTAAGGCTAATAGTTTTGGGTTTACCTAGAGGCTTGTATACCCCGTAGATTTCATAATTTAAGTAGGTGGGCTTAATTGGGTTAGAATTGGGCCTAAATAGTCATAAAAAGGATATTTTTGAATAGTTGAAGGATGAGGAAAGAACAAAAGAGTAATTATTCTGTTTTGAAAGATGATAACCCTTTTATCTCTTTTCATTTTCTCATTCTTTTCATTTTTCTTCCTTTATCTTCTTCTATTCTTCTCCTAGTCTCCATAACTTCAAGTGGGTGGTAAGAACTCCTTTCTCAACTTCAATAAGTTTCAAATTCATCCCTATTACTCCATATAACATTCTTTTGTTAAGGAAATCCTTGTATCTTTGTTGGCTAGAGAAAAGTTGTAGGAAATCAACTAAATCATAAATGAAAGGTGTGTGGCTAAGCAAGAAACTTCATTTCAGGTTCTAACATCAAGGTAGTGTATTTCTAATCATTTAGAGTGTTAAGGCGTTCATAAATATAAA
Organism: Hibiscus syriacus; assembly: GCF_006381635.1. NCBI lineage: Eukaryota > Viridiplantae > Streptophyta > Magnoliopsida > Malvales > Malvaceae > Hibiscus > Hibiscus syriacus. The sequence goes on from NW_024062764.1 coordinate 364,377, forward strand.
AAATTGCTAAGATTTGTGTTGTTAAGCATTTTAAGGTTTAAACTTGATTTCATGGTTAAATGACATTTTAGATGTAAAGAATGTGTTTTTATGACACCTTAAGACCCTGAGTAACTTTCTAAAACTTTATAACATGATTAAGAAACAAACTAAGACATTAGGGATGATTTTTTAGTGTTTCTCGAGCTTAAATAAGACATTTCTGGGTTTGAATATTGATACTATATGAACAATATTGATACTGGTTGATTTGGGAAGAAAATCAGGGATTTCCAACTAGGAGTACCAATACTGCTGGAGAGAGTATAGATACTGCTCATACATTATCAATACTCGGGGTATAAAATATCAATATTGAACCTCATTTTCAGCAACATAAGCCATTTTTCGTACTAATACTCATAGAGGTATTGATCTTTGACCCTAGGTATCGATACTACAAGTAAGGTATCAATATTACTCACTTTGGATGGTTATATTTGACCTATTTAAGGCCTATAAAAGCTAAGGATGATCTGTAATGGTAGAAATTAGTCTGTGGGAGACATAAATGGCCAAAGAGGACTAAAAACACTCGTAGGAGTGGGTTACAACTAAAGTAACCATAGTGAGCGTAATGCGTCCAATTATCTTCAGTTAAACACGTAACGAATACCTAAGAATGAAAGACCTTTATAGAGGATATACCAACAAGTGGTATGTAGAAATAATAGGATTAAGAAATAGAGAAGTTGTGTACTACAATAATGCCAGTGAATAGTGAACATACAATTGTCCCTCTAATTCGTGGGTGAATTGAGGGAAAGCATAGCGAGAGCGATTAGAGTGTCGTTACCCAATATTGAACCCGAGTCAGGTATCGGGCTAGCTAGTGTTCCAAACAATAAACAACAAGCACAATAATCATCGTAAAATCACGAAACGCGTAAATACTTCTTTAGAGACATAAATGTCTAAAACACTCTTAAGTAATTAATGACCAGAATAGAGAAACTTAGTAAATTAACAACAGTAATAGACAAATAAACCCTCGCATAATATTCTAGGTACGATGCCCAAACACTCGCGAGAATTTTGTTATCGATGTCAGTGTCGTGTTGCCTTTAGGCCCTTAAATATGCATGTATAGTTGCATCAGTCTAGTACAAGAGATATCCTTAAAGATTGGCTTGACAGTTATGTGAGACCAAGCTAATGCTTAAGTTTAGCAGGAATTGTACTTATTCTATGTGAAATCGGGTTCCCCCTCCATGATCTACCTAATGCCTATGTGAGGACTAGGAGATCATTCAGCAGTTTAGTGGAAATTTCATCGATGCTATTTGACACCAGGTTCCTTCAGTTAACTAGTGTCTGATGGCTATGTGAGACAAGATACTAGCAGTGTTTCATTCAGATAATACACGTGAGTTTTAGTGTCATATTTAGAAAATGCGTAGCAGTTACAATTATTAAGGTTAGAGACCCTTTAGAGGTGTACTCATAGCGAGGCTCTTAGTAAAAGATTAAGGAAAGCGTGACACCCCTACTTCAATGATAGAACAATTGAACCCTAAATAGGTAACACTTTATTTAGATCATGCATATACCTACTGCTTAGTATCATGTCTTTAGCATGCTTGTGTTTATGAAACTCATAATGATGCTCTAGATTAGCGATTATACTACTAGGTTTTGTAAGCTCAGCATTTGGATATTTTCTATTCGTAGGTTCGTGGAGCACTGTCACAGTAGGGACTTCCAGTATCTCCTTCAGAGTATTGTACTGTAGCTTTAGTGGGCATATGTATTCATAGGACCTTACTTATATATGTGGTTTATCAACTTTGAGTTTGTATTATTTTGATTTTAGATTATGTGTCACGGAGCTCTGGTTTATAAAATGTTTTATAATTGTTATTTATGTCTTTTATGATACCATTCAGTATATTTGAAATGAAAATAAACATGTTTTGAAAATCAGGGGTCGTCTCGGCAGCCCAATATGACAGTTTAGGCCCATTCGGGTTTAGGATGTTACAAATGGATACAAGTCTAATAAAGAATGTAGAATTTTATGTTATGGATTTCTAAAATTTCAAAAACAAATGAATTTATACAATTTTAGTGGGTGAAAACATATTTTTCAACTATTTTAAAAATAATAATAATTAGAATATTAAATATAATCATTAAAATAATTAAATGATTATGTATGTAATTTATTTTTCAACATTGTTAACATTTGAAGTAAACGCGATAATTATTTAAATATCAGGAGATAAAATGTATTGAAAAATAATTTAGGAGTAGCTTGATAAATATGTATAGTTTAGGGGTAATAATGCATTTAAACCAATTACCAAACAGAAAACATAAATTAAGAAGTACCGCTGAAGTTTTTTTTTGTACGGAGAACCGCTGAAGCTAGAAACCGTAGCAGATCATTTCATAAAATTACCAGTTTACCACTTTCCTCAATCAAACACAATCAGTTAAAATCCAGAAATTCGCCAAAAAGAAACTCACTCCACAGTGTTTCTCCCTCTTTTTGAATCCCAGAATTAGATGTAATCCTTCGAATTCTCACCATTTGAATCCAAATCAACGTATGAGCAGATAATTGTTATCGGTATTAGTTTATTATTCACTGTAGGCATTTTTTTGAGGAGGCTAAAGATTGCCGTGAAGTTTGCTCTTAATAAAAATGGCGTGTATAAAAGGGGTGAATAGATCGGCACAAGTGGCACTAGCGCCGGACGCTCCTTACATGGCGGCCGGGACGATGGCTGGGGCAGTGGATCTTTCCTTTAGCTCATCGGCGAATCTCGAGATCTTCAAGCTTGATTTCCAGAGTGACGATCGCGACCTTCCTTTGGTAGGCGAGTGCCCCACTTCAGAACGATTTAACCGCATCGCTTGGGGCAAGAACGGATCTGGCTCCGATGAATTTTCGCTCGGGCTAATTGCTGGTGGCCTCGTTGATGGCAATATCAATCTTTGGAACCCCTTAAGCCTGATCCGGTATTTTTTTTCTTTCTATAATCTATCCACATAATGTACATAACTGTTGATTTAATCTAGTTCACTCTAATTTTCGATTAAATTGGGCATTTAGTTAAAGAATGGGGCTTTAGATGAAGTTAATTTGGCTCTGTTGCATGTTTTAATTGTGTGGTGTTTGTTTGGATGGGAAAATTGTGACTGCTTCCCATCTACTTGGGATTGTACTGCTCTTATATAATGCTCATTTAAGCATTTCTATACAGATTTCTTTCAACTTTTCACGTCTTGTGTTAATTTGATGCTTTTTATGATTTAAACAAGTGGTTATTCAAACTTTTCGGCTTGTTTTCTCCGAAAACTAGCTTTTGTATGATCTCGTATTGTAATAATGTTCCCATGATTTGTGAGTTCTAGATTACTTATTATAACTAAGTCTGAATTCCTTCTGTAAATTGTTAATGAATTTGCTTTGTTGTGCATCTGGAATAAGTTGGATTGCCTTTTGCAAGTTGCACGCATGATTTGTATAGCAGCTGATGAACACTGAGTGTTTTCTGTTAGTTTATGGTTAGATCATTTCTAAAATAATTTGGTTAATTAGCAAAATATCTTCTTTTGGTTAATTTTTATCATGCTGTATTTTATTGGAGACTAAGAATCAAAAGAAAAAGAACTTCTTTTTCGGAAATATTAATGGTGAACACTATTCTTAGCTGGGACCTTTCTTAGAGAAGATCTAATTCTTTTATCTAGTCATTTATAGTCATGTATTTTTCTAGATAATGGGAATAGGTTACTTTCACATTTTTTTTCCAATTATTAGTATTTATTGCTTTGTATTTCCTTTAGTATTTATTGGTCTTTTCGGACCAATTTGAAACAAGAAGATTATAATTTGGTTTAAACACGGCAATTTCCTCAGCTCTATGTCAAGTGAACATGCTCTTGTTGGACATCTTTCAAGACACAAAGGACCTGTGAGTTTCCTTCTTTTTTTTCTGGAGAATAAAACTTTTACTATTTTGACATATATGATATTTTTCATCTAGCATTTGAAGGTTTCATGGTAAATTTCTTCATTTATCATCCTCATATTTTAGGTTCGTGGTCTTGAGTTCAATGCCATTACTTCAAACTTGCTAGCATCTGGGGCCAATGATGGTGAAATCTGTATCTGGGATTTGTCAGCACCTGCACAACCGTCTCATTTTCCTCCTCTTAAGGTCTGGGACAATCATTTGGAACTTGTTGAATTGTTAAACTCTCTCATCTATCTCTTCAGTGCCCGCCATGACAAAGTACTGCATGACTATTGTCTGTTGATTCTGAGCTGTGTATTGAATTAGGATTAGCAAATTTCATAGTTCATACCATTACTGTTCAAGTAAATTGCCTTTTTCATTCTGCGTAATTGCCATGTCTTCACTGTACCTGTTCCTATTTCTGTTCATGTTCAATGTATGCAATTGGTTAGGTTAGAAATCCCCCCTCCCCCGCGATGTGAAAACAAAAGGATATATATGGTCTAAGGAAGTATCTGACATAGTTTTTTATGGTCATCATGCAGGGTAGTGGTTCTGCTAATCAAGGTGAAATCTCATTTCTGTCTTGGAATAGTAAGGTTCAACATATACTGGCCTCAACTTCTTATAATGGAACAACTGGTGAGGAAATTTATGGACTCTTGATTTATTGTTTGTCATTTAAGTTTAGCTGGGCAGATAATGCATATAATTATAATTTTCCAGTTGTTTGGGACTTGAAGAAGCAAAAACCAGTGATAAGGTAAAGTTCATGTTATCTACCTACTGAAAGTTTTCTTGTTTCCGCATTTTATTTCCATCCTGACCCACCAGATCTTTGACCTTATCCTTTTTTTAATCGACAGTTTTGCAGATTCAGTTAGAAGGCGATGTTCTGTTTTGCAGTGGCATCCTGATATTGCCACTCAACTTGTTGTTGCTTCAGACGAAGATGATTCACCCACTTTAAGGGTAATAATCTTTTTGATGTTGCTTCGAATGTGGATTTCTATTTGCTTGGAATTTGTTAATTTCTGTTATCTTTTGCTAGCAGCTTTGGGATATGCGGAATATAATGTCACCAGTGAAGGAATTTGTAGGGCACACAAAAGGTACCATATTCTTTAGAAGTTGAAGAAACATTGTTAGAACTTGTAGATTTTTGCCTTCTTTACATTGGTGTGTTTGTTTCTGTACTTGATTGGAGAATAATATGCTCTTTCAGCTTAACCTGATACTACACCATATAATATTAGAATATAAGATGTAAATAATTAGCTTCCTTAAATAAGAGTAAAAATAGATCTTTGAGATTGATTTGGTACCCCTTAGTCAAAATGGTAATGGTGAGCCCAGATAATGTTGGGACATTTGAGCGTTAATGGTATAGGTCATTTGCTGTTAATTTTTCTGACAGCTATTTATCTCCCCATTCATTTAGAAGTTTGATGCATTATTTTCTAGGGCTTTTATTGTTGCAAGTTAAATGATAGTTGTATTATTTTAGGTTCATGATAATATTTGATTGCATGTGTTGTTACAGGTGTAATTGCAATGGCATGGTGTACCTCTGACAGCTCTTATTTGGTCACATGTGCCAAAGATAATCGAACTATTTGTTGGGACATGATTACTGGAGAGGTTGGGGAATGACTTAATTACTAATATACTTCCTCACTTCTTCTGGATCTGTATGTTCCTTAACCTTTGATCAAAAGGTTACATTCTGAATTGTGATATTTTATTTTTATTTTGGGGCATAGATTGTCTGTGAATTGCCTGCTGGTACCAACTGGAACTTTGATGTGCACTGGTACCCAAAGATACCTGGAGTGATATCAACATCTTCTTTTGATGGGAAAATTGGCATGTATAACATTGAGGTGTGACCTTGTCCAAGTTATCTTTCCAATCAATTATGTTTTTGTTAAAAAAAAATTCTAAGCAGTTGGGTGTGTTTAGGTTAGTACATGTGTTTAACTTCTCACTTTTATTCTGCAGGGTTGCAACCGATACGGTGTTGGGGAGGTTGATTTTGGTGCAGGTAATTTTTCTAACAGAACCATTCAACTGCTGGAGTTGATTTGGCATCCTTCTATTTGGTTCTACATAACTACCCAGTTTTCAATTTTTGTCATGATTTGACAATGCTATTAGCTTTTGGCAGTATAGGAGAAAGAAATAGGATTGATGACTGCCGATAAAGGCAGACGTGGGCTGCCTCTGCTAGGGATTCGAATAGCGGTGCTGTAGTTGCATAGTGGCCGCTATTTAGTGGTATGGCAACAGTCCGACACCGTAAATCCCGAAATAGCGGTGTGAATTAAAATCACATCAATGGAGGTGGTTAATGGCCACAAAATAGCCAGGTAATGGAGGATAGCGGTAATAACGGAGTGTTATTATTGTTATTACCCATTTTTTTTAATAAAAAACTTACCATCTTGAGAAGCAAAGCACAAAACATAGGGAAGTAAATCAACCGAACAAAAAATGAGTTGAGGAGATAGTGAAAAGGTTAAATTAGTTCTCGATTCTTTCTACATAAATGACAGAAAGCTATTGATAAAAAAGAATAACGGGCAGCAAGCTTCGTGCTTGTTAGTTGTGAGATTCAAATGATTTAGGGAAAGAAAATTGGGACAAAATCTTGGCAAAATTATTGCAGGAGGAACCGAGTGATGCCTTGAATAATAACAGTAGGAGGCAATTTAGGCAAAATTTTAAGGAAATTGAAACAAATATTTGAGGAAACATGTTTGGGATTTTTTAACAAAAAGGAAGCTATCTACAACTATAATTTGGTATTTGGAATGTTGCGAGCATAGCTGGCCATTTGGGTCATGGGTTGGGTGGGTTGGCTAGTGGCTAAAGGGTTGTAGAATGTGTATGGTCATGGGTGGGATTTTTTTTACTTAAATGTGGATTTAGATAATTTTATTATTTTAATTTATTAATTTTTATAATAATTATAATTTAGCGTAACAATTTAAGTTTTAATAATGTATTGAAATATTTTTCACTTTGTATGAGTTTTATTGAATTGATTAATTTTATTATTTTAATTTATTAATTTTTATAATAATTATAATTTAGCGTAACAATTTAAGTTTTAATAATGTATTGAACTATTTTTCACTTTGTGTGTGTGAGTTTTATTAAATTGATTAGGAAGAACTTTTTTAAACTTGAAGAAATGTGAAATTAGATGAAAATTAATTAAACTTGAATGGTTAAATATAGGAGAAATGAGAAAATTGCTTTGTTAATAGAAAATTCATAAATAAAAATGATTTTAATAATTAAAATATATTCATGATAAAAAATGTGTTCTCACGTGAATAAAAATATATATGGGGTCACAAACCACTCAAACTCATTTTCAATGATTTTTTGTAATTATGATTACTATTGTTATGTTTTAACACTGGCTGTAGGAATTTGGAAAAAAAAAATCATGACTACAATGACTGCGATAGAGTCCGTTATGTCCTCCGCAATCTCGATAAAAACGACTGTTAATGCACTTTAAATCCTTGGCCTCTGCTTAATTAGTTTTTACGGTATTGCTTATGAGGTTAAATGTACTTCCATTTTGCTTTCTCTTTTTAATTATTTAAATGACTATGCAGTGTCTTTGAGAGCTCCAAAATGGTATAAACGTCCCGTTGGGGCATCTTTTGGCTTTGGAGGAAAAGTTGTCTCATTTCGCCATCAGATAGGTACTTCTCCATCATCTGAGGTAAATATATCAGCAAGCTTTGTTAAAACGTAACAACAGTAGTAATTGGAATTTGAATGCCAATGATATTCTTCCTTCTCTTTGGGGTCTTATGGTCCTGTATACTTTGTTCAGGTTTTTGTGCACAACATAGCAGCCGAAGAAAATCTGGCTAGTCGTTCATCAGAATTTGAATCTGCAATCCAAAATGGGGAAAGGTCTTTGCTAAGGGCTCTATGTGAAAAGAAATCCGAAGAGTCTGAGTATGTCATACTAAGAAATTATAATTCTTTTTTCTTGTCTTTTTTCAAGTAATTTATTTTACTTCTACCATGATACATTGGGAATTCTGTGCAGATCTCAGCAGGATCAAGATACGTGGGGCTTCTTAAAGGTGATGTTTGAAGATGATGGGACCGCTAGGACGAAGTTGCTCATGCATCTAGGTTTTAGCCCACCTGCAGAAGAAAAAGATACTGTACAAGACGACCTCCCTCAGAATGTAAATGATATTACCCTTGAGGAAAAAGTGGGCCATGAGAAAGAACCTACCCTATTTGCTGCTGATAACGGGGAGGATTTCTTCAACAATCTTCCAAGTCCCAAAGCTGATACACCAGTTGCAACTTCTGATAATAATTTTCATGTTGAGAGCACAGTTCATAGGGCAGATCTAACACCTCAGGAATCATATGGGCCGGAGGAAAGTTCAGATCCATCATTTGATGATGCTGTTCAGCGTGCTTTGGTGGTGGGTGACTATAAGGGAGCAGTTGCACAATGCATTGCAGCCAAGAAGATGGCTGATGCATTAGTTATTGCTCATGTTGCTGGTGCTTCCTTGTGGGAGAGCACACGTGATCAGTTTCTTAAGATGAGTCATTCCCCACACCTGAAGGTGAATTGAACTCTTATATTTGTCTACCCCTAAATGATTAGTTTTCATGGAAAAGGAATTTGAGATAGTAATTATTTCCATGGTTTGCATTTCTCATTGGTTGCAAGATTTACTGATTGGTTTTGTTGAGGGAAATTATGTGTTAATTATGTTCTTTATCTTTAGGTTGTCTCTGCAATGGTGAAAAATGATCTCATGAGTCTTGTCAATGGGAGGCCTTTGAAACTATGGAAAGAAACACTGGCACTCCTCTGTACAGTAAGTTTGATTTTGGAAGTAATTTTAGATTTAGAGTGCTCTAGCAGCAAATAATTTATGGAATTATCATATTTGTTGAGCAGTTTGCCCAAAGAGAGGAATGGACTATATCTTGTGATACGCTTGCTTCCAAACTAATGGCTTCTGGTAATACTCTGGCAGCAACTCTCTGTTATATATGTGCGGGAAATATTGATAAAACAGTGGAGATTTGGGCAAGGTGCCTGACAACTGAACATGATGGGAAATCTTATGTTGATCTTCTCCAGGTAAGTCGGCAATTCGTAGAAACACATTTCAAGCGTAAGCTGTCTGGCCAGAAATCCGACAATAGATGTTTGTTTTCTAGGATTTGATGGAAAAGACCATTCTCCTTGCTTTGGCAACTGGCCAGAAGAGATATAGTGCATCGCTGTGCAAGCTTGTTGAGAAATATGCTGAAATTTTGGCTAGTCAAGGGCTTCTAACGACAGCAATGGAGTACTTGAAACTTTTGAAGTCTGATGAACTGTCACCTGAGCTTGTGATCTTAAAAGATCGTATTGCACTTTCAACAGAACATGGTATGTTCTTAGGACATTTTATGCGGGCTGTAGATTTGTTACATATTGCTTTTTGAATTTGGTAGAAAATGTTCTCAGCTCATGTAATTAGAATTTCTAAACCTGTGATGCTCTGATAACATTTTCTGGTGTCAGTTTCTTGGGTATTTTACAGCTGTTCTTCTCACACAATATTTACAAAGACTAACATGAAATTAGGTTACTTAAGTCTCAGCTATGTTTTCTGCTTCGCAATATGTACTTGTTGAGGATGTACTCTTTTTATTTATTATTTATTTGTTTATTTTACAGAGAAGGAAACTAAATCTATGGTTTTTGATAGCTCTCATCTAGCAAGTGGATCGGTCTTTGAACCTACACCACAGATATATCCGGTGCTTTGTCTTTGAATTTATTTTATTATTGTCTATTGAATGGTCCTTGATAATTGTTGTGATGTTGTGAATGACTACTTTTTGCCTTTTTGTAATTGCATAGGAGTCGGCTACATCACAAATTCAGCCAGGTATTCCAAGTAGTGCTTATGATGAAAATTATCAGCGTTCTTTCTCTCAGTATGGAGGATATGCACCACCTCCCTCATATCAACCTCAACCACTGGCGACTGTAAATACTTTTGTTCCAACCCAAGCTCCTCATGGTTCACAGGTATGCTGGAATGGGTTTCTTTCTGTGCATAGCAGTCTATTTGATGGTAGATTTTAGTGATGGAAATCATAGAATAATATTTTTCTTCTGATTTTACTGTTAATCTGTCATGCTATCTTAAAGCCTAGAACAATTTGGTTCAAGTAATATCTTAATGATGACGGTCTGGTCAGTTTATGACTAGCATGAGACTGCTATAAGTGGGGGTCTTTAGGTTTGCAATTAATCTGTGTTAACTTAGCATTTTTGAACTGTACAAACAGCCTTCTATTGTTGCTAGCCATAAAACCCAGTATTGATGAGAGAAAATTGAACAATCTTTCTAATTTTTCTAGCTTTTTAGTTTCTTATACGCATGATGTTTTCATTTATATATCAGTTTGATGCTTGACTAAATATTTTTTTTTCCTTACAGGCAAATTTCGCACCGTCCCCTGGCACCACTCAGCCTGCTGTTAAACCCTTTGTTCCTACAAATCCTCCTGGTCTAAGAAATGCAGATAAATACCAGCAGCCAACTACCTTGGGTTCCCATTTATATCCTGTCTGTATAGCTGCACAGCTAATTCATGTTCAATGCCATGGTTTTCTTCTATTTCTGGTATACTAAATGATTTTTGCATGCCTTTCAGGGTGGTGCCAACCCTACTTATCCTGCACCCCAGGGAACCGTTTCACCTGCACCTGTCCCATCACAAATTGGATCAGTTCCTCGCCCCCAAATGCCCCAATTCGTAGCTCCCACCCCAACACCTAGGGGATTTATGCCAGTGACTGACACATCCGTTGTTCAAAGGCCTGGGATGACCCCGGTGCAATCCGGCAACCCTACACAGTCGACATCAATACAACCAGCTGCAGCACCTGCTGCACCCCCACCAACTGTGCAGACTGCTGACACTTCAAATGTACCTGGTAAGTGCTAGTTTCTTGGCTTCAAATAATGTTACTATGTCCTACCTGTTTATTGGATTTTGGAGTTTCTAACCGGCCCAATGATATGTCCGACCTTCTTGGATTATTCCAGAATGAGGATTTACTTTCCGAAAATTTGATTAATGTTTTTACATCATCACCGTTTACAAGAATATTTGCAAAACAAAATGCATTGTTTTAAAAATGATGATTATGGAAATCTTACTGTTCTTTATGCCAGTTATTTATCCTTTTTAGTTCCACATGAATGAGGCTGAAGGTATACTGCATCGCATCGTAATGTCCCAAATAAAGATCAATCAAATGTGTGCTTGTTTCCAAAATAATATCTATTGATGCATTTCTGCAAATTAATAGACGAAGAAATATAGATGTTTTGTATATAATAATGTTTGCAATGACTTTACCTTGTTTGGTTTTCAGCCCACCTGAAACCCGTAATCACGACCTTAACTAAACTTTTCAACGAGACCTCTCAAGCACTGGGAGGATTACGTGCAAACCCAGCTAAGAGGCGTGAAATAGAAGACAATTCAAAGAAAATGGGTGCCTTATTTGCCAAGCTCAACGGTGGAGACATTTCAAAAAATGCTTCTGATAAGCTTATTCAGCTCTGCCAGGCATTGGACAACAATGATTTCGGTACAGCACTACAAATCCAGGTACGGTTGGGGAAGAGCGTTGAATATAATAATGTTTTGCCTTGAACTCATGATGCAACGTTATTTTACCTGTGTTTCTGGAACAGGTTCTTCTCACTACGAACGAGTGGGATGAATGCAACTTTTGGCTTGCAACCCTGAAACGGATGATTAAGACTAGGCAGAACGTAAGGTAAGTCAAGAATCGAAAAGGCCTCCGAGAATGTTGTCATTTTTGCTCGAATACTTTTGGGGCAATGGTAGTGATAGATAAACAAACTGCAGGATACACACACACTCATATATTGGTTTTTTTCTGCTCTCATTACATAAACCTGATAGTGATAGATAATTGACTTTCGCCGTTTCACATTAATACTCCTTTTGAAAGCAAAGCAGGTTATTGGAAATACATTTCAGGACTTTATGTTTGATTGTTTTCCCTCCAGAAAGTAGACTTGGCATTCTATATTAGTAATTAGGAAAAAGTACCAGTTTAATCTATATAACAAATTAATTATTAATTTTTTCGGTTTTTATAAAATGTAATTTTCAAATTATGAAAATTGAAAGTGAACACAGAAACTTCTCAAATTTTATATAAAGAAGAGAATTATTCTCTTCAGTTGATCTAAAATTTAATTTAAAATATAAAATTTTGACTCGTGCTTGATACTTAATAGAAGCAAGGGTATGTTTGTTACATTGAAAAAAAAAACGTTTTATAATGTTTGGAGTGAAACAAACGTTTTACAGTGTTTGGGAGAAGTATTCGTTAATTGATAATTTTTTAAAAATTATTTATAATAAATATCAAATATAATAAAAGATGTTTAATATAAAAATTTAATATTATTATTTTTAAAATATTATAATAATTTATTGAATATTATTTATGTTAACATTTTATTAAAATATTATTTCTAAAAATTTATAAACAAAAATATTAAAATTAGTATATTTTATTGAAATAAAAATGTTATACTATGTTTTTTAAATTATTAATAAACATATTTTCGGTATTTTTATTAAAATATTATTAGATAAACATATTAATATTAAATACGTAAATAATATTATTCATTGGTAATATTAAATAACATTTCTTTTATGAAAGTAGTTGTCGCAACCGTCTTTCGGTTGAGCCCCGGAATTGGGCTTCGACTTGAAAAATGTGGATTGGAGTCGCCACCGACCATGTTAAAACGAATTTAGGTGGGTCGGACACCATCTTACCTGATCTGCGCTTTTCCAGAAATTTGTCGGGTTCGGGAGTCGGTTACGGTCAAGGAAGGATTAGCACCCCTGAACCGCCCTTTCGGTACCAATTAATTTTTAGGTTGTCGTTAAATGCGAAAATTAGAAAATTTAAATTGAAATTAAAGAACTCGATTCGAATTGCTCACCTTTGATCGATTGAGATTATTACTGACAAAGACAAAAGAATATTAGATAGAAAAACAAATCAATAAAAATAAAAAAATGAAGAAAAATTAAATAAACGAAAAAAAAAATTATTTTAAAGGTAATAAAATGGAAACGATACGAAGTGAAAATAGATAATGATAATTAAAAAACATGATGGTAATAAAATAAAATAAGAATTCAGGGGTCAAATTGCAAAAAAAATGTAACATATAAATGGGGACCGAATTGAGTCAATTGAAAAATCAGTGGCCAAATTGCATACGGTGACTGAAACGAATTGCGCTTCAAACCTTGGGGGACGGCGGAAAGAATTAAAGAATCTTATATTTGCATAATGGTCCCTGCTATATATATATACAAACCAGCTGAATTTCATTTCATTTCCTTCATTCTCTACCCAAAGAGAGAACCATCTGTTCTCTCAACTCTCTCTAACCCGGCCAAGGTTCGGCCGCCACCGCCGATGGTCAACCGCCGCTCCGGCCGCCGCCTCTGGCTGCCGGAAAAGATAAAATGCTCCTCACACGTTCCTCTCAAACCCGTGAACCCAGAACCGACCTCTAAATCCCCGAAACAAGCCCCAGTAAACGTAGATCTAAAAAAACACTTTCGGCTTTTTACCCTCTCCGGTGACCGCTCGCTTCTCCGACGACGCTCCGGGTGGCTTTCGGTATCCTTCCACGCAACAAAGTTTTGGCCTTTGTTATTTTTACCTTAGGATTCGAAAGTCTCCGCCCTTTTGGGTTTTTTTGTACTGTGTTTGGCTTCTGACTTTGTTGTTTCGTGATTTACTTTCTTGTGATAATGACTCTCTGGTTTACTATTGGCCGTTTGTGGGTCTGTGGTAGCTTGGTAATGGTTGATTGTTGTTTTTTCTGATCTGTTGAGATGGGTTTCTCTTTCGTTGGTTCTGTCTCTTGTTGTGTGGCTCGATTTTACTGTGTGTTCTGTTCTACTGTTGAAGTGGTTCGTCCTCCCCCTGTGTACTCTTGGCCATGGGTTTTTATAACCCCCCACCGGTCATTGGTCTGTTCCGAAATACGGGGCTCTCGTGGCCGTTGAGGCCGGACACCCCGGGATGGGTCAGTCCCGGGAATCTCGGCCGGAAAATCTGACCGTTTGGGTGACGTGCTTGACTCCCTGAATCCCTTGTGCGGCGCCTGTTGACATGCGTGCCTAGGGTTCTCAGACCATACCTTTGCTGGGCTGGTTCAGGCCCGTTCTGACTTATTTGGACCTCGTTTTGGACCTGAAACAAAACCAAAACAAGTTAAAAAATGAAAAAATAATAATAATAATAATAATAATAATAAATAATAATAATATATATATACATAAATATTTTCAAAAACATATAATATATAAATTTTCAAAAATGTTTTTTTTCTTAAACTATATAATATACGAATGTTTTCAACATGTTTTCAAAAATATTATATAAGTTTTCAAAAACGTTTTAAAAACTATATAATATATAAATGTTTTCAAAATGTTTTCAAAACTATAATATATGTGTTTTCAAAAATGTTTTCAAAAATTATATATATAATTTTTCAAAATGATTTTAAAAATTATATATTATATATATTTTTTAAAACGTTTTTTTTTTTAAACTATACATTATATAGTTTTAAAAACTATTAAAAACAATATATTATGTATGTAGTTTTAAAATATGTATATATATATATAAATATGTATGTATGTACATATAAAGGAAAAAAAATATGTCGATGAAAATTAGTGTCTACAGCTGCCCCTCTTTGTCCTTTTTCGTGGAACGAAAAATAGGACAAAGATAAAAAGACACAAATTTTCGTTCTGCGGAGTTGAAAAATAACTCCCTGTCGTCTTGGGTTGCGGATGGCTCCTCCGTCGCGAAGTCGAGTCCATCTCGAAATGATATAGAATTGAAGCCGCCGTTCGGGATTTGAATCGGGATGTGGCTTCTTGTTGTAGTCCGCCTCGATCTTTTCTCGGTTTAAAGATCTGGGTTGGAAAATTCGACTTGAAAGTAGTTTCTTGACTCCACCCTGTGGTTGATAAGCCCTCGAGCTGAATAAAATCGAACCTCGAAGGTCTTCGTTGACAAATAGCTTTTCTCGTCTTAAGCTATACTGCCGGAGAAACGGTTGATTGTCACTAAGTCACGGCTGACCCATGTCTTCTTCTCGATTTGAAAACCTTAATTGCAGCCGAACAGTAGTGATTGAGGTATCGTCGAGCTGAATAGAGTCGAACTCGACAATTTTATTGACAAATAACCTTTCTTGCCATGATAAATGATATGACTTCGAAGTTGAGTGTAATCGAACTCGGGAGTCTTTGGCAGATAGCCCTTCTTGACTTAAGCTATTCTGCAAATGATGTGCCTTGGAGCTGAGCGTAGTCGAACTCAAAGGTCTTTGCTAACAGATAACCCTTCTAGCCTTGAGTTATGCTGTAAATGTTATGCCCTTGAAGCTGAGTGTAATCGAACTTGGGGGTCTTTGGCAGATAGCCCTTCTCGACCTAAGCTATTCTGCAAATGATGTGCCTTGGAGCTGAGCGTAGTCGAACTCGAAGGTCTTGGTGGTCACAGATAACCCTTCTAGCCTTGAGTTATGCTGTAAATGATGTGCCCTCGAAGCTGAGTGTAATCGAACTCGGGGGTCTTTGGCAGATAGCCCTTCTCGACTTAAGCTATTCTGCTAATGATATGCCTTGGAGCTGAGCGTAGTCGAACTCGAAGGTCTTGGTGGTCACAGATAACCCTTCTAGCCTTGAGTTATGCTGTAAATGATGTGCCCTCGAAGCTGAGTGTAATCGAACTCGGGGGTCTTTGGCAGATAGCCCTTCTCGACTTAAGCTATTCTGCCAATGATATGCCTTGGAGCTGAGCGTAGTCGAACTCGAAGGTCTTGGTGGTCACAGATAACCCTTCTAGCCTTGAGTTATGCTGTAAATGATGTGCCCTCGAAGCTGAGTGTAATCGAACTCGGGGGTCTTTGGCAGATAGCCCTTCTCGACTTAAGCTATTCTGCAAATGATGTGCCTTGGAGCTGAGCGTAGTCGAACTCGAAGGTCTTGGTGGCAGATAGCCCTTCTGGCCTTGAGCTAAGCTGCAAATAGTTTGTTAAAAATGACTTCCCTTTACGGGTCGAAAAACGGTCATGATTCTTCCGGTGGTTCCCCTAAGCTGGTCTGGGAAAACCTACTGATAAATTCTGACAGCCGGATATCTTCCGTCGTGGAATTGAAATCTGGCTTGAAAGTGTTAACTGAAAACATGTTGCTCCTGGTGAATTTGAACCGAACTAGATTTGATCTGAATTGGTTCTCGAACCCATCTGAGATCTGTAGTTATGTAAAGTCGCTTGAGGTGTAGCTTCTTGCTGCTGAGTTACACCCTCGTCCTTTAAAGGTGCTTGCAAGTCGAGTAACCTTCATCCTGAAGTCGAAGCTTGACTCTGACAGCTGCAAAATTTTGTATGCTAAAATGATGAATGTGATGCCCCTAAGTATGTCTAAGATGCATGCAACATGAATAAATTATGTGTTATTTCTTGGATGGAGTCTCGTGCTTTGCCTGCCAATCTGGTCCATGGAATCGATCGTGCCCCATTTGCTTCTCGAGCTTGGGCTTTACAGACATTTCATATCTGAGATTGTTCTGTTTGAAAACGTTTTTCTCCTTTTTCTTGTTTCAGGAGAGAGAAATGTAAAGTATTGTTCGCAATTGAATCAAATTGTAAATGTGAGTTCAAAAAATATCAAAGGAATCAAGAGCTCTTTTAATGCTTTCAGAGTTACAAATCTTTGACAAATGTTCAAAGGGACAAGTCGGCTTTAGGTTGGCCTCCTTTCTAAGGTTTTTTGGTAAAAATGTCATTTTTTAAATATCGCCACATGCTGTGGCACTTTAATTGGGTGCGGACAAAATGACGCAACTAGCATGATCAATTACTAGACCTTTTATCTCAGTCCTCTGAAATTTTTCATTTGTTCAAGCTTTGTAAGCTCTTCCAACAAAGGCAGTGCAAAAAATATCGGTCTAAAAATGAAATTCTTGAGTGCTTGTGTGTAGTCAACTATAACAGGTGTTCCTTAACTCCCTTAGTCCATTTTACCGAAAAATTTCTTGCTTAGATAAATTTGATTTAATTTGGCGTTATCTGACTAGCTGAATCCATAAAGCCGGGGTGTTTAACCAATTGCTTTAGAGGGACAGCTTAATATTATAATCACAGTTATCAAGTTAACTGAAGGGTTCATCTCATCACAGAGTTTTCAGCCTGACAAGAGCAGTGGAGCAAACACCGAATTGCCAAGTGTCCGAGCAATGTCATGGTTTGAACGTAATCTACTCATAAGGCCAGGGCTTTCAAGTTTCCTCTATAACCAATTGCCTTAGCGGAATAGCTCAGTTTTTACAGATTTAATTTCCCAAGATTGTCAAGAAGAACCTGTTATAGCCTAGGTGTTTTTGAAAGTCAAGGAATCTCATCTTTAGAGTTCAATTTTCAAGCAACTGACCTAAACTGGATTCACCTACTCGACTCTTTCATTTGTAAAGATCATCATCGTCATTGAACGTCTTAAATAACAAACATAGTAATTGTCGTATGCAAATGATGCCCCATGTTGTCCGCACCTTATGAAAGGAAAAGGGTATATTGGTTAATTACAAGAGCGGGGTATGGTGTTTGAGGGTATATTCTGGATAAGGTCAAAGTCCTTGTTATTAAATCATGTTACTTCGTCAAAGATTCATAACTTTGAATCGTTTACAGAGTTTCTTAATTCAAATGATATGCAAAGAATTACAAATTTGCAAATATGATCCATTGCTTAACATCTTTTAAAGTAACATAAATTTGATTAAAACGTTCTTACAAAAACTTTGAGAAAAAAAAATGGAAGAAAAACAAAGTCAAACAGAATGCCTCAAATGATGAAATGATATTCCTCACTTGGATGCCCCCAAATTGTTGAAGTCGATCCAGTTCTGGTTACGCATCTTTTGTACGACCCTCTTAAATGCGTAACAGTTCTCAATTGTATGCCCTGGGACTCCGCCGTGATATTCACAATACGCATTCTCGTCATACCACTTGGGGTATGGGGGCTTCATGGGTTCTACTGGATATGGTGACACCACATGGGTGTCAAGAAGTTGCTGGTAAAGCTCTTTGTAGGTCATGGGAATAGGGTCGAAATGTTCCCTTTCCCTCCTGGACTCTTGTTTAGAAGTACCTAACGGTACAGCCGCAGTTGATTTTGGGCTGGAGATTGTAACACCTTTGCTGGAGTGTTTGATGTTGTTAACCTCTCCATCCCTCTCCCTCATAGGAGGCTTCTTACTGGCTTCCCCATCCTTAATCTTGCCTTGCTTTATGGCCGACTCAATCATTTCTCCGGCCATAACCAAGTCTGAAAAGCTTCCTGACGTGATCGCCACCAGGTGCCCGAAGTATGGAGCCTTCAGAGTCTGCACGAAAAGTTTTCGGGTTTCCTTTTCATCCAACGGTGGATGAACTTGCACAGCCAAGTCCCTCCATTTTTGTGCGTACTGCCTGAAACTCTCGTTATGCTTCTTTTCCATGTTTTGTAGCATAACTCGATCTGGCCTTATATCATTGTTATGCTTGTATTGTTCCAGAAATGACTTGGCCAGGTCCTTCCAGGTCTTGATATTTGATCGGCTGAGCTGGTTGTACCACCGAATGGCTGAGCCCGACAGACTATCCTGAAAACAGTGGATCAGGAGTTGGTCATTTCCTCCATATCCTGTCATCTTTCGGCAGAACATGGTGATGTGAGCGGATGGGCAACTATTCCCGTCAAACTTCTCGAATTCTGGGGACTTAAATTTCGGGGGAAGAACCAAGTCCGGGACTAGACTAAGTTCCGTTGCATCGATTTCATGGTAGTCACGGTCTCCTTTGACTATATTCATTTGGTCTTCCAATTGTTTGATTTTTTTCTCCATCTTCTTCGCTTTGTCCTCTTCATCCAAATCCGGTACATGGTAATAACCCGGATTGTTCTTAAGGTTAAATACAGAGGACGAGGGTTTTGCTTTTGCAGCAGATGAGTCCCCTCGAAGTTCTGGTAGGATTTCAGGTGAGATAACCACTTGCGGGGTAGGTTGTATAGTTACCCCTTCCGGTGAACCTGCCCCGGGCGCACTGGTCTGTTGTAGGCCAACTAACTTGGCAACGATCTGATCAACCAAGGACTCTTGGTTCTTTGTGATTGTTTCCAGAGTATTTCGACTGTTCTGGTTTATCTTGTCCTCTAACTCCTTCTGTAGTTTTAACATATTCTCCTCGATTTGTGTAATTCTGGCTTCCATCCTCTTCTTTTTCAAACGAGTGTTATGTGGATGGGGTGTGTCCAGTACTTGAGGCGGTGTATCCAGTATTTACTCCTTTTGATGAGACATGTATATATTAGTTAATGTGAATGCAAACAAAATGCACAAAAAATAAGAAATGCAAAATGTCTAAATATGTGATGCATGAAATGTCTGAGGCATTGAACCAAAAAATGTGCCTGTTATTCTGAATAACCCCTATTGGTGACAAAAGTGTTACGTCTGAAGAGACAAAAAACTCTTTTTGATGGTACGAATCCTGTACAGCTTCTGACAGGTTGTTTCGTCTTTTTCACTAGTTGAATATCCTGCCGAACCATTTCGGCTCCTTTGGCTAAAATGTGCAAATAATGAGATGCTTGCCCCCAAAAGGTCTCGAAGGACTGCATCTCCGGCTCTCACTATCTGCCGAGCTTGTTTCTAAAAATGCCATTGGAGCAAGAGAAACTATCCAAAGCTTGCTTCTTGAATTCATCAGTAATGGCATCCCGCTCAGTTAGGGTTTCACCATCTTGTTCTTGTAGTTTTTTTAAAAGGAGCGACCGGGTCAGTGACCTTTTCCTCGTATTGCCCCTGCAACTTTGCCTTTGAGTATTCTCTGACCACGGCTGGACTTCTGAGCTTTTTATCTCTTTGTATTGTAACCCCTTTGTCCATTAATGTTGATTATTCATGCTTAACAAACACATTTTTGGTGGATCAACACCTCGTTTTAAATGATGCGAATGATGAAAATAAAATAAAAGAAAACAAAAATAAAAAGAGTTAGTGAGGTAAATCAAAACAAAAATGAAAAAATCCTACCCCACATGATATCTACCCCACATGCTTTAATTCCTACCCGGACATGATCTCTATCCCGCATGCTAATTTCAAACAAATCCTAACCGCATATTTGTCTAGTTCGCATGCTTTTGAGCTGAAAATAAAGTAGGAAGTAAAACATCCTAGGGTTTGGAATGAGGTTTCGGGGTGGGCTCTAATTCCCTGTACTCTCCCGGTTTAGGTTCTAAAAAGGTACTCGAGTTCTCCTTGCCGGTGCCCCCTTGGGCTTGCCAGACCCTTAGTCCTAAGCTCATTACAAGCTTGTGTGGACTAAGTTAAACTCGAGAGGACACATTCCCTTATGCCCATACGGTGAATAAATTCACACGAAGACATAAGGTATATGAATCCCGAAGGCTACTTGCTAGGCATATGCGGTGAATAAATTCACACGAATGCGTCGCTTTCACCCCCACTTAAAAGGGTTCGGAGCTCGGGTTTAGAGCTTAGAGATGACAATTTTGAAAAAATCTGAAATCATTAAAAAACATCAGTACAACTATTTATTTGAAACAAAATAATCAAAGGTAAATAATTGGAATCGAATAGATAAATTAAAATTTAAATTTACAATTTTCGCATAAAAAGACAACGGAAAATTAATTCTGGCCTGACTCACTTACCTGTCCCCAGCGGATCAGGTTGTACATATATTATAGTTTTGAAAACATTTTGAAAACATTTATATATTATATAGTTTTTAAAACGTTTTTTTTTTAAACTATACATTATATAGTTTTAAAAACTATTAAAAACAATATATTATGTATGTAGTTTTAAAATATGTATATATATATATATAAATATGTATGTATGTACATATAAAGGAAAAAAAATATGTCGATGAAAATTAGTGTCTACAGTAGTAAATAATATAAATGTATTTATACTTTATTATACAAGTGAGTATACTATTATGATATTAAAGATAATAATTAATATATTTTAAATATTTTAATAATTAATATTTTTATTAAAATGATATTAAAATATTATAGCAACATTAAATAAATAAAATAATATTATTTTAAGTATTTATACTCTGAAGTGTAAAGTTCGAAAAATAACTTACGAAAAAATAGATTGTAAGTCATTTTCCAAAAAATATTAAAAGAAATTATTGATCAGAAAAATATTTTACATTGATCAACTTATTTTCCGTGAACTAAACATAAAAAAATGAGGAAAAATTTTTTCGTAAAACAAACAAAGCTTAAGTTACATTAACGCCCGAAACTTACAAATTTTGTGACTTGAACCTGTGACGTGAATAGGAATGGCAAAAAAAAATATATAGGTTTTAATTTGATTATGTAGGGTTGATTTTTTTAGAAAAGTAAATTGAGTTTTGTAGATGAAAAGATTTATTTGATTAATCATTATGATGTTTATGTATTTAGGTTAAGTTATATATTTAATACTTGAATTATTATATTTAGTATTATATTTTGGTTTAGTTTTACTAATTTATTGTTAAAATATTAATAAAATTATTGATGTGATATATTTTTATTTTTAATAATAATGTGATATTATCTTATTGTGATATGTCAATATTATTATTATTTTAATGGTACGTGATAAAAAAATAAAAATAAAACTAAACGTTAAGTATAATTTATTTTAAAAAATAATGTGGTGATCATAACGTGATAGATAGGGTACTGATATGTAGTTTACTCTAATTATTATTATGATGTTTTTATAAATTTAAATTTAATTATTATAATGTTTATTTATTTAATTACTTTATCAAATATCAAATATCAAATATTTATTTTCTTTTTGAATAATCTATCTTTATTTTCTTTTTGAATAATGTGAGTGAATATAGGTTTAAAAGATAACTTTTGCCCTCGAATATTAAATTTCAAAATCAAGGGTAGTTAAAAGATTGAACTGCCACGTGCCATCTCAAGCAAATCAAGGATCAATATATGCCAAAAAAAAAAAAACAGATCTGAGTCTAATGCAGGAAAGATATATGCCAAAAAGACAGATCTCAGTCTTGTGCAATTGATAAATATATGAGTTGTTTTACTTACTGTATTATAAACCACGAAATGTGGTCGGTCCAATACCACCCTTTCTTCTCTTTTTTTCGTACTTTTCTTTCTTAAATTGTTAAACAACAAAATCAAAACATTTCCCTAATCAGAACCGTCCATCCAGATCAAGCTGACAAGATCCCAACCGTTTACTTTGCCCACAAAACCCTAAGCACTCTTTCACTACAACTCCTCAACAACGCACCCAGTTCAGCGTACTCTTCAAACGATCTAGCATCCACCTTAGACCGCGTGAACTGTGGAATGATCAACCAAAACCCCGTCCCCAACACGAACCCAACCGTCAACGGTCCGGTAACCACCCACGGCGGCCGCCACCACCCTCTTAACGCCTTCTTCAACCCGATCTCCACCGTCAAACAAACCCCGTGGATCAGAAAAAACCACGTCACCTCCCCGGTGGGACTCACGCGCCCCAGATAGTAAAACATCAGCTCGTGCATCACCCCCGACACAACAAACGTCAAGAACACCGACGGCAAAGGAGCCCATTTTCTCCCGATCACGGCGGACGAAAATCTCAGAGTGGGTTCGTATACGGTCGGGCGTAGGATGCTACTCACCATCAAGTTCCACCTTTTGCCCCAAAAGTCTTGTAACGAGGTAGAAAGAAACGGTTCATTAAACTGCGGCTCGAGCTCCAGCCCGGAAAACGATTGAACCACGGCGGCTCCGATGGCCAAAACGATCTCCAGAAAGAAATATATATGCAAAGAGTAAAGCAGCTTGATAAAACCAGGATGCATGTACTCAACGTAGTCATAGGCCCGCAATATAATCCCGAGAAGCAAACCCTTTACAGCATAATTAACACTTGAAGACGACGAGATTCCTTTGTTTAGTTCTGGTATTGATGATGGGTTTTGTTGGATCTTAACTGGTAAACAAGCTAGGGTTACAAAAAGTGGGAGAGAAAGATGGGTGTTTAAAGGATCTCGGTCGAAGGCGAATAATAAGAGCTTGAAGTTGGCGAGCCAAGCGATGAAGAAGGCGGTGAGACCGCCGAGATGCGGCGAGTTTAGTTTAAGAGGGAGAAGGAGAAAAAGGCAGACGACGGGGAGGAGAAAACTGAGTCTTTTGGTACCTTTGGGAACGGTTTTGGCAATGAAATGGCAATAACAGAGGGATGATAGGACGATTAACCATACCTTGATGAAGCTCTTGATTTCCTCTCCCAGCATCTCGCCTCTGTATGTGTTGCATTAATCGATTGCTTCTGGTTTGGATCATGAGAAAATTTATATAAAGAGAGAGTTGAATTATTTATTTTGTTAGTCAGATTTTGATGTCGTCCGCTTCAGGGTAAGGGCTTCTTGACTAAATAATCAAGGGGGACTTTTTTTTTTTTTAACGTGTTTGAAAATTATTTTATGATTTATATAATTTGGCCTGTTTTAGTATGTAAATTTTTAATTTTTTTAAAGTTATATTTAAAATTTAATTTTTATTTTATTTTAGTATTTTATTTAAAATTTAATGTAAGTTTTGAATTTTATTTGAAAGTTTAGGTGTTAAAATGGATAAAAACTTATAGTTTAAGTATTAAATGCGTTAAGTTTTTAATGATGAATACTAGAATAAAATAAAAAATAAATATTAGGTATGCTTTTAAAAATATTAAAAATTTAGACACTAAAACAAATCTAAAATAATAGTTTAAATATTAAATGTATAGTATACCTATCGTTTGTATAGTACATGAGAAACCCATCGTGAAGGAGTAACGAATTTTATAAAATATAATAAATAATTAAAATTCGCCACTCTTTCCAAACGTATTTTATATAACTTTTTAATAGTTAATATAATTTTATTTTTATTTTTTAGTATATTTCATAATATACGTCACTCCCTTATGACAAATTTTATGTCTATTGTAATAATTGATCTAACTTTTAAAATAATTTTCAAACACTTTTATTTTTTTTCAAAAAAAAAACCTTACAATATTTTCAAAATTTATTGCGGGTTAAGTACAAATTTCTCTTTGAAAAATAAATTCTTTGTAAAATTTTGAATGAAAAGCCACCGGTTCCTAGCAGCCAATTTAAGATATTTTATCGCTACCAACTAATTTGAAAGATCATTCTCGCATTAGTCCACTAATGTTTTATATTTTCATTATTATTTCATCCAACTCTATTTCATATTTATTAGTTATTTCTAATAATTTCAATGTAAATTTACTATTTATACATGAAAATATGATCTATAAATAGGATGAGTGAAACTCAACTTAATTATTTTTTTTGATTTGACTCAATTTGAAAATTATATATATATATATAAAACCATTTAAATTAAAATCAAAGAGTACTGTAACATTACAAATATTTACAATTAAATTTAGATAGAAACTCGAATGACTCTGTTGGAAAAATAGACTACTACAAAACGAGGCGTTAGTATTGATTGAAAATATTAAATAAATTACTTAAATAGAACGATAATTGTGTCGTGGTAATCCACTGCCTTAGAAGCAAATTCGTCCCATTGTGTTTAATCGCTACAATGGACGAATGGCCCCCTAAGGTTAGCACAACTCTCCAAATTTCATACACCCAAAAGATGAAGTGGACTTGATGGTATTGCTCTTCTCTCAACTTAAACAACACTCAAAGCAGAAAAAGTGTTTCAAGGTAAATGTCATGGGATGATTTCTCAAAAGAGAAAATTACCCACTATTTATAGGCTAAATAGTGAGGGTAAAAATGTCATTTCAAATGCACAATTTAATTATATTTTAGATAGAATTAAATACCATTATGAAATTGTTACAGTTTTTAGCATTAACCAACAATACCCCACTAGTGTGAAATAGTTCTTTCGTAAAAATGAGAGCATTTAAGTTAAAACACGAGAAGAGCAAATGCGAGATTAATTGCTTAAACATTAGTGATCGTATATTGAACTAGTACACATTGATGATAAGTAATTCTTCTCTCAGATAAGTGAACGAATCATGAACTTTCTAAGATTAGGGTGAACTCATAACCCACAATTAAACCCTTCATCCACTGAAGTCCTCGATGTGTCTACAAAGAGTATATACAAGAATGTATATATGTTTAGTCCTTTTTCCTCAAGAATCAAATAAGTTGTAACACCCTCAGACCGATGCGGGTGACCCTATCCGATCCGAGGTGTCACATTAGGGACACCAGAGCGACCTACAATTAAAATCCAAGAAAATTTAAATTTTTTGTTAAAACATGTAAAATCATAAAACAATTTAAAACTTAAAATACAAGTTCCAAACTCAATATCACTATTAAATGTGACCTACATGCCCCTAATCACATGCATTGTACTCTGCAAGCAACGCCGGTAGAACTCCTTTACTGATGTCAATAGTTGCGCTGGTTCAATTCTTTTAACATGAAATAGAGAGTAAAAGAGTGATCTTTGGGAAGCTCAATAATACATAACTACCAAGTTATGTTGAAGGACATGCATATAAATGGAAAAACATAAATTTTCCTTGTTGATTTAGACGTCTATAGGTTTTCAGGATGAGCCGTGGTTCCACTGATATTTCTTCGAGTAAAAGACATGAAGATTTTAGTTCGGAGGAAACATTCAGAGGATCAAGTTTAGGATATCAGAATATGATGTCTAGTGTGTTCCAACCAAAACCAGTGAAAATGTACATATCTTTTTAAAACAATAATAGTTTAAAACATATTTTTAAAACCATAGTAAAACCCTCCAACTGAACACCTTTATATGATTCCCCATAACTGCATCCATAAGGATTTACCCTAAGCACACAACAAATGAGCCACCCTAAGGGAATGCATTGGGGCCTACCTAAGGGTCTCTTTAGGTCCATAAGGATTTACCAACTTGATCAAAACTGAACCTCCATACTTTAAAATCCTACCCATACAATATCCAATAGAAATTAGATTTAACAGTAAAGAGTAATATCAGGTTCGTGATCTAGTAAAATCTCGTAAGCGTGACAATGAAATCAAACATATAACTACCCTCTACCAGTACACCATATGCAGTCCCATAATTTACCCAAGGGGGTTCCTTGGGGCCTGAGAGCCTACCCAAGAAAGTTTCCCGGGGCCTCGGAGCCTACCCGAGGGCCACCTTAGGTCCGTAAGGAATTATCAGCTTGATCAGAGTTGAACGTTCATACTCCAGCCTACCCAGATAATGTCCCAATGAAACTGTTCAAGTAGTAACCAGTAGATCCCATGATCCATGAATCAAGAACAATTATATTTTCCAGTGAAAACAGGTAATCAGAGAATACATACCATGTAGCCATGGTTCATAAGCCAGTAAATCATAAATCTCGGTGAAACACATTTCAAAACAGATAAAACAATCATATAGTACAATGGGAACACATTAGAGGATCCAGATATTTTTCGGAGGTACTTAGCTATTATCAAGTGGGGACTATGAAACTTATGTAATTTAATATGATTTCAGAATCATTATCCCTATAAAAAGGGGGTTTAATAACTAACAAATTCATTAGTCATACGGGAAATGATTTATCAAGATCATATAGTATTCCAATATTTTTCAGAGGCATTAATTTATCACGAAGGTGTTCAGAATCTTTTGTATCAAAGTTACTTGAGATTTCAGGTATGTCATAAGTGATTCCATTATTCAGGAAATTTAGGGCATTTTGGACATTTGGTTCTTGGAGGGTTCTTAGTAATTTAATATAATAAGAATGAAACGATGATTCATGGTATTTAAGATCCATTTTGATTTATCATAATACCGAGTCAACTTGAACTGAATAAATCCTAGCATTGTGATACATGCCAACCAGTCAAACCGATGCACTTCAAGGATATTCACACTTTAATACTGACATCACTAGCCTAACTGATCATCTTCTGAATCATCGTTGAATAGATCTTAAGAAGACAAACAAATATTCCTTCCTCAGTACTGATTGCACTAGTTGAACGAACCTTCTTTATAGTCAACATCGACCAGATCTTCACATGATGAACAAATATTTCGATGGTGTTTAATTTATTCATGAATTGCAACAATATCCACCTATTAAGTCGTTAGAAAAATGGGCCGCTTCAATAGTCGAGGTTAATTCTATCATCTTAGACTTCAAGGTATTCAGGTTCTTTTAGAGCTCAGAGTATTTTGGTCATTTGAACATTGGAGGTTATTTTAGTTATTTCGCAACTCTGAACATTTCAGTAATTTTGATCAATCCAAACATATGTACTATTTTTGGTAATTTGGTCAGATATATCTGTTCAGCGTTATTTTTCGTTTTTAAGGGTAGTCTTGGTCTTTTTGCAGTGCAAGGACATTTTGGTCAAATTATAATTCAAGGGTATTCCATTCATTTCCTTTCATCCAGTCTTTCTATTTAATTCAATTTTTCTGAATAATTCAAACATGACTAGTACTTCCAATATTTTAGTCTTTAAGTGCTTGCTGATAAATCAACAATTATAGATCATGTACCTTCTTGAATGTTAGGATCTGATTATCAGTGACTATATGAGCAGATTGGGAATTTAACAGATGAAACAATGATTTATCGAATTAATATACGAATTATCAAGGTATTTTCGCTCTCAGGTCAGTTCGAGCCATTTTTACCTCATAGGGGCAATTTCATAATTTTATACTCAGGTAATTTCATTATTAAAGCTTTTAGCGATGATAAAAAGAATTTAGAGATTCTAAGGTTACTCTTCAGACTAATCTGTCGGAATGATTCTTACGCTTTTTAGGGCTATGGCGGGGATCGATCTAACTTAATCTTGGGAAAAAGTTGGGTTTTAAAATAAAACAAATATATATTTCCGGAGTCGCGATCGACCTTTGGGTTAGATAGGTCGAATACCCAAAAATACCTTTTAAAATAATTTTAAGAAAATAATTTTGAAAGATAAAAAATGATTTGCATTTAACTAGATATTCGTTTTGAAAAGGGTTCGGGAGTCGATTACGTGTGGGGAAGGATTAACATCCCCACAATGCCCGAAATCGGTACCTAAGCGATTATACGTCATCTAAATATTGAAATTGACAAATTTGAATATATATATTTAAATTATGATCATTTTCTTCTTCTTTTTAGAAAAATTAAAAGGAATATTATTTTGTACAGACAATCCTCGAAAATATCTTACTAGTTAGTTATGGAGTATTTTTATGGATTCCTCGTACAAAATAATATTACCCTAAATTTTTAGATACAACAAATATATAAAATAGAAAAAAAACAAATTTATATAAACATAAAAAGGTATTATTTTATTCGAGTAATTCTTAAAGACACACTCATTGTCAGTTAAGGGGCGTTTCCATAAATTCCTCGTATAAAATAATATTTGAAAAATATTTCAACTAGCAAAAATTTTACAAAAATATAAATAAATGATTAAAATAATAAATATGATAACTTTAGGGATTAAACTATAAACTAACAATATATTAAGGAACTATTGCAAATTAACTAAATAACAAAGAAGATAATACAAGAACCAAATATTGCAAGCACTGACAGTGTAATAAACCCCTACATTTGGGATCAGAATGAAATGATTCAATATTACATCCCAGAAATTAAACCACTCAGATGTGTACAACTTATGGTGACCAAAACGTAACATGCACCGAACATAGGGGAAAAATTAGAAACCTTCATAACGTATAACCATGGATTAAAATACAACGTTACAGATTCGAAGACTCATTCGAATAATTTTCCCAAATAATATCAACTATACATTCAGTGACTAAAACATAAAGCCAGTAAAATAAAGAGATTGAAACCCAAACCTAACAACTCTCGTTTAGTGACTAACTTGAAATTTATAAAATCCATAATGACCCCCACGTATTTTATCCACGCGTGAGACGGTGAAAACCTAACCCATCCAAACGACAACGTTTCGTGTTCGGATTATAAGGTTAAAAAAGGTCAAACCGGCCATTATCTTCTCATTTCTTTCATTATCTTTTTGGCCTAAAGGGGAGAGAGAGAAAAAAGCTTTTGGTTCTCTCATCTCTCCCCACCCCACATATGCCTCGTCATCAAAAAATAGCTCTGACCACCGTAGATCAACGCCGGAGACATAGGCGTACCTCATTTTTTCACCCAAAAACCCCTAGTTTAGACCCTAAACCTAATTTTCAAAACCAAAAATATGAAGAACAACTCTCCAACCCTTACCACTCATCTTAAAACTCACCTAAAAAGGTAAATAAACTACCTTTTATGACCCAAACTAGTTTCGTGCCTCCAGTGAGTGAGCAACCAACCCCAAGGTGAGATATTTTCCTTCTTTTCTTTGACTTGGTTCAAATGTTTTCCCTGTTGTTTCCTCAGTTTTTTTGTTCGAATGCCTCCCTTGTTTGAAAAAATCCCCTATGGTTGTTTGCCTCTTCTTTCATTCGAATGGATCCTCGAAAAATCCCCCTCTTTGAAATATATGTTGCACGATTTTATTATTGTTTCTGGGTAGGAAATCATGAATCTATCAGTAGGGGAATGGGTCCTCTGATACTATCCCAGATTTAATGGGATTTTCTGATTTTTTAATGGGTTTGGCAGTGGATTTGAACTGATTTGGTTTGCTTGTCATTGTTAATGCGAGATGATGATGATGGAGTAGTCTGAACGGCGTCTAGAATCGACAGCAGTAAGTGACCAGAACGGCGGTGACGCAGTTCTTGGTGACGGTGGCTGGAGTTGATGAATAGTTAGGGTTTCCACAAACCCTAATTATTTTCTACTGGGCTAAAGTCTGCTGGGTTATTTTGGCTTCGGGTTTGGGTCATATGACCCTTTATAATTGAGCATGCATAAAATAATATAAATATAATAATAATAATAATACTAAATAATAATAATAATAATAACGAGTTTTTGGACTAAAACGGGTGTCGACAGCTGCCCCTTTTTGCCCGTTATTATGTTAACAAGAATAAAGAAAAGATAAAAAGACAATACGTTTTTGTCCGGTTCCATCTCCGAGCTTTGAAATTTGATAAGGGATCTGTTCCACTATTTCTGCAGGGTAGGTCAAATCCAGAAATGTTGATTCATTCCACTGCTCTTCAGGGAAAATTGAATTGAGGTTGATTTTCTCTGCTCTTCAGGAAGACCAAATCTGAAAGGAGAATTGTCTACTCCACTAATCTTTAGGGGAGATCAGACCCGAGAAAACTTTGATCCACTTTATTGCTCTTCAGCGAATATTGAATCAGAATCGATTTGTTTCACTGCTCTTTAGGAAGACCAAATCTAAAAGATTGACTCTTCTTCAAGAGAAAGTCAAGGAAGAAAACTGATTGACTTTTCTTCACGAGGAAGTCAAGAATAACAAAGATTGACTTCTCTTCACGAGGAAGTCAAGAATAACAAAGACTGACTCCTCTTCGCGAGGGAGTCAAGAATAACAAAGATTGACTTCTCTTCATAAGGAAGCCAAGAATAACAAAGATCGACTTCTCTTCACGAGGAAGTCAGGAATAACAAAGATCGGCTTCTCTTCACGAGGAAGTCAGGAATAACAAAGACTGACTCCTCTTCGCAAGGGAATCAGGAATAACAAAGATTATTTTTCTTCATGAGGAAGTCAAGAATAAAAAAGATTGACTTCTCTTCACGAGTAAATCACTAATAACAAAGACTGAATCCTCTTCGCGAGGGAGTTAGGAATAACATAGATTGACTCATCTTCACGAGGAAGTCAAGAATAACAAAGATTGATTCCTCTTCGCGAATGAGTCAGGAACAACAAAGATTGACTTCTCTTAATGAGAAAGTCAAGAACAACAAAGATTGAATCCTCTTCACGAGGGAGTCAGGAACAACAAATATTAACTTCTCTTCACAAGGAAGTCAGAAAAACAAAGATTAACTTCTCTTCATGAGTAAGTCAAGAATAACAAAGATTGACTTCTCTTCACGAAGAAGTCAAGAATAATAAAGATTGACTTTTCTTCACGAGGAAGTCAAGAACAAAAAAGATTGACTTCTCTGCACGAGGAAGTCAAGAATAACAAAGACTGACTCCTCTTCGTGAGGGAATCAGGAACAACAAAGATTGACTTCTCTTTACGAGAAAGTCAAGAATAACATAGATTGAATCCTCTTCGCGAGGGAGTCCATAATAACAAAGATTTACTTCTCTTCACAAGAAAGTCAAGAATAACAGAGATTGACTCCTCTTCGGGAGGGAGTTTGAAATAACAAATATCGACTTCTCTTCACGAAGAAGTCAAGAATAACAGATATTGACTCCTCTTCATGAGGGAGTCAGGAATAACAAAGATTGACTTCTCTTCACGAAGAAGTCAAGAATAACAGAGATTGACTCCTCTTCACGATGAAGTCAAGTTGAAGCTTCTAATAAGGCTACGATTAAAGTTTCTAGGGAAACCATCTTAAGATAGACAATTTCTGAAAACACCTCATGAGGGAGATCAAAATTTATCATGTATGTATGAAACGATGTATGATACAATGAAATAAACTCATGTATCATGTATAAATGCATGTTTTATTTATCTGTGGTGGGAACCTCTGCAAGAGCAATCTTCATTCTCTTCCTGATTAAGTTGTCTTTTATTTGCACTAGTGTGCACTCTTGCAATTCTTGAGTTTTGTCAAATTCTTCTTACCCCATTTTTGGAGACTGTGTATGTGTTGTTGACCTATAGCGGGAAATCAAAGGTCATTGCCTGGAGTTGACCATCACATCAATTGATGGAGTATCAGACTGCTTAGGAGAGCCATGAGACACATCCATGCCAATGATGAAGGTTGAAACCTTAGAAACAACTGGATTTGAAGCCATTTACTCAATTGCTAACCTCGAACTTAGCCCTCTAAGTTTTGCATTAATTTTTAGAAATAACTTCATTGTTTCACCATTTTCATTCTTCACACCCTTATGTCTCAATAAATGTATGCTCAAATCAAGGATCTTGTATTCCCAGATGATATGAGCCTTCAAAAAATGTCCCAACATTTATTACTTCTCGCTTATATAGGCCTTTAAAAGTGCCCCAACATTCATTATTTCTTGCTTCAACATTGATTCTAAGCATGAGCTCTGCGTCTGAGAGATATGTGTCAACTACCACGATTCACTCTAGAGAGACTGTCTTGTTCAAAAAATGTTTTTATTCTTCATTTTATTTTCAAAATTTGAAAAATAATTTTGAAAAAATTCAAAAATTTAAAATATTGTCATTTTCTAGGTTTCATAGTTAAATCAAATCATTAACATGAGTTCATAGAATATTAAAAGAATCAACAACTCTTTTAATATTTTCAAAGTTATAGCTCTTTGACAAGTGTCAAAATTGATAGGTTGGCTTCAGGTTGGCTTTCCTATTTTCTAAGGTTTTAGTCATCAAAGATGTATTTTCTTCCTTTGTCCTTGTGAACATTACAACATGCCCCTCTTTCTTGTCTTGGTATTTTAACTGGATGCGGACAAAATAATGCCACTAGCATATTCAATTACTAGACTTTCTAGAACACTTTTATTTTGGTTCTCTGAAATCTTCCATTTGTTCAAGCTTCATAGACTTCCTTAGCATAGATAGTGCAGAGACATCAATCTAAATATAAAATTCCTGAGTTCTTATGTGAGGTTGACTATAACAGGTGTTCCTCAACTCCCTTAGTCCATTTTATTAAAACTTGTTATTAGATAAATTTGATTTAATTTTCCATTGTTTGGCTAGTTGAATTCAACTTTATTGTAATTGCCTTTATCGAGCTAGCTGAAGGGTTCATCTCATCATAAAGTCTTTGACTTGACAATCGTAGTGGAGCAAACACTAAATTACCAAGTACACGAGCAATGTCATGGTTTGATTGTAATATATTCATAAATTCGGGGCTTTTGAGTTTCCTCTATAACCAATTGCTTTAGTGGAATAGCTAAGCTTTATTGTATAATCTATAATAATAATTTATTAACCTTTTGATTATTCATATTAGAATTTTTGTAGCTCATTAAGGAGAACCTATTATAGTCTATGTGTCTTTGATGGTCAAACAATCTCATATTTAAAGTTCAGTTCCCAAACAACTAACTTATACTAAATTCATCCACTCCACAATTTCATTTGTGAAGATTAGGATCATCACTGAATGTCCTAAACAGAAGTGTAGTCTAGTCAATTTTGCAATGTCATATACAAGAGATGCCCCATGTTGTTTGCTCATATGCATACCTAAATACCAAGCCTCTTGTTCTTTTCCTTATGAGAGGAAAACGTTGTATTGGTCCCTGCAAAAGAAGGGTATGGTGCTCGAGTGTATCTTATGGGTTAAGGTCAAGGGTCCTTGTTTTATCAGTTTTTAATCTTGCCACTTTGTCAAAGATTTATTGTAACACCCCCAACCCGTATCCGACCCAAATACGAGTCCGAAGTGTCACATTGACTTTTCAAACATTTATTCGTATAAAATAGTGAGTAATTTAAAAACTTTTATAACATTTAACTTATTCAAAACGTTTACAAATATATATCAGAGTTCATACAATTTATATCTTTAGACTACATGCCAACTACACTCTATATACAGTACATATATTTTCTGATCTGACATTTGGTAAGGAGAACTGACATGTCTTGCCCCGCATTACTCTTTACTCTTCTCGAAACCTACGTGTGAAACAATCACACGCTAAGTCGTTGACTTAGTGAGGCATATAAAACATATAATATTTCATATAACATAAAGCATACATAAACATATACCATCATTATCATTAAGAAACACACATAACATCATATGGTTCATGTAACACATTTCAAACCACTTACCTTTGATAACCATTTATAAACCCATCGTATACATATCACCTTCAGTATGCTTGTTTAATCACTTTATTAGCCCATGTACACTAGTGAGAACTTAAGGTATGTGAGTACATTGAGGTTGTGCACACATATGCTGTCACCACAGCTCGATCAATGTCCCGAAGGACCAGTCCATAGATTCCGAAGAACCTAGGTAATCAGTCCATATGTCCCGAAGAACATAGGTAAACAGTCCATATGTCCCGAAGAACATAGGTAAACAGTCCATATGTCCCGAAGAACATAGATAAACCCTCGACCTTTGGCATGCCAACTATACCCCTAGCTCTCATATCACATAACATGGGCATTATCATTTATAACAGTTCACATTACTTATTCATTTTCTTTCTCTTATAAACACATATCTTTTCTTTTCAGTCACGTATCACATGTACGTGTAATCATTGATCTCATAATCACATGTTCCTTCTCTTCTGTCACATACCACATGTATGTGTAAACATATATCTAATATCATATGTTGCATGTAATCACATAGATCGTATCATATAGCTTCTTTCACATATACATGTAATCACTTAGTCTATTTTCATGTAATTCTTTTCACTTCTCATATGATCTTATATTCATATCTCACATAGCTCATATCATATTTTCATATCATATATCTTATAATAGATTCTTATATCATCATTTGTTTCCTTTCTACCTATTCATAATCACATAACATATACAAAGCATATCATTATCTTTAGTCATGCATACATACAATCAATGTAATACAGATAATCACATATAATTATAACAACACATAATCATGTCCATGACTTCATGCATATTACTCTAGGAAATAGACTCATCGCAAGTCTTATTTCCATTAAACACTACATAACACTAGTATGCACTCACCTTGGTCTCACTAGTCAATTCCAATCTCTTATCTTTCCCTTGATCGATCTTACTTGTCAAATGTTCCGGAATTGCTTTACGCGCAGAATCTACATAAATGTACATTTGGAGGCAATCATTAGATACCTACACCTTGTAATTGGATACTAGCAACTTAAACAAACTTATTAAACCAATATTCACATTTTTCCTTTAGGGGGTATCGATTCCCTACTGGGGGTATCGATACCCTCATGACATTCTGGAATTCTATCGTTTGAGAGGGTATCGGTACCCCTTTGAATGGGTACCGATTCCCCCTAACCCAGAAATCATTTTTCAGCACGAAAATTACTTCATTTCCTCTCAAACACTTCATATATCATCCCCTTTTTCATTCTTAACTCTAGTACACATACTTAAACCAATCTATATTCATTTATTTCATCTTAAACCTCAAAATCCTATCTTCCATATGTAATTCAATAATTACATCAATTTTGCAACATGTTTCAAATCCAATTCTATTACTTCATATCTCTTACTTAGATTGATGACAAGTCAAATTCCTTCTCAAAATTCACTTACTAACTCTTTTCCAGAATTTCCTTAAGAAACTCATTTTCTTTAATCTTTCATAACTTCTTTATCTTTTGATTTTAGGACAACTTAAGCTTTCCATAAGCTTAAGTATTACCTAATGATCAAAACCCACTCTTAAAATTAACAAATAATCAGCTAACAAAGAATCTTACCTTTGCAAGCTTTGCTCTTTCTTTCTCTCGTACATGAAGAAGAAGAAGAAGAAGAAGAGAATATCTCTTCATCCTTATCCCCTCTAACATATATATCCTTATCATATTTATTTTTAATTCATTTATTAGTTAAATGACCATTTTGTCCTCTACTTCATTTTATAATTACTAACAATTTTTAGGATTTATTTCCAGATAAATCATTGAACTAATCCATTCTTCTACTTTAATCACCAAATTCTGAAACTTTACCATTTAGTCACTAACCCATAGTTTGGGATATTACATTTATGACTCTAATTATTTAAAGAGTTTTTAATTCAATCGATATTCAAATAACTACAAGACTGTAAATTTGATTCAATGCTCATTATCTATAAATTAGCATAAGTTTATTTAAATATCCTTGCAAAAAATTGAGAAAGGAAAAAAAAATTAAACAAGATGCTACAAATGGAATAAAACCTCACGATGGATGAAACGATTTCTTCCTAATTAGGATGCCCCTTTATTCATCAAACATGTGGGTGCTCGACTAGATCTTCAAGGTTGTCATAATCTAATGCCCCACTTGCTCATAAAAATCATGCCCCTAAATTATCAAATTTCGTAACTTGCTCTTTGGTTCCATATAATTCTTAGTGGCTTGCCCCAAACTTTATATCTAGCTCACAAATCTTCTTTAGGGACGAAAGGGGTGGACTCAATTTATCTTTAATATTTCGGCCACAAGATTCCCCGCTAGTTACTACTAGGATCTATGACTAATATATGTTAAGATGCAATGTAAAGGTAAAGATGCAAAAATGCACCTACGAAAATACAGAAATAGGATTGCAAAATGTGAAACGCGAATGCATGTATGCAAAAGGTGTCATTCTAGAGTGACCATCTTAAAACAACTTTCATTGAACATAAAGGTTTCGGTACATTAAATAAACTTTACATATAAGGGATATCTTTAACTCATAATTTCTCTATTTCTCTCAAAATCCAAATTAACTTCCACTCACGCTCAGGTGTTGAGTTATCCATCTGCTTCAATTCTCTTGCAAAGCAAGCTAAATCAACTAATTTGTTAGCCAAATTGCTTGCTTGGGTGACAGCTTCTTGCATGACATCTTCTTTTTTTCCATCTTCTGTGTCAATTCTTGGAGCTGTTAACAATATTGTTCATTATCCCTTGTAAGAAAACCTTTGTGGTCAAGAAGTCCTCGTACAAGATCTTTGTAATCATCTGTGATCTTCATCAATGTCTTGTTCTTGGCTCTAGTGGCTTCTAGCTTAGCGTTATTCTCACGCTTTTGGCGCTGATATGAGGCTTCCACATTGGCTATAGACATATTCAACAACTGATTTTCGACTTGACATCTTCCCAAATCATTAACGGCGGTACTACACCTTTTTTCTACCATCTATAAATCATAAGAAAATTTCTTGGCTCGGCCTATATGCGTCTTTCAATTCTTTCTCCATTGTTCAACATAATGTTTTAGTTTAATGACCCCTTTTGTCCACTCCTCTTGGGTATTTCCTATACCAACATTTTTAAAGCCTTGACTGATCCTTTGAAAACCATCGCACATGTCTTTCATCTCGCTATTCAGTTTATCATTTTCAATCTTCAAATGAACGCGCTTGAGCCTCGTACTTTAGCAACATTCTTCCTCGTAAATGTCCCCATTGATACCCCTTACCATTGAACACTTTTGGCTCCACCTTAATAGGACAATCAGCTACCAAACTAGGTCAACTTTTCGTCTCGAACTCTAATATTCCATGATCCAAAAGTTGTTGGACTCTATGCTTGAGGGCGGTACAACTCTCAATAGAATGTCCTTGAGCTCCGATATGATATTCACAACAAGCATTGACGTCATACTAACTTGGATATGGACGTTGACAAGGTTTTACATAATGCGGAGCCACCTCTCGATCTTCTAAAAGCATATCATAAAAGTCCTTATATGATACACGGATAGTATCAAAATAAAGGCCACCTATCGGCTTGGATTGAATTGGAGTCCTTAGGTTTATTCCCTATGACGTAGGAAGTATACTCTTAGGCACCTACAAGTTCTGATTGCATGGCTTCTTTTCATCTTTTTGATCTTCTACAGTTGTCACCATTTCCTTGGTGTCTCCAGACAACTTGTTGATACGAATGGTGACCGTGCATGATTTTTCAGATTGGCTAGGCTCGGATTGTTCTAAAATAACCCCTTGTGTATGTGACATCACGAGATTGTTTTCATTGAACTATTTCTTTTCTTTTGCAGAAGTCTCTTTTTCTTTGGCCAAACCCGCTATTATATCCATCATCTTGGACATTTTCTCTCTCATCTCCCTTTATCTCCTCTTGCTCTTCGTCAGACATACAATCTTTGGGTGCATAGCTCACCATTATCCTCGGAGTTTCCTCAAGATGGCATTCCCCAATTGTGTTATAGTCTACTTGATTATGAAACCCTTTATCCATCATGAAAACCTTTTACTATGATGACCACTCACAAATAAACACCTTGATTATGTCATGATCATGCGATGCACACAGAAAGAAAAACAACATAAAAACAAGTTAGTACAAATAAGATAAAAATGTGACAAGAATTATTATAAAATAAATAATAACAAAAATAAATTAATTAATGAGCTAATACAAAACAAGAATGCAAATGCACAAGGTGTTAGCTCTGAAAGTGACCACCATAGAACAACCTTTATCAAAGCATAAGTGTTCCTTACACTAGACATACGAGCTTTATTTTCTTCATTAACTCGATCTAGGCCTTTCTCACGATTTGGTGTTTGTCTTTAAAGTTGTTGGACTTCTCAAAATGTTGATTCCACTTTCTTCATTTTACTTCACTTACTGTGATTTTCGGATCTCTAGACATCCATTTTCGTGGGACTCTCCAAGAGGAAAGCAGCCTTGATATCTCACGAAGGATCTCTTGACTCAAGTACCATCTGACTATCTGGAACTATCTCAATCTTTGTTCATTTAATATGAGTCTTCGATCGACTTTGAGCTCCTCTCTCGTCGATCAAATTTGTTTGTAAGTTGTCGCCTTTACAGAATTGACTATCTAGTTATGAAAATCTTATGTTGATATGAAAGTCTTCTGAGTTGATCAATCACTTATGAATTAACACCTTGTTTGGTTATGATGTGAAAATTTAAATGCAAACATAAGACAGATAAAAATAAGTTAAAAAAAATTGTTAGTACCACTTAACTAGAAAGCAAAAAAAATATTTATGAAAGGAAAATATCATACCCAACATGGTATCTACCCTGACATGCTTTTATAACAGTACTACCCAACATGTTTTCTACCCCCATTTTTCGTTCAACATATAAATCCTAACATCATGCCATCTATTTTCCATGCTTGTTTTTTAAAAAAATGAACCTAACTGCATACTATACTAATTCTCATGATTTTTGCAAAATAAATAAATAGATTCGAGGAAAAGGTTAGAGTGAGTTTCCTCTTTGTGACTTTTGAAGAACCGCAAACCTAATTTTGGTACAAAACAGACAGAGATTTGGTACTACAAAAGGGTCCTCGAATTGTCCTTTGTTGGTGCCCCATTGGATCTGCCAGACCCTCGATCCTCGCCCATTATAGGCTTAAACAGGTTGAGTTCAATTCGAGATGATGCATTTCCCCATGTCTATGCGAGGAAACTCAATGTTTCGTTCGTAAACATGAGGCATATGTACCGCAGAGGTTACTTGCTAAAGCCCATACATAGAAAAATAATTTTTTTCACGTAAGCGTAGTGTTCACCCCTACCTAACGGGATAGAGCACAGTTAGAAGACTCTAATTATCGAACGATTATATCGTGAGTGGGGGAAACTCACAATCCTTTGTCTCGATCTAAAAAAATCAACAGACTAAAACAAAAGGTCATAAATCTGAAACATGTAAATCACACGTTAGTACAACTAATAAATAAAAAAATGTATGATGCAATGCAACCAAAACATGAGGATCGAAATTTAAATTTCATTCAAATTTACCATTTTCAACTAAAAAAATGACGTATAATCGATTACGACCTAACTCTCTAATTTCCCCAACAGAGTTGCCAAGCTGTCGGAACGATCCTTAAGCTTTTTAGGGCTATGGCGGGGATCGATCCTACTTAATCTTGGGAAAATGTTGGGTTTTAAAATAAAACAAATATATATTTTCGGAGTTTCCATTGACCTTTGGGTTAGGTAGGTCAAATACGCAAAAATTCCTTTTAAAATAATTTTAAGAAAAATAATTTTAAAAGATAAAAAATGATATGTGTTTAACCATAAATTCATTTTGAAAAAGGTTCGGGAGTCGATTACGTGTGGGGAAGGATTAGCATCCCCACAACGCTCGAAATCGGTACCTAAGAGCTTATACGTTATCTAAATATTGAAATTGGGAAATTTGAATATATATTTAAATTATGATCATTTTCTTCTTTTTTATAAAAATTAAAAGGGATATTATTTTGTACGGACAATCCTCGAAAATACCTTTCTAGATAGTTAAGGGGTATTTTTATGGATTCCTCATACAAAATAATATTACCCTAAATTTTTAGATATAACAAATATATAAAATAGAAAAACAAAAAATTTATTTAAACATCAAAGGTATTATTTTATTCGAGCAATTCTTAGAGACACACTCATTGTCAGTTAAGGGGTGTTTCCATAAATTCCTCGTATAAATAATATTTGAAAAAATTTCAATTAGCAAAAATTTTACAAAAATATAAATGAATGATTAAAATAATAAATATGATAACTTTAGGGATTAAAATATAAAAATAATAAGATATTAAGGCAAAATTGCAAATTAACTAAATAACCAAGCAGATAATACAAGAACCAAATATTGTAAGCACTGACAATGTTATAAACCCCTATATTTGGGACCAGAATGAAATGATTCAATATTACATGCCAGAAATTAAAATAATCAGAAGTGTACAACTTATGGTGACCAAAACATAACATGCACTGAACATAGGGGAAAAATTAGAAACTTTCATAACATATAACCATAGATTAAAATTACAACTTTCCAGATTCGAAGACTCATTCGAATAATTTCCCCGAATAATATCAACTATACATTCAGTGACTAAAACATAAATCCAGTAAAATAAAGAGCTTGAAACCCAAACTAGCAACTCTTGTTTAGTGTCTAACTTGAATTTATAAAATCCGTAATGACCCCCACGTATTTTACCCACGCGCAAGATAATAAACCCTAACCCATCCAAACGATAGTATTTTGTGTTCGATTTATAAGGTAAAAACAAGGGCCAAACCTTTCATTATCTTCTCATTTCTTTCATTCTCTCTTTGGCCTAAAGGGGAGAAAGAGCAAAAAGCTCTCGGTTCTCTCATCTCTCCCTACCCCACACATGCCTCCTCGCCAAAATATAGCTCTAACCATCGTAGATCGGCACCAGAGACATAGGCGCATCTTCTGTTTTCACCCGAAAACCCCTAGTTTGGACCCTAAACTTGATTTTCAAAACCAAAAATCTAAAGAACACCTCCCTAACCCTTACCACTCATCTTAAAAGTCACCTAAAAAGGTAAAGGAGCTACCTTTTATGACTAAAAGTGGATTCGTGCCTTCGGTGAGTGAGCAACCAACCCCAAGGTGAGATATTTTCCTTTTTTTAACTTGGTTTGAATGTTTTCCCCTTTGTTTCCTCAGTTTTTTTTGTTTGAACACCTCTTTTGTTTGAAAAATTCCTCTCTGGTTGTTTCGCTATCCTTTTATTCGAATGGATCCCCGAAAAATCACCCTCTCAGAAATATATGTTGCACGATTTTATAGTTGTTTATGGGTAGGAAATCACGAATCTATCTGTAGGGGCATGGGTCCTCTGATGTTATCCCAGATTTAACAGGATTTTCTGATTTTTTTTAATGGGTTTGGCAGTGGATTTGAATTGATTTGGTTTGCTTGTCACTGTTAATGTGAGATGATGACGATGGAGTAGTCTGAACGGCGGCTAGAATCGACGACAACGAGTGACAGAAATGGCGGCGGTGCGACTCTTGGTGATGGTGGCTGTAGCTGATGAATAATTAGGGTTTCTATAAGCCCTAATTATTTTTCTGCTGGGTTATTTGGGCTTCAGGTTTGGGTCATATGACTCTTTGTAATTGGGTCTGCATAAAATAATAATAATAATAATAATAATAATAATAATAATAATAATAACGGGTCTCCAGACTAAAACGGGTGTCGACAACTGCCCCTCTTTACCCATTATTATTTTAACAAGAATAGGGCAAAGATAAAAAGATAATGCGTTTTTGTCCGGTTCTATTTTAAATTTGATAAAGGATATGCTCCACTGCTTCTGTAGGATAGGTCAGATCGAGAAACGTTGAATCATTCCACTGTTCTTCAGTGAAAATTGAATTGAGGTTGATTTGTTTCACTACTCTTCAGGAATACCAAATCTGAAAGGAGAAGTATTTCCTCTACTACTCTTTAGGGGAGATCAGACTCGAGAAAACTTTGATCCACTTCACTACTCTTCAGGGAAGATTGAATCAGAATCGATTTGCTTCACTGCTCTTCAAGAAGACCAAATCTGAGAGATTAACTCTTCTTCAAGAGAAAGTCAAGGAAAACAACATATTGACTTCTCTTCACGAGGAAGTAAAGAATAACAAAGATTAACTTCTTTTCATGAGGAAGTCAAGAATAAAAAAGACTGACTCCTCTTCGCGAGGGAGTTAGGAATAACAAAGATTGACTTCTCTTCATGAGTAAGTCAAGAATAAAAAAGATTAACTTCTCTTCACGAGGAAGTCAAGAATAACAAAGAAATACTTCTATTCATGAGGAAGTCAAGAATAACAAAGACTAACTCCTCTTTTGTAAGGGAGTCAGGAATAACAAAGATTGATTTCTCTTCATGAGGAAGTCAAGAATAATAAAGATTGACTCCTCTTCACGAGGAAGTAAAGAATAACAAAGATTGAGTCCTCTTCGTGAGGGAGTTAGGAACAATAAAGATTGACTTCTCTTCACGAGGAAGTCAATAACAACAAAGATTGACTCCTCTTCGCGAGGGAGTCAGGAAAAACAAAGATTGACTTCTCTTCACGAGGAAGTCAAGAACAACAAAGATTAACTTTTCTTCACGAGGAAGTCAAGAATAAAAAAGACTGACTCCTCTTTGCGAGGAAATCAGGAACAATAAAGATTGACTTCTCTTCATGAGGAAGTCAAGAATAACATAGATTGACTCCTCCTCGCGAGGGAGTCAGGAATAAAAAATATAGACTTCTCCTCACGAGGAAGTCAAGAATAGCATAGATTTACTCATCTTCGTGAGGGAATCCGGAATAACAAATATTGACTTTTCTTTACGTGGAAGTCAAGAATAACATAGATTGACTCCACTTCGCGAGGGAGTCCGAAATAACAAAGATTGATTTCTCTTCACGAGGAAGTCAAGAATAACAGAGATTGAATCCTCTTCGCGAGGGAGTCAGAAATAACAAAGATTGACTTCTCTTCATGAGGAAGTCAAGAATAACAGTTATTGACTCCTCTTCGCGATGGAGTTAAGTTAAAGCTTCTAAGACGACCACGATTAAAATTTCTAGGGAAACCATCTTAAGAAAGACAAAATTTCTCAAAACATATTTTAACAAACATCCTCATGAGGGAGATCAAAATTTATCATGTACGCATGAAATGATGTATGATGCAATGACATAAACTCATGTATCATGTATAAATACATGTTTTCTTGATCTATGGTAGGAACGACTACAAGAGCGTTCTTCATTCTCTTCCTGATTAAGTTGTCTTTTGTTTGCACCAGCGTGCACTCTTGCAATTCTTGAATTGTGTCAAATTCTTCTTGCCCCAACTTTGAAGACTGTGTATGTGTTGTTTCCCTATAACTGGAAATCATAGGTCATTGCCTAGAGCTGACCATCAAATCAATTGATGGAGTATCAGACTGCTTAGGAGAGCCCCGAGACACCTTCATGCCAAGGATGATGGTTGGGACCTTAGAAACAACTAGAATTGAAGGTATTTGCTAAATTGCTAACCACGAACTTAGCCCTCTATGTTTTGCATAGAGTTTTAGAAGTAACTTCATTGTTTCACCATTTTCATTTTTCACGCCCTTATATCTCAATAAATGTCTGCTCAAATCAAGGATCTTGTATTCCCAGATAATATGGGCCTTCAAAAAATTTCCCAACATTTATTATTTCTCTCTGATATGGGCTTCAAAAGTGCCCCAACATTCATCATTTCTTGCTGCAACAATGATTCTAAGCATGAGCTCTACGTCTGAGAGATATGTGTCAACTAACACGATCCACTCTAGAGAGATTGTCTTGTTAAAAAATGTTTTTATCTTCATTTTATTTTCAAATTTTGAAAAATATTTTTGGAAAAATTAAAAAAATTAAAATATTGCCCTTTTCTAGGTTTCACAATTAAAACAAATCATTAACATGAGTTCATAGAATATCTAAAGAATTAACAGATCTTTTAATATTTTCAAAGTTATAACTCTTTGACAAGTGTAAAAATTGATAGGTTGGTTTTCCTATTTGCTAAGGTTTTAGTCATAAAAATGCCTTTTCTTCCTTTGTCCTTGTGAACATTACAACATGCCCT
Organism: Hibiscus syriacus; assembly: GCF_006381635.1. Classification (NCBI taxonomy): domain Eukaryota; kingdom Viridiplantae; phylum Streptophyta; class Magnoliopsida; order Malvales; family Malvaceae; genus Hibiscus; species Hibiscus syriacus. Next base: position 408,863 of record NW_024062764.1, read on the forward strand.
TTTTCTTGGCTTGTTATTTTAATTGGAACTATGGCGGCGCGGCTCTTGGTCGCGGTGGCTAAAGCTGATGAATAATTAGGGTTTCCACAAACCCTTATTATTTTTCTCCTGGCTAGATTTTGCTGGGTTATTTGGGCTTCGATTTGGGTCATATAACCCTTTGTAATTGAGCCTACATAAAAATAATATAAATAATAATAATAATAATAATAATAATAATAATAATATAATAATAATAATAATAACAGGTCTTCGGACTAAAACGGGTGTCGACATAATCATTATACTTAAACTCATTTCTTATTAGTCTTCTTATTTCCTCTATGTAATTTAATCGAGTATTAACCAATTTATCACTTAAACCGTATTCGGTTTGAGTCTATCAATAATCATATACATCCATGATTTATTCATTAACAACATGTTCCATAAAACTTGCAAAGAGGTAGTAAAGTATTACCTCAATTTTTGTGCCCCACCAATCGAAAATTTAAACTTCATTTGATCACACTCGAACTTGAATCCAACGTCCAACAATTTCTCAGATACATAGGAAATGAATTTACGTCAGAAACTGAATTTAATCGAAAAACCAATTTGAATCCAATGATAAAACACTGAAAAATGGCTTACCAAGTTTGAATTTGACAAAACGAACTTTTGATTCGGACTCAAGATGTTGAAAAACATAAAATATGACTTTTCAGAAATTTTGACTTTTTTGTCAAAGTTAACGATCAACGGTTAGACCAGTCAAATTCAATGGTCAGACCGATCAACGATCAACAGGTCGGGTCAAATTCAACGGGTCAGGTTGGGCTGACTCGGTTCGGGTCAAACAGACCGGTTCTAGAAGGTTTCCAGGGCAGGGGAAGAAGCCCACGCGCACGCAGAGGCACGTGGCAGCGTGTGGTGGTGGCGACGAGCTCAAGGTGAACAACTGATTCTTCTAGGAGCATCTACACATCATTTGCAACCAAAAAATTTCACCACAAATAGCCATCAATAATACCAAATAACCGAAAATAGAATCGAACTTACTCAACGATGGTCGGCCAAGGAAACGACGATGATGGGGCAACTTACATGTTGGGTTTTGGGTGCATGAAGGAGGGGAGTCTGGTGGTGTAGGCGGTGAAGGGGAAAGCGAGGAGCCCAGATTTCGCGAAAAACAAAACAGTGGGGCTAGGGATTCAATGGAGCTTCAAGTGCCGATTCACATCGATTGACGTTGATTCGCAGTGCAACATGGCTTAGGTCTTGTTTTTCGATCGACGACGTGTCGAACGGGGGTAGTAGACGGTCGAACGATGGCACGACGACAAGGATGACAAGGGTCGATGAGGTGGCGATGGCTATGGTAAATAATTTGGGAATAATTGGGGATATTTTGGGGTTTTGCTTACTCGAATGGGGGTTATTTTTCACTGACAAGAATAATGGTAAATTTTAGGGTTAAGTTCTGAACTTCCCACAGGTTCCAAACTGAACTGTAAAATTTTTAAAAAAATTAATTTGGTCCTCGACTCTCTTTTAATTAATTTTTTTGGTGTTACATAAGTGTATTAGAAAAATGACCTAACGTTTTTCATAGAATGTGGTTAATCCTTTTCACTTACATATGTTATTTTATCACGTTTATCTCAACATAAACCTTGCAAAATAAGACTATGAAATAATTAAGAACTTTTCCAATAGCTCATCCCCACAATAGGTATGGTGAATTTCTTCGAGTTTATTTTTAAATGAACCACCCAAACTCTGGGATAAGAAATCACTAAGAATAAATATTCAACCTCATTAATCGGTGAATTCAATATGTTCTTATCACTTTGAACACCCAAGCTCTTGGGTTTGAATTCATTAAGAGTTTTAAGAAACTCAACCTTTCAAGTGGTAAGTTCACCTAGTCTTTCACAATTAGGACAACCCACTCAACACTGGGTTGTGAACTTATTAAGAATAAATATTCAGCCAAAAAATGGTAAATCCATTAAGTATTTCTCACTAAGACCACCCAAAGCCTAGGCTATGAATTTATTCAGAGCAATTAATCTCATCATGTGCATCTACATTATTTGTCAAAGGAGTAAGCAGGTAGAAATGTACACTATGAGTCTTTCCATGGCTTCGTTTGACCACATTGAAATTAGGTAACTAAGTTGGGTATCCACCATGAATTCCTCAATCAATGGGCTTTAAACCCATCCCCCTCGCCTAATCAAGAATCAATTTCTGACTTTAACCTTTAGTAAGGGGATCGAATAAGTTCCACTCTATTTTTAATCAACATTTTAAGTCACCCCCACATTTCTAACTTTTTTATGATAAAAATAAATCCATAAGTGTCTTGGACAACGTGTAAACAAATTCTCTTGCACATTTTCTCATTCATACATGAGTAAAGTTTGTTATTAGTTTTAACCATGAGACTAGACTTTAACAAACTCAAATTTTGTTTACATATAATTGTATTCTCAAATAATTACAAAATTTCTTAAATCTCGTTTTAGTCCTCCGCGAATTTTTCTCATTCAAGAGGAATTTTGATTTTCTAACTCTTCATAAAAATTGTTTAGGAAATTATAAACATTATGAAAAGGTTTATTTAGGATCTTTCAACTTTTCCTAACAACAAGAAAATTATGTCAAGTATTTCACAAAGAGATTTCAACAACTCCTTAAAATAGACAATTTCCTTTTCTATTTAAGAATATACTCAATGACTATAAATAATCATTTTAGTAGTATTAGTGTCTATCACTTTTTCATTTATAATATTCAACATGTTACCCTTAAAAAGATTATCACATATTTTATTTATTATGATTAAATTTGGTATTCTACTCTACCAATTTAATCTCTACTCTTTTAACTTCTGCACTAAGTTTAAAGTGTTCCTATCTTGTCATAGTATTTTATAAAATTGGGATAGTGAGCATAATAATGAACAGTGCACCATATAGGTTTGTATGAAAGAGAGGTGGTGCACTAGACACGCTTTAAGTACCAGGTCTTCATAGAACCAATCCTAGACATGCACTTTCATACTACTTTCTAATAAATTATTTATATATTTTCTATTTCTTAAGGCTTCTTAAAGAATTGTGTTTGATACTTTTAGTCACAATAGTATCTTACTAAGCATATATATTTTGGGCTCACTATTGCTTTAGCCTTAGTAGTTTTTCACTACCTCAGTCTAACTAGTGGTTTATCTCTCAATACATAATATTTCCAATAATTTGTAAAAACTAACTTAAAGGCTCATACAATCTAATTCATGTATCAATAAAGCATGAATTAACATGCAACAAGTTTAATAGTCTGACCTCGTAAGTAAAATCTTAATTCTCAAGTAGACTTGTTCATTCTCACCATGCCTGCAACTTCAACCTTTGTATCATATTGAACCAAAATGACCCCAAAATCTATTATGACAATCACTATAACACCCCCAATCTGTATCCGAACCAGATACGAGTCTGAGATGTCACATTGACTTTTCAAACCGTTTACTTTTACAAAATAGTTGAAAATTCAAATTTGTATTGAAAACTAAATAACTTATATTAAATACAATCAAATAGTTTTACAAAACCGATCAGAGCATATTTAACTAAATCTTTAATTACATGCCAACTGTACTCATTAAAATCAGATACATACAAATCATTACTTTTCTGATCTGATCTTCGAAAAGGAGAAGCTGACCTGTAATAACCCTCGATGCTTCTTAATCTTCTCGGAACCTACGTGTGAAACATTCACATGCTAAGTCGATGACTTAGTGAGGCATTAAACTTATAATGGAAACTCTAACTACTTAACCATGCATGAACATTTCATACAATGATGTCACACAAAACAATATAACATTACATATAGTCAAATGTGTGTGTGTGTGTATATATATATATATATACATATCTTGTCATTATCATCACTAACCTCATTTCATTATCAATATTATATCCATTCATATCTTTTAGTCATATTTTCTAGTACTTAACATTCTTAACTATCATACAACTCATTTAATCAAACAATACATTTATATCACAAAGCAAATACATCACATACAATGTATTTGTTGTTATCTCTTTATCAGGCCATGTATACTTATGAGAACTAAAGATATGTGAGTACATTGAGGTTGTGCACAGATGTTGTCACCACAGCTCGTATAAATTCCCACTAGGGGCATATAGAATTTGTCTCGAATGACTGTGTAGAAATGTCCCGAAGGACCACATAAATATCCCAAAGTACCACATAGATGTCTCGAATGACCACTCCTTAAAGATCATATATTATATTCCAAAGGACCAAATATGTGTCTCGAAGAACCGCATATATGTTCCAAAGGATTACATATATATCCCGAAAGACCGCATAGAACCCTCGACTATTGGCATGCCAACTATACCCCTAGCTCTCATTTCACATAACATGGGCATTATCATTATGTTTGTCACATATTCACATAGTTATATCACATAGACATATATTCTTATAGCTTCTTATCATATCATTCACATCATATGATTTATCTCTTGTGATCATGTAATCGCGTCACTTATTTTCACATAGCTCATAGTCACATGGATTATCTCATAGACTTGTATTCACATACTTTTATAATCACATAGCTTATACCATTTCACACATAATCACATAGGTCAATATTATTTAGCTTATTTCACTTTTCATATGTTCACATAGTTCCCATTACATGATTTATATCACAATCATATAGTATGTGTTCATACAGATCATATCACATGTACAATAACATATAACACATATACTCATATTAATCACATGCTTATATTCATGAGTTCATGCATTCTAATATAGGAAATAGACTTGTCGCAAGTCTTATTTCCATTAAACATCATATACTAACTAATATACACTCACCTTAGCCTCACTAGTCCAAATCGTATGCTTATCTCTTTTTGCTCGATCTTAACTCGTTGAATCATCAGATACTTGTTTTTTATCAATATCTACACAATAATACAACTTACATGAATGTTGGAATTTGAATTACTCTAAAAGATTCTTACCAATGCAAACTAAATAAAACACTAATTTCTAATTTCCAACTTAATTAGTATCGGTACTACAAGCACAATGCCGATACTTCTATGCTTGTATTATCGATACCCTCTCACGGTATCGATACCTTCCTTGATTCTGTAATTTCATGGCAATAATGGTACTGATACTTCCACATTGGTATCGATACCCATGGTACTGATACTATCACTTCAGTATTGATACCCCATGAAGATTTATCCTATTTTTGCCTTATGGTATCGATATTGTTCATGAAGCATCGATGCCATACGCATAATATCACATATTTTGCCTCGTAGTATTAGTATTTACTCAACTAATACTGATACTACTAACCCATAATATACATCTTTAACCCAAAAATTACCAATACTTTACTTAAACTTCCTTTATTTAACTCCCTTCATGCTATCAAACTCAACTATACATACTTAAACCATCTTTTAACACTATAACACATCATCATCTTCAATATCTCGTTATAATTCTTGAAACCAAGAATCTTACTAAATTTTTAACATGTTCTTAATTTATTTCTATTACTTCTAACTTCTTAATTAGACCCTTGACAAGTAAAAAATGACCTCAAACTTCAATTACTAACTCTCTTCCAATAATTCACTTAAAAACTCTCTTTTTACTTAATTTCTCATAACTCATTTATCTTTGAGTTTTAAGTCACCTTAAGCTTTCCTTAGGCTTATGTATCCCCCAAAGACTAAAACCCAAACTTAAAAATCAAGGAATAATCAGCTTACCAAAAACTCACCTTTGAAATAAAGCTCACGGGAATAGAAAAAGAAGAGAGCCAACCAAGTCTCCAGAGTTTTCTTTCATTTCTTCTCATCTCCACGTGTTCATTATCCTATATAAAGGGAAGATAAAAATCCTTCCTTTAAAAAGATAATTTTACCCCTTACTTCATTCAATATTTACTAAGCAATCCCTCACAAAATATTCCCAATTAAATCCCTGAACTTTTAACTTATTTCAAAATTGAGCACAAAGTTTTCAAAATTTACATTTTAGTCACTAGCTTGGTTTTTTGGATGTTACAATCACTTCATTTGAATTATCTCTTTTGATTCTTCTAAAGTCAAATGAAGATTATACATATTTAGTCACAAAAATAATTTACTAATAATAATTAAAATAATTTATTGATAGTTACAAGATCCATATCTTTAGGATTTTGGTTCCTTATTTTCAAGAGATTGTGGAAATCAAACCCGAATTAACAACTATTCGGTTTGGAGAATCTTCTCATTTCAGCTTCATTAGCCCCATATTTCTCCAAAATATTATACATGTCACGTGTCTTGATAAATTTCTAAAAGAAAATTATTAGTACGATAAAAATACTCGCAATTATTTTCACCTTAGTTTTCAGGAACTGTATAATCTTACCCACATATGAGAATAAATAGCTGCTCATTTCCACATGCATTATCTCTCATATTAAAACGTTAATGTAAAACTTTAGTCACATTTAAAATGTAAAACCTTAATCAACATTTAAACGTTTCTATGCACCAACCGTTTAATGTTATAATACACCATAGTTTTAACATTTCTTTCACCATGCATGTAACAAATGAGCATTTCTGTAACAATTCAAAATTTATTATAAAAATAATAATTAACCAATTTCAACATTCTCCTAAACCAAGAGCCAAACGAGAACGAGTGAAACCACTATCGGTTAATACTTCAATATGTATATTACTTTGTAAATAAACACCATTAATGCTAGCATTAATTTGAACAATTAATACCCACTTAAAATTATTCAACGCTTCAATTCAAACCTATTTACAAAGTAATATAAGTCCATTATTTAAAGCTATAATAAATGCATTGAATTGTTTCAGCCCAAACCATGAATGGTTAATTACATTAATAACAACAAACGTATCAAAACAATTCCACAAACGCTTTCTATGTATCATTACCTGTTTACCACTCTTTAAATAAAGCGTTCTTTTAGATGTTTGAAGCGTCCGGTAATCTTAAACATTTTCTAAACGTTTGAATATATATTTTCATATATGTATTAAACAAATACCCATAGTTTCAATGTTGTCACCTAAAAGAATATTGAAACCACTAAGATCCAGTTGAGCGTTTAAAGCATTTCAACGTTCGCATCGTATTTGTTTCAATGATTTGTTTTACTAAATCAACCGATATCTATCATCATCAAAGCAGCAGCAATGTTTATTCATAAACAAAATTCTTTCAATAGCATGGATTCTTTAAATAGAACTTTTCAACAGCAATAGCAATAGCAATACCTCAGTTTTGACAAGTATGGATTCTTTCAACAGCAGCAATTGAATTCGATTCTAAATTGATGAAAAATAGACTGATGTAAAACGAGATGTTAGCATTTATTGAAAATATTAAGTAAAATATTTAAATAGAACGATAATCGTGCCGTGGTAATCCAGTGCCCCAGAGCGAATTAGTCCCGATGTGTATAATCGCTACAATAGATGAATGGCCCACGATGTTAGCACGACTATCCAAATTTCATACACCCAAAAAATGAAGAGGACTTGGTGATATTGCTCTTCTCTGAACTCAAACAACAATCAAAAGAGAGTGTTTCAAGGCTAAATAGTGAGGATAAAAATGTCATTTCAGACACACAATTTAATTCTATTTTAAATAGAATAAAATACCATTATGAAATGGTTACATTTTTTAGCATTAACTAATAGCCTCGACTCGAAACCGGAAAATTTAAAGATAAAATTTAAATTATAAAATATAACTCAACAACTTGAATAAATTATTTTTTTTATCCGACTCTATCGAATATTTATCCTTATCTATTTATGAATATCTTAATAATTTTTTTAGGGTGAATTAATATTATTATTACATCGTTGACCGACTATATTATTTTTGTCCTATAGTACAGATCATAGAATAATAACTGTAGGGTTGCCCTTAATTTGGAGAATGATTACATATAAAATCATACAACATTGAAGAATGCATGATTTATATAATGCAAGTTATGGAGAACGGCTGGTATTAGATTAGGAAGTATTCATTTGCCCCTCAATTTCCAAGTGACTCGCAAATCAACATCTTAGAGAATATCTTCGAAGTTAGGACTTCGGAGTTTGGAAGAATATGTTTAGACATTCAAGTCTTTAAAGTTTAGAGTAATCTCTTGTTTTACGGAAAATATATTTCGGAAAATAAATTCTTAAATAAAATATATTTTTTAAAACCATTTTTAAAAATCAGTTTCCTTTAAATTTTTTATTATAACATAAAATACAATAAATAATATTATTATTAATAAAAAATAATATTATTTTTCAAATATTAAAATAATTTATTTAATATTATTTATATCAATATTAAAATTAAAATATTATATATAAAATTTTAAATAAAAATTTTAAATATTTTATTAAAATAAATTATTATAAATTATATTAATTATTTATTAAAATAAGAATAATATATTATTAATTATATTAATTAATTGCTAAAATAAAAATATTATTAAAAATAAAAATATTATATTATATTTTAAGGAGTATATTTTAAATATTAAACAATTTAATAATATTATTTTTATGAAATCAATAAATAATATTAATTTTATTAATAATTTATTATATATTATTAAAATAAAGGTATACTATTATATATACTATAATAATAGAATTATAACAATAAAAATATAATATTATATTATTAAAATTATCAATAAATATAATTTAATAATTAATATTTTCATTAAAATAATAATATATTAATATTAAATATATCGATATGTCAAAGAAAATCGATTGATAATTGAACATATTAATCAAATTTCAATGTATGAATAACTATTATGGTTCTATGTCCGACACTAATACTAAATGTCGTTAAAAAATTCTTGATAAAAACCAAAAGAAGAGGTAAGATCTCTTTCTTCCATGATTATTAATTTACCCCTTATAAAAATATAAAACTTTGACATCGATCAACGGTTAATTTTTCATCGAAATGAATGAATCAACTGTTTATAACCATCGTAGCCTATTTATCATCGTAAACAAGCCTCTTTATTATTATTTTTTTTTGCGAGGCAGTTTCCTCGACATCATTTTCCATTTGGATTCAAACTCACAAGCTGAATATCAGAAAAGGAACATAAACATGCAGTGTCATATACTTGTACTATGTTAGATCAAGGCAAGTAAATCTAATCACCTCGTGAATCATATTAGCAAATTTCATAGTAACAAATACCGGTAAAAGCATAATTATCGTTTTTCTTTAACAACTGGGAAGAAAACCGTTAGTATTATAAAGTTAAACGATGAGGAATACTCATCCAATGCATTTGCTGCATTTAAGTGGCGTCGTGTTATATGTAGTCGTTCAATTTTTTCGAGGTACAATGAATGAAATGTACATGTTACTTCATAATTTATCCTACAATACTAAAAAAATATTACATCATCTAATTTAATTTTTATCAATACAATAAAACCTATTAAGCCGCTTCTTCTTTTTCTCTCTAAACCTAGAGGTCGTCTATTCTTTCTTTTTCGTTTCTTTTGACAGGCCGCATCATTAGTTTTAGTATTAATCGTCCACAGTATATATTCCTTGTTTCTCATTTACTTTATTATATTACATATTTATTTTTCTTTTCTTTCTTTTTAGTTTCTATTAATTTTATTTTTATGACACGTTTTTCTACCTTTTATGATACGTTTTGTCGTTTGACTGATTTTTTCTTTTAGCTTTTCAAGTTTGAACTTTAGACCATCAAATTGGTCTTAGAAATGCAATTTATGTTCGCAAATAATTTTCTCACGGCGCTCGATTATTATTTGCGATTGTCTGTGGTCTTTAAGTTGTTTAATCCCCTGCTGTGGTTCGTTTGCCGATGCAGTTAAATTTATTCGTATTTATCTTTTATTTAACTTTTCTTGGATGAGTTCTAATCTTTTCCTTATACGGTCATTGTATGATCTTGGGTAACTAGTTTATTGTACCGATGATTATAAGAAAGGGTAAAGTACACAAATGGTCCCTTGAATATAGTGCATTGCTTTGTTGAGTCTCTCTATTATTAAAAGTTACAAAATGATCCTCCAACTATAGGGTAATTCTTTGTTAAGTCCATTGACCATTAAAAGTTACAAAACGGTCACCCAAACTATTCAAATGTCTTAAACTCGTCATTTTTTTTGTTAAAAATTGATAGTATTACGAGCTGGACGTTAACATGCTGACTGAAATATGATATTATTTTGAGATTTTGACAGGTTAATGAGCTCAACTTGTCGTCAATTAAAAGGAGGAGTTTGGAACAAATGAATAATTGAGTGACCATTTTATAACCTTTAATAGTCGAGGTACTCAACAAAACAACGCCCTATAGTTAGAGAATCATTCTACCTTATAAAAATATTATACTTATGAATTTAATTTCCAAACTTTATTATTGTTTTGAATATTTCTCATTTTAATAAAATTAATTACTCTATCCGCATATATATATAAATTTAGTTAATCTGATAAAATTAATAGTTCTTTAAACTATTATAAAACTGAAACCTTTTTGGGAGAGTATAAGGAACAAAAAGCAAACCGTGCTTCATTCATTTTAATTTAAACAAGAGGCATGCACTTTATATAACAAGAAAAAGGCCTTCGTTCTGTGAATCCAATACCAAATTCTAAACCAAAACGAAATATATATATATATGTGTGTGTATATATAGATATTTTTGTTAATTATAAATAAACAAATTCATGTAAGGCAGGCGGAGAAGATATAATTGATTTTAATGGCCGGCATTATTTCTGGGGGACGAGTTCGAAGGAATTTTCGAAGTCCATGTTCTGCGTATTTTTCTCCTTCCTCATAGTTCTCTAGCACTGCCTTGCTACGATCCGATTTGTTGATCCTTCAAAACTAAAATATATATATATATATATATATATATATATATATAATATATATAATATATATATATATATATATATATATATATATATATATATATATATATTATGTTGGTAATGCTCAATCCCACATAATATTGGAATTACTATTGGGAATGCTATTTAAGACTTGGCTTTCCCACTTCCTTGTTCAGTGATAGAGAACAAGAGACTCTCGCACACCGTCGCCGTCCGTCCGTCGTAGTCGTGATCGTGATAATACGTGTCTTCGACACGTACGCGCGGATACTACATTTTTAGAGAAAATTCTTGAGAAATTTAGATAAAGAAACAAATGGAAAGAGATTTAATCCTGAAATTTTATGGACAATTTTAACCTTATTTCTAGTCTATAAATAGAGGGCTATAGTCAGCTTCTCAACTCACGCTCAAACATTCACAATTCACTTACAAAAGTGTTTTCTATAGTTCTCTCTGTGAGTTCTCCCTGAGTGCTTTCCAATCAGAAGAGCAATACCACCAGCAGTCCACTCCGGTTTCGGGTGTACGGAATTCGGAGCGACCGTGTTAACCTCGGGGGACGATCTGCCTACTACAACGATTACACACATTGGAACGAATTCGTTTCTAAGGCAGTGGTTTTTATCACGACACGGTTTACGAATTTATTCCTTTTTATTACTGTTTATATTTCCAGTCAGTACTAACGGTGTAGTTTTGCAGTTCATATATCCAACATATTAAACTCGAGTAATTTTCTTAAACAGTTTTGAGTTTATAATAAGATGATATTATCTATTCAAAATTTTCTTAATATATTGATAATATACCCACATCTTATAGATACGATTGTTCGAAACTAAAATCTTAAAAAAAACATTCTCTTTTATCAGTATTTGATGGTTTCTCAAACCTATATATAACGATAATCATGTATGGAAAGTGAGTTACCTGACAGCAGGATTTAAGAAAACATTCCTCGTAAGCTGAAATACACACATGCTTGTCACAAAGGCCATTGCACCTACCAGAGGGTACACCTGAGAAAAAAAAGTATCCCATCAACCAAACAAAATAAAATCATGAAACCAAAAACAAAGGTGAAATCATTACCTCAGGCTTCATCCAACGTCCCATTGTAAAAAAACTGTTCTTTTTTACTTGCAGAAAATGAAGTTCCAAAACTGGCTGAAATTTGCAGGTTCAATTGGGGCATTTATAGTGCTACAAGATATGATGAGGAAAAGGCATCCCTTGACCTGGCTGACCAGCTAGGCCTGTATTTCAGTGGGCTACCATTTGACTTAAACCTTCAAAATTTCAGACACAAAACCAGGGGCTTATAGCCTATGGTTTTTTGCTTTAATTGGTAACTTTGAAATAAATCTTTTATTGCCTCATTGGGTTGAAAAATTTTGATTTTAATGACTTGTAGAATATTCCCCTTGTTTTAATGAATTTGGTAATCACAAGGAAGTAGGATCATATTCAAGTAGTGGGACATATTCTATGCTTTTCCATCTGTCCCAAACTTACGCATGATTGCAACAGGACCCATTTTTAAATTTGGGCCTGCGTCAAATCTAGCCTAAGTCTGTTAATAAACTTAGTATCCAAATTTAGCTCTACCCTAAGCGACCCAAATTAACTTAAATTCGAGTCCTAGTTATTTGACTAACAATTTTCTTTATCTTTCATATCAAGCAAAACCTTAACCCTAATGAATATTTTTCCGTTGATGTATGAGAGATATATATAAATATCTCAAAACTCATAAATATTTTAAAAATTTGGACGTCTAAATTAATTTTCTAAAAAAATGAAAGGGTTTAATTTTTTTTTAATTAAGGTCTAATTAAAATTTTCAAAAGTTTTAAAAATGGTAATGCTTTTAGAAAGTATGGTGGAAAAATGATTTTTAAGTGATTATGAAATGTGTTTTTAGATTGTTTTATATAAAAATTGAGTATTTAATGTTGTTAAAAAAATCTTCTAATTAAATAAAATATTTATTTTAGATATTACCTTTTTAAATATAAATAATGATGGAATAAATGAGGACAAATGAATAATTTTAATCAAGTTCTTAAGTGAAATTTTTAATTTTTCAAAACCACTTTTCAAACTAAGTTGAAAAGTAGGCCTAAAAAGTTGAATGATTAATATTGTTTCTAACCTCAAAGCAATTTTGAGAGGGGAATTAATTAAAATTTGGAGGAATGTTGTATCCAAACTCTATAAGGTACATTAGGGGTACATCAATTTGACCTAGGTAGGAATGGACATAGTTCGGGCCGAGTTATATTTTTGGTCAACCCGATTTTATTAAAAAATATATACTTTCCACCTGAAACTCGATCTGATCTGAGTTTACGGATGACTTCATCCGACTCAATCTCAACCCTTGATTTTTTAAGATAAAACCCTAATCCAACCCGAAATAAATATATTTATAAAAAATACTATTTTTATTCAATAAAAATAGGGATAGTTGAAAAAAATAATATATAGAGGATTATTATAATAATTATTCTTAACTATATAAAGTAAATTTACATTATTTTTTGGGTTGGATATTTTTCATCATAATCTGAACATGTTTTTTTTATAAAAAATTCGACCAAATCCAAACCTAAATTTCTTTTAAAAAAAATTCAATCCTATAAAGTCAGAATAAGTCGGAACCCTTCGAATTCGGATATCATGCCAATCCCTAGACCTAGGCATTCAACTGGGAGTGTGCAGTTTTGGTACTCCTCTACAAGGTACTTTGAAGGACAGCCCAACATTACATTAAACAAGTAAAGGGTCTAGTTATACATACAGATGTGGATGCGGTTGTCGTGGTTAAGGTCTATACCACGAATCTTACCTACATACAACACTTGAGCTGCTCTATCACTCTCAACTCTTTCATATGGATACGACAAATGCTTAACTCTAAATTAAACATTTATATCTTTGTGTTTATAATTATAGGTCTGTATTTTCGTAAAGGGTTAGTGTTTAGAAAACTGGTATAAGGTTAGTCGACCACACATGCAAATTATATATATATATATATATACACACACACACACGGATAAGCATAGTTGGGCTTTTTCGACAACCCAATCAAATCCAATAAAAATACACTTTCTTTTAATCTAAAATTCAATTTGACTTGAGTTTAAAGTGATTTTACCCGACTATATATACACACACAGATATGCATAAGTTAAGTTTGGTTTTCGACAAACCCAATCGGGTCCAACAAAAATACACTCTGTATTCGAAATTCGATTTGACTCATTTAAAGTGATTTCACCTGACCCGATACATATATATATATATATATATATATCTTAATTTTATTAAATATAATAGAGATATAATTGAAAATAATATATATATATATATATATATATATATATTATTGTAGTTATTATTAAATATATAAAGTATAATTACATTATTTGTTGGATTGAACCGCGTCAGAAATTTTCACCTAAACTCAAACCCAACCCAACCCAACCAAAATTTATACTCCAGAAAATCTATTTGACTCGACCCAACTTGAACTTAAGTTTTAAAAAATTTGACCCAATAAGGTTATTTCAGGTCGGAACTTGTTGGGTTCAAATCTTATGTTCATCCTTATATATAGTTATGTTCTAATAGTCAGCGGCGGATGCAAAGCATATTCAGGGTGGGCACTTGTTTATCTTGGAATTCAAATTTTTTATATTAGTTGTATATTTTACTATAAGTGCCCACCCTGAAATTTTATTTGTGTCAATCTCATACAAAAAAGTTCAATTATTAATATGTGTGTGTTCACCTTAAAAAATATTTATGGACCGACCATGACTAATAGTGATTGATCTTGATAACACAATTTTTGAGTTTATTTAAATTTAAAAAAATTAAGGTAAAAATTTAATTTGATTTAAGTTTAAATTGATAAAGACTTGAAATATTATTAGATACTAAGTTTTAGGAAGGCCATCCCTAATCCTTCCCACTTTTTCATCCCTAGTCCCTTCCACTTTCTCTTTTTTTTTTCTTTTAATCATTTTAATAGTATTAGCAATATCAAACTTATTGATTAATTATTTTAGAATAATTTTTTTATAGAAACAATGAATTTAGATCAAATCTTTGATCTTGACTATGATTAACTATCTATTGGAAGAAAAATAAGTATGATTACATATGAACTTTATTTTATGAAAGTCCAATAACTGAAGTTTGATGGTTTAACTTGATAAAATAAAGTTCTGTACATTTTAAAGATGGCCAAACAAAAGCTTCCAAATTTGTATAACGTAAACTAATTAATTAAGAAAAAAAAGTATTGGTTAAGGTTTGGGTTTTCATGAAATGATATTATGATATCAATCATTTTAAAAATCATGTCATAATCAATCAAATTATATTTCTATATTCTAATAATATAATCTCTAAATGAAATAATTTGACGGATTAATCAGATATTAATTCAATAAAAGTAATACTAAAAAAACTCTAACACAAAATCAATATGTATCAATAAATAAATTATTTATTATTTTATATATAATTATTTATTAAATAAAGTTGTATAAATATATATTTTTACATAAAATATGTTTCAACGGCCTTGACTACGTGTGAGGAAAATTAAATTTTATCCTAAATTAAAGGACTTATATGAAATTAAGCCTAAAATGAAGACTAATATTAAAACCTAGCCTTTTTTAATAGTTTATTGAATCGAATAATTAATTCAAAACCTCGAGCATAAAAGTGAGGGCCAAACTAAAAATTATCCTAAATTAAAGGGCTAAAGGTGAGATTAAACCTAAAATGAATGCTCTAATATTAGAACATAACCAATTTTAATAGCTTATTGAATCGAATAAATAATTCAGAGCCACGAGCATAAAAGTGAGGGCCTAATTAAAATTTCTTCTAAATTAAAGAACTAAAGATGAAATTAATTTAAAATGAAGAATCTAATATTAATCTTAATTAATTTTAGCAATTTATTAAATCAATTAATTAAAATGGAATCTTGGGCATACAAGCAAGGATCAAACTAATTATTCTCCTAGATTAACTAAGTTTAGGGACTAAATTACAATGAACCTAGATTTAAGGACTAAATCTAAAATCTAAGTAATCAAACTAGGACTAAATTAAAGTAAAGTAGAATTATCAACAAAAATTGAAAACAATCAAAATACATAAATGGACTAAATTGAAATAATTTAAAATACATAGTTGAAATTAAAACACATCAAACAAAGGGACTAAAATGAAAGAGAATAGAATGTAAGGAATAAATTAAAAAACATAAAAATAAAAAATTGTAATTTAAAGGAATAAAATTTAAAAAAACCTGGAAATTAAAATTCTAAAAAATCAAAGGAAAATGTAAAATAATAGAAATTGAAATTGCATAAAATTAAAGTCAGAGGTTGAATTTTAATATTTTACCTATACCATAAATAACACGAGTCATGCCCCAAGACGGGTCACCGCAAGGTCGTATGATTAATTTTTTTGATAATTTGAAATTTAGTAGTTATGCATTAAGATTTTATCCTATTCATATATAATACGGGTCATACCTCGGGACGAGTCATCGTAAAACTGAATCGAGTGCTTGTTGCAATAGCATTAAAAGGTCAATGGTCAAAAAAAGGAAAATTGCATAATTAGTATACATATTTGAATTAAACTAATCAAAAAAAGAGACGGGAACCAAAATGCAAAAATGCAGATAAATTAGAAGGATTGGTGCGCGAATAACCTAAAAAGTTTAGGTTTAAATCCTAACTTTTTTTTGTTTTCAATAACTTAACCTAAACCCTAAAAACCCTTTCTGTTTTTTAAGTTTTCCCAAATCTCCTCTCATCCCCACTGGTTGAAAATCTCAGAAGCCTCAAGCTTCTCGTTGGCTACCATACTTTGGTGGTCATTTCTCACTCCGAACGTCATCCCAAACGATCGAGGGAAGCCTAGACATACCCAAAACGAACCTAACACTTCAATTTCCTCTTCTAGCCTTTCTCATCCCTTCGATCGAACCCCTTGTGTATTTGTTACCACAATAAATTGGCCTTAAATCATGTTCTGACCACTATCAATGGAGGTCGGGCAACCTAAAACCTAAGCTAATAAGACCCAAACTCCATCTTTTTTTTCTAACCCCAAATTAAAAAACAACATGCAAAACCCTTGAATGGGCAAAATGCCTTTGACCTCTTACCTTTCGAAGATGATTCTTTGAATCCAATGAAATGCTTTAAAAACTAAGGTAAACAACTGAACTATCTTATATTTGTTTCGAATGAAATACAAAATTACTCTAAAAATGAGAAAACAAAAACCAAATTACCTTTAAAAAAATCATATTTTTATTCATTTTTTTCAAATTTAGGGTTTCTAAAAAATATAATTTGATTTTTAGGGTTCAAATAGAACTATTCTATGTTACAAATGAAAAATCAAAGAAATATTTTGATTGGACGCTAATCAGCTTCCAATCGCGGTTCAATAGCTCATCCATTATCTATTTTTTCCCCCCTTGCATGGCACCTATTATGGTGAGAAGAGACTGTTGTGGCAATGTTTGGGCCATTTGGGACCACTAGCGTGCTTCTCACGTGGCGACGGGGGACCACTATGGTCGCACAAGAGCCTGATGGACATGTCTTGATAAATAGGCGACGATTGAGCTGACATGCCTAGGGTTTGATCAACCTTAATCCCATGTAATATGGATCGTTCGATTAGAGGTTAGATTTAACAATGAAGATTAGAGGCGGTGACTATTCTTTATAAAAATAGTGATTACAACTACTCATCTTTGGTCATTGCTATGAAACGGGAATAGAACAAAGATATAAAGCACGATTTTTTATATGAAGTGACTGCTTGAAGTTCCTGAGTGGTAAGTTATTTTCATTATGAACTTTTCACTCTTTCATCGTATGAGTTCTTCTCATTATGAACTCTCTAATAAAAACGTTGATCCACATTCTTTTGTGATAAATTTGAGTAGAGGTTGAACAAGTTCTTCTCATTATAAACTTTTTCTCCCTCTTTTGATGAGTTCTTCTCATTATGAACTTTCTATTGGAAATGTTGATTCACCTCCTTCTATGATTGATTTGAGAAAAATGCTAAACAAGTTCTTCTCATTATGAACTTCTTCTCCCTTTTTGGATGAATTCTTCTCAATATGAACTCGCCATTAAATATGTTGATACACCAAATTTTCTGATGGATTTAACAAAAGGTTTAACAAGTTATTCTCATTATGAACTCCTTCTCCCTTTTTGGATGTGTTTTTCTCATTATGAACTCTCCACTGAAATGGTGATTACCTTCTTCTATGATAGACTTGAGCAAGAGGTTGAACAAGTTCTTCTCATTATGAAATTCTTCTCCCTCATTTCTTCTAATTATGAACTTGTAGACATCCATTTTCTTCCAAGAATTTATGTTGCATTTTTTATCTTGTCTTATTATTTTAATATATATTTACATATATAATACGTGTATAGTTTTGAAATATATATATAATATATTTTAATATATATTATATATTTTTTGAAAAATATATATAGTTTTTTAAATATATATATATATATTATTTGAAATATATATATATATATTGTTTTCTATTATTATTATTATTATTATTATTATTATTTTAGGTCTGGTCAAATTAGTTTTAAGTCCAAATTTAAGTTTAGTCCAATAAGTCCAAGTCTAGCATAAGTAACTCAATCTGTCTGACCCAATAGATTGTGAGGAGGCCCAAATAAATTCGGAGCAAGCCTCCTAAGCCCAAGCATGGGAGCCCAAGGTGCCTAACATAGCACCCTTGGGTTTCCAATGTTTGTCTGGCGTCGCAATCAAGTAGAACCTTCAGATCAAGGCATAGATCTATGACCAAGATCACAAGATAGATAGGATTTTTGAACCCTAACAACATTATGGAACAATCATTGCATTAGAGGAGCCATTGGATCAGGTTCATAGATCCAAAGACCATAATTAATCCCAGATGAACCAAAGGTCAATCACCAAACGCCAAACGATGTGTGAGTACCACGCGTCAGATATATTTTTGAAAGATCCTTGATGTTTCACAAGGAAATTCCATGCAATCAAGGAAAATGAAGAATGAATCAATCAAAAAGAGAAACAAATTACTCAAAAAGGGAATACATCCTCAGTTCAAAATGAATCGAAACAGAACCAACGTAAACATTAATAGAATCAAATTAGGGGTCAACCGAAAACAAAAGGAAATATTTCCTTTAACACTCAACATATTTAAGGAAAACTTAAAGATGAAGGAAATAATCCCTTCATTTTTTGGGATAGAGTGGGATAACATAATCCCATATTTGAGGGAAAATATTCCCCACAAGGCCATTTAAAACGATCTGCACCAAACCAAGAAAGGCATTAAGGAATCATACATTTGAACACTAAAAAAACACAAAGAAAAGATAGCAAGAGAGGAGTTGCTTACCTTTTTTGCATGGAGGTAAGAGAAGCATCATCGTGAAGTCGAAACACTATAAAGAAGACACCCACATCGTCGTCGAAAAGGAAAAATAGAGACCTTTCGATCTAGATCTACATCAAGAGGCCTTCTTTTGGAGTTTTGAAGGGTGAATATAGGTTCGGGTTGAAAAGGGGATTATCTTGGGATAGCTTTAGGGTGCTTTGACCACTGTGGTTGCTGGTCGTAGCGGCAATAGAGGCGGTGGCTCATCGGATCATGCGATCGATTTTTTTTGTTCATTTGGGAGAGGATTTGAAAGCTTTAGGGAAAGAGGTTTTTGAGAAATCACATAAAATGAGGTTGAAAAAGGGGTTTTAGGTTACTTAAGTACAAGAGACCTATGTGTAAATACTATTTTCTTAAATTATACTCGCAATCTTTTGAATTTCGTTGTGTAAATCAATTTCGTCACCACATGTAATTTGGCCCTTTAATTTTAATTTTTTTCTATTTAATATTTTTTTAGTTTTTATTTATTTTAAATTGGTACCCTAAATCTTTTTTTTTTGCAATGGTATAATTATTATTTTTACTTTTTTATTTCATATTCATTTCCTTAATTGAATTTCATTTTCTAAGGGACCAATTTAATTTCCAAATAATTATCAAAGGTAAACAAATTCAGATCGAATTTAAATTTAATTTTTATTTAAATTTTAAATTTTTACGACTAAGACGATTGAATGGTATCGAAAAGGCGATTCGGGGGTGCTCACCCTTTCTCAATCGTAAACAACTCTCGAATCAGATGAAATTTTTGGTAAGATACATATCCGGTAAATGGTAAGTTTTGAGGTATCTGATCTACCTAATTCAAAAGCGATAAGTGGTGACTCCATCACATGATTCTGAGTCGAAACACGAACTCACGACCACCTGAAGAACCGTTGCGATAGAACTCTCTCTTGAAAATGTTGATTCACCTCCTTCTATGATGGTTTTGATAAAAGGTTGAACAAGTTTTCTCATTAATTATTTGCTGAAATCTTCTTCTTCAATGCAAAATTATGAATTGAAATCTTTGTTGACTTTTTGAATTCCTGTCAAATATTTAAAATTTTGAAGAAAATAAATGAGTGTGTATGCTCCTATTTTGCAAATGCCTAAGTATATATATATATGATGTCATTTTAGTCTTACGAGCTCTATTGTTTTATTGGCATCTTCTCTTATTTTTTAAGACTTCTTTTTTTCTTCAAAACTTCAATTTACACTCATGTTCAACCTTTTTTGCCTTTCCGCCAGTTTTCTACCTCATTCGCTCTAAAAATGCCCTTTTAGATTTTCACTTTAGTTTTTTATTTCATTTCTTTTCATTTTTCATTTCTCTTTATTTCTTCATGTTTCTTTTTCCTTTCTTTCATTTTGCATTTTTTCTTTTCATTACAACGATTGTTCTTTTATTTATCCCAAATAATAACATCTTGAGGAAAAATTGCTTTGATGCAGATTGAATAGTCATAATTTTACTGTCTTTTCCTTATCTCTAGCTCATAGACATGTTTCTTTGTCACGCTTTGTTATACACTCTTCTTCAATAAACACGAGTGTTATAAACTCTAAACTCAAGCTCCAAACTTGTTTAAGTGGAGTTGAAAGCTATGCATTAGTGAGAATTTATTCTCCTTGTTAGGCCTGACATCTAGCCCTCAGGATTTATATATTTTATGTCTTCATAAAAATTTATTCCTTGTGTTAGACATAAGAGAATGTATCTTCTTGAGTTTAACTCGATCAGAATAAACCTGTTATAGGTTTTGGATCGAGGGTCTGGTAGGCCCAAGGAGGCACCAGTAAGAAGAACTCAAATTTCTTTTGTATAAACAAACCTTGTTACAGTGCGAGTTAGAGCCTACCCGAAACCACATTCAAACCCTAGGATACTATTGCCTTATTTATTTATTTATTTATTTTATTTTACTATTCAAAGCATGTGAACTAGAAACATATACGGTTAGGACTTATTGTGACAAGAAGCATGCGAGATTAGAAATCATGATCGGGTAGGAATAAAAGTGTATGGGGTGGGCATCATGCCTGGTAGGAATTGATATAATAATTACTTCAATTATTAAATCACCATATTAACTTGTTTGTTTTTTTTTTCCATTCTTTTTATTTTCTTTTTTCTTTATTATCATTTGCATCATTTCATAGAGACATTGATTTCCAAAGTGTTCTTCAAACTCTAGATGGTCTTTATTAATTAACAGAGGGATTGTGATGCAAGAGGTAAAAAATACAGAAGTACGACTATGGTCTGAAAAAACTCAAAAAGAAAAGAGGGCAGTCTATCAACTAGTTATGTATGGTTTAACAGATTACGTTTCAATCAGCCTCAAAGGCAATGACGTCCAAGAACTGTGGAGCATCTAGGAAAGTTGGAAAGATGAGAGAAAAGAGAATTTTTACCGACGTCAAGATGACATTACATATCTACTGTACGTTAAGGTGGACGAGCCTTTGATCCGAGAATCCATGGTACAATTGCTTCTCTTTCAATAAGGAAGACATGGTGCCCATAATATATGAGTACACGACTCTATTGCAATACGAGGGAATCCGTTTGGATTGAGTATTCATCAAGAACATCAACAATCCACCTTTCAAAAAAACACCAACAAAGATTGCGGGGGCAGATGAAAAATGGGTGGCCGACCAGATGAAGCCCAAAGGCATGGGATAAGGAATCTCCTGGATCCATATTAAGAAACTGATAAAGACTCATCCTGACGAATAAAAGGTGATATATCTCCTTGCACTAAGGATTTACGACCTTGTCATCTTTCCAAAAAAGTTGGGTTACATTAAAGCTATTGTGGTAAAACTGTTCGAACAACTACCAAGTAGGGTGAACCTTACTTTGGCAATCTTAGTTGAGACATTTCGATTGCTGAACTATTGTTGAAGAGTGGGAGGAAATCACTTCATAGGTGGAAAACTATGGGATCTCTTTTCAGTTATTTAGTGCGGTAATTTCACCCATGGAATATTTCCTTAAACATCAGTGGCGTGATGGTGTTCGGAGAGAAAGATGGTCAAAGATGTTCACACACCTTCAGGACAAAGATATCGTATAACGAGTCCCTTGGTTGGCACGCAGTGATATAATCTATCGATGTGGAGACTCGAACATAGTGATACTACTCGGACTATAGGGAGGAGTTGGCTACACTCCACTATTATCCCTATGACAGTACGGGGAATGACAATTCATTCCAGTCACTCATGAGCTTTGGAAGTCTGAGTTCGCAAATCATGAAGACAACTACAAGAGGAGGGTCAAAGACATATCCTAATTGTGGAAGAAAATATTATGAACCAATGTCGTGGAGGCCCGAGAAATGCTCACATCAGACCATGTTAAATTCTGTAGACTAAATAAGAATGACAATATCCCAGTAGCTGACCATGAATATACTCACCCCATGGAGTAAAACCTCAAAGATGACCCATCTGAACTAGAGATAGAAAGGAATGATTTTGAAACAGAGTAGAAATAATTGGAGGATAAACTAAAAAAAAACTAGAAGTGAGAGATTCCAATGAAAGATGAATGCAGAGGTCTAGAAAGACAGTGCCAACAAAGCGGAAAGGGATCCAAAATGAGTTTATGATGAGCTTGAGGATCTGAAAAAAGGGTTCAAAGATCATACTCAAATGATTTCTAATCTACAAAGGTTGTGAGAGTTATGGAAAGATGAAGCAAACATCTTGAAGAAGAAAGCTGAGAAACAAGATGATATAGAAGTTATGAAAGATCAGTTGACGCTTCTTAGAAACAACTATCAGAGATTTATTATCAGAATAAAAAGCTAAAAACCAAAATGAACGACTTTGAGAAATCCTTTCAAAAATAATGAGAGCAAGAAAATAAATCCATGAAGAAATACATCCCTGAGTTAGAAGGCATCGTGGACAGTTACGAGAAGTAGACAAGCGAGCTACAAATAGTTCCCTTCGATGGAGGACTCCAGTGGTGATTTCGATGGGAGCAGGCTCAGCGAAAGGTAAAGGAAAGGGATGCAGTTATTCGAGACTTTCTAAAACAAGTAAAAAAGACCATTACTCACTTGTTTGGTTTGGAAAGATAAACTAGAATAGTAAGGAAGAAGTCCAAAAATAAAGAGCCAAAAAACATAAAGGGAGTAAAAGAGAGTTTGTAACGAACGTGAAGATCTAAGAAAATGGTTCAAAGAACAGGCTCAAATGATTTCTAATCTGAAAAAGTTGTCAGAGTTATGGAAAAAGAAGCAAACATATTGAAGAGGAAAGATGACAAACAAGGTGACAGAGAAGTGATGAAAGATCAGTTGAGGGCTTCTAAGAAACAATTGTTCGAGAGTTAGTACTAGAATAAAAGGCTGAAAACCAAGATGGCCAACTTGGAGAAATCCCTTCAAAATAAGCGAGAGAAAGATAATAAATCCATGAAGAAATGCATTTTTGAGCTAGAAGGCATCGATGGAGGACTCTAGTGGCGATTTCGATGGGAGCATGCTCAGCGAATTCTGAATGAAAGAGATACAGTCATCCGAGACTTCCTGAAGCAAGTTCAAAAGATTGGTCGTCACCTATTTGGCTTGGAAAGAGAAGGCAGGATAGTAAGTAAATGGATTCAACCAGTTAATAACAAAGCCCGAAGACTTATCAACTTGTTAGAGGTTGTTCGAAGCCTAGAGGATTTGGCTCAAGTTTATCTTTAAACGCTTTTTGGTTTTATTGTAAGAACATATTTGTCTCAATGATGGATATTCTATTATGCCAGACACTTTTTGGATTAACGCTGTGAATTCGTTATGCATTCATATTGGTTTCTGCATTTTAATTTAACAAAATTTTCACTATGCATTCATGATTAAAATGTAAATGACTAATAAAGATTATTTCATTCATAAAAGAAAAAAGAACTAGACCCACCACATCTTCATAATACCTAATTCCAATCCAAGAAAATGGAAGCCAAACTTGAAAAGATCGAGGATAACTTCGCTAAGTTGTAGAAGAAGATGAAATAAAATCACAAAAGAACTATAGACACCATCGCGGGATATCAGAGTAGCTTGGTTAATCTGATCATGGCCAGGTTAGCAGCACCAAATCTTGCAAAAACCACGGGGCGGGGAATCTAAAGAAGTTGTGGCACCACCACCACAACTGAAGCTGATAATCACACTCGGAGGTTTCCAGAAGTACTTGGAGGAATCTTCTACCATGAAGCTCCAAGCTTCCATGATGAACCCACAGAACAATCCGAAAGAGTATCGTATGCTGGAATTTAATAAAGATGACAAGTCCATGAATATGGATGAGAAAATAAGAAAGTTAAAGGACCATATAAAAAGTTCAAAAGGGAGGAAGTTTTCTACGGGGTTGATGCTCTAGAGCTGAGCTTGGTCCAAGATCTTGTACTACCACCAAAGTTTAAAAATTTAGACTTCAAAAAATTCAATGGAAATAGCTTCCCCTCGGTCCATATAATTTTGTTATACCGAAAGATGATAGGACAAGTGGGGAATGATTAACTCCTGATCAATTAATTTTAGGAAAACTTATTCAGATTAGCTATTCGGTGATACAATCAGCTGAATTGGATCCATATTAGGACTTGGAAGGATCTTTCTAAGTTCTTAATCGAGCAGTACAAACATGTGACTAACATGAGGCTAGATCGTGTAATGCTATAGGAGATTGAGAGAAAAAAAAAAAGCTAAAGAGAGCTTTAGAAAGTACACATAGTGGTCGAAGGATTTGGTCTTGCAAATTCACCCTCCATTGGAAGAGAAAGAAATCTGAAAACTTTACATGCATACTCTTAAAGCCCACTTCTTTGGGAACTTGGTGGCGATCACTTCTGGGAGCTTTGTCGATATTGTAATGGTTGGAGCAATGGTATAAATGGCAATTAAGCAAGGGAAAATTAAAAGGGGTGAGTCTCATAAGAGACCGAAAAAATGAAAAAAATGAGGTCAACAACATGAACACCTACGGCTCGAGAAAATATGTCACTATATCTAAAGTTGTCCTCTCATCATCATATCATCTGAGGCAAGATTAAATAAAGTCAAGGAAAGAAATGGAAAAGTAACGATTTGACCCTATCCCCATATCATACGGGGAATTATTTTAGTAGTTCTACAAGACACATATGGTGGAACCATACCTCGTGAAACCTTTGAAGCCAACATACCCTAAGTGGTATGACAAGAGCGCATATTGTGAATACCATGGTGGCTTCACAAGGCCTTCCATTATCAACTGCCTCACCTTCAAAAGGGTTATCTAGAGGATCCAAAATGAGAACTGGATTCACTTCAACGATGCACCCAATGTAGCCTAAAATCCCCTTCCAAATCATGGGGAGGTTGGAGTCAACGCAATAGTTGAAGATATGGGAAGACGAGCAAAAACAAAGATTTCGGAAGTGAGATCCCCAATGATATGGTTATGGAGGAAAATTTTGAGCGTATGACTACTTGTCCCATATCCTAAGGTCGTAGAAGCTAGAAACGTAGACTATTAAAATCTGGTTCAACGATTAATGGACGACAAATAGCTGGAATTCTTCGAGGAGGCCCCAGAGGTAGATGTGTGTGTAAATGGTGAATCACCATACAAAGGGTACAATACTAGTCACCTTTTAGTGATCACTCCTATATTAAGTGTAATAGAGAATATGTCTGCTAGAGTAATGATCACGATGCCAAACCCTTCTCTTATAATGAAAATAGATAGGTTCCCTAGAGATACGAATGTCAATAAAGTGGGTGCTTTACTAGAAGTGGGAGGTTCTACTCATAAAAACCTAGACCACCTTAAAGGACAATAAAACCCTTCAAGGGAGATAAACCGGTGATGGACGAGCCAATAAAAGAGGATAGGGCTATGGAATTTTTGAAATTCTTGAAATAAAACAAATACAACATTGTGAACCAGTTACATAAGATGTACACTCGTATTTCAATACTAGCCCTACTTCTAAGTTTTGAGTCATATTGTGAGGCACTGCTGAAGGTGTTAAACCAAACATTCATGCCAAAAGATATAGCAGTCAACAAAATAAATCAGTTGGTCAATAACATCCAAGCATATAATCTTATTTCCTTTTTTGACGATGAGATTCTACCAAGATTAAGAGGAAAGGCTAAGGCATTGCACATCACGACCAAGTGTAAGTGGTATGCCCTACCCAATGTTCTAGTTGACAACGACTCTATGTTTAATGTTATGCCACTCATAACTCTAAAGAGGATTCCAGTGGATACCAAACATATGAAGCCTTACCAAAATATGGTGCGAGCATTTGATGGGTCAGGGAAGTTCTCAGCAAGATTGAAATCCCACTGACCATCGGACTGACCACTTACAGTTTAGAATTTCTAGTCATGTACATCATGTCGTCATACAATTGTCTTTTGGGTAGACCCTTGATCTACCAAGTTGGAGTAGTTTCATTCATACTCCATTAAAAAATAAAGTTCATCTTTGATGGAGCCTTTGTGATCATCAATGCCGAAGAAGAAATTGTGGTAAGTGTATCCACAAATGCCCCTTACATTGTAGTGGAAGAGGAAGTTGTGGAATGCTCATTCTACTCATTGGAGTTCATCAATGTCACCTTCATGGCAGAAGGAAGTAAGGTTCTTGGGCCCCGATTTTCGAACTACACAAAAATTGAAATCATGTTGACCTTGGAAAGAGGTGCCAAAACCAGTAGAGGGTTTGGAAAATACATACAAGGAAGAATCAAGCCCATCTACCCCACTATGAAGCTGGATCACTTTGGCCTCAGTTATCAACCAAGCCATTAACAGAGAAGGAAATAGATCCAAAAGGGATAAAAGTGCTATTTGGTGATGTGGTCTAGTAGGAACCAATGGTTTTTCCCCTTTCCATGAAACTTTCATGTCAGAAAGATACGAATTTAAGGATAATACAATGGTGATTCCCCTACCCTTGACGATTTTATGAAAAATTTGAGCATCAATGCTATATTGGAGGGTGGTGCATGAGAGGTCAGTTAATCTGGAATCCATCTATTACCACTAGGGTTCGTACTGAGCAACTGGACAGATGAAGAACTATTTGTGTTTTTCAAAGAAATCCAGAGTAATGCTAAAAATTAACCTATTTTCTCATACCCGGGGCAATATGAGATCTCTTATAAGGGTTGATAACTTTTTTCTTGGTTTCAATAAAAGGTACGTTCTCTTTTTCTCACTTGGCAAACACGTTTTTCATCCGTTCTTTATTTCTTTATGTATATACTTATATATTATTTGTTTCTATTCTTTATTTGAGATGGTTTCTCTTGAATATGTATATAAATTTTTCCCTCTATTTTTCTTCAGGTCACTAGATATCAATGATATAGATGACAATGATTCTGACCCAGAGATCAACTTTGAGCAACGTGCGTCAAGGGGAAATCGATAAGAGTGATAATGAGGAAGAATGTGATTTGCCTCTCGAGTTGTTAAAAATGGTGGAAAGAGAAGATAAAAAAAGAATGTCTTATTAAGAAAATATTGAAGTCTTGAATCTAGGATAAGATGAATATAAGAAAGAGGTCAAGATCAGCACGACTTTCTCTATCGAAGCACAAAAATGTCTAATTAAATTACTCCAAGAATACAAGGATGTGTTCGCATTGTTCTATCAAGACATGTCGGAGCTACATACGAACATGGTACTACATAAGCTACCAATTAAGCCAGAGTGCAAGACTTTATAGTAGAAGTTAAGGAAGATGAGACCCAAAATGCTTCTAAAGATAAAAGAAGAAGTAAAAAAGCAGTTCGACACTGGCTTCCTTCAAGTGGCCAAATATCCGGATTGGGTGGCCAATATAGTACTCCAACCAAAAATGGTGGGAAGGTGCGCATGTGTGTTGACTACAGGGACATTAACAGAGCAAGTCCTCAAGACAACTTTCCACTTCCACATATAGATACTTTGGTGGACAACACGACTGAAAACTCTTTATTCTCTTTCATGAAAAACTTCTCTATATAGAATCAAATCAAAATGCATCTGAAAGACATGGAAAATACCACCTTTGTCAATATGTAGGGGATGTTCTTCTACAAAGTGATGCATTTTGGATTATTAAATGTAGTGGACATATTAAAGAGGCATGGTAACCTTGTTCCATGACATGATGCACAAGAAAATCAAGGTGTACGTGGATGGTATGATTGTTAAAGCTCAAATAGAACAAGAACACATCTATAATATGAGAAAAATGTTACAGAGATTGAGGAAGTTTCAACTGAAACTCAATTCGAATAACTACACCTTTGGAGTTACATCCGGGAAGTTTCTAGGCTTTTTTGTCAACAAAAGAGGGATCAAAATTGATCTATACTAGGTCAAAGCAATCCAAAATATCCTACCCCTACACACGCAAAAAGAAGTTTCGAGACTTCTTGGGAAGACTGTATTACATTGCCCGATTCATCTGGCAATTGTCTGATAAATGCAATCCAATTTTCTGCTTGCTCAGAAAGAACAACCCAAGGTATGTTACGATGACTACCAAGA
The DNA here is from genome assembly GCF_006381635.1 of Hibiscus syriacus. NCBI lineage: Eukaryota > Viridiplantae > Streptophyta > Magnoliopsida > Malvales > Malvaceae > Hibiscus > Hibiscus syriacus. Next base: position 437,976 of record NW_024062764.1, read on the forward strand.
TGACTTTAGAAAAGTCAATGAGTATATTTCAAACATTCCCATCCTGATGTCGCAAATTTCGGGCAAACCTTTGTTCATGTACCTCTCCATATTTGAAAATTTGATGGGATGTGTACTGGGACAACACGATGAAACTAGAAAGAAAGACAGGGTCACCTAATACTTAAGCAAGAAATTTATAGATTGCGAGGCTAGATATCCACCAATCAAAAATATCTATTGTGCCTTAGTATAGGTTACTCAAAGACTTAGACAATACATGTTGTACCACACTATATGGTTGATTTCTAAGTTAGACCCGTTGAAATACATGATGGGTACACTCACTCTTTCAGAAAAGTTAGCTTGTTGACAAATGTTATTATCAGGTTTGATATTCAGTATGTGAGTCAAAAGTCCATAAAGGAAAGTTCCATATCTGACTTATTGGCTAGAAGAGCTTCAGAGGACTATGAATCATTGAACTTCGATTTCTGGATGAAAATCGTATCGCCATATTTGTAGAAAAAGCACATTGGACCATGAATTTCGATGGTGTATCTAATACTCTAGGGCACGGAATCGTGGTAATTTTGGTTTCACTTAAAGGTGATCACTACTCATTCACGAGTAGGTTGAACTTCAACTGCACTAACAATATGGCAGAATACGAGGCTTGTTTCTTAGGACTTCGAGCTACCATTAGAACAAAAAAAAAAACTTTGAATGTGTAAGAAAATTTTTCCTTAATGATCTACCAACTTCGAGGAGAGTGGGAAATGAAAGACTCTAAGTTGATATAATATTGAAAACTCATCTTGAAGTTAATAAAGAAATTCGATGAGGTTATGTTATATTATTTTCCAATAGAAAAGAACCATATGGTGGATGTTTTTGCTACATAGGCTGCGACATTCAAGATGAATGGAGAATCAGAAATGATGCCTATCGAGATGCAATCTTATGAACTGACAGCTCATTTTTACCACATTAAAAAAGAGGAGGTTGATAACCCTTAGTATTTTTATGTTCTTTAATATATCAAATATCAAAGCTATCCTGAAGTCGAAACAGAAAATAACATAAAAATGATCCAAAGAATGGTCACATGATATGTCCTTAACAGAGAAATCCTTTATAAGAAGTTTCACGATCAAATTTTATTAAGATGTGTGAATGAAAAGAAAGCCAAAATGATAAACAAGAAAGCACATTAAGGAATACACGGTACTCATACCAATTGACGCACAATAGCAAGACAAATCATGAGAGTCGAGTATTACTGCTCTACAATGGAAGGGGATTGTATTAGTTATGCTTTTAAATGTCATAAGTGCTAGATTTACGAGGATAAAATACATGTTCCTCCGCGCCCACTACATGTAATGATAGCATTATGGCCCTTCTCAATATGGGACATGGATGTGATTGGACATATTTATTCGAGATACTCTCAACACAAGCTACGCTCAATCCTTCCTATAGTGTACCAATTCAAAGGAATCTATTTCATTGATTTATAGATAGCTTATTTTGTCTCCTTTGTTGTCCCTTTTTTTAAATTTTTTCCATTTACTCATCAAAAACACTCCTTTTACATATATAAATAAAAATAAAGTTTCTTTTTTGCTCTGCATCTTGTATTGAAATTTAGTACGGAAAGTTCATTTACCTTGAAGAGAGATCATTGAATATTACTATTCAAAAGTTTCTTGAAAAGTGGTGGCATTTCAAAAGCCAAAAAAAGCTTTGATATGGGATTAGTGGAAATGGTTTGGATATCACCTTGATAAGCCACTCATATCCGAATTCTTGGAAAAGTGAACATTAATCAAAACAGTTTCCTTACAAGATTCAAGGGGAGATCACGACTTCACAATTATCAAAGTTGTTTACAAGACACTAGAGAGAAGATCAAGATTAATAGAAAAATATCAAGACTTCTATTTGAAAGACAAAATAAAATGCTATAATGGAACACTTGCATTTTAGGCATACTCTAAGGCATCACATCCATGACATTACATTTATTACGAACACGAACTTACAATTTTACAGATTGTTTGAGTTAATTTCAACTTCACAATGAAGGATATTGAACTCGAAACACGTTTGGGATTAGTTTAACTCACGATGGAGAAGTCATCCATAACATAGTTTAACTCAACAACAAGGAATTATTTTCCAACCACGGTCTTCAAGTCGAATTTCAATTTTACAAAGAATGATATTGAGCTAGAAGAAGACCCAGAACCGAATACATTTTAGCTTAACTCAGCATAGATGAGCTAGTTTCTAGTTAGAGTTTTCAGACTAGGTTTCAACTTCTCGACAAAGGATACCTCACCCAGGAGCACATCCAGAACTAGCTGTAATTTATCTTAACTCAACGATGAGGAACTATCTTCTAGCCAAATCTTTTTCGAAGTCAATTTCAACTCCATGACAGAGGATATTGGGTTCGAAAGCTAATTCAAAATCAATTTTGGTCTAGTTTAATTCAGCGGTGAGGAGCTAGTTTCCAGTTGAAGTTTTTAGGCCAGGTTTGACCCAGAAGTACATTTAGAACTAACTGCAATTTGGCTTAACTCTACAGCGAGGAACCATTTTTCACTCAAATCTTTTCAAAGTCAATTTCAACTCCAATGTTGAGGATATTGGGTTCAAAATCCAATTCAGAATCTACTATAGTCTAGATTAACTCATCAACGAGGAGCTAGTTTCTAGTTAACGTTTTAAGGCCAGTTTTCAACTTCGCGGCGAATGATACTAGACCCGAAAGCTCATCCAGAACTGACTGAAATTTGGCTTAACTCAGCGGCAAGGAGCCATCTTCCAGTCAAATCTTTTCAAAGTCAATTTTAATTCCACAACAGATGATATTGGGTTCGAAAGTAGATTCAAGATCGACTTCAATTTAGCTTAACTCGTCCAAGAGGGCCTACATTCCAGACCAATTGAGCAAGATTTTTCAAGACGAATAATATCGAGCACGAAAAAGATCCAACCTTAATTCAAATGAAAGTTTTATCTAATTCCTGAATCCAAGCTAAATGTCTTAACATCAAAAGAGCAAGCTTGCTTTTGGAGTCCACGTGCCTTAAAAATGAATGAAAATTCGTGTATTTTTTATCTTTGTCCTATTTTCGTTACAAGATAGTGGGAAAAAAGGGGCAACACAAGGATTTTGTTGTATTTTTTTATCTTGTCTAATTATTTTAAGATATATTTATATATATAATATGTGTATAATTTTAAAATATATATATTACATATTTTAATATATATATATATATATATAGGTTTTTAAATATATACATATACATAATATAATTTTGAAATATATATTATATATGATATATATGTGTGTATGTGTTTTATATTTGAAAAATATATATTGTTTTATTATATTATTATATTATTTTATTTTATTTTTTATTTTTTTAGGTCTAGTCCGATTAGTTTTAAGTCCAAAGAATAGTTCAGTCTAATAAGTCCAAGTCCAGCATAGGTAACCTAATCTGCCTGACCTAGTAGATTATGGTGAGGCCTAAATAAATTCACAGTAGACCAACTAAGCCTAAGCATGCCAGTCCAAGGTGTTTGACTAGCACCTTAGGGTTTCCAATGTTAGTATGGCACCACAATTAACCAGAGTCGTCAGATCAAGGCACAAATCAACGATCAAGATCACCAGAGATCTAGGGTTTTTGAACCCTAGCAACATTATAGAACATACACTGTATCACAAGAGTTGTTAGATCAAGCTCATAGATCTAAGGGCCAGAATTAATCTCAGATGAACCAAAGGTCAATCATAAAACACCTAACGACGCATGAGGACCATAAGCCAAACAGATTTGGGAAGATCCTTGCTGATCCACAAGGAAATCCCAAACAAACAAGGAAAATGAAGACTAAATCAATAAAAAAGATCAACAAATCACTCAAAAAGGGAATACATCCTTGGTTCAAATTGAATCCAAATAGAACCAATGAAAACATCAATAGAATCAAATTAGGGGTCAACCTAAAACAAAAGGAAATATCCTTTAACATGTAACACATCGAAGAAAAACCATAAGAAGAATGAAACAATCCCTTCATTTTTTGGATTGAGTGGGATAAAAAAATCCCATATTTGAAAAAATTATTCTCTAGAAGACCCTATAAAATGACATGTACCAAATTAAGAAAAACATAAGTGAATCAAGCATTCGAACACTAAAAAAACAAAAAAAAAAGAGATCAATGGAGTGGTGTTGCTTAATTTTTATTTATAGAGGGGAGAGGAGCATCACCGTCAAGTTGAAACACCCCTGAGAATACACCCACATCATCCTCAGAAAGATAAAATCTAAACATTTCGGTCTAGATATACGTCAAGGAGGCCTTGTTTTGGAGTTTTAGAGGTGGATCTAGGTTTGGGTTGAAAAAGGGGTTATTTTGGGATAGCTTTAGGGTGCTCCAACCAATGTGGGTGGTGGCAGAGATGGTGGCTCATTAGAGCAAGCGATCAGTTTCTAGATTAATTTGGAAGAGGATTTGAGAGCATTGGATGGAAGATGTTTTTGAGAAATAACATAAAATGAGGTTGAAAAAGGGTTTTGGGTTACTTAAATTTAAGGGACTTGTGTGCAAATACTATTTTATTAAATCCCATCCACGGTCCTTTGAATTTCTTTGCATAAATCAATTTGGTCACCACTTGTAATTTGGCCCTTGAATTTTAATTGTTTTCAATTTAATACTTTTTAATTCTTTTTATTTATTTTAAATTGTTACCCTAACTTTTTCCTTTTGTTTTTATGGTTATATAATTATTATTTTTTTACTTTTTTATTTTTATATTCGTTTCCTAACATGAATTTTGTTTTTTAAGGGACCAATTTATTTTAAAAATAATCGTTAAAGGTAAACAAATTCGGATTGAATTTAAATTTAAATTTTTATTTAAATTTTTAAATTTTCATAATGAAAACAACCAGGTAATCGAATGGTACCGAAAGGGTGATTCAGGGGTGCTTATCCTTCCTTGATCGTAAAAAACTCCCCAATCCAATGAAATTTTTATTAAGACGTAGATTTGGTAAATGATGAGATTTGAGGTATCTGATCCACCTAATTTAAAAGCGATCAGTGGCGACTCTATCACATGATTCCCAGTTCAAACGCAAACCCGAGGCCACCTGAAGAATCGTTGTGACATAACTTTCCATTAAAAATATTGATTCACCTATTTGTATGATGGATTTGATAAAAGGTTAAACAAGTTCTTATCATTATAAACTTTTTCTCCCTTTTTGGATGAGTTATTCCCATTATGAACTCTACACTGAAATGGTAATTTTCCTCGTTTTGTGGCGGACTTGAGCGAAAGGATGAACAAGTTCTTCTCATTATGAACTTCTTATCCCTCCTTGGACGATTTCTTCTCATTATGAATTCTCCATTGGAAATATTGATATACCTCATTCTATAATGGATTTGATTAAAGGTTGAACAAGTTCTTCTCATTATGAACTTCTTCTCCCTTTTTGGAAGAGTTCTTCTCATTTTGAACTCTCCATTGGAAATGTTAATCCATCTTCTTTTGTGATGGATTTGAGAAAAATGTCGAACAAGTTCTTTTCATTGAACTTCTTCTCCCTTTTTGGACGAATTCTTCTCATTATGAACTCTCTATTAGAAATATTGGTTTGTTTTCTCTTTTAAGAATTTAAACAAGTAAAAGATTATCATATATCATTGATATATGTCAAAGTATTTGAAGGTAATGAACCAAAGGTTCTCAATTCTATATTGAGATATGTCTCTTTAAATAGTGAAGATGTGGATTAATATTTTTCAAAATCTTGTTCAACGTAAAATTGTGAATTGAAATATTTTTTGACTTTCTGAATTCTTGTCAAATATTTAAAATTTTGATGAAAAGGAATGACTATGTTTGCTCCTCGTATTTTGCAAATGCCTAAGTATATATGTATGATGTCATTTTAGTCTTGCGAGCTCAATTGTCTTAATGGTCTATTCTCTTATTTTTTTAGACTTTTTTTTTTCTTCAAGACTTTAGTTTACACTCAAGTTCAACTCTTTTTGCCTTTCCTCCAAGTTTCTACCTTATTCACTCTAAAACGCCATTTTAGATTTTCACTTTATATTTCTATATTTTTATTTTTTTTATTTTTTTATTTTTTCGTTTCTTTTAATTTTTTCCTTTTAATTTTTTATTTTTTCTTCTTTCTTTTTCTTTCATTTTTTCATTTTTCATTACAACAGTTGCTCTTTTATTTTCCCTAAATAATAACATCTTGATGAAAGATTGCTTTGATGCAAATTGAATTGTCATCATTTTACTGCATATTCTTTATCTTTGTCTCATAGACATGTTTCTTTGCCATGCTTTGTTCTATACTCTTCTTTAATAAACATGAATACTTTAGATTCCCTGTAGTTAAAATATTAACTCAAAGTAATACAAAGAAATCTTTTGTTTTTTTTTTTGAATTATGTTAGTCTACTTATAAGATGCTTGTAAAAATGAATAAAATTGAGGATTGAAATGGTAAACTTGGAATTTATTGATAAATATCTTGGAATTTATATAAAGTTATGGCAATCATACAAATGATAAAAATATAGAAATAAATGTTGGATGCCCAAAAGATCACTAGCATGAGCATTTTTTAACCAATCAATTTGATATAATTTAGAGCACTAAGGTAAGTTTCTATCTAGAATATCTCAATTGTTTTCAAAATATTTATAGATGTGAAGCTTCTCTCAAAATAACAGGCTCTTAGAAAGGTTTAATTGTCGGATGCATAATATCCAAAGTTACTTGAGTCACCCTTACAAGTTTTCAACTCAAATCTTTCATTTGGTTTCAAGATGTTCTTTGTGGATTTTCATCTTGAACCCCCTTTTCAATTCTTTTATTGGTTTTCTTTTTTTCTTTTTTCCATTTTTCCTTTTTTCGTTTTTCGTTTTTCATTTTTTTTGTTCTTTTTTCCAAGCGTAACATTTCCGGATAGAGTCTGAGTTTATTGGATTTCTTAGTTCACCACCACCATCTCATCAAGATAAACGCTCCTCTGGAGAAGGCCTTTTTATTGATATATGGGCGCTCCCAATTAGGCATCCATTTCCCAAGAAAAATATTTTAACCTCTTGAATGAACCTTCTTCTCATGAACTCGCATCACCCACTTCTGATATATATGTTTATGACATATAGCTTTTAACCTTTTTTCTTTAATGATATTTAATTGACCATACCAAGTTTGAACCCATTTAACTTCCTCCAACTCCATCTCTTTCAAGATTCAAAGAGATGGAACCTTAACTTCAATGGGTAAAATAGCCTCCATGCCATAAACCAAAGAGAAAGGTGTTGCCCTATTAACGTTCGTAGTGTGGTTTGATACACGTACAAGGAAAAGGGTAATTTCTCATACCAATCTCTGTAAGTATTAGTGGTCTTCGTTATAATCTTCATAATGTTCTTATTTGTTACTTTTATTACCTCATTCATCATAGAACAATAGGTTGTTGAATTATATTTTTTTATCTTTAATTGGGCACAAAGTTCTATCATTATTTAATTGGGAACAAGAATCGTTTTATTGTCATATAATTCCTTAACCTCAATGAAAGAAATAAAAATAGAAGTAGGGAGAGTAAGGTTCGATCCGCATGGACTAAGGAAATTGTTGATGCAGAAGGCTTTTGATTATGGTTTTGGTAAAAATTAAAAAAAGTAAATAAGGGATTTTTTTGAATGATTATAAAGAAAGTAAAGATTTAATCTAAAGAAATTTAAAGAAAGGAATTGAGATGAAAATTATATGGTAAAAAAAGTCTCAGGCTTTCGCTTTGCTTCAATTTTTGTCGATCATTGAATAAGATTTTCACTTCGGATTCATGCCAGTTATAGTCTAAATCGCCCAACCCCTGTAACTTGTTTTTCTTTCTAGTAAATTGATAATCCAAAATATATCTTTGAATTTTAGTCTTTTTGTGGACTAACTATGACTATCGTCGCCAGTGCCAACTTAGTTTAAAGATTTGGAAAAACCAACTCAGACTATGTTGTCTCAATGAGAATTGAATCCGATCTCAATTTCTCTTAGTGGACCGCCGCGAAGTGTTTTCACAAGAAGTTGAATGTGTTACAAGTCGATCCTTCCTCGCAACTATAAATTGATACAAAAAATCATGACAACGAGCTCTTTTTGAAATAAAAGCGTTTTGAATTTAAAGGAAAGGTCGATTGCCAATCCAATTTTGTAGAAAATTGAGAATGTAACCCGAAGGTTATTAAGTGTTTTTCAATTCTCACGATTCGAATTGAGTCATCGGTTTAGTCTTTGGCTTATTGAACACTTAGCTAAGCATGATAGAAACCATACTTAGCATTTTTAAAATAAAATATAAAAAAAGCTTGAAAAGTAAAAAATAAATGAAAGAAAATAAAACTTTTATAAAACTAAAGAAAATAAATAACAAACTAATTCGAGAGATATGTTTTCAAGCTTACCCCGAAGGGGTATTTATAGTATCCTAAAACCCTAAAAACGACATAGAAAATGATAAAATATAATCCTTGAAATTGTTAAACTAAATCCTAAAAACAAAAAGTTAATTCCTAAAAGATAATCCCAATTTAATTTGAATTACCGTTGGTTTGCCCGCGGACCTTCTAGATACCGCTGACTGGATGCCATGTTGATACCATGTTGGACGTTGTCATGCCCACTAATCCAGCCTTGACTCTAAAAAATAAAAATTGTAGAATTTTGAGATAACTAAATGAAAACTTAGCAAAACATGATAAAAATCATACTTAGCATTTTTAAAATAAAATAAAGAAAGCTTGAAAAGTAAAACAAAACTAAATGAAATAAAATAAAATAAAATAAAAACTTAATAAAAATAAAGAACAAGCTAATTCGAGAGATATGTTTTCAAGCTTACCCCGACATGGTATTTATAGTCTCCTAAAACCCTAAAAATGACATAGAAAACTATCAAAGATGATCCTTGAAATTGTTAAACTAAATTCTAAAACAAAAAGATAATTCCTAAAAGATAATCCCAATCTAAATTTGAATTACTTTTGATCTGCCCGTCCGTCTTCCATAATGCTAAGGACCTTCTAGACACTGCTGACTGGATGCCATGTTGGACGCTGTCATGCCCACTAATTCAACCTTGACTCCAGAATTTTTTTTTGCATAATTTTACCTTTTTAGCATTGTTTCTGGAATCCAATGTCCTAAACAAAAAATGAATACAAACGCCCAAATCAGCAACATAAACCAATCAACAAGGAGTAATTACAGTACTCATCAAATTCTCCCTTACTTATTTAATACTTTTCCTCAAGCATTTATCAATTAATCTATCAAATTCTCAATTTGCCAACTTCTATTTCACATTATTTCAATGGCATCCAAATGAATCAAGAACATAGTAAATGTCAAAATCAATGAACAATTAAGAAAAACGCATAACCAAAATCAAGTATAAGGAAAACATGACATTCCAATCATCCACTAATTTCAATGAATCAGAACTCAGTACCTCACAATGGTTCACTCATTCTAGTCAAAGTGTTTCGGGTGAATAATCACTCAAGTCGGAACTAATCAAAACCTACCATAAGCTTGTAACTAAATCTAATTTCCACTACTAAAGATTAAACATGATGTAATAATCAATAGGTCTTTAAAAAGGGTTGTAACGGGGCTAAAGTTCGGGTAGGAAAAGACCATGGATTTATTCAAAGGAAGTAAATAAAAGAAAGGAATCAAGAAATAAAAAAAACAAAGCTTTATTTAACACTATTTTTTGTATTGCTCGAATCAGAAAAAAAATCTACTATATTTTCTTTTGTATGCACAACTTTCAAACAATTTTTTTTCTTCTTTCGAACTCTTCTTCTTCCTATTTTTTTTATTTTTTTGGCTTTTCGAATCTATCTTACCTTTGTCCTGAAAAAGGGTGACAAAAGAGGGTGAAAATGAAAATGGTTTGGGTTAATAACAGGGTAAACAACGAAAAGGTTATAAGCTCAAAATTGACTCACTAAGGGGAAATAGAGGGTAGACAATTTTTGGGAAGATAAATGGCTAAATCCTAAGTGCCCTTAACACAGTAAAGCATCATATTCAAGTCTTGACAAGTATTATGCTACAAGTTCTAGAATGTAAAGAATTAGATCGGCACACTCAAATGAAACAAAGAGCAAGAATGAAATCATATGCTCAATAGGCTCAAAACTTACCTGAAAGATTAAATATGTATTAAGTCATGTAACAATTCAATTAATAAATGAAAGGAATGGAAAATTGATCTTTTCATATAACATTAAATTGCAAAATTGATTTTGTTGAATTAATATTTTCATATAACATTAAATTGCAAAATTGATTTTGAACTTAATTGAATTTCTCAAATATTTATCAAAAATAATTCAAAGTCCAAATTAATTTGAAAAATATGTTTTAAATGTTTTCTAACTTAGTCGAACCTTTTAAAAAACTCGATCGTTTTCGCACTTTAAAGTTAAGTTTCCAAGGATTTTTGGCTCAAAAGATTGATCCCCTAGCAAAAGTATCGATCCCTTTGACAAAATGATTGATGCCTTGAAAAATGATCGATCCCTTTGTTACAACGGTTGAAATTGTTGAAAAAGAATTGATTCATTGTGCATTAAATGTTTTTTCTGATTGTAGGTAATTGCTATAATGATCCCAAATGGCTAGAATTAATGGAGAATGTATAAATTGAAGGTAAAAGCTTCCCAAGGTTATCAAGAATCATATTGAACCAATATACCAACATCAAAGCTTAGTTTTGTATTTAATTTGTAAGAGTCTTTGTTGTAAACACACTTGTGAGCTACATTGTTTATTTTGCTCAAGTGTGATTTGAGTGAGAGCTTAATTAGTGCAAACTTATTTACCTTTGTGAGGTTTTTCTTTAGTTTGCTAAATTTTTAATTACTCTTTGTATGAGAGTGTATTCAAGGTTTTTGGGTATAAACCTTGAGGCGTTTATAAGGTTACACCTTGTCCTTAAAGGTAAGCAAATCTAGTGGATTTGAGAAATCCTTAGTGTGGATGCTAAGGTAATGGATGTAGACTTGGTTTAAAAGTCAAACCACTCTAAATAGTTATGCAAAAAGTTCTATGTAATACCCCAATTTTGACTAGTGACTAAAATGTAAGTTTGGAAAGTTTAGTGGCTAAAGTATAAACTTTGAAAAGTTTAGGGATCAAAATTTTAATTTTGAAAATTATATATTTTATCCTGTAAATGAACATTTTGGATTAAAACTAGTGGGAATCAAATTTTTTGTACGGGATTTGTGTTAAAAGTTACAAAGCGGTATAATCGGATCGAACCAAAATTTTACGAAAATTTGAAGGATGTTATAAAATGGTTGGAAATATTATTTTCATATTTTAGATTAGAGAAATTTGACTCAAAACAGTGCAATTTTCAGATTTGACTGAACAGTAGAATTTTAGTGACTAAAATACAATTTTTGAAATTGCATGGCCAAAGTGAAAAGTCAAAGCGAAGTTGATTCATCTTTGACCAAGGAATATTTTAATATAATATAATACAATCACATTTGGTAATTTTCAATATTTATTAAGGGAATTTTTGAGATTTTTCATTAGTTAAATCTTAAATTCAAATAATTAGAAAATGACATGTGTTTTATCTTTTAAATACTAGAATAATCATGAAAATTAAGTCATTTTCAGCTTCTTTCTTCACCAAGGATGAACCTCCCAAGCAAAAATAGGTAAGATTTTCATTTTGATATTTCAAGTTATTTGATTAGTTTTTGGATTAAGCTATTAGATAGAGAATTAATCTACCTGAAATTATCTATCAATTGATATAAATATTTTATGGTGAAGATGATTGTGTGATGAGATTTGATGATTAGGTTTTGAAGAGCTTAGTGATTTTAAAGAGTTGTTGAAGGATTTTTATGTTTTTGATGTTAGTGATTATTTCTAAAGCATGTATAATGATTAGAATGAATTGTACATGTGTATATAATATTTGGCCATTTTAGGGTTTATGAAGAATCATGGGATTTTGATTCAATTTGATGTTGTGATAATTGGAAATACATGAATTTAATCATAGGAGGTTGAATTCATGCTTGAAATTGAATAAGAAGTTTCCCCTATGTGAGATAAAGTATTCAACCATAAGGAAGAAAATTTGGGGAAAATGTTGAAAATTGTCATATCGGTTAGAAATTATATTAGAAGTATTTTATGTGATTTGGAGATTGGTTTGGATCAATTTGGAACTTTGGAAGTAAAAAAGGGCTAGTTACAAGTTCTTGGAATTATGGGATATTATTGTAAGAATGTAATATTTGAGGGATTCAATGTTGAGTTTTTATATTTGTAATGCTGGAAATTAATTTGGAATGTTGTTTGGAACCAAATTACAATTTGGAAAATTTGGAATGTTTAATTCAAGAATTCGAAAGGTCCCAAAACTATGGGGACTTGTTTGCAAGTTATTAAAGGTAGATGTATTATTTGGGTAAATTATTGAATGCTGGAAAATTTATTTTTATGTTGAATTTTGAATTAAATATTAAGTTGGAGATGAATTACAAAATTATAAAGTTAGGTGATCAAAATTGAAAGTTTAAGAAAGTTTGGGTTGAAATTTATAATGTTTTGAATGTTAAAGTATTGATTTGGGTATTTTATTTAAGTGTTGGAATTTTAGTAATTTATGTGAAATGATCATAATGGTGAAGGACCATTATGAATTAAATGGAAAGGTGGAGGTGAATTCTAAAAATAATTTATAATTTGTGGCTTATTTTTGTAAATTAGCAAAAGATGAAGGGTTAAGGATGAAAATAAATATTCATGGATTTGGATGAGTATTTTGAGAAGTTGGAAATTATATAATGGAAATGTGATTTAATTGATATCGGTTTAATCTCGATTTTTATTTTATAGATTTTTTAATGTTAAAATAAGCTTATGTTAGTATGGTACTAATATGTAGTTCGAACATTTTGTGTTATAATTTGGTATTGTCAGACTACGATAAATCTAGCAATCCAAACGATCCGAAAGAAAAGGACAAAGCTCGTGACTAAGACTATTGTATACAAGTTTTGTAATGAGGCAAAAGTGAGTGCAGTTTATTTATTTAATTATTATGATTGAGGACGACTTGTAATAAGTCAACCTCACCTTGTTTATTTTCAAAGATATTAATTAAGTTTTGATTTTGGAAATATATTCGTAATATTTTAACAAGTTCAATGAATGATTTTGGGTATGAACTGCCCATGTCATGTTTTACGAATGTGAATTAAATATATTTCTAATTATGATATGATTTTTTATTAATTGATTTTGAAATAAACTGAAAGCCCACTTTTTGTTATATTAAGGGTCAAAGGTACAATTGGCATGCCATGAGGTGGAGTGATTATATGTTCTGATTCCGATATATTGTGGTGTAGCAGAGTGTACAATAGTATATATATTCCGATCTGAATGCACTTTGTGTGCAAATTGTTATTTCTGATGTGATAGCACTGTGTGTGTTTATCTGTTCCGATTCTGATGATGAGTATTGAGCACACTCGTCTGACTCGTGTACCTTATATTCTCTTAAATATACTCTAGGCTATAAAAATGAAATATGAAAGTTCTGAAAAGTGTCTAACTATAAAGGAATGTTGACTAATTATTCTGTATGATATGACTTATTATGATCTTATGAAAATTATCAGATAATTCTTTTCAAGTTTCATGTTAAAGAAACAACATGAGATATCTGGTTTGAACGTTCTGAGAGTTTTGTATGTTTTATTTTAAATGATTTTATATATTTTGATACTTTATTTATTTGTTCTCACCTTTAATATTACTGCCTCACTAAGTTATACTTGTGCGTAATGATTTTCATGCGTAGGTTCTGATTGAGACATGGACGTTTTGTGAGGAACCTCCCAAGCATCGTGTGCAGATCATATGTAATATCAGTAGACATCACCGATGTTTCTTTTTACTAGTAGTGACATGTATATTTAAGTTATTAACTTGTTTTATCAGTTATGAATAATTGATTTGTAATAGTAAATTAGGACTGTTTAATTTGACTAGTTTAGTTTATCATTATTTTGGTAAGCCTGAATATATAGTTAAAATATTATGTTTTTAAATGGTATAGAATTTAAAGTAGAAAAACAGTTTAAAAAGTTGAAATTAGGAATGTTTTAAAGGAAATAAAATTTTAAGCAATTGTGAATAGTGATCGTTAGTATTTTAATGTGACATTTATGGCTCGTATTATTAGATGTTTACGTTCTTTAGGTGTTACATTCTATTTCTTGATTGCTTCCACCAAACCTTTTAAAAGGCCAATTCACCCTCTCTTGGCATCTTCGATTGTTCATACGAGATCAACAAATGGAATAAAAGCGGGTCTCTATTGATGGTTTAACAACTTTGAGAAGGTTCTTGGAGAGCTCTATCAACTTTTTCAATCAACCGATAAATATGGCTTCAACCTTCGACTCCTACTACATTGAAGATTCTCAACTGACCAATAAGACACCTTATTTCAATGGAGCAAATTATGCATATTAGAAGAATATGATGATGCTCTTCATTCAAGCAAATGATCTAGATGTTTGGGACTCTATAATGACGGGCACTCTACCCCAAACAATAGGATGAATGATTAGAGTGAAGAAGAGAAGAAGAAGTTCCAACAAAATGCCAAGGTCATGCACATTCTATTTTGTTCATTAGGGTTGGATGAATATGGAAAAGTCTCATGTTGTTTAAATGCCAAGGAGATATGAGATAAGCTACAAGTCACTTATGAAGGAACTGATGAAGTGAGAGAAACAAAAATGGATCTTCTAAATATAGCTATGAAAATTTCAAGATAAAACCGGTTGAAGACATCAAAGCTATGATATATAGATTTTTCGTGATTGTCAATGGCCTCAAGTGATATGGAGATATCATCCCAAATGAAAAAATTTGTGAGGAATATGATTTACTCTCTTCCAAAGTCTTGGCAATCGAATGAGACATCGATAATTAAAGCAAAGAACTTAAAGTCTCTCAATCTTGATGAGCTTATTGGTTCATTGCTCACTCATGAGTTGATGGTAAAAAAGATGAGCAATAAGAAGAAAAGAAAGATAAAACGATAAAGGATGTTGGCATCGCTTTCAAGTTCACCAATAAAAAAAAGAGGATTCAATTGAAGAGGTGGATGAATAAGATGAAGAGATGGTCAAATTCTTCAAAAGATTCAAATGATTCATGACATCCAAAAAAATAAAAATAAAAACGATGAATCGATTAAGGAAAAGGATCACATCATATGTTATCATTGCCAAAAACCAGGACACATGAAGTATGATTGTCCTCACTTAAAGAAGAAATGATCTAGCAAGCCAAAGAAAATAATTTCTTTGCGTAATGGCCATCCAAGAAGATTCAAAGGTATCTTCTAACTCAAATGAATTAAATTTATATTCTTTTCATGAGTTACAAGATGCTTATAATGAATTCATTTTGGAATTTGAAACCAAGAATTCCAAGTACAAGACAATAATTTCTAAATTCAAAAATGAAAATGATTATCTTTTGAAGATTAAATTAGATTTTGAAAGCAAAAATGAAATTTCGAAAAAGGATTTGGAGCTTTCAAAATTGAAAAGTAAAAATTTTGAAAAAAATATTTTTTATTTGAAAATTAAGCTTGATAGCTTAATAAAAGATAAATAAATTATTTCTCACAATTCATCTGAGTAAATAATGGAAAATGTTCACATTGACATTATCATTGTCATAATTCCAATACTTGTCCTATAAAGAAATGAAAACATTAAAAAATAAGGCAAGTATGGGTTCCTAAGGGAACTTAAAACATTGAAACTAACAAGTAATAACCCAAAGCTATTTGGGCACCAAAAATCTAGAAAATGTCTCTTGTAGGTGTGTTGGAGCATTGGTGAGTAATGTCAATCTATTTGGAGGTTCTAAAACACACTAAGTAAGGACACTTGAAGAAAAGGAGACGACCTTAATTCAAGTAGTAACAAGTTTTTATTTCATGAAATTTTGTGCTTATATGATTTTATATGTTGGTATGCATGATTGTGTGTCCCCACATAATGTTTAATTGTAATTAGTTAGAGGGAGTTAGTGTTTGCATGAGTTGCAATTTTATGGCCTTGTATGCTTATGGTGATGATTTTGGCCTTAAATTTGCAATGTTTGATTGTTGTGGTGAAATCATGTTCTCCATGCTTTGTATTTATTACATATGTTGATTATGAGAATATGAAGTTTAAATGCAGCAAAAATTGAAAATATGCATGTTTAGGATCTTTAGTGCCATTGTATGTTTGTGTAACTTGATTTGAACTTTATTTATGAAAATTATGGACCATATTTATTAATACAAAATTGCATAATTTGATGTATCAAGTTGACATTCATTCACTTTTAGTATCATCTAAGTCATTTAAATTAATTTTTTATCAATAATGTGACTTAGGTTGCATCCATTTAGTGTCTCATGTCATCAATTTGGTCCTTGGAATAAAAGATGCAATTCTAAAGGAAAAGGATCGATCCCTTGCATATTCCTAAAAAATGATCAATCTCTTTACAAAAAGGATCGATCCCTTTTTGCGAAGGATTGATCCCTTCATGCCATTTTTGTGGATAAAAGTCATTTTAAACCTGTTTAGGTGCATTTCAACTCCCATCCCCTATATTTTGAAGCAAATACTCCCAAAATCTCCCAAACTCCAATTTTTACTAAAAGTCATCAATCTGAATCAATTGCAATTGGGTTTTATGTAAAAAGCATCCTTCAAACTTCCTTTCAATGTTTCTTATCATTAATTTGAAGGAATCAACACTTTGGGTAAGATTTTTCAAAAACTTTATTTCTAAATTTTTCAATTTCGACAGAATTGGGTTGAATTAGGTGGTTAGAGAACACTAATTTATTGTAAAAAAATTATTGTTTTTTGCATGGAGCTTTACCCATAATCAATTTCTTTGAAAATCCCAAATTTTTATCTAACGCCCACTATGTATTCGATAAAAGTCCCTAACCAAAAACCACCCTTTATCCTATTCGGCCATACCTCATTTTTAAGCCCAAAATTCATTTTTAAATCTTCCAAAATTCCTTTTTGGGATCCTTAAACACTCATTTTTTGTTCAAAAATATATTTTTATCATTTTTTTAATATGTCGAAAAGAAAAAGTATGGCTTCAAAAGGGGCATCCTCAAGCAATCCTACAAGTGACTCTTGGATGGACCAATGTTTTCGAAATTTCAAAGCTTGTGAGTGTTTTGACTCATTCTTTGCATCTCGAAATATTAAGAAACTAGAAAATCAATTTTGATTTTTTAAACAACTTGGGTTTTCCTTAAGAGCAAAACTTGAAAGATATAAAGCTTTTTAGTTTTCTAAAATTCAATGGTCCCACTTATCATTCGTTGGTATGATATTTTTACTCAAATGCTCGTGTTTCATCTGCTTCTCGTGATGGCACCATCAATCAGACCATATTTTATATCTTATGGGTCAGCCCGTCACTATCACTGTTGATTTCATCGCCTAGTTTTTGACCTTCTTCTTAATGATGATGATAATGAAAAAGGCCTTTTTCCTATCTCGATGTACCTTAAAAATAATAGAGCAACCATATTCTCCCTACATGATTGTTTGCTCCATCTCATCTTCTCACATTGCATCCGTGCTCGAGGCAAAAAATTCTCGAACATTCGTGAGAGCGACTATTAGTGGATATTTTGCATCCAACAAAGTCGCAAGCTTTATCTTGCGAGCATGATCTTCAACGACATAGTGACCCTCATCAAATTAAAGGATCGACCAAACCTAGTCTATGGCATGTACCTTAGCCACTTATTCGAGCTTCTTGATATTTTGTACTTGAATGCTTTATTTGGTTATTTGAATTTTTGTTATTACTTTGGTCATTTATGCCTTATATGGATTCCTCTATTTATGTTAAAGTACCTTTATGCTTCATATATATAATTCTTCATATGTCTCTAATTGTTTCTAGCTTTATTTTTAATTACTTTATCTCCATTGTTATATGCTACTAATATTTTTGAATTATTTTTGATATAACAAAAAGGGGGAGAAGGAAGTATAAAATGAAAAATGATTTTTCAAAATTAAAATTGGAGGTTAAAATTTTTCGCAAATTCTTAAATTGTTTTATTATTTTTCAAAGGGGGAGCATTTTTTCAAAAACAATTTTTCAAAGAGTTTTGTTATATCAAAAAGAGGGAGATTGTTGAATTAATATTTTGATATAACATTAAATTGAAAAATTGATTTTGGACTTAATTGAATTTGTCAAAAATTTATCAAAAATAATTCAAAGTCCAAATTAACTTGAAAAATATGTTTTAAATGTTTTCCGACTTAGTCGAATCTTTTCAAAAACAAACTCGATCATTTTCGCACTTTAAAGTTCAGTTTCCAAGGAGTTTTGGCTCAAAGGATCGATCCCCTAGCAAAAGGATCGATCCCTTTGACTAAAGGATCGATCCTTTTGACTAAAGGATCGATCCCCTTGAAAAAAGATCGATTCCTTGGATAACAGTGAGTTTGGGATCGATCCCTTAACCAAAAGGATCAATCCCTTTGTTACAATGGTCAAAATTTTTAACAAAAGATTGATTCCTTGTGCATTAAATGTTGTTTTTGGTTGTAGATAACTGGTATAGTGATTCCCAAAGGCTCAAACGGTTGAAAAAAGATCGATTCCTTGGATAACAGTGAGTTTGGGATTGATCCCTTAACCAAAAGGATCAATCCCTTTCCTTAAAAGATCGATCCCTTTGTTACAATGGTCAAAATTTTTAACAAAAGATTGATTCCTTGTGCATTAAATGTTGTTTTTGGTTGTAGATAACTGGTATAGTGATTCCCAAAGGCTCAAACGGCTAGAATTTATGGAGAATGTATAAATTGAAGGTAAAAGGTTCCCAAGGTTATCGAGAATCATATTGAACCAATCTACCAACATCAAATCTTAGTTTTGTGTTTAATTTGTAAAATTCTTTGTTGTAAACACACTTCTGAGCTACATTGTTTATTTTGCTCAAGTTTGATTAGGGGGGAGAGCTTAATTCGTGCAAACTTATTTGCCATTGTGAGGTTTTTCTTTAGTTTGCTAAATTTTTAAATACTCTTTGGGAGAGAGTGTATTCAAGGTTTTGGGGTATGAACCTTGAAGTGTTTGTAAGGATACACCTTGTCCTTAAAGGTAAGCAAATCTAGTTGATTTGAGAAATCCTTAGTGTGGATGCTAAGGTAGTGGATGTAGACTTGGTTTAAAAGTTGAACCACTCTAAATCATTTTGCAAAAAGTACTATTTTTTTATTTCTTCCACCAAACATTTTAGAAGGCCAATTAACCCCCACCCTCTTGGTATCTTTGGTTATTCGTACAAGCTCAACACATTTCAAAAGGAAATCAAAGAATCATTGTGAAATACAATATAGGCAACAAGAAATTTCAACACATAAAATCGTGAAAATTTTAATTTTAATCAATCGAATAAGTAAGGATAAATTTGATGCAAATTCTACCCCTCACTTAAATCATATTATCCCAATATGAAAATTAATGTACAATAGAGGTGGTAGAAATACTCCCCCATCTAGACGCATCGAGATATGTCTGGGCGAAGGTAAGAGACGATCTCAGGAAAGTTGGTCTGGATGGAATTGATTCAACCATGCACTTCGTAAATTTGGGTGTGCTCGTCCGACTGCAGGACCTCCTTTAGTGTCAGTTGAGGCACAGTCCTCTAAAGAAAGACACATGCATTATGAGGTGTAATGGTGACAGGAGAAACAATGTGTGGTGCATCAGGAGTACCGGCGAGAAGTACCATCGTATCCAAGCTTCTCACATATAAAACATCCATCGAAAAAGCGTAAGTGAACTGTTCTATATCAAATGTCATTGTAAAAAAGTGAGATGTGACATCAAAATCCTATGGGATCTTAAGCAAAGTGGTCAAATAACTAGGATATGTGACATCCATCACGAATCCCATAGAATAATTAAAATTTAAAAATATACATCTGAAAGTTTTGACTCATTAACCAAAAAGAAATAACGGCACGTGAATCGATACTAGCAACACAGTTTGGTAAGAAAGTAAACGTGGCATAAAATTCAAACACTAATTTTTAAAATATACCACATTTAATTTCTGGGTAAAGGGTTCATCCAATAGCATCAAAATATTACACAACATAATCACGCAAGTGTAGTATATTCAATGTTAAAATAGGAATATACTTGCAAACCTGAAATTTTTGGTGACGGATGCTATTGAAGCGCACGACTTCATCATCATTGAATTGCAAGTAACCTTGCAATTCTTCCTCAATCAGCACGACCTAAGTACGACCACGGCAATAGCACATGGAATTCTCAACATGGTCTAGTGCACCACCCTCGTGAATAGGAGGGTCGCCCGAACTTGCGACAAATGAAGGGGATGTCAGCTACTGCCAGGAGTATCGGCGTGAAGGAGAGGTGTGTGAGGTCGACTGGTGGAAACCAGTGCTCAAAGTCATCTGAAAAATCATACACATTATGGTACATTAATAAAGGCTCGATATTAACTGGTTTAGAGTTTACCTCTTCGGGCTGTTCTGGTATTATCGAGTGAGCAAAAAATGATGGTACGGTGTCCGACATTGAATTAGAGTTCAAACTCAATGACGATGAGGAGGGGAGATTCTACCCTGGTCCAGACGGCAGAATGTGGCATTAGAGTGGTCGGGAGTGACGTGAATTGGTCCAGGTGAAGGAGATAATGGTGCGCATTATTGCTATACGCGTTGGCCACCATGATTAGGTGGAGGAGCGACTGGTTGCTACAAAGAATCGGATTTGCTTGGTAGTTGAACGAATGTCGGTGCCACAAAGTGATAGTGTCCACCCCCTTAAGTGATCGGCGGTTGAGATGAAGCATCAGATTGATTCCTTGTTCTTACCATATTTGTACAAAGAGGGTGAAAGAAAGAGCCAAGAGGCAATGAAGAACCGATCGGAACAGCGATGGTAGTGTTAGGTTACGGCAAGGCAACGAAGTAGTGTGGATGCTTCGGTTATGTAGTGGTCGTGAGTTGTGTAAAGAAAATAAAGAAGAGAATGGTGGGTAGGTCGAGCTGCCGAAAGAAATATATCAAGGTGATAGGGTTTTTTATGTTTTTCTATTCTCGCATGGGAAATAAAATCAAACCAAATAGAGTTTACCTTTGAATCTATCTCATGGTTGATTGAGGATGAGGAATGTTTCAAAATTGGAAACAAACATGGGATAAGGAGTTGATGTGCGTCGTTTTTTCACGTCAAATAATTTCCTTCCTTCTCGAATAAAAATAAAAATAAATAAATAAAGGAAATTAAATTGAATAGTATAGGAGAATTAGAGTCGATCTCACAGGGACTAATAAGACTAGTGAATTTCTTCGCCATTGATTAGGGCCTAGGCGTGATTTGCGTGGAAAGTAAATAAGATGAAGGGGATTTGATG
This sequence comes from Hibiscus syriacus, assembly GCF_006381635.1. Classification (NCBI taxonomy): domain Eukaryota; kingdom Viridiplantae; phylum Streptophyta; class Magnoliopsida; order Malvales; family Malvaceae; genus Hibiscus; species Hibiscus syriacus. Next base: position 459,611 of record NW_024062764.1, read on the forward strand.
GTTTTGAGAATTTAAAATAAAATTAAAAGAAAGATTGTAAAGAAATTAAAGAAGAAAAATAATTAAAGAAAATAAAGAAAGGTCAAATAAAGAAAATAAAATCTGAAAATTCAGTTGATTTAGACAGCCTTGGGTAATAGTTCTGACTCAAATTCTTCGGATCATCGAAACGGATTTACCCTTCGAAATTTATGTCTGTTACCGTGTCAAGCATGGGCAATCCACACGACTAAATTGTACACCGAATACCCAAATCAATCTTCAATTTTGATTTTGGAAATTAATCAAACCAAGGCAATCTTGATAATGATCAAGATCCAAGCGCATTTGCAACCAATTTGGACAAGATATTTCAATAATCACTTCCCCAATATCAATTTCCACATAACAAGGCAATCTTGTTAAATTGTGTTCCTAGGAAGTCGAATGTGTTTTGAGTTGATCCTTCCACATATATAATCACAACAATAATCAAGACCAAAGTTAATCTTTATTTTTGTAAAATTGTTTTGATTTTATAAAAATAAGCGCAGAGAATGAGAGAGAAATTTCGAAGTTATTGAAGTGTTATTTAATTCTCTCGTCATAATTGACTCATCGCTTTTACCCACGTCTAAAAAGGAAAATTAGCTAAGCATGACAAAAGTTATACTTTGCATTTTAAAAATAAAAACTTTAAAAAAACAACAGAGAAAGTAGAAGAAAATTTTAATAAAACTAAAAAAAAGAAAAAAAAAACAAGAGAATTATGATGATTCGAGATATTGAATGATCCAAATGGCTTACCCGAGATGGGTATAGCCTTCTAAACCCCTAGAAATGCTAAAAATAAATCAAATAAATTATATAATATAAATCTTAACATTTTTTGAATTTTATCCTAAAAGATAAATCTTATTTCTTAAATTTGAATTGCTCAATCGTCCGCACGTCTTCCAGAAACTTGCTGACTGGATGCTGACTTGACCTTTTCGAAACTGTTGACTCACTACCACGTCAGAATTTTATGCCCGATTTCATGCCTACTATTCTAGTTTTGATTCCAGAATAAAAAGTAGTTTTTTTGCCCTTTTTAGAACATTTTTCCAGAAACTATCATTCTGCACATAAAACATGTAAAAACACTCAAAACAGTAGAAAACATGAACAGCTAGCAATTAAACAATAAACCTTGGCGGCAGGTCAAAGTAGAGGCAAAAGGGTGTTGGCTTTGGGGGGAATGGTATAGAATTGGGCGGCAAGCATGAAAATAAGGGTCATGGGTTTAGCTAACATGTGCCTGCCCCTTGTGAGATATGCTAACGCAAACTATTTAATGAAACATTGCGTATAATGGGTGATGGAGTTGTTGCCTGCTTTCTTGCGATAATCACGTCCAGAGAAAGGATTTCGAGCTTTATTTGTACCAGATTTACTCTCAGCTTCAATCGAACTTAATCAGAAACAATGGGTACCTAAAAAATTAAAATTAGAAATAAGTAAAATGTCAAATTAAAACAACGAATATAAATCAAAAACGATTTAAGCAAATTAAATTAAAATGAGTTACCTCCCATTAAACGTTATTTTTAATGTCTTTAACTCGACGACCAGATTTCAAATTACAGGTTCTTCCAATTCAATTTCTTTGATTAAACCAACCGCAACGCTTTCATATTTGAGTAACTCCTTGCATTCCAGATTAAAATGTCCTGACATTCTATCTGTTGCCCATCTTTGATTGCATTAATTAACTATTGCTCCACATCATACATCCCTCCATAGTTGAAAATGTCTTTTAAATGAGGAAAATACATTCATTCCCAATGAATATCCTCTCCTTTTAATATGTCTTTTATTGCTTCTCTCCTCTTCTTCAGTTCTTGGTTTCATTGCTGGAAGTTGAGCTTAAATCCAAGCCCAAATTGGTCCCTCTTCATTTTGACAGATTTGGGACGAAAGATCCATTGCAAACTCTTACCGAGACATTTTCCTATTTTGGCCACCCTTCCCAACGTCTCTCACATGGCTGTCGTAGTGAAATTTTAGGACCCAAAAAGAGCACTCTAGGGCATCTTCATTTCTTTCAATATAAGTAGGGTGTAAAAAGTTGACCCGACTTGTAAAACTGACTGAAACCGACTCGAGTCAACTGTTTTTGAACTGCGCTGTGGTGATCCGAAACCGACTCGAGTTGAAACTGGTGTTGACATGAACCCGAGTCGGGCCTGTAAATTGTAGATCCGAACCCAACCTGCACCCGACCTGAGAATGACCTGAACCCGAATTGAACCGAAAAATATGATACCCGAACCCGAACTGCATCCGACTGATATAAACCCGAACCCGAGATTGACCTGGTAAATAACAGGTATTATCCGACATGTTTTCAACCTAACCTGTTATGAACCTGACCTGTAATTAACTCAACCTGTAAATGATCCGACATGTTGTTAAAATGATTTAATATTGTCCACACTTATAAGTAATAAATTACAATTAATATAATTATGTTATTTTAAATTTATAATAAACTTATGATAATTAAATTAATATGATTACTTTTTGAAATTTAGTTTTTATATTAATTATAATTTGTATAGTATAAATTTGATTTTTATATTAATTCTAATTCTTTATATTATTTATAATTCTTATATTATAAATTTTATTTATAATCACTAAATTAAATTTAAATATTATCTTATTGAACATGATTTTATTAAATTATATAAATTGAGTTAAAATATTCATAAATCTAATTTATTTTTAATGTTAAAATTGATTAATAATTTAAGTATAACTTAACTTGAAATTTTAAAAATAAAAATATATTAGTTGAAATGATGAACTTATTAAAGATTTGAAACTTGAATAACATTACAAATACTAAAACAAAAAATTTATAAATGAAGTTAATTTTATTACACTTGAAAATACTAAAATTATAATAAAATCAACTAAACAAAATAAATTTATGTTAGAATAAATGATCTCAGATCTTATAGCTAAAGTTTTACAAGGCTAAAAGTCTAACTGTACTACCAGTTTATACCTAAATGATGTCAATATGTTTAATTATGGGCAACTTTCTAGCTTTAAAAGCCAAAAATACCACCAACATAATTCCACATGAGTAACTATTTAAATAAGAATTTATAAGGTTCAAAAATTGATTTAAGTCAGACCAACAACAATAATTTACAAAGCATTAGTGAGTAATAGACAGCAGCAACCGACAAGCATCAATGTACCAATTCAACAAGCATCATTGCATCAATTCAGCAAGCATCCTGCATTAAGAAAACATACAATAAGTGGTAAAGTCAAAGGGAATACGATGGCCAACAGTGCCAAACATTTCCAACTTTACCAAACCCTTACAATTCAAACATAAAGCCTGCATTGGAATTCAACAAATAAGAACGGCATAGGATATTGAGAAGCAACTAGAAACATACTCGAGATTAAGGACTAAAAGAGCTCACATCTAAGCCAGAATAACCCCATAAGCTGAGTTTCTTTAGTCGGCTGTGTTTGATGATAAGCTTCTGGCACATAAGGTGCAATTTATTGTTCAATACATTTGGAACTTCACTGTCAGAATTTTGATCAGAATAACTATCACTGATGCTAGACCTGAAATGAAGCAGCAAGCATGGAGAATATTTAGCCAAAGAATAACTAATAAAAAGTAATCCCTTCAAACCAGCACATATAAACGAAAAAATTAATTAAAGCTGGAGCAAAACATACCCACTTAGATCAAGCAATTCTAATCTAGAATAGCTTGAAGCAACAGCAGCAACAGATGCATCGGTGATGCCAAGAACAAGTGAAAGCATTCGCAAGCCCCTAACCAATAGACAACCTTTATTAAACTAATGAGTGGGGTGAATGGAACAAAATACTTAACGTCAGCGTATCATCTTTAGGAAAAAATAGCTTCAGATAAGTGGGGTGAATGGAACAGAATACTTAACGTGCAATAAACCATATCGGCCAAACAGTTCAGTAACTGTGCTGCATCTTGAATCTCACCACTCCCAACAATCATTGCAACTATGGAAAATATGCAGGCAATTTGTTACAGGCAAAACATAAAACCCTAAACATCATGTGATGATATGTTTAATCAATGACCAACGAGTACAAATGTAATTAAGATGCATTGGATGAAGAAAGGGATAGATTACAATAATGCAATTGTCACATTTTGTTGTTTGAATATTGAATTCATCTTGCAACAAAAATCGGGTTGAAGCCACCGAGTTTCCAAAGCAGAGGAAAACCTGGAATTGAGAAACAAATGGTAATGAACTTAATAACAAGATACGCATGGAAGATCACTAGAACAGCCACACCAACTTACAAAAATATTCTGAAAGAGAGCCACACAAAATGTTATCTGCCTCTTACGAAAATTAGGATAACTTAACATGAAATAGGTTCTGCAGACAATTTTGACAACACGCTTTCTAAAATAATACAATGTCCTTTCCACCCTCTCCTTTCCCACATAGCACAACATGTTTTTTCCTATAGACATCAGCTAAATATTTTTTTACCCAGCGCTAGATCTTTTACAAATTCTTCAAAATTAAACAGGATTATCTTTGAAATCATATAGGATTGTTCATGCAGGTCAATCTCACCATTTCTACTACTCATGTTGGAGTTCAGAATCGAATTTGCAAGCTTATAAATTAAGATGGCATTGCTAGAAAACTGAACGGAGCAAGTCCATTAATCACTACTATTTCTGAAAAAGCAAAGCAATGCCTATAGATTCAAAAATTATACATAATTAAAATGAATGCATAGACCAAAAGGTTTAACAAACCTCAAATTAGTAGCTGCAAGAAAAAGAACAACAGCATGTGAAAGCCGAAGCGATGCAATGTGTATGTTTTGCAACTTGGGACAACTTCTGCCCATACCATCAACCATGGTTGTAAGATCAGTAGTATCATTTTCTTGGCGAGAAAAATCTAAGCATATCTCTTTCAAATTGGGACAGTTAAAAACCTACAATAGAAGAAACATATAAACCACAAATTCACTCGCACGCACCAAAAGGTTTGGACTTAAAAATACAAAAAGAACCCGATGAAAAAGTTACCATCTTAGAAATGGAATAGAGATCAGAAAGCCAGAGAGTAGATAGACTTGATGAAGAGAGGAAAAAGCCCCCCAAATTAGAACATCCTTCCACCTTAAGGCTCGTTAGACATCGTTTATCAGCATGGGACTTCAATCGAACCAATTCTGCTGAAAGAATCTCCACCTTTTCAGCATGGGTTTCAGCAATCTTGGTCGCATCATCAGCATGACTCAACGCTTGATTCTTTGCATCACAAGTTGCATAGAATTCCTGCTTCACCTTTTCAAGCTCCTCAGTGGTTGAGAGAAGCGCAGCCACATCCAAAGTATTCTGTTTCTTCATGGACTCGATCTCTTTCTCCCATTCAGCATCTTTCTTTCTAGCAGTTTCAATCCCCGCCTATTCCAACTCAAGAGCTCGGAATTTCTCGATCTCAGAGCTCTCTTCAGCTCGCTTTTGTGCCACAACAGCCTCTCTAAGCTTTTCATTTGCTTAGAAGAGGGAAGAAGAGGGAAAACGAGGGAAACATAATTTTGGATATTGAGAGGGAGAGATTTTGGATGCTGAGTGGGGAAGAAGAGAGACCGAAAATAAATGAGGGAGGGTTTTGCCGGGAAGAGGCGGGAGAAATAAAGTGGTTACTTTTGGCGCCTATATTAATAAAATATTTTTAATTAATATTAAATAATTATATATTATAATTAATATTAATATTAACTTATATTACTATAATATAGTTTATAATTTGTAATTAATATTAATATAAAATATAGTATATAAAATTAATATTAATATAAACTATATGTTATAAATTATATAGTATAGTTTATAAACTATATATTATATTAATATAAATCATAGTTAAGATAATTAACATTAATATAAACTATATAGTACATTAATATAAACTGTAATTTATAAATTATATACAATAGGTTATAAAGTATAAAATATATAGTACATTAATATAAATTATTGTTTATAAACTATAGTTTACATATATAGTTTATATAACATATAAATAGATTGTATATATACATATACTATAGGTTATATATATATATATATATATATATATATATATATAGTTTATATATACTATACATAGTTTATACATACATATACTATAAGTTACATATATAGTTTACATGTATACATATATTATAGGTTGCATATATTAACTGTTGTTTATGTATAGGGTTTAGGGTTTAGGGTTTTATTAAATTATATACTTTATTACTTTATATAGTTTATGTATAGTATTTCTATAAACTATATATATATATATATATATATATATATATATATATATATATATATATATATATATATATATATATATATATATATATATATATATATATATATATATATATATATATATATCGTATAGATTACTTATATTAGTTATACATACATATATATACTATATTAATATAATTTATAATTTATAAACTATATATTTTTTTATAGTTTATACATATATAGTTTATATATATAGTTCATATAAACATAATTTATATATATAGCTAATAAATATTATATAGTTTATATTATAAATATAGTTTATATATAAACTTATATTATATATATATTATAATTTTGTTTTCAATTTTTTAAATATAGTGTATATAGTTCATATGTAAATATCAACTATAGTTTATATGTAAACTATAGTTAGTATATAAACTATATAGTTTATATGTAAACTATAGTTCATATATAAATATCAACTATATTATATATATAGTTCATATGTAAACTGAATAGTTTATATATATAGTTCATATGTAAACTGAATAGTTTATATAGTTTATATATATAGTTCATATGTAAACTATAGTTCATATATATAGTATATACTATATAAACAGTTTATATAGTTCACTGATAAACTATATATATAGGTCATACATAAACTATACAGTTTACATAGTTTATATAGTTTATACATACAGTTCATATGTAAATTATATAGTATATATAGTTTACATATAATATAACTTAGTTTATATTGTTTATATATAGTTTAAATACTACTATCTATAAACTATATAATTTATATATAATTCCATAAATTAACCTGAAATCATAAACCCTAAACCTTAAACCATATATACCATATATATATACATTAATTGGCTCATAGTTATCACTTATTTATATTTTTTACTTGGCCCATAACTTTTTAAATGTGTATAATTTAGTACTTTTTGTATTAATTTAAATCTCACAATTTAAAATTATTTCGATTTGATCCCTTTGTGTTGTTTAATTTATTTAAATTTTTATTTGTAATTTCATTTTTGTTCAATTTAGTCCTCCAAACTATATTTGCATCTGAAATTGACACATACTTATTACTTATTTATATTTTTAATTGGCCCATAACTTTTTAAATGGGTATAATTTAGTACTTTTTGTATTAATTTCAACCTAACAATTTAAAATTATTTCGATTTGATCCCTCATCAATGTGTGTTGTTTAATTTATTTAAATTTTAATTTGTAATTTCATATTTGTTCAATTTAATTCTTAAATTTGTATTTTTTCATAAAATTGAACCATGATTATTTATATTCTTAGTAATTTACTCTAAATCATATACAATTACAAATTGCAATTTAACGTTCGCGAAAGACGAAAATAATTAATCCAAACATAAAAATTAACTCGATTTGAACTCAATCTGTATATGATAGAGATCCGACTTGAATTTTATCTGTTAATGATGTTACCCGATCTGAACGAGATCCGCCTGAAGTCCATCCGAACCTGAATTAACATGTTTTTTAACTGCTCCAGACCTGAACTATTTTGACCTGAACTGGCATCGATCCGAACTGAAATTAACCCAAACTGTACATGGTGTCAAATCAACCTGAAAATGACCCGACCTGATTTGACCTGGACCCGACCTGATCCGAGTCGAAGCATCAAATTTATCTGACCTGTCTTGTATCCGATTTTACCCGACCTGACAGGATCCGACTGAAACCTGAACGATTACCCGATTTTACATCCCTAAATATAAAGGACATATGTTGTTATAAAAGCAACGATATCTTCCTTGATCTCAAGACTAATAAGTTGTTCGTCAATGAAAAACTTCAGTTTTTGGTTCAAGGACAAAGGGATCGCTCCTGTAGAATGGATGCACGATCTTCCAAGCAGACAATTATAAGTCATATGGATGTCGATTACCATAAAATCAATGTTATAGATTGTAGGTCCTATCAATAGTAGTGTAGACGCCCGTTTTTGTCCGGGTCTTTTATATTGATTTTTTTTATTTTTTATTTTATTATTATTATTATTATTATTATTATTATTACTAATTACAATTTACGTCTTGCAGGCCAATCTTGAGGCCCAAACCTGAAGCCCAACCAGTTTACAAGTACCCAACCCTAATCAAATCCCGAAGCCCAAACCAGAAGCCCACTGGAACCCAAATCACTGGCCTAATCCAGTAGATAACCTAAACCCTAAACCAAGTGAGCAGCCACGCCGCCTCTTCCAATCCCCAGCCGCACGTTGATCTTCACCGGTCATTCCTGAGCCGCGTGAGTTGCTATCGAGCCAACCCAAGCCACCGAGCATCTCTCAAGTCAAGTTCATCATCAACAGTGGATGAAAAATAATCCATCAGTCAGTGATTCAAAGAAAAAATCAAATAAAATCAAGCAAGTACACAAGAAATCCCGAAAAATCGGGATGTAATCATGCAAAGTCAGTGAGACCCATCCCCTATTTTTCCTAGATATCATCATCATCTCACCAGAAATCCACATGCAAGCAAACATAAAAGACCAAAGAAGAGAAAATGGAGAGGGGTCGGTGAAAAAAAAAACACAGAGAACATTTAAAAAAAAAGGAAGCATCCATTCGAACCAAATAAAAGAGAGATAGAGTGAGAATCTTACCCTTTTTTCGACCACCACCGTTGCTTCATCGGAGCCAAGCGTCCCTCACCGAAGGTAAAAAAAAACTTGTCTATTTTCTGGGGCTTGTTGGGTTCGAAATTAAAGGGTTTATCTGGGTATTAGGTCAGCGTAGTGGGTAGCTCTAAGGGCGTAGAGAACCTTCTCTGGGTTTGGGTTACTCCCCGTGGCCACCGTTCTACGTTGGCCGGGGAGTTAGGGCCTCTGTTTTAGGCGAAGGGAGAAGGAAATATGAGAAGGGAGAGGGATAGCCAAACGGCTGAGGAAATTGGGGAGCTAGCAAATGATTTTAGGGTTTCAAAATAACCCTTAAAAGGGTTATATTTCAGACGTCGAGCGACGTCGTTTTAAAGCAAGAGGGAGATCGAGTGATGGGATTAAGGGCTAATAGCATATTTGGTCCTCTTACCTCTGTAATCTTGCACGCATGTTCTTAACATTTATGGGTAAATCACAGTTAAGGTCCCTGTAGCTTGTGTAATGGTTGTAATCTTACCACTTTAATGAAATTTCATCATTTCATTTTGAGCTTTTATTTTATTTTTGTTACATCTTCGTCATTATTTGCTTTTAAATATTTATGTGGTTATATTTGTGTTTGAGCTATCAAACTTTAATTTATTTATACATGTGCATTATAGTTTATTGTTGGTTCATTTTAGTCACTATTTACTATGTAAAAGAAATACATGTTTCATTTATGTTTATAATCCATGTGTTTTGATTCTGAATGCATTTTGATCACTACTTTTATATATTGGGTTAAAAGCTGAATATGGCTTGCTTGTTTTACTTTCATTTTATTTTAGTCCTTAATAATATTTTTGAGTTATTTTGGTTTCTAGTATTTGTATTTTTAATGTTTTATATTTGGGTTCTGTTTGTTTTGTAATGGCTGTTTAGTCCTTTAGTTTTGGTTTTTGGCATTTTGGTCCTTTAACTTTCTGTTATTGATTTTAGTATTTTAAATTCATGTTTTTGCTGATTAGCCCTTGAAGATTCTGTTTTTACTGTTTTAGTTTCCAAAATTCAATTTTTCCATTTTGGTTTCTAAAGTTTCTATTATATCTATTTTGGTCCTTTATCTTCCTGTATTTTTGCAGTTTAGTCCCTAATATTCTTTTGTCGTTTTAGCCCTTTTAATTTCCGTTAATTACATTTTAGTACCTTAAATGATTTATTTTGGTATTTTAGTTTGGTTTGTAATATTTAATTGTTTGCATTTCAATCCTTTATGCATATATAGTAAATGTTCTTATTTAATATTGTAAATATTTTATTTGTCATTTGCAAGCATATTTGTTTCTATTTTATTTCCTTAGTTGTTAATTTCATTCAAATATTTTTCAAGAATATGAATTTGTAGAATGGGGTGGAAAGCACCACTTGATCGAAGTGATGCAATCCTATACGACGTTCAAACATAATATGATAAAAAAAATGCAAATTCTTCCTTTTACAAGCTTATAGAAATTATTTTTATTGTTATTCTATTTTTTGTTAATTTATTTGATGTTCATATTGTTTAATATTTAAATTTTAATCTTTATTATTATTTCTTCATTGAATCTTAATATGAGTGATGTATGTTTTGGAAAAATAAAATATGATGCATTTTATGTCAATTTTCGACATTATTTTTTTAATTTAAAGAGAAAATATTCTTTACAAGTAAGAAATAGACGAGGTAGCTTTCCCGGCGGAGGATTGCAAATCTCGGGATTTCTTATCGAGAAAAGGGTTTTTTTATTTTATTTTAACTAATATTCAATAAATAGATCATAATTTATTTATTATTCTATTTTTATATTTTTTATTGTATTAATGGTTGTTATGTTAATATTAACGATACATGTTTTAGATAAATTAAGCATATTTTATTTTCTACTCATGTCGATATTATTTAGTGGTAATTCAAAGATAGAATATACTTTATAGATAAGAAATAGATGAGATAGCTTTCCCGTTGGAGGATTGCAAATCTTGAGAAGTATTTCTATTATTTTAACAAATATTCAATAAATAGATCATATTTTTACTTCTGATTCAAACTTTAAGTTCTACCATTTATGACTATATATAAGTGATACAATACCAATTTTGGGCGCTGTGGGGTGTTTACCCTTCCTCACACGTAACCGACTCCCGAATCCATTAAATTGAATCTTTGGTAAACGCATACCATCTTTGTCTTAAAAAACTATTTTTCTTAAAATTGTTTTTAAAAGATATTTTTAGGTATTCGACCCACCTAACCTAAAGGTCGATGGCGACTCTTTTCTATATTTATTCAAATCAATTCCAAAATCACCAAATTTTCCAAATTAAAGTCATAATTGTTTTTAAAAATAATATTTAATTGTTTTAAAAAAAAATGGTTATGACAGCTTGGCGACACTGCTGGGGACACTAGAGAGTCAGGCTGTCGGTTGCTTATATATGGTCGTTATGGTGGAAATTATAAGTTTGAATCTTTAGTAAAACTATGATCTATGTATTGAATTTTTATTTATTATTTTATCTCTTTATTTTTATATACTAACATTTTAATTGTTTTCATTTTTTTTCAGATATTTCTTAGTTCTCGTTGAGTGTTATCTTTTTATTTTCCCTGTTTTTGAGTCAAAGGTTTGTTTGTTTCTCCTCACACACATCACTTTCATTAGCATAACATGAGCTCTAGACATGAGCTTCGATCCAAATTAGTTAGGGTGATTGCTTTACTCTCGTAAGAATTTATTCTTCGTATGAGTTTTAGCAAATAACCCATGGGATACATACCTTATACCTTCGTAGGAATTTATTCCTCGTATGGGTACAAGGCAGTGAATCCCCTCGAATTGAACTCGGTCCGTTTGAAACCTGTAATGGGTGAGGATTGAGGGTTTGGCAGCCCAAGGGGGCACTAACATCAAGGACAATTCGAGTCCCTTTTTCCTGTTAGAGCCGAAACCATGCATATAATGAACCATAGAACGGTCACACTAGGTAGAGTCATACTGAACCTCTGTCCGTCAATAGGTACCCAAAATAGGCGTACACAATGGAGAAACCTACTCTAACCTTTTTATTTTTATTTTATTTATTTATTTTTGAGTGTGTAGAATAGATTTATTCTTTTAAAGCATGTGAAATAGAATTTAGGTGCAGTTAGAATTTAATTAAATAAATTTAGGAGGGTAGAAAGCATGTTTGGGTAGGCCCTTTTTGAGGAATATTATTCGGGTAGATAATACATAAAGGGAGTAGATTTATTTCCCGTTTTACATATCTTTTTAGGTTAAATTTATACAATTGTTTTAACTAACTGTTTTGTTTGTTTTGTTTGTTTTTTTCATACTGCATAGACATATCATTAGAAAAGGCGATTGATCTGTGAGTATCGATAAAGTGGAAAGACTTTCACGATGGAAAGGAGTTTCCTAAACAAAGAAGTGAATCCAGCAGATGTAAGGAACTGGTCCGAAGCCAAGCAGAAAGAGCAGGGAGATAGTCTATCAGGGAACTACGTGTCAGATCTGTCTGATTATACACCAGCTTCTTTAAAACAGAATGAGCTTCAGGGATTGAAAACAATTTGGGAAAGTTGGAATCTTATTGAGAGGCAAGCTTTTCAGCAGAGTTATGGAGATATATTTCATCTGATATACGTGAAGGTAGATCCGGTTCTCATGCGAAGCATAATACAGTTTTGGAATCCGGCCTATAGTTGTTTCACATTCAACCGAGAGGACATGACTCCAACCCTCGAGGAATACCAATTTCTGTTGAATTTGCCAAGCGTTAAAGTGGACAAAGTTTACTCCCGATCGATAAAAGGGCCTTCTTTTAAGTCAAAGCTTGCAAAGATCTCGGGCACAAGCGACAAATGGGTAAATGATCGCTTGCAACGCAAGGGAGAAAGTGAGGGAGTGCCGTGGTCTCACTTACAAAAGATAGCTGAAGCACACGTAGATGAAAACGTGCGTAGAGATGTATTTGCTTTGGGTATATATGGTTTGGTAATCTTTCCAAAATATTTGGGGCTGATCGAGCTAGCAGTAGTCGATTTGGTTGAGAAGTTAGGAAGAGAGGTGAATCCAGTTCATGCGATTCTTGTTGAAACTTTCCGATCTTTGAATATATGTAGAAGGTTGGGGGGAGGTCGTTTTATGGGCTGTGCTCAATTGCTTACTGTGTGGATCAGAAGCCATTTCTGGAAGGAAGAAAAAGTCAACTATAATCGTTTTTTGAAAGATTATTCTCCTGTTGCTGAGTACCTTACGAAGGAGTGGCCTGAAGTATCTCAGAAAGATCAATGGATTGATTTCTTCCGGAATCTACAGAGTCAAAACATAGCATGGCAAACACCGTGGCTGATGCATACGCAAATCTTGTTCAAGTGTGGAGATTTGGACTGGATTATATTACTGGGACTATGGGGAGGAGTGGGATACGCTCCTTTGTTGATATTGAGACAGTACGGTGCCCGACAGTTTGTTCTTGTGACTCATGGGTTGACTGATGCTGAATTTGATTATAAAGAAGGCAATTATAGAAAGAAAATCAAAGATGTGGCTGATTCTTGGAGAATGACTTTTAGGACTAAAGTAATTGGAGCGGATGTTATCTTGACGCCTGATTATGAAGCCTGGAGAATCAGGAGGGTAAATGATAAGATACCTTTAACATCTGGAGAGGGATCAAGGTCAATAGAAGAACAAATCAGAAATATCCCTTCGAATTTGGAAATCCAAAGAATTGAGTTTGAAATGGAAAAGGCTAAAGATTCCAAGAAAATAGAAGAGATGGAGAGAGAAAACTTCATGTTGACTATCGAGGCTGAATTTCATGCCAGACAGTTTATAATGATGAGAGAACGGAAAGAGGAGGTGGAAGCCGATTTAGAAGACTTAAAAAAGGATTATCAAATGGTGCAGCAAGTGAGAAAGAGACTTGGATCCAGAGAATTAGCAGCTGCAAGACGGCGAATCAAAAGTCTGGAAATTGAGAACAAGTGTCAGATCAAGAAGATAGAAGATGGAAAAGCAAAAGTATGCGAGCTAGAGGCCGATAAAAAGGAATTGATCAAGCAGTATAAAGCTGAGGCTCGTAGAGCTCAAAAACTCCAGGAAGAAAGAGAAGTCAGCTTGAAAGAATTAGAAGAAGAAAAGAATCAAGTCCAGGGGTTAAAAACTGAGATGAATAGTATAATTGAGGACTTTGAGGACAAAGATCGAAGAATTTTAGAGCTTGAAGAAGAAAGAAAGCAAAAGAAAGAAGAGATGTGGTCTGAGAGACAGGGATGGAATCGAATCCTAGATAGAAAGCAGGCAGAGATTGGATCGTGGATGCAGAGATTCTCTACAAAAAGTCAGCAAGTAGATGAGCTCACGGGAGAAATGGGAGAATTACAGATGAGATTCGAACATGAGATGAACCAATCTCGAGCTATGAATGATGAGCTCAAAAGTCATGTATCGAACCTTGAGCAATCCCTTCTGCAAGTGCAAGTTCCTCCTGTTTCAGTGGACCTAAGAGTTGCTCTCGAAGAAAACAAATCCTTCCAGAAGGAAATCAGAGAATTGAAAGGTGAACTCCAGAAATGTCGAATTCATATTACCAGTCTAGAAAAAGAAATCAAACGCATCAATAAGGGATGGGAAAATACATATGAGCATTATCGATCCTTGGTAGAAGAACGCGAGCGCATGATGGGGGAAGCTATTGCTCAAATGGGTGAAGTGGCTCGGTACATGAACGAATTAGCCAATAGAGCGGAGATCATCCAACTGTGCACAAATCCGGTTTCTGAATATACAAGGGAGATCATCGCCATTATGAATGAAATTGTAGAGCTGAGTCTGAGGGCTAGGCCTTATATGTAATAGAACTCCTTTGTAATGAGTGAAACTTTTTATCCAATGAAAGTATTTCCGAATGGTTACTGCTTGGGTCAACGCCTTTTATTTGCATTTCATACTTGCATCATTCATTATGCATAAGTAAATTCGTCATTTATAATGCATCACCAATAAAATGTATCATTTATAGCACATTACCAATAATATGCATTCGAATTAAAAAAAAAACAATAAAATTAATTTCCGAAGGGTTATGTGACAGACGATTCTGGCAAGTAAAAACTCCAATCCTTATCACACGCGAGGTAGAGCCATGGATGCCAAGCTTGATCAATTAAAGAAAGAAATGCAAGAAGATTTACTAAGAATACAACAAGAATGGCAGGCAAAGATGGATCAGTCACAAAAGTCAATTATAGATCAAATCCTGCAAAGCCAGGCTAATATGATGAATGAGATGATGACCAAGATGTCTGGGTTACGTACTGAAACAGTTAAAGAACCAAGCACTGCCCCTGTTGAAGTTTCTAGGCAGGAGTCTACCCCGAGACTAGTTATCTCACCTGAAAAGCTAGTTGAGCATCCTGCAGGGTCTTCAGCGGTAAAGGTTCAAATGGCCACGACTAACCCTCAAAACAGTCCTTATGAGTATATTGATGTAGATCCTGAGGAAATGGAGAAACCTAAAACGGAAGTACCAGAGCATTTAAAGGACTGGTGCAAAGGGTTTTTTAAAGAAATGGGAAAGCAGGGCTCTCAAGACGGAATGAATGCAGAGGAATTAAGTCTTGTGCCAGACTTAGTATTACCACCAAAGTTCAAAATGCCGGAATTTGAAAAGTATGATGGAAAAACTTGTCATGTTGCTCACTTGACCATGTTTTGTCGAATAATGACAGGATTTGTGAAGGATGATGGGCTATTAATTCATTGTTTCCAGGCCACCTTGACGGGGTCAGCTGTCAGATGGTATAACCAATTAACCCGAGCTAAAATAGGGTCTTGGAAGGATTTGGCCAATGCGTTTAAAGAACAGTATCAACACGTTACCGACATGATGCCTGATCGTGTTACTCTCCAAAATATGGAGATGAAGCATAATGAGACCTTCCGACAATACGCTCAGCGTTGGAGGGATATTGCTGCTCAAGTGCACCCACCACTTATTGAGAGGGAGTTTATAACCATGTTTATAGATACGTTAAAATCTCCTTATATTGATCATATGTTAGGAGTGGCAACTAAGAGCTTCTCTGATATCGTGATGTGCGGAGAGATGATCGAGAGAGCATTAAAGAAGGGGCAGATTGTCGGTAGCCAAACTCCTGCAAAGAAACCCTATGTGAAAAGGAAAGAATGAGAGGTGAATAATGTAAATTTCTCTGTGAGTAAGCCGAAGATGGGAAATTCTTCTTCATCCCAAGGAGAGACTAAGCGCGAGCATAACAATGAAAGGATGACGTTCACTCCCATACCAATGACTTACAGTGAGCTCTTCCATGGATTAGTCCAAGCTCACGTAGTGTCACCAAAATTCATTGATCCAATTAAACCACCTTATCCAAAATGGTTCAATGAAAATGAGACATGCGAATATCATGCAAATCTCAAAGGACATAACATTGAAAAGTGTCTCGCTTTCAAAAGAGTGGTTGAAGATCTGATCAAGAGAAAGGTTGTGTCCTTTAATGATTCTGAAGCACCCTGTGTTGCTGCAAACCCACTTCCAAATCATCAGAATCAGGGAGTGAACGCTATTGAGAAAAATCAGAAAATTAAAAGGAGAATTGAAGAAATAAGAACACCACTGAAATGGGTATATGCTCAAATAAAGGAGAGAGGGTTGTTGAGCCCTAGAAATGAATGCTCAACGGAAAAGACAGAAAACTTTTGTGAATACCATGGTGAAAATGGTCATCAAATTCAGGACTGTCAAGAATTCAGGCAAATAGTCCAAGAATTAATGAACAAGCAGGAGTTGCAGTTCTATGAAGAAAGAATGAGTGAGAATGAAAGATATATCTGCGCTTCTGAAGAAAATTCAAGGGAAGCTGAAAAGAATTTAAAAAAGCATGTCCTGGTCATATCGAAACCAAATTACGAGGCCAGCAGTGGAAGTATAACATCTAGGGTGGTAATCAAAACCCCTGCGCCTTTTGCCTACAAGAGTAACAAGAGTGTTCCCTGGGACTATACATGCCAAATTAATACTCCTGAGAGTAAGGAGGAAGAGGTTGCTGAAGTTGGATTTTTCACCAGGAGTGAAAGATGATATGCTCCTGGAAAGGCTGATAAAGCAAGAGATGTGGTTATTAAAGATCCTGATGATAAATTGAATGAGCCTGTTAAGATTGAGGAGGCTCAGGAATTTTTAAAGTTTCTGAAACACAGCGAGTATAACATTGTGGAACAGCTTCATAAGACCCCAGCACGGATTTCAATGTTATCTCTACTGTTGCTTTCAGAAGTACATCGAAATACTCTGATCAAAGTGCTGAATGAAACTTTTGTAGGGAAGGATATACCAGTGGAACGTGTGGACAGGATGGTAAACCATATTAATGCAGATAATTTCATTTATTTTTATGATGATGAAATACCTGAAGAAGGAAAAGGCAGGGGCAAGGCTTTACACATTACGGCTCATTGCAAGGGAGTCATCGTCTCAGGGGTGTTAATTGACAACGGATCGGCCTTGAATGTTATGCCATTCGCCACTCTAAATAGACTTCCTGTGGATGTATCACAAATGAGGGTTTGTGGCAATGCTGTAAGGGCATTTGATGGGACAGAACGCAAGATAATGGGGAAGATGATTATCCCTCTCAGAATTGGCCCTACAACATTTGAAGTGGATTTTGTTGTCATGGATATTCATCCGAGTTATAGTTGCTTGTTAGGGAGACCTTGGATTCACATGGCTGGGGCAGTTCCTTCCTCCCTTCACCAAAAGCTCCGATTCATTGGTGATGGGAAGCTGGTGACCATCAAAGCGGAAGAAGACATCATTGCCTCTATCACTACAGATGCACCATATGTAGGGGTAGATGAAAATGCACTAGAGTCCTCTTTCCAGTCCTTGGAATTTGTTAATGCTACTTTTATCTCTGAAGGCAAAATAATTCCCATTCCTCATCTTTCAAAAAATACAAAGATGCAATTAAAGGAGACATTAGCTAGAGGAGCAAAGGTAGGGAAAGGCTTGGGAAAGAAACTGCAAGGCATCACTGAAGGGCCGGCTCCAGTTCCTAAAAGAAATTATTTTGGTCTCGGATACAAACCAACGTACCATGATAAAGTCAAGGATGCACAAAAGCTTAAGGAAAAGAGGAATGCAAGAGTAAAGGGAGAAGATCTTGTTTGGGGACCCATGGTCATTCCGCCTCTCTCCAAATCTTTTGTGTCTGGAGGATTTGTGATTGACACGCTGAAACAGTCAGGGGATATTGAAGATACAGAATTTGTTGAAGATTTATTGGGAAGCCTGAGCATCAACGTTGTCACAGAAGATTCTACTGGAGAGTGTTCATTGGCATCAATCCGTCCGTGTCCTCCTGGCTATGTTTTGAACAATTACACTGTTGAAGAACTCCCTGTGTTCTATAAGCACTTTTCAAAGTAATGCATAATAACAAATCTGTCTCCTTTTGACCCAAATATAATAGGGCTTTTGTAAAAGGACAAATTGTTATTTGTCATTGCTTTAATGAAACAGTGTTCTTCTTTCATTCTAATCTTAGCAAGTATTTTATTCATCTCTTGAGTATTCTTTATTCTTTATTGATAATTATTCTCTTGATAAATATTAGATAAAATTTTTGTCCACAACCAAATATACTCCTTTTTGATTCGCAGGTCTTCAGATATCAACTGTTCGAGTAATGATACTTTTGAACCACAAATTGATTTTAAAAATGACATGTGTCTCGAAGAATCTGAGGGTTATAAAGATGAAGAGGAATGTGAGTTAAAATCTGAGCTTGTTAGAATGATGGAGCAAGAAGATAGACAAATATTGCCCCACAAAGAGACAACTGAAACAATAAATTTGGGAACAGAAGAGGATATAAAAGAAGTTAAAATTGGCACTTCACTCTCACCAAAAATAAGAGATGGTCTTATAAGCCTTCTTCGGGAATATAGGGATGTGTTTGCTTGGTCTTATCAAGATATGCCGGGGTTGGAGACTGACATCGTGATGCACAAGCTACCAATAAAGCCGGAATGCAAGCCTGTTCAACAAAAACTTCGAAGAATGAGACCAGATATGATATTAAAAATCAAGGAAGAAGTGAAGAAACAATTCGATGTTGGATTTTTACAAGTGGCTAAGTACCCTGAATGGGTAGCAAACATAGTACCAGTTCCAAAGAAAGATGGCAAAGTTCGGATGTGTGTTGTTACCGGGATCTCAATCGAGCGAGCCCCAAAGATAATTTTCCACTCCCACATATCGATACTTTGGTTGAAAATACGGCTGGTCATGCTCTTTTCTCTTTCATGGATGGTTTCTCAGGTTACAATCAAATTAAGATGGACCCAGAAGATATGGAAAAGACAACTTTTGTGACAATGTGGGGTACATTTTGTTACAAGGTGATGCCCTTCGGACTTAAGAACGCCGGGGCAACATATCAAAGAGCAATGGTTACGTTGTTCCACGATATGATGCACAAGGAGATAGAAGTGTACGTGGATGATATGATTGCTAAATCACAAACCGAAGAAGAACATGTAAAAGTCTTAAGGAAGCTATTTTTAAGATTAAGAAAATACCAGCTCAAGCTTAACCCAACCAAGTGCACATTTGGAGCTACTTCAGGGAAGTTATTGGGATTTGTAGTCAGTGAGAATGGGATAGAAATAGATCCTGATAAAGTCAAAGCAATTTTGGAATTACCTCCCCTTAGAACGCAAAAAGAAGTACGAGGTTTTCTGGGGAGGTTAAATTATATTGCCAGATTCATCTCTCAGTTGACCGAGAAATGTGATCCAATATTCCGATTACTGAGAAAGCGAAACCCAGGAGAATGGGATGATAGTTGCCAAGAATGCTTCGATAGAATTAAGGGTTACTTAATTAATGCTCCTGTCTTGATGCCACCAATCCCAAACAAACCATTGATTTTATATTTGACTGTCTTTGAGAAGTCAATGGGATATGTGTTGGCCCAACATGACGAAACTGGAAGAAGAGAACGAGCTATTTACTATCTCAGTAAGAAATTCACTGACTGTGAGACTCGATACTCCTCTATCGAAAAGCTGTGTTGTGCTTTAGTATGGACTACTAAGAGGCTGAGACAGTATTTGTTGTATCATACTACCTGGTTGATATCAAGACTGGATCCGTTAAAGTACCTTATGGAATCAACAGCTCTAACTGGAAGGATGGCGAGATGGCAAATGTTGTTGTCCGAATTTGATATAGTCTACATGAACCAGAAATCAGTTAAAGGGAGTGCTATTGCAGATTTCCTGGCAAGCAGAGCATTAGAAGACTATGAGCCAGTAAAATTTGATTTTCCGAATGAGGACTTGATGAGTATATTTATTACTGAAGAAGATACTCCGAAAAATGAAGCATGGAAAATGAACTTCGATGGCGCTTCTAATGCTGTGGGACATGGAATTGGGGCAATACTAGTTTCACCTGAGGGAGATCATTATCCTTTTACTAGTAGGCTCGCCTTTGAATGCACTAACAATATGGCAGAGTATGAAGCATGTATCTTGGGTATTCAAGCTGCAATTGAGCGCAAAGTTAAAAGCCTAGAAGTATTCGGCGATTCTGCTCTGGTTATTTATCAGCTTCGCGGGGAATGGATGACTCGAGACTCCAAGTTGATAGAATACAAGAACTTGGTGATGGAGTTGATCAAAGAGTTTGAAGAAATTTCTTTTGCTTATCTTCCTCGTGAAGAAAATCAAATGGCAGATGCCTTGGCTACGTTAGCAGCTATGTTTAAGGCCGATGATCAATCTCGAATGATGCCTATTCGGATGAGTATAAGAGAAATGCCAGCTCATTGTTGCAACATAGAGGAAGAAGAGGATGATAGTCTCCCATGGTATTATGATATTCTCCAGTATGTGAAGTATCGGGCTTACCCAGCGGAGGCAACTGAGAATGATAAACGGACCTTAAGA
The DNA here is from genome assembly GCF_006381635.1 of Hibiscus syriacus. NCBI lineage: Eukaryota > Viridiplantae > Streptophyta > Magnoliopsida > Malvales > Malvaceae > Hibiscus > Hibiscus syriacus. Next base: position 480,632 of record NW_024062764.1, read on the forward strand.
ATATTAGCAATGGGGTATGTCCTTGATGGAGATATATTGTATAAAAAGGGCAAAGATCAGGTGCTTTTGAGATGTGTGGATAGAATCGAGGCCAAGAAAATACTTGAGGAAGTCCATGAAGGAGTTTGTGGAACACATGCTAATGGATTCACAATGGTTAGAAAAATCATGAGGTTTGGGTACTATTGGTCCACTATGGAAGGAGATTGTATCAGATTTGCTCGAAGATGTCATAAATGCCAGATTCATGATAACCAAATACATGTTCCTCCTTCACCACTCCATGTAATGAACGCACCTTGGCCATTTTCAATGTGGGGCATCGATGTCATTGGGGCAATTTCACCGAAGGCCTCAAATGGACATCGTTTTATCTTAGTGGCTATAGACTACTTCACCAAATGGGTTGAAGCTGCCTCTTATGCTAATGTCACAAAAGGAGCAGTGTGCAGATTTCTAAAAAGAGAAATCATTTGTAGATATGGAACACCTGAAAGGATCATCACAGATAATGCATTGAATTTGAACAACGATTTAATGAAGGAAGTTTGCACAAAGTTAAAGATCAAACATCACAATTCGGCTCCTTATCGCCCAAAAAAGAATGGGGCAGTAGAGGCAGCGAATAAAAACATCAAGAAGATCATCACAAAAGCAACTGAAACATATAGAGATTGGCATGAGAAATTACCTTTTGCGTTGCTTGCTTATCGCACGTCTGTTCGTACATCTACTGGGGCAACACCATTCTCTTTGGTATATGGGATGGAAGCAGTTTTACCTGTTGAGGTGGAAATACCTTCTTTGAGAGTATTGATGGAGTTGAAACTGGGCGAGGCTGATTGGGTACAAAGTAGGTTTGATCAATTAAATTTGATTGAGGAGAAAAGGCTGAGAGCTATCTGCCATGGCCAAATGTACCAGAAAAGGATGATACGAGCATATGACAAGAAAGTCAGACCTCGAGAATTTCGTGAAGGCGATATGGTGCTAAAAAAGATCTTACCTATGCAAAAAGACTTTCGAGGGAAGTGGATGCCGAACTGGGAAGGTCCCTATGTTGTAAAAAAGGCATTCTCAGGAGGAGCTTTGGTGTTAACAGAAATGGATGGAGAAGATTTGCCTAATCCCGTGAATTCCGATTCGGTCAAACGATATTACACTTAAAAAAAAATTAAATAAAGGAGGGTTCAAGATGAAAACCCAAAATGGGCGTCTTGAAACCAAAGGAGGATTCGAGTTGAAAATCCGTAATGGACGGCTCGAATAGCCAGAAGTTGAAATGGCGGATTCCCTCGGAAGCCTGACAGTTCAGGGAAAGACTCTCATGCTCACACATCTTTTGTACGATCTGAATCTTCGAAACACATGTCAACTTTCAAGAAAGATTTGGGGTGAAGAAGCAAAAGGATTCAACATTTGATATTCACTATATTTGTCCTTTGATCTTCCTTTGTACTTACTTGTTTCTTGTCCCCAAAAGATTATAATTTCTCATTGTCTCTTTTCCATGAAACTTGTCAAATTTGATTCATTGTCCTTGTATATATTCACCAAATTATTGATTATTATGCCTTACTCTGAAAAGTGTCAGAGTATGGGGATTTTGAAACAGGTGTGCGCCAGAGAACACATACAAAGGCACGCTCCCATCAATCATTAAACAAATCATTGAGAAAAAAGAGGGTTTAAATCAAAGAAATCAGTTTCAACATAATCATACTTTTCCCAAGCAAAGAAGTCCCAATTTAAAGGCATGCAACAAGGAGAGGCCATTCTGAATGAATTTTCTTTGAAAAATCAATCAATGACCAAAGAATCAGAGAGGCAAGATAAACTCTCTCGGGGTAGATCGGAGGGACCAAGTCAAAGAATATTTAATGAGAGGTCAAGAAAGTAACCAGGCATGGATAAACGCATAAATATCACATGTTTCGATCAAAGAGTATGAGAGATTCTCAATGCCAGGAACGAACTGAGCATAACCCTTTAAACATGCATTTAGATCATTCTTAGAGCATATTGATAACATGAAATCATGGCATATGACCATTTTTACAGGATCTTCAAGACTTATTTCATTATTGAAGCAATGAATCAGTCAACATCAACTGACCAGACTTCCTCATCACGTAGGAGCCGTGTCAACATTAGGATAACCAGCCGTCCTCATCACGTAGGAACCGAGTTATCACCCTTCCTAAAGATGGCCAGAGTTCTTCATCATGTATGAACCATGTCATGTCATCTACCCTTAGACGACCAGACTTCCTCATCACGTAGGAGCCGTGTCAACCTTAGATAATCAGCCGTCCTCATTACGTAGGAACCTAGTTATCACCCTTCTTAAAGATGACCAGAACTCTTCATCGCGTACGAGCCGTGTCATCCCTTGACCAGATTTCCTCATCACGTAGGAATCGAGTTTCCCTTAGACGACCCGACCTCTTCATCATGTATGAGCAGTGTCGTCCCCAACAACCAGCATTATCCAATTTCTATGGAAAAGGGGAGAACCAGACAAAAACGTGTTGTCTTGTCGTCTTTGCCCTATTCTTGTTAACACAAGTATGTGCAAAGAGGGGCAGCTGTAGACACCCGTTTTTGTCCGAGTCTTTTATATTGATTTTTTTTATTTTTTATTTTATTATTATTATTATTATTATTATTATTATTACTAATTACAATTTTACGTCTTGCAGGCCAATCCTGAGGCCCAAACCTGAAGCCCAACCAGTTTACAAGTACCCAACCCTAATCAAATCCCGAAGCCCAAACCAGAAGCCCACTGGAACCCAAATCACTGGCCCAATCCAGTAGATAACCTAAACCCTAAACCAAGAGAGCAGCCACGCCGCCTCTTCCAATCCCCAGCCGTACGTTGATCTTCACCAGTCATTCCTGAGCCGCGTGAGTTGCTATCGAGCCAACCCAAGCCACCGAGCATCTCTCAAGTCAAGTTCATCATCAACAGTGGATGAAAAATAATCCATCAGTCAGTGATTCAAAGAAAAAATCAAATAAAATCAAGCAAGTACACAAGAAATCCCGAAAAATCGGGATGTAATCATGCAAAGTCAGTGAGACCCATCCCCTATTTTTCCTAGATATCATCATCATCTCACCAGAAATCCACATGCAAGCAAACATAAAAGACCAAAGAAGAGAAAATGGAGAGGGGTCGGTGAAAAAAAAAACACAGAGAACATTTAAAAAAAAAAAGGAAGCATCCATTCGAACCAAATAAAAGAGAGATAGAGTGAGAATCTTACCCTTTTTTCGACCACCACCGTTGCTTCATCGGAGCCATGCGTCCCTCACCGAAGGTAAAAAAAAAAACTTGTCTCTTTTCTGGGGCTTGTTGGGTTCGAAATTAAAGGGTTTATCTGGGTATTAGGTCAACGTAGTGGGTAGCTCTAAGGGCGTAGAGAACCTTCTCTGGGTTTGGGTTACTCCCCGTGGCCACCGTTCTACGTTGGCCGGGGTTAGGGCCTCTGTTTTAGGCGAAGGGAGAAGGAATATGAGAAGGGAGAGGGATAGCCAAACGGCTGAGGAAATTGGGGAGCTAGCAAATGATTTAGGGTTTCAAAATAACCCTTAAAAGGGTTATATTTCAGACGTCGAGCGACGTCGTTTTAAAGCAAGAGGGAGATCGAGTGATGGGATTAAGGGCTAATAGCATATTTGGTCCTCTTACCTCTGTAATCTTGCACGCATGTTCTTAACATTTATGGGTAAATCACAGTTAAGGTCCCTGTAGCTTGTAATGGTTGTAATCTTACCACTTTAATGAAATTTCATCATTTCATTTTGAGCTTTTATTTTATTTTTGTTACATTTTCGTCATTATTTGCTTTTAAATATTATGTGGTTATATTTGTGTTGAGCTATCAAACTTAATTTATTTATACATGTGCATTATAGTTATTGTTGGTTCATTTTAGTCACTATTTACTATGTAAAAGAAATACATGTTTCATTTATGTTTATAATCCATGTGTTTGATTCTGAATGCATTTGATCACTACTTTTATATATTGGTAAAAGCTGAATATGGCTTGCTTGTTTTACTTTCATTTATTTTAGTCCTTAATAATATTTTTGAGTTATTTGGTTTCTAGTATTTGTATTTTTAATGTTTTATATTTGGGTTCTGTTTGTTTTGTAATGGCTGTTTAGTCCTTTAGTTTCGGTTTTTGGCATTTTGGTCCTTTAACTTTCTGTTATTGATTTTAGTATTTTAAATTCCTGTTTTTGCTGATTAGCCCTTGAAGATTCTGTTTTTACTGTTTTAGTTCCCAAAATTCAATTTTTCCATTTTGGTTTCTAAAGTTTCTATTATATCTATTTTGGTCCTTTATCTTCCTGTATTTTTGTAGTTTAGTCCCTAATATTCTTTTGTCATTTTAGCCCTTTTAATTTCCGTTAATTACATTTTAGTACCTTAAATGATTTATTTTGGTATTTTAGTTTGGTTTGTAATATTTAATTGTTTGCATTTCAATCCTTTATGCATATATAGTAAATGTTCTTATTTAATATTGTAAATATTTTATTTGTCATTTGCAAGCATATTTGTTTCTATTTTATTTCCTTAGTTGTTAATTTCATTCAAATATTTTTCAAGAATATGAATTTGTAGAATGGGGTGGAAAGCACCACTTGATCGAAGTGATGCAATCCTATACGACGTTCAAACAGAATATGATAAATAAAAAAAATGCAAATTCTTCCTTTTACAAGCTTATAGAAATTATTTTATTGTTATTCTATTTTTTGTAATTTATTTGATGTTCATATGTTTAATATTTAAATTTTAATCTTTATTATTATTTCTTCATTGAATCTTAATATGAGTGATGTATGTTTTGGAAAAATAAAATATGATGCATTTTATGTCAATTTTCGACATTATTTTTTTAATTTAAAGAGAAAATATTCTTTACAAGTAAGAAATAGACGAGGTAGCTTTCCCGGCGGAGGATTGCAAATATCGGGATTTCTTATCGAGAAAAGGGTTTTTTTATTTTATTTTAACTAATATTCAATAAATAGATCATAATTTATTTATTATTCTATTTTTATATTTTTTATTGTATTAATGGTTGTTATGTTAATATTAACGATACATGTTTTAGATAAATTAAGCATATTTTATTTTCTACTCATTTCGATATTATTTAGTGGTAATTCAAAGATAGATACTTTATAGATAAGAAATAGAGATAGCTTCCCGTTGGAGGATTGCAAATCTTGAGATTTCTTACCAAGTGAAGTATTTCTATTATTTTAATAAATAGATCATATTTTTACTTCTGATTCAAACTTTAAGTTCTACCATTTATGACTATATATAAGTGATACAATACCAATTTTGGGCGTTGTGGGGTGTTTACCATTCCTCACACGTAACCGACTCCCGAATCCATTAAATTGAATCTTTGGTAAACGCAGACCATCTTTGTCTTAAAAAACTATTTTTCTTAAAATTGTTTTTAAAAGATATTTTTAGGTATTCGACCCACCTAACCTAAAGGTCGATGGCGACTCTTTTCTATATTTATTCAAATCAATTCCAAAATCACCAAATTATCCAAATTAAAGTCATAATTATTTTTAAAAATAATATTTAATTGTTTTAAAAAAAATGGTTATGACAAGTAGCACCTCAAATTTACCCAACATATGCTTTTAAGTTCAACCAGATGCCTTAATAACATTATGGTAAGCGTTCATGTGCGGCGTGTCCATAGACAATCTTTGTAGAGTTTCCATTGGCATCACGTTAAGTGCTGACCCATTATCGATAAGAACATCTAGCAAAACCTGGCCACGACAATGTGTGGTAATGTTTAAAGCTTTCATAGATCTAATTCCTCCTTCGGCATCTCATCATCAGTAAAAGAAATATAATTTTTGGAAGTTATGTGCCCCACAATCCAATCTAGCCTATTTACAGATATATCTTCGCGCACAAATGTCTAATTAAGAAATTTCATTAGAGCATTTTGGTGTACTTCTGAATTTATCAACATATCCAATATCAAGATCCATGCTTGTTAATTGTATAACTGCTCGACAGCACTATACTCACTGTGCTTTAAGCACTTAAGGAACTCTTTTGTCTGGCATCAGTTACTGGCTTATTTCCACTGTTGCCTTCTCCTTTGCCTTCAGTTTTTCTCCTTCCTTTAAGTTTAAGAGAGTAGCATCTCCTACTTATTGTGAAGTGACCTACTTCACTAGCTATCTTGACTGTTGGTTCTCTATCTGCTATTATTTTCACTTCTTCTATTACCTTCATTCATTCAACTGACCCTGGTATTTCAAGTAGTGATACATTAGATGTGTAGTTCCAAGAAACCTTTTAGGCATCCTTAAAACGAAACGGTGAGGGGGCTTTAATCCCAATATTTGGAGTTATTGATATTGGATTCAGTACTTTTGGTCTCACAATGATTATTACTATATTGCTTACTCTATATGAACTTGGAGCTTTCTAACATACATATGTCAACTTCCTTTCTTCCTTTATCTTTTCAAAGAATTATATTTCTTTAATATTCATCATGTCTTGAATCAAGTCCCTAAATTCAGGGCAAAATTGAATCTCATAACCCTCCTCCCAATGAAAATCACAATAGACTCCACACCCACAATACTTTAGCTAGGAATCTTGTTTGGTCAAACCAACCTCGAACAACTATTTGAGTACCCAACTTAGAGGAGATTTGATTTCTGAGACATCCATCTTCACTCTCATAGTATTATCCTCATGGATCACATTCACCCTTTGACCTTTATGATTCGACAATGGGTGAGTTGCCACGCCTAGTGAATTGAATTTCAGATTCCCTGTATTGATCAAGTTTTGCATAACCTTTTTGAAGGCTAAGGAATTATCAATAGAATGTCCTGTAATCTTGACATAATAGTCACAGTGTGGGTTTGCATCATACCAACGGTTATATGAAAGTTGGAGATGATTATACGATATGGTCGTACCATATCTACCTTTAGTAACAAGGCGTATATTTCAAAATATGGTACTAGCAAAGACGTGAAGGACAATCTCTCAGTTTCCCTCCTGGGTTATATAGACTCATTCTTATTTGGGTTTGTATCAATCCTCTCAACCCTTGGTCGCATAATTGTGACACTATTCATAGTGTTCTTGTTATAAATGCTTGTTATAACGCCTCAGAATTTCATGAAGGATTAAATTGGTAAATTAAATTATTATGAGGATAAGTTAGACAATTTCTATGTGTTGTGGGATTAAATTTAAAGTATGAGATGAATGTTTTATTTGCTAGAATTTGTTTTCGGGGAGAATAGTGACTAAATTGAAATAAAAGAATTAGACATCTCTAAGGTGAAAACAAGGGAAGAGTTTGACTTTTTAATTAATTATTATCCCCCAACATTATAAGATATTTTACTTGGGTGGATATGAATCATTAGATTAAATAGGGTTTTCCATATTCAATTTAGACCTTTTGATCTAAATGAAATGTGTGGTTGTTATTTATTAAGAAATAAGTTTGTTTGTAAATAAAGAGTTGGAGAAAAGATGAAAATAATTATTTATATCATTCTCCTTTAAGCCAACGGGTGATAGAAAGACAAGTATAAGAAGGAAGGTTAAAGTGAGTGTTGGGGGCATGAAAGAGCTCCATCTCGAGATTCTAGCAACAAGAGCGTTCGTGTTAATGGAAAATGGTAAAAGGTTTGGACTAAGTTAGTAAGCTCAAATTTAGGAAATTAAGGTGAATACCCCTCAGATTTCGAACAATTTCATGATTTTCATAATTTTGATGCCTTGTTGGTTATGCGTGGACAATTTATTAAGGTTCGAAAGTAATTCTAAAGAGCCTTATTTTTACTAATTTTTTTTTTTTACGTATAACCATTATGAGCATGCTTAGTTTACCTTATTATATGATAAGTTCATTACCGGAATTACATAATAAATTTAACCGGGGTAGTTTATGATGAATTCAATATCGAAAGTATGCGATGGAACTTGATTTTTAAGTTGAAACCTGAATTTTTAAGTTGGAACCTAAATTCTTTTTTAGTTGGAAACCTTAATTTTAAGGTTGCAAGCTAGATTTTAGGTTGCAACCCATATTTTCATATTACAAGAAATGTGATGTATCGTATAGGTTACACATCTAAAAATGAAAGTGGTGATGTATTGTATAGCATACACACTTGTAGTCACTCATTTTCGTCTGGGGTATTTTTAATATATATATAATATAATATTTTAAAAAACATTTTAAAAATATATATAATATATAGTTTTTGAAAACATTTATAATATATAGTTTTCGAAAACATTTTGAATATATATATATATATATATATATAATATAGGTTTTGAAAACATTTTGAAAATATATATATAATATATAGCTTTGAAAACATTTTGAATATATATATAATATATAGTTTTTGAAAATATTTTGAAATATATATATAATATATATAGTTTTGAAAACATTTTGAAAATATATATAATATATAATTTTAAGCATTTTTTAAAATATATCATATGTATAGATTTAGAAAACATTTTTTGAAAAATATTTTATATACTTTTTTATTATTTAATTATTTATTTTTTTATTTTTATTTTTTATTTTTTTTTATTTTTATTTAGGTCCAAGTCTAACAAGGATGTGAGGAAGCCCAACTGGGTAAGCTAGCCTAACCCATCAAGCAAACCTGGAGGCCCAATAGATTAGGGTTTTTCACATTTAGCTACAGCGCTGCACATATAGGAACCGTGCGATCAAAGCACGAATGAACGATCCAGATTGAAGCAAATTGAGGGTAATAAAACCCTAAAGAGATACATGGTTACGACGTTAGATCTGGACCGTTGGATCTGACCCAATCCAATGGTCGTGCAACCAAATTCTCAGTCAAAGAAGAACCGGTCGGCCGAGAAAATCAGGACTGCATCATCCCTGGATTCTCGGCCACGTGAACGACGGTAAGCTCGAAACAAGGGGAACGACCCCTTCAGGATCAGTAATAGATCCCTAAATGAGTTGTATAAATACCTCTGGTGAGGCACACCCAATAACAACAACATCGATCGAGAGGCAACAAGTAATCGAAGAACATCCCTGGAAAAACCAGAACACCAACCAAGTAAAAAACAAAACACACAACGAAGAAAACGAAGCATTCGAAACGGAAAAGCAACATAAATATCAAGAAAAAACCGAGTGAAATAGTTCGTGGGAGTCGCGAAAAATCACAAGTAACCCAAGAAAATAATTCTGGTCGTGGTTCAGAGGGGGAGCAACCGCTGAAAACCGAAGAAAGTCATCGAAAAGGTAGGAGTCGAATGTTATTTTTTTAGATCTATGATATTTGGGGTTAGTTTTGGGAATTTACAGCTCAGGATAGGATTCGAGGTTTAAAAAGGAACACTTTGGGGTATTTGTTATTTTTTCCAGCCACAAGAGGTGGTGGATGGAGCGACGGTCAGCGATGGATGGCTTCATCGATGGTTGGTCGGTATTCAACCGGTGGGGAGAGTGCTTAAGAGAATTTTGAGAAAGGAGGGGAGAGTAATTTTGAGGGAAATGAGAAAATGAGATGGGAATTGGGTTTTTGAGTATTTATACTAGAGACCTTTGTCTAATTAAATGATTTTTAAATCCTTTTCCTTGTCCCCTTATTTTGATGCACATTCTATTTTGGTCACCTATTATAAATTGGCCTTGAGATTTTAAATTAATTTAATTTAGGGTTTAGGGTTTAGAGTTGATATTTTTAAACCCTTTAAATTTAAATTTTCTCTTACTTCTTTATTTATCCAATTTTTATTTAATTTTTATTTATTTTTTTCTTTGATATTTTATTTCAACTCTAATACTAACCTTTTTATTTTATCTTATTTTATTCTATTCTTAAACCCTTTTGACGTTTTTAGGAATGATTTTAATCGATCAAAGGTAAGTAATTCAAATCGAGTCTTTAAATTTTAATTTTTGCAATTAAGACAACCGACAAATTAAAATGGTACTGAAAGGACAATTCAAGGGTGCTAATCCTTCCTTGACTGTAACCGACTCCCGAATCCGACATATTTCTGGTAAAATGTAGATCATGTAAGATGGTGGCTGATCAACCTAAATATTTTTTAAATGATCGGTGGCACCTCTAACCCATTTATTTAAGTTGAAGCCCAATTCCAGGCCCACTCAAAAGACGGTTGCGACAGCTTGGCGACTCTGCTGGGGACAGGTAAGTGAGTCAGGCCAAAATTAATTTTCGGTTGTCTTTTTAAGCGAAAATAATAATTTTAAATTTTAATTTATTTATTCGATTCTTATTATTTATCTTTGATTATTTTTCAAATAAATAGTTGTACTGACGTTTTTCAATGATTTCAGATTTTTTAAATTTTTCATCTTTGGCTCTATACCCAAGCTCCAAACCCTTTTAAGTGGAGGTGAAAGTGACACCTTCGTGGGAATTTATTCTCCGTATAGGCCTGACAAGTAACCTTCGGGATTCATACACCTTGTGTCTTCGTGTGAATTTATTCTCCGTATAGACATAAGGAAATGTATCCTATCGAGTTTAACTTGGTCAATATAGGCTTGTAATGGCCTTAGGACTGAGGGACTGGCAAGCCCAAGGGGGCACTAGCAAGGAGAACTCAGGTACCTTCTTTAGAACTTAAACCAAAAGACTACAGGGAATTAGAGCCCATCTCGAAACACCATTTCAAAACCTAGGATTCTTGAATTATTTCCTATTTTACTTTTTGTTCAAAGCATGCGAACTAGAAGTATATGCGGTTAAGACTGGTTCAAAATTAATGTGCGGGATAGAGATTATGTTCAGGTATGAATAATAAGCATGTAAGGTAGATATCATGTGGGGTAGGACTTTTTATTTTCATTATTAATTTGATTATTATTTTTACCTTACTAACTTGTTTCCCTTCCATTATTTTATTTTATTTTTAATCATTTGCATCATTTAAAGAGGTGTTGATCCAAAAAAAAGTGTTCGTTAAACATAAATAATTTGCATTAATGTACAAAGGGGTATAATGCAAGAGGTGAAAACGCAGAGGTCTAGCTATGGTAAGAAAAGACTCAGAATGATCGAGCAGACATATTAGAAAAAGAACAAAAAGAAGTCTGTTCTGAATTAGAAGATTTGATAAAGTGGTATAAAGAACAAGTTCAGAACAATTCCAGCCTGAAAAAATCTTCTGAATACTGGAAAAGTGAAGATCGAATGACAAGTTGAAAAGAGACCCTAAAAGAACAACTAAAGGCTTCCCAAAGATGTTTGTTAGAAAACCATCACCAGAACAAACGTCTAAATACCAAGGTAGCCGATCTGGAGAAGTCTCTTCAAAGACAACAAAAACATGATGTCAAAACCATAATTGAGTTAGAGGCCATTGTGGACGAATTCAAGAGACAAGAAAGTGAGCTTCAAATAGTTCTCTTTGATGGAGGATTTCAATGGCATTTTTTTGGGAGCAGGCTCAGCAGAAAGTGAAAGCCAGAGATGCAGTCATTCGAGACTTCTTAGAACAAGTACAAAAAACAGCTTGTCACTTGCACGATTTAGCGAGAGAAGCCAGAGTAGTTCGATAGGGTATTCAACTGGTTACAGATGTTAGAAGCTGTTTGAATTCCAGAAGATCTAGCCAGAATGTAACTTTGAATTGTTTTTGGTCACTTAGAAGTAACATTTTTGTCCCAATAAAAACTATTTATAATAACAGACACATTTTGGATCAATGCCACAAAAAATTTCATGAATCATGCATTTTTTATTGCATTTTCATTTCTTTACATTCAAATTAACTAATAGAAGATGTCTCATCAAAAAAGGAACAAAAACTGGACATTCTACCTCAAGCATTGGACACACCTCATCCTTATAACACTCGTTCAAAGAAGAAGGAGATCGAAGCAAAGAACACTTGTAACTTTCGAAAAGAAAAGCCAAATAAAAGAGAAGCTTTGAAAGCAAATTGAAGTTACCTGGAGCGTGTCTATAAAAAGATCAAAAGCGATGAATGAGATATTAGCGTGTGTTGGTAGGATTGAGAAAATTCAAGAGCAACTAGTAAAGACCCAACAGGAGATGATCGATCAAGCAAAAAGATTTCAGAATGAATCAAATGAACAAATGATCAAATTAATAGATGTGGTGAATGTTGTGATCCATGGAGAGAAGCCACTAGAGGATCCCGCTTTGGATGGGATTATGAATGCTAGTGTTGAAACTGAAATGACAGTGGCAAGTGATCGAGGACATGTTAAGGAGTCGGATATTTCAGACCAGCTCTAAAAATAAAATGTGGTTGTAGAGGGTTCCACTAGGCTAACAATAAATGAAGAGCTAATGAGGGATAAAGTTTCCCTTGTGAGAGATAAGCTTTACTCAAAGAAGAGGGGCATATATGAGGACCAAATGCTAATCAAGAAAGCTAAGAATGATCAATCTCTCATGATTAAAGGTTCTAACCCTTTACAAACATCTAGTCAAGACAATCAAGTTCTATCTATAAAGTCATCAATAAGTAGTCTCTTGTCATGGGGATTAGAAGAGAAGAAAAAAAGTGCAAGGTTTTCAGTTCTATTCATTCCACTTTCGCTTGAAAAATTACATTAAAAAATACTCACAGCCGGATCGGTTACACCGGGATATGTCCAGCAACAGTGGCCCCCGAATGAGAAGTAGACCTATAATGAGATTCATTGGATAAACCATAATGGAACCCCCATATTGTTCAGTTAAGGTCCCTAGAAACTTTGAGGGAAAATTCCAACATCCTTTAGGGCAAGTAATTAAAAGGTATAAGATAGAAGAGAAAGGGGTTAAGGTCCAATACTCAGAAGTCGTTACTTCAATAGAGATTAATACAGTCAATTCCTGTGAAGAACACAGGGGGCAAGAGGAGGGAAAAGGAAATCCAAGCAAAAGGGCTTCCATGGATATAATCCGAGACTGAGCCGTAGGTTTAAGAATGAATGGGATAGATGCATCCTTGAAGACACCTCAAACACCTATATCATATTTCTTGAGGGCAAGTGGGGTTTTGGGTAGTTTAGAGGGTCTGACGAATAATACGTCAATCATAGCTGCAATATACGTTCAGAATCCGGCCAAAACTATCATCACCAAGGAAAATAGTTTTGGATCTAAATTTGGGCACAATTTCTAACCAGGGAAGGAAAAGTTGATGAATAACAAGGAAGTGGGACTTTACTAATTAGCTGCTCAGGAGGAAGCATAAATTTGCGCGTCTGAGGGTACATCAAAAGGAGCCATGGCAAGTGAAATGATCGAGAAATGGGGAGCAAATGTGGATGAATACACTAATCTAATTAGACACTCAATATTATAGAAGTAATAGGGCATCCTAATTAGAAAGAGATCATTTCATTCTATGATGAAGCTTTATTCCATTTGTAGTATTTTGTTTGAACTTGTTTTTTGAACTTTCTCATCTTCCTTTTTGTAAGGACATTTAAATGAATTTATGCTACTTTAAAGATAGTGAGCATTGAATTAATTTTACAACTTGAAATTATTTGAATATCAACTGAATTAAAAAACTCTGTAAATGATTAGCAAAAGTGACATGATTAAAAATTGGTAAAACAACGACCCTTGACCTTACCCTAGAAGACACACTCTAACACCGTATCCTTCTCTTGCAGGGACCGATATAGCCTTCTTCTCTCATAAGGGAATCAACAAGAGGTTTCGTATTAGGCATGCATAGGAGCGGACAACATGGGCATCTCTTACGTATGACATTACTATACTTTTATTGAGGATGTTAAATGATGATGATGATCTTCATAGATGGAATAGTCGAGCAGGTGAATATAGTTTAGGTCAGTTGCTTGGAAATTGAACTCTAAAGATGAGATTTCTTGACTTTCAACAACACCTAGACTATAACAGGTTCTTCTTGACAAACTTAAGAAATTGGATACGTATACCCAGATTATAATATTATATGTATACAATAAAGCTTGAGTTGTCCCTCTAGAGCAATTGATTAATCACCCCAGCTTTATGGATAAGATTCAGCTAGCCTGATAAAGGTGATTATAATATATATATATATTATATATATATATATATATATATATATATATAATATATATAAAGCTTGAGTTGTCCCTCTAGAGCAATTGGTTAAATACCCCGACTTTATGGATAAGATTCAGCTAGAGTGATAAAGGCAAATTACAATAAAGTTGAATTCAGCTAGCCAAACAATGGCAAATTAAATCAAATTTATCTAAATAAGGAGTTTCAGTAAAGATGGACTAAGAGAGTTAAGGAACACCTGTTATAGTCAATTTCACATGAGCACTCAGGAATTTCATTTTTAGACCGATATTGATGCACTACCTTTGTTAAAGGAGTCTACGAAGCTTGAACAAATGGAAGATTTCAGAGAATCGAAATAGAAGTGTTCTAGAAAGTCTAGTAATTGATTATGCTAGTTGTGTCATTTTGTCTGCATCTGATTAAAATACTAAGCAAAGAAAGAGGGGCATGTGGCAATGTCCAAAAGGACCGAGAAAGAAATGACATTTTGGTGGTCAAAACCTTAGAAAATAGGAAGCCAACCTGAAGCCGACTCATCAATTTAGATACTTGTCAAAGAGCTATAACTCCGAAAGCATTAAAGAGCTATTGATTCTTTTGATTTTCTGTGAACTCATATTTATGATGTGATTTGATTGTGAGCCTGAATTAAGGAGCAATACTTTATAAAATTCTTTCTCCAATTCCTAAAATAAAAGAAAGGAGAAAAACATTTTCAAACAGGACAATCTCAAATGTGAACGGTCCTTGAAGCTGGTGAGGCTCATTTTGCCTCTACTAAAGAAAGAATAAACAATGTCAGAATAATGGAGCATTTCACATTCTTGAAAGAAAATAGTCCGAGAGATCATATAAAACCTGTAACACTCCCTTGGGACATTGTCAGTAACCTGAGAAGAAAATGGGGTATGATCAATTCCAAGGACAAGACCATCATACAAAGAATGGGTCCTCGTCTATGAAATAAAAAAAATAATTCATTATGCATACATCTTAGACATACATAAAAGTATCACATTTATCATTTTTTGCATAAATAATTTTTGCAGCTTTAGAGTCAAGTTTCAACTTCAAGATGAAAGATACTCGATTAAAAAAAGTGCCTTCAAAAAATTGATGGTGGTTTCTTAACGTAGAGGCGAGGAGCTACACCTGAACCAACTTCACCTATTGAAAGATCGACATATCTTATAATCAACTTCAGACAGGTTCGAGAGCCAATTCAGAATGGATTCAGTTCAGCTTAACTCAACGAGGAGTGGTTAGTTTTCAGTTAAAGTTTTCAAGCTAGATTTCAACTCCACGACAGATGATATCCGGTTGACAGAATATACCACTTGGATTTCCAGTGAATGAGAGTCATTCGAAGAATCAAGGTCGACTTAAACCGTGAAGGGGAGTCGTCTCACTTGACTTTCCTGTGAAAGGGAGTCATCTAAAGAATTATTATCGGTTTAGACCCGCGAAGGGGAGCCATTCTTCACTTAAAGGAACTGTTCGCAGCATAGCTCAAGGCGAGAAGGGTTATCTATCCATAAAAACTTTCGAGTTCGATTCCATTCAGCTCGATGACATATCAACTGCATGGTAGCAGCGAGGAACTACTTTCCGGTTAAAGTTTAAACTAAGGTCTTTGAGTCAAGAAGAAGACCTAGGTGGGTTGTGATTTAGCAACAATGAACTATCTCCCAGCTAAAATTACAGTATAGCTCAAGGCGAGAAAGGCTATATGTCAATAAAAACTTTCGAGCTCGATTCCATTCAGCTCGATGACATATCAACTGCATGGTAGCAGCAAGGAATTACTTTCCGGTTGAAGTTTTAACTAAGGTCTTTAAGTCAAGAAGAAGACCTGGGTTGGTTGTGATCTAGCAACAAGGAACTATATCCCAGTCAAATTTACAGCATAGCTCAAAGGGCTATCTGTCAACAAAATCCTTCGAGTTCGATTTCATTCAGCTCGAGGGTATATCAACCACATGGTAGCATCGAGGAACTACTCTCCGATCAAATTTTCAAACTGAGGTGTTTAAACGAGAAGAAAACCAAGGTTGACTACGATTTGACAACAAGAAGCCATCTTCCGATTCAAATTTTGAACTACGATTTCAACTTTAAAACGAATGATATCATGTTCAAAGACAACTCTGGAGTCACCCACATTATGGCTCAACAACAGGGAGTCGTCGTCTTCTATTTTTTGAATCTCAACTTCACAATGGAGGGTAGTTGATAAGAATTCAACGGCAACTTTAAGTTGGATTTTAAACTCAGAAGTCAACAACTCTCACAGAAGCATGCTTATTTCCAAACCCATATGCACCGAACGAAAAATTGAGCCATTTTTGTCTTTGGCATATTTTCGTTACACGATAATGGGCAAAGAGAGGAAGTTGTAGCACTCATTTTCGTCTGGGGTGCTATATATATACATATATAATATTTTTTGAAAAACATTTTGAAAATATATATAATATAGTTTTGGAAACATTTCAAAAATATATAATATATAGTTTTGAAAACATTTTGAAAACATATATAATATATAGTTTTCGAAAA
Source organism: Hibiscus syriacus (assembly GCF_006381635.1). Taxonomy (NCBI): domain Eukaryota; kingdom Viridiplantae; phylum Streptophyta; class Magnoliopsida; order Malvales; family Malvaceae; genus Hibiscus; species Hibiscus syriacus. The sequence goes on from NW_024062764.1 coordinate 497,321, forward strand.
TATTTTGAAAATATATTATAGTTTTGAAATATTTTGAAAATATATATATATTATTATATATATATTATATATATATATATATAATATATATATATATATATATATTATAATATATTTTTGAAATATTTTGAAAATATATATAATATATAGTTTTTGAAAACATTTTGAAATATATAATATATATAGTTTTGAAAACATTTTGAAAATATATATAATATATAATTTTAAAACATTTTTGAAAATATATCATGTGTATAGATTTCGAAAACGATTTTTGAAATATATTTTATATACTTTTTTATTATTTATTTATTTTCTTATTTTTATTTTTATTTATTTTCTATTTTCTATTAATTTTATTTTTATTTAGGTCCAAGTCCAACAAGGATGTGAGGAAGCCTAACTGGGTAAGCTAGCTTGACCTAGCAAGCAAACCCGGAGGCCTAACAGATTAGGGATTTTCACATTTAGCTACAGCGCCGCACAGACAGGAACCGTGCGATCAAAGCACGAATGAACGGCCGAGATTGAAGCAAATTGAGGGTAATAAAACCCTAAATAGATGCATGGTTACGCCATCAGATCTGGACTGTTGGATTTGACCCAATCCAACGGTCGTGCAACCAAAGTCTCAGTCAAAGAAGAACCGGCCAGCCGAGAAAACTGGGACTGCACCATTATGGGATTCCCAGCCACATGAACGATGGTAAGCCCGAAACGAGGGGAACGACCCCTTCAAGATTGGCAACAGACCCCCGAAGGAGTTGTATAAATACCTCCGGTGAGGCATACCCATCAACAACAACATCGATCGAAAGTCAACCAGTAACCAAAGAATATCATTGAAAAAATCAGAACACCAACCAAGCAAAAAACACAACACACAACGAAGAAAACGAAGCATTCGAAACAGAAAAGAAACATAAATATCAAGAAAAAACCAAGTGAAACGGTTCATAGGAGTCGCAAAAATCACAAGGAACCCAAGAAAACAATTCCAGTCATGGTTCAGATGAGGAGCAGCCGTTGGAAACTGAAGAGCGTCATCGAAAATGTAGGAGTCGAATGTTATTTTTTATATCCATGATATTTGGAGTTAGTTTTGGGGATTTAAAGCTCGAGATAGGATTTGGGGTTTAAAGAGAAACACTTTAGGGAATTTGTTAATTTTTTTGGCCACCGGAGGCGGTGGCTGGAGCGGCGGTCAGCGACGGATGGCTTCATCGGTGGTTGGTCGGTATTCGACTGGAGGGGAGAGTGTTTGAGATAATTTGAGAGAGGAGGGGAGAGTAATTTTGAGGGAAATGAGAAAATGAGACCGGAATTGGGTTTTTGAGTATTTATATACTAGGGACATTTGTATAATTAAAGGATTTTTAAATCCTTTCCGTCGTCCCCCTTATTTTGATGCTCATTCAATTTTGGTTACTTGTTATAAATTGGCCTTGAGGCTTTAAATTAATTCAATTTAGACCTTATTTATTTTTCATAATTTTTGTAATTGAACCCTCTGACTTTGACTTTTCACTTTGCAACTTTCGATTAATTCAAATTTGATCCTTGATATTTTTTAAACCCTTTAAATTTAAATTTTCTCTTACTTCTTTATTTATTCAATTTTTATTTAATTTAATTTAATTTTTTCTCTTTTATATTTTATTTCAACTCTAATACTAACCTTTTTATTTTATCTTATTTTATTCTATTCTTTAACTCTTTTGACGTTTTTAGGAATTATTTTAATCAATCAAAGGTAAGTAATTCGAATCGAACCTTTAAATTTTAATTTTCGCAATTAAGGCAACCGACAAATTAAAATAGTATTGAAAGGGCAGTTCAAGGGTGCTAATCCTTCCTTGACTGTAATTGACTCTCGAATCTGACATATTTATGGTAAAACGCAGATTAGGTAAGATGGTGTCCGATCAACCTAAATATTTTTTTAAATGATCGGTGGCGGCTCTAACCCATTTATTTAAGTCGAAGCCCAATTTCGGGCCCACATGAAAGACGGTTGCGACAACACCCAATTACAAGTAGGGTGATGTATCGTACGAGATACACACCTAAATTGAAAGTGGTGATATATTGTACGTGATACACACCCATTTACAAGCAAGGTGATGTATCGTACGGGGTACACACCTAATTAATAGAATGTTACCTACTAACCATGAGTAGTGAAATATTATATTTATATATTTGTAGAATCATAGGTATGCCTTGGTAAGAGACCCGTGATATCATCGAGAAAGGAGATAAATGAGGGATGACAAGTAAGTTTGATAAGGTTAACGAAATCTCAAGAATATGGTACTCTTAAGTACGATTAGAAATTTTGAATCATGTTTCTGTAGCATATTTCACTTACATTCTAAATTTATGGTTATATAAGTTCTTTGAATCATTATTTAGATTAGTGAGTTGGAAGCATGTTTTATGTAATTAGTGTTATGTTTGAAGTTTTGGAATTGGAGGTGACAATTTTTGATGTTGTAAATAAGACTATCATGAGAGAACCACTTTATTGATTTCGAGGAACAACTTAGATTGAATAGTTATTGTGCCCACTACATAAGGAACTTAGAGTTGCAAAGATCACAAATATGATAGAACGGGTAAGATATTTTTAATGAGAAATTATTTGATAACCTCTACACTTTAGGTAAGTACAATGAACCTGACTAAAAATGATAAGATTATGAGAAACCTTGGTTAGTGATTTAAGTTCATAAATGGCCATCATGTTGACTTTATGAGACTTGTCAAATATAGTAGGTTTGATGTATGCTCATGGGACATAATAGCTCTCCCTTTTAATTATTACCTTTTTAGGTTTAGAATGTGGGGATCACGATGGGGGCAACAACAATATCAGAGGAGTCTTTGCGGGAGTACCAGAGTATAACGATGAGAGCTTGTATGGGTATGTAGAGGTCAAGATTGTCTTTTATTATTCTGGTCGTATTATAAATATGTTTATTACTTATTTATTTTATATGATATTTTGAAATAGAGGAGCTCCAATTTTTTAAATTGTTTAAAAATTTTGAGTAAATTTTGTGTTTCAAAGTCGAAAAGTCTCGATTCACCTCAGTATCTCAATGTGATACCTTTGATTCGAGTATATTTTCCGTGCCAAGTCGAGGGTGTTATACTTGCATTGTTAGCCTCATTGTCTTTCTTCTTGTATACGAGTTTGTTGGAGTTAGTACATTCGCCTCCATCAATTTTGTCACTATTTATGACATTTTCAATCAGCTCGCCCCAAAGAATAAGATCAACGAAATTCTTGCTTGCGTTTCCAAGCGAATGCACCAGGTATGTGCCCTCAGAGTATTCGTGAAGATCACAATGACCTCTTTTTCTAGCATTTTAAAACACAATGAACAAAGAAGAGGTTAAGAGGTTAATAAATAAATAATTAATCAAGGCGCTAATCCAAAGTAAATGATGATGATTTAATTCATCGTCGTGTCTTTACCAAATTCAGAGTGCAAGATCTGTGTTGCCAATTTTTTATAAAAATAAAATCATGAAATATGTCGCTCTTAGTGGTGGCACCAATTATGTGTGTCACCGAAGGTTTTGACTCTTAAGCCCGCTTCTTGCTTAATTTTCTTTATTATTAATTTGTGATAAATATAAGATAATATCTTTTTAATGTTAATTCTAAATTATTTAATAATGAATATTCACATTTCTAATATTTATGGTGATCGGACCCAAGACTTCAAAGAATAATAACAATTTTTTTATCATCTAGGTCACTTGGTTTGTACCCGCTTCTTACTTAATCTTACTTCTATTTGAACCCTTAAATAAAAGGAATTTTTAAAATTAAAATCGTTCTGATATGTATCATCATTTTTCTTTATCTAGTTACTGTATTGTATGCAACTATTCATTTTATGTTCAAAATTTATAATTGTCCTTAATAATATTAATTTTAAGATTTAAATATAACTTTTTTATTTATCAAAAGTGTAATATATCTAGAAATGAACAATTAAGAGAATAGAATCACTAAAATTTTGTTGGTCTAATTTAATTTTAGTCTCAGATAGTTTGAATCATTATCGAGTTAAATATTATTTTTAAATTTTTGGGTAAAAGAATATTAAATTTATTTTAACTTTAAATCTAAGCAACTTGACCTCTTTTATTCTCCATTTTAATTATCTCTTGATTAATAAAAATAATAATAATTCTCTTTTGAATGCGCCTTACCATTATATATAACATTTGTTGATTCAATTATGTGATATATTATTGAAACCCTAGGAGAGTTATCATTGTCTCTGTAGTATTCGATTTGGATTAATTGATTAATAGATTGTATATCAGTGGTTAATTCAAAACTTTAATTATATATTTTTAGTTATTTTAGTTTTTTTATGAAAATATATTATTTATTATTGTTGTTGTAAATTTAGTAAAATTAATAGTTTATATATTATATTCCTCTTAAAATAATTTTTATAATAATTTAATAAGCAAAGTCAAAATCGTACGAGAGGTAAATATTCGATAAGGTTATACATATTTGACAAAATTAGAGTAGATTATTATATAGATGTAGGAAATTTTGGCAGACAAATGAAGTTGGGATTAAATTTGTCGGTTGAGCAAATGACGGAAGATCAGAGCGTTTTACCAACTCACTCCTTTATTAAATTTTTTTAATCTTAATTTAAAATAAGTGTTTAAATCATTTTTTTATTTGTTTTAAATTTAAAGTGTTTAATATTTTTAAAATTTTATTTAGAATATCTAGTCGTTAATATTTATTGAAAAATTATTATCCGATTAGTACATGACACACAATATATTTTTTTAAGTTTTATTCTTTTAAAAATAAAAAAAAATCCCCATAAGTATCTTAAAATCTTTAATCTTGAATCTCTAAATCTCATATGTTACAATAGAATCAGTCAACACATATTATTCTTCTTTTTTTAGCTGACTATCATATAGGTCGATCGCCTCCTCAGTGATGTACATCACCACCTAAAATCGCACATTGTCCCTAAATTCTATCTCTCAAAATTATTTTCTTTTTCACTCAACATTTTATGTCTGTTGTTATCGACGAAGCTACATTACTGCTCAAACCTCCGACCACGGGCACATAGCCTTGTGTTTGTGATTTTCGAGAGGATTTGGGAGTTTTGAGAAATTAAATTTTTTATGATTTTTAGAAAATTTAAAATTTTTAAATTAATATTAATCATAAATTAATGTCACATGTTAAACAATTATTGGTTAATATTTTTTAAAATTGTTGTTAACGGGATGACCTTAAATTAATAACGAAGTGAAATTTAGGTGCCTTAATTGATAACGAAATAAACATTAGATACCTAATTTAATTAAAAAATAGACACTTAAATAAACAAAAAGATATAGTTACAAAACATGATTTTCAAATTAAATCAAAATTTTAATTAAAATGGTATAATAAAAAAAAACAACAAAAATGTTAATTGAATATATAATACTATAACATCAATTAAGATTATATTTATTAATTACTTTAACATAATAAATCATTAAAATTTGAAAAATAATATTGGAAACGAAATATATTGAATTTAAAAATATTTTTATAATATTTAAATTAAATTAATCAACCGATCAAATTCAATATGAACATCGGGCCGTCTTTGACTCTCACTTCATTTTATTTCCTACTAAATTTAAACAAAAAAAAAACAAATAGTTTTGTTTGTCCGTTAACCATTTATTTTTAAAAAAATATTTTTAATTTGACAATAATTGATTGATTAATATAAATTAATTTATTCATCAGCAATAATTTTTATATTATACTGGGTCATTAATCAATATAATATGCAACAATATCATTTTGATTAAAAAAACTATTTAGATGGCGGTTCCTGTTGTAGGATTATTTTATAAGCTTGTGTGTTCTAATTTTAATTTTTTTTATCAATATATATATATATATATATATATTATCCAAAATAAATAAAATAAAATAAAAAAATACAAAATAGAGGTGTAAATGAGTCGAGTCGAGTTCAAGTATTGTTGAGTTAGGCTCGACTCAAGAGCTTTAAAACTAAGTTCGACTCGACTCGTAAACTTGTGAGTCTAAAATTGTCAAATTCATCTCAAACTCAAAATAAAAAATTGAAGCTCAACTTTACTCGAAAACTCACGAGCTTAAAAGTTTAAATTTCTTTTGAAATTAAAATATGATGTTCGACTTAAACTCCAACTCAAATATTAAATACATGAAAACTTTATATTGTATTTAAAAATCATATAAATGTTAATATTATTAATAATTTGATTAAAAACTTAAAAGTTTACGGTAAATTACACGTTTAGTATTTAAACTATCAGTTTTAGTCAATTTAAGTACTTAAACTTTTAATTTTTAAAATCATACCTAAAGTTTAGTTTTTGTTTCATTTTAGTACTCATGTTCAAAATTTAACATTAAATTTTGAAAAAAAATGAAACTTTAATTATTAAAACGGACTAACACTGATAATTTATGTACTAAATGCGTTAATTTTTAACAGTGTGGTACTAAAATGAAATAAAACTAAATATTAAATATAGTTTTAAAAAAAATTAAAAGTTTATGTATTAAAATAGACCAAAATTTAGATAATTTATGTACTAAATACATAATTTACTCAATATTAATTTTTTGAATTATTCACAAATTTTCCAAATCAAATATTAAGTAATTTATTTAATTTAAATTTTGATCAAATCAATCTTAAACAAGAATGTGTCCTACATTATTTGCAGCCATAGGTGCAAGTAAAACCCAGATAATTAGGTAAAGCACTCAACAAATCGAAACATTCCAACGCCATGAAGTAAAAAAAAATAGATAATTCTATTTCATATGTAATTGGGATAAAAAGAGATAGAGTAATAAGTTGTTTCTAACGTCAGGTTGAGAATAATTTTTGTGAAAGATCTACATTATAAATTACCCTTAGTAAAAACTTAATATCATGACCACAAAATTAAAAACATGAGCTAGACCGACTGGCAAGACCCTTCGATGAAGTAGTATTGTGTTATTATCTCTTGAGAAACAAGACAAACTTTCTCCCTTGATTTCTTCAACATCAGATCTCCCTTGTTTTACAGCAACATAAAACACACTTTTCTCTGTTCTCTTTAATCTTTATTCATCATTCAAGTTTTAAACCTCACACTTTTTCATTCTTATATATATATTCACACACACAGCCTCACCCACAATTCTCAGAACCAAAACTTTTTCTGTTTTTTTTTAGTATTTTTTAAGTAAATGAGGTGTAAGAAACATCTTGCCGACCTGAGTAGCAGGGTCGGCGTCTGCGCCACTTGTCTCCGGGAGCGTCTTCTGGAGCTCATCGCCGCCCAGGAGCAACGGGCTCAACTAATCCGCGCAGCAACTACCGCCGCCGGTGACGACTGTCGGAAGCCCGACCCGCCTCCCCCGATTTTCCCTCGGTCCGTTTCTCCCTACGTCGGTCGGGGGAAATCGGACGATGATAGTGGCACGTGGATCCGACATCAAAGGTTCTACAGCACCCCTCAGGTCGGCCCCACGTACAGTGCCGCAACCGCCAGTTATCTTGGATCGGCCGGATCGTTCAAGAAGAAGAACAGGTTCTCGGTTTTTTCGAATCTGTTCAGATCCAGATCCGAGAAGTTCGATTCGGATCCTAGGGTTGATAATCAGTGCGATGAGCCGTCCTCTTCATCGGCTTCTCCGTCTTGGTTCGCTACAATATTCGCGGTTCTTCGGAAAAAGAAGCAATCATCGAAGACATCCGGGGTGGAAGAATTCGACCAATTCGAACCTTGCGATCGGAGATCATGCAGAGCCATATATCGCGGAATGTCCCCGGCGATCGAAGTGGACTCGGGAGACGAGTGTGATCGACCGCCATCGGGAGGATCGCCGGAGGTATCCCCTTGGCGGAAAAGGACACCGACGCCAGCGAGGAGATTCAAGGCCGGGACGAGGAACGTGTCGGGATTAGCGTTTTGCTTGAGCCCGCTCGTGTGGGCGAGTCCTAACAGGCAATGGAACCAAAAGGCCGGGTTGCAGCCGGACATGTCGTTCACAGGAGAATCTCGACTGTCGACGATGAAACCCCACCTGGCGACCGCCGCAGGGTTCCGAGCGAATAGGTCCAGGAAGCTGGCTGATTTTGGTAGAGTCAATCATAACCGTTGAGTGAGTTAAATCGTTGACATTTGACCACAGTGAAACTTGAAGTAGTATAATTTATTGATTAAAAACCACGGTTTTGCCATTGCATTTATGTGATTCGTAAATGATTATTATTTTTCTTAAATAAATTTCTCAGTACAGATATATTTTTGTTACTGTACAGCTATATATAATCGAGTGAGCTGTTTCTAATATCCTTCTCCTTTTGTCTTTACTATTTTATTCATCTAATAATCATTTATTTTAATTATAATTATTCACATAAGATTTAATAGTTTTTTTACTCATACAATCGTTAAAAAGCTAAACACTAAAATTACACTTACAATCGAAATAACATGTTTTTAATGTTATCATTTCATATGTAACTTTTAATATTTTTAAAAATGTGTTAATTTATCGCGTCTTTCAGGGGAAAAATGTCTCATAACATGTTTTTGTTATTCGTCTTTCACTTGCACCATATGTTTGTTTTTGTCCTTAAAACAGAACTGTGAATTAAATAGCTTCTTTCACTTGAACGGGTTGAGCTGCAAAATGGCATTTTTGCAACGGTGAGGCTCGACATAAAGATGTCAATCTATCCGCAACCGCATTATGAGGTCGCCAAACAGAACCTCCCAAATCCCCTGCAGCAGTTCTTTAATCACCACGAATAGTACATTACTTCGATGTTCTGAGGATGGTTTCGAAGTCGATCTATGGCTTCAATATTATCAGATTCGAGTTTTATATGCTGATAACCAAGTCTCCATGCATCACTAGTATCCACTGCATCACTACTACGACACGATTATCAATAGTATCCACTGCATCACTAGTGTTCACTTTAATCCATCACCCCGCGATCCCCTCCATGAATTGACGCTTGTAATTTGATTCATCAGTGGAGAACCACACGGGGTGGAACATTGTTGTGCATTTGAATTTCCTCTGCATAACGCATACTCCATCTAATGATATCCTCCTTCTCAACAAAATTCGGGTCAAAGAATTTTTCTTTTCTTTTTCTCCACAACATCCAACAAACCCTAAACCTATCTTTCCAATATCACACCACGTAGGTAAAAGTACATCCAATCATCAATGTCTTTATTAAGTTTAAGTGTCATTATGTAAAAAAATGTATTCAGTTATTTGTGTTTTCCCTAAATTTCAATAAAAATAGTATCATTTAGACAATTAACTTAAAATCAATATTGTTTTAATATTTAATTTTTTAAATAGTGATATATGGGTATAAAAAAAAGCCAATTTTTTTTCCACTATTGAAAGTTTTTTTATGCAATGGTATTTGGTTCAATGGGTAAAGTAAATAATTTATATGTTTTTGTCAAACTAAACATGATTTGAATAGTAAATTTGTTTTGAAATGGAAAATATTTGTAAAGTTAGTGGGGGGCTTTTAGATGAATGGAAGTAGCTATCATCACCAGTGTTTTGAAAATCGGACTGGACCGGTCGGTTTAATCAAGAACCCCTGTCTAGTCCGGTTCAATCTACACCGGTTGAATCGTTATTAGTGAATCGGCCGAAACAGCTGAACCGTTCGAATCAGACCGGCTGAAAACCAGAAAAAACCGTCAATTTTATTTTATTTTTAAAAATAAAAATAAACCAAACGACGTCGTTTGTTAAACGAGCCAAGTCGAATTCAAGTATTGCTGAGCTCGACTCGAACTTGAAAACCTTAAAAGTAAGCTCAACTGGACTCAAACTCACGAGCTAAAAATTATCAAGTTCAACTCGAACTCGAAATATAATATTGAAACTTAAACTCGAAAAGGCTTGAACTCAAAAAAAAAATTAGAAGCTCGATTAAAGCCTAAAATTCGAGCTTGATTGTAGTGAAAGAATAGTTCACTCAATGTTCACCAAAAGGCTCCATGATTTTGAATGACAAATTACGTCTATTATTTATAGAAGTTAGTTGGGATGCTCTTTTATGTTTCTTAGCCATGTGAGATTGTTTTGTTCTCATATTTTCTCTTTAGACTTTTGGGATGCTCTTCTATGTGCCTTAGCCATGTGAGATTATTTAAAAAAAAATTAAACCAAACAATATCATTTTGTTATGATTTTTTTAGTCTCAAATTTATTTTTTAATTATAGTTATATAATTATATTTATTATTTAATATGTTTTACCTTAAATATTATGTTGTAGTTAATTTGAATAATTGTTTAACTTGATTTTATAGTTTTTAACTTATATATGTTATGACTTGCTTTGAATATAACTTGTGATATAAAAATTATTTTTATTAAATATTTTTGGTTTTTTTATTTAATTTTTTAAATAATTATGACGTTGTTCGATTTTTTCGATCGGTCGAATCAGTTCAACCGATTAAACTAATAAACCGATAGCATGATCGATTTACTAACCGATCCGATTCTCAAAGCCATGATCATGAAAAATGAATGAGAGATAGAAGCGTATGGATATAGTGTGGTTCAAGTATATCATCATTAGAGTAAAAAGGAGATTTGACTTTGGAAATTTGGTCTAAAGTTCCTTACCGTTGGATGAAGACCAAGACACTGATCTTGAATCAATAATCTTTTTTTTTTCTTTACTTTCAAATCAAATCTCAGTGCATCTACTACTAGTAGATCGATTGATAATAAGTTTAATATTAACTTTTAAATTGTTTAAATTTCTATTTGAAATATTTAAAAATATATATATTTTAGATATGATATTATAAAGATATAGTGATAAACCCTGCCCATAACGATTGTCTAAATTCTTATTTTAAGGTAAAAGATTCATAATAATCGTTTAATAGTCACTTTAATTCTTATTTTTAAAATTATTTTGGTCTCGTGTTATTTTATTTTGCCGCAAAAAGTTCTCTATTTTAGATCGTTTATTGACTACTATTTACACCCACGAAGGGAGTCTTTTGTCCCAAGATAAAAAGTCAGAGATCTGAATGTTTCAAAAAAAATATTAATCAAGGTGACTATTTAATCAAATGTTAAAAGTATTTTTTAATCATTATGCCTATTATAGAATCGAAATTCAAGAGATGAAATCAAAAGCAGAACTAGGAATTTATTATAGCGGAGGTAAAAATAATTTTTATTTTTCATAAATATAAAATTTTAATTGAGGGGACTTGGTATTTTTTTATTTAAAAATATATATTTAATATTAATTAATATTTTAAAAAATAATTTGCATAGGCCAAGGCTCCCCTTAGTCCCAAGATGTTCTACCACTAGATGGAATGGAGTGAGGACGAAGGACACATGTATATAGAAAGTAGAAGGGATTTCTGTCTCTCCCAAAATTTAAACCGTATGCTCTAGTAAATCATCGTAAAATACTTATGTGCTTTCAATTCCTCTATTTGATAACATTCTTTTTAATTTAGCCCCTCAATTTTTTATGATTCCTTTATTTCTTTAATTCATCCTTCATTTTAAATTTATTTTTTTACCAAATTTGAATCACATGCTCCTATACCACTATAGAATATCTATGTAACTTCAATTCCTATTTTTACTAAAAATATACTCCCTTTTTAGTCTCTTAACTTTGCATTTTACTCAATTTGGCCTTTTGACTGTAATTATTTACAATTTTTTTCTCATAAATTCCTTGATTTTTTATATTCTCATCAATATTTTACCTCAAAATATATTTTTTAAAATATAATATTGTAAATATAATATTTTTAATTTTATATTTTTATAAAAAAAGATTGTATTTGATATATTTAATAATATTATAAATTGAAAAGAATATGAAGAAATATCTATATAAAGAGAGATGATCGAAAAATTAGAATCAATCATTATCATAATACTATAAATAATTATAATAAAATTTGTATAGAAACTCGAATAATTCGAATCGAATAACTCGATTCAAATTTCTTAAACTCGCTTCGACTTGAAAAAATTTCAAGTTACGTCGAGTCAAAAAATATGAATCGTCAACTCAAATAACTCAAAACTTTTTAACTCAACTCGATTGAATGCTTACCTCTACCTTTAACATCCAATTACATCCATCCACCATTTTTTATAGTAAAAAAGATTACGCGACTTATTTAGATAAATATTATTCCCTTTGTCCCATTATTTTTATTTATTGTTGACTAAACATGTAGTTTTATGAAGTTAATTTTACCATGCGTTAAGTTGTATAAAATGAGATATGATAAAATTATCCTTAAAAAGTGGTTGATAGATTTATTTTAATGGGACAATATGATAAATGGTAAAAAAGAAAATTGATATATTGTTATTTATTGACTTTTTCTAATATAACATTTTAAATGAGATAATTTCAAAATCCAAAAGGGACAAATTTAATGGGATGACTCCATGAAATTTGTTAAAATTGTTTAGAAATATAAGATTGGCAAATAAAAAGATATATTTTTATAAGAATATATCAATAATTATATATAGGGTAAAGTACACAAATTGTCCCTCGACTATAAAGTGTTGCTTTATTGATTCCCTAACTATTAAAAGCTACAAAATGATCCTCCAACTATATGGCATTGCTTTGTTGAGTCCCTCAACTATTAAAAGTTATAAAATAATCACTCGAGTATTCATATGTTCCAAACTTGTTATTTTGTGTTAAACAATTGATGTTCATTTGAGTTGGTCGTTAACCTAATGGCTGAGAATGATAAAATTATATTTTAATGATGTCTACTGGCAATGTCGTTACTTTTAAGCACTGACTCGATGACATAATGTTTCAAGAAATAGATCAATAACATAATGTAAATGAAGATTTGAATCATAAAATACACCTTAAATGATTCAGGGATCTAATTTTATCATATTTTAGTCAATAGATTAACGTACAACTCAAAAGGCTATCAATTTTTAATGGAAAATGACGAGTTAGGAACATATAAATAGTTAGATGACCATTTTGTAACTTTTAATAGTCAGGGGACTCAACAAAGTAATGTCCTATAGTCGGAGGATCATTTTGTAACTTGTAATAGTCGAGGGACTCAAAAAAGCATCGTCGTATAGTCAATGTACCATTTGTGTGTGTGTGTGTGTGTGTGTGTGTGTGTATATATATATATATTTGCTTAATTAAGCTTACATACCTCAACACGAAATAAAAAGGAGATCGAAATGTTGACCCTACTCGAAAACTAATTGATTTGATAAGGATCTGATTCGATATTAGCTTGAATCAATAATGAACCAATTTAATAGATGATTCGACTCAACTTACTATAATCAAAATTTGAACTTTATCTAATTTGACCTGAATCGAATTAGGCTTATACTCACCTCATCCTAGAATAATAAAAAGATCCAAATGTTGACCCTACTTGAAAACTAATCGATCTGATATGGATCTGATTCGGTATTTGTAACACCCCTAACCCATACTCGACCCAGATACGAGTCCGAGATGTCACATTGACTTTTCCAAAACGTTTACTTTGACAAAATCTAATAAAATTCAGTTTAATATTCCCAATTGTATAAAACATATGGTTTTACAAAACTTATTAGAGAGTATCCAATACAAATATTTTATCTTACATGCCGACGACATTTCATATAACAAAATACACATAAGTCAAAACTTTTCTGATCTGAACTTTAGGAAGGAGATGCTGACCTGACATGCTCATCTTCTATCCATTTTCGTCTTCTCGGAACCTACATGTAAAACACTCACACGCTAAGTCAATGACTTAGTGAGGCATTAATAACTTAAGTATAAAATCTCAATTCTAATTTCTACTATGCAAACTTCATATAATCATATTAATTTATCAAACTCGTTATGCATCAAAACATAAAAACACACACACACACACACACACACACACACACACACACACACACACACACACACACACACACACACACATATATATATATATATATATATATATATATATATATATATATCATACCGACTGATATATTCTTTTATGTACTAATTACACATATCATCATTTACATTCATAACCTTAACATATATTATAATTGTTTCTTCTTTTTATCTTATCATCTTATTATTATCTTTAATACACATACACAATATATAATATCACATCACCAAACAAACATATAACATCACCTATAATTTTCTCATATTGTATCCTGGATGGCCCATGTATACATATGAGAACTATAGATATGTGAGACTATAGAGGTTGTGCACTAATGTTGTCACCACAGCTCGTATAAATGCATCGAAGTGCCACGTAGGATTGCATCGAAGTACCGCGTATTTAACACCCCCAACCCGGGTCTGAGTCCTAGGTATCACATTGACTTTTCAAACTTTGACTCTTAAAGAAAATCAAGGAAATTTTAAACTTTCATTAAAATAAAAGTTATTAACTTACATAAGTTGGCCAAAATAATACAAAATCTATCATAGCATTCGTACTTAACAACTTATTACATGCCAACACACTATATACAACAAAATACATACTTTGTTAATTACTTCTGATCTGATCTTCCAATAAGGTATGATGTCCATGCAAATTCCAATTCTGGTATTCTTGATTCTTTATACCTACGTGTAAATCACTTACACGCTAAGTCATAGACTTAGTGAGGCATAATAAAATATGTAACAATGAATTCATGAAACATGCACTCTTACCATTCGATCATGACATTATAACTTGCATGAATCTACTAAATTATAACATATTTGATCATGTCATACATATATGAAACTTATCTTTTATACGAGTTTCACTTTAATTTATCTTTGGATTGCCCATGTACATTATTGAGAACAAGAGGTATGTGAGTACACTAAGATTGTGCACAATGTTGTCACCACAGCTCGAATAAATTCCCACTAGGGGCACTGAATATTTTGTCCCGAAGGACCACTATGTCCCGAAGGACCACTGATAATCCCTCGACTCTTGGTATGCCAATTATACCTACAGCTCTCATATTAAATAACATGGGCTTATATATGAACACATTTCTCATTTTCATATCTCTTTTATCACTTTTCATATAAACATATAATTCACTTCATATGCACACATGTGATCACTTCCATTATTTCACATAACTGGATTGACTTTCTTATAATTGCATTCATGTATATAATATCATATTAAAGCATGGATGAATTATTTGTGAAATCACTATAACAGTAATATATATACTTATATGCATGGACATGAATATGAAATCATGAATTCAAGTAAAAGAGATAGACTTATCGCAAGTCTTGTCTCCATACAACTCTATATAGGATATGCACTCACCTTAGTCTTGCTTGCTTTGATTGGATCTTAATTCTTCGATTGTTACGGAACAGTATTACGTTATATATCTACATAGTCATACATTGATACATATCAGTATCTTAATTGATATACTCTAACCTTTCATTTCTTAAACTAAAGGAAAGGCGAATTTCATTCTTATTTATAATAGGTATCGATACCCACTATAGGGTATTGGTACACCCCGTAACTGAGGTATCGATACCCAATTTATATTCGAAGTTTTCATCTTAAGGGAGTATCGATACACTACCTAGGTATCGATACCCAAATTACCCTCGAAATTTTTCCATTTTAAGGGGTATCGATACACTCATGAAGGTATCAATACCCTTTGAATAATTTCTGCATTTTACTCCTGATGTATCAGTACCTGTTGAATGGGTATTGATACACCCTAGCCCAAAATTTCATTTTGAGCACGAAATTTCACTCTTTTCAGCTTCAATACTTCATTTTTCATTCTTTTTCATATTATTAACTCAAGTACACATACTTATATTAATTCCTACTCATTTATCACATATTAAACTTGAAAACTCCTTTCTCCATATAGAAATCAATAATCATACCAAATTTTCAATATGTTCTAAATTGAATTCTATTACTTCATATCTCTTAATTAAGCTGATGACAAGTCAAATTTAGTTTCAAATTTAACTTATCAACTATTTTCTAGAAATTCATTTAAAAACATTTTCTCTTTAATCATTCATAACTTCTTCATCTTTTGATTATAAGACAACTTAAGATTTCCTTAAGCTTAAGTATCACGTAAGAATCATAAACCAACATTTAATTCAACAAATAATCAACTAATTAAGGAACTCACCTTTTACTCTTGAAGCTCACGACTGGAGAAGAAAGGAGAATAATGAAGAGAACTCTGGAACTTTTTTCCCTCTTCCCCAATTTTCACGTGTATATATCTCATCCTTATCACCCTTTTAATTCATTTATTGGTCAAATGACCATTTTCCCTTTATTTCCTTTAATAATTATTAACAATCATTCATGAAATATTTCCCAATAAGTCATAAAATTATTCAATTATCCTACTTTAAATCACCAAATTATAAAGTTTTATAATTTAGTCACTAACCCATAGTTTGGGATGTTACAAATCTCCCCCTTAAGAAAATACGTCCTCGAATTTTCATTGCACAAAGAGATGGGGGTATTGATTCCTCATGTCCTTTTCACGTTCCCACGTTGCTTCCTCTATCTTGTGATTCCTCCATAGTACTTTGACCAATGTAATAGTCTTATTCCTTAGTTGTTTCACTTCGTGAGCTAGTATTTGAACAGGTTCCTCCTCATAAGTCGAGTCAGGTTGAACCTCTATCTATTATGGTGATACGAAATGAGAGGGGTCGGATCTATATTTTTGAATCATTGAAACATGGAATACATCACGAATCTTTTCTATTTTAGATGGCAAAGCTAATTGATATGCCACTGGTCTCATTTTATTAATGGTCTCATAAGGTCCAATAAAGCGAGGACTAAGCTTTCCTTTACGTCCAAACCTCAACACTTTTTCCACGGAGACATTTTCAAGAACACTTTATCTCCAATTTGAAATTCAATTTCCTTCCTCTTTAGATCCGCATATGATTTATGTCTATCAGCTGCAACTTTTAGATTATTCTGAATCACTTGAACTTTTCTTATGTTTCCTAAATCAACTCAGGACCAAAAACATTTCGATCCTTAAGTTTATACCAGTTCAAGGGCGTACGACACTTTCTACCATATAAAGCTTTGTAATAAACCATTTTAATACTTGACTGATAGATATTATTGTAAGCAAACTCGACAAGCGGCAAATATATTTCCCACGATCCTTTGAACTCTATTATACAGGTCCTCAACATATCCTCCAGAATTTGGATAGTCCGCTCAGACTGTCCATCAGTCTAAGGATGAAACGTTGTGCTAAAGTTTAATCAAGTTCCTAACGCTCTATGCAAAGTCGTCCAAAACCTCGATGTAAATCTAGGATCTCGATCATAAACAATGGAAACAGGTACACCATGTAATCGTATAATCTCTCTGATATATAATTCAGCATATTTATCCATGGACAAAATCAGCTCGTACCGGAATGAAATGAGCTGCTTAGTTAATCTGTCTACAATCACCGAAATTGAATCTCTTTTGTTTGGAGTTAAGGGTAGCCTCGTCACAAAATCCATTGTTACTTTCTCCCATTTCCACTGAAGAATAGACATTAGTTGTAACAATCCTGATGGAACCTGATGCTCAGCTTTGACTTGATGGAAAGTCAAACACTTGGATACGAATTCCGTAATGTTCCTCTTCATTCCAGTCCACCAATATCTACTCTTGAGATCCATATACATTTTGTTTCCTCCAGGATGCATTGTTAATGGACTATAATGTTCCGATAATAATTCTTTCTTTAATTCATCATTATCCGGAATTACCAATCTCATTCGACAATACAAGTTTCCATTAGACTTGATCTCATAGTTTTTTAGCTCTTCATTCTCTAACTGTTGCAATTTCTTTACACTTTTCATCATTTGCTTGCAATTCCTTAATTCGATTCAGCCATGATGGCTTGAGATTCATTTCTGTACATATTACACCGTCTCCATTTAATGATAATCTTGCATCTAAAGCTCGTAAGGCTACAAACGTCTTTCGACTTAAGGCATCCGCTACCACATTCGCTTTTCCCGGATGGAAATCAATTACAACATAGTAATCCTTTAAAAATTCCACCCATCTCCTTTG
Organism: Hibiscus syriacus; assembly: GCF_006381635.1. Lineage (NCBI taxonomy): Eukaryota > Viridiplantae > Streptophyta > Magnoliopsida > Malvales > Malvaceae > Hibiscus > Hibiscus syriacus. Next base: position 515,578 of record NW_024062764.1, read on the forward strand.
TCTTAAATTCAACTATTTCTGAGTCATCAAATACTTTAAACTCTTGCGATCAGTATATAAATAACAACGTTCACCATACAAGTAGTGACGCCAAATCTTAAGAGTGAACACTACTACCGCCATCTCCAGATCGTGTGTCGGATAATTTTTCTCATGCGGTTTTAATTACCTCGAAACATAGGCCACCACCTTGCCTTCTTGCATTAACACGTATCCCAAGCCATTATGGGACGCATTACTATACACTATGAAGTTCTTGCCAAACTCAGGTTGAACTAACACTGGAGCTTCTGTCAAAATTTTCTTTAACATTTCAAAACTTTCTTGGCACTTCGGAGCCCAAGCATATTTTACATCTTTCCTCAATAACTTAGTTAAGGGTAAAGCTATTATTGAAAAGTTTCTAATGAATCTTTAATAATAACCAGCTAACCCTAGAAAACTTTGAACTTCCGATATATTCTTTGGAACTTCACACTCCACAATGGATTTAATCTTTTGGAGATCCACCCAAATACCTTCTGCAGAAATTACATGTCCAAGGAATGTCACCTCATTCAACCAGAACTCACATTTAGATAGTTTGGCATATAACTTCTTGTCTCGTAAAATCTATAAAACTATCTTTAAGTGTGCACCATGTTCTTCATTTGATTTCGAATACAACAATATATCATTAATGAAAACAACTAACAAATTGGTCCAGATAAGGTTGAAATATTATGTTAATCAAGTCCATGAAAGCAGCTGGTGCATTTGTAACTCCAAACGGCATCACAATAAATTCATAGTGATCATATCTCGTTCTAAATGCCTTCTTTGGAATATTTTTCTCTTGAATTTTCAACTAATGATATCCAGATCGTAAATCAATCTTATAAAACACTGAATCTCTCTTTAACTGATCAAACAAATCATCAATTCTAGAGAGAGGATACTTGTTCTTGATGGTCACTTTATTAAGCTGTCGGTAGTCGATGTAGAGACGCATTGATCCATCTTTCTTCTTAACAAATAAAATTGGAGCTCCCCAAAGCGATACACTAGGTCTAATGAACCCTTCGTCCAACAATTCCTTTAATTGAATCTTTAATTCTTGCAACTCTTTTGGGGCCATTCTATATGGTGACATTGCTATAGGTATTTTTCCCGACATTATCTCAATCTAAAATTCCAACTCTCTGTCTTGAGGTAAACTCGACAACTCTGTAGGAAATACATCTGGGAACTCTCTGACTATGGGAATTTCTTCAATCCCTTTCTCTTTGGTTCTAACATCTAGCACGTTGGCAATGAACCCTTGACATCCCTGTAGCAGTAACTTCTTTGCGGACATCACTGATATTACATTCGCCAATGGATTCCATCATTCACTAAATACAATTACTTCTATACCTTCTGAACTTCTCAATATTACTCTTTTCAGTCTACAATCGACATTAGCGAAATAACGATATAATCAATCCATTCCTAATATCACTTCGAATTCGACAAAAGGTAATTCCATCAGATTAGCAGGAAATTCAATTCCCTGAATCCATATGGGATACCCTTGACACACCATATTAACCCGAGCACTGTGGCCTAACGAATTAGTCACTGTCACTTCATTGTTAGTAGCTTCTAACTGAATGCTTAATTCCCTTATTAACTTACTGCTAATGTATGAGTATGTAGAACCCGGATCAATCAACACTAAAACATTTTTTCCATATAACTAAAAAATACATGTTATTATCTACGGGTCATCTCGATCCTTATTGGTCTTAAGGTTGTACACTCGAGTAGTAGAGTGTATCTCCTGTTGAGCAGAGGACTTTGGTTGACTTCTTCCTCTGCCTCTTACCCTCTGAGTCACAGAAGTAGACCTCTCTGGCTGCACAAACTCACCATCTATCATGGGACAATCTCGAAAAAAATGCCTGATGTCCCCATATTTAAAACATGCTCCAGAAATCATTCAATATATCCCTGAATGATTCCTTTCACAATGTGAGAATTGTCTGACTTGGTTCTGGTTAGATCTCCCAGCTCTTGATCCCACTGACTGAGTTTGTCTGCCCCTCAACGGATTTGATCCTCTAGCAGAGGATGTCACCGACTCTGATCTAGCTTGGGGTCGAGAACTAGTATCTCTGCCCCTTTTTGATGGTGCAGAACTCAAAGAAACACTCATTCTTTTAGATATCTGAGCTTTGGAATCTCCAAACCTCTCGTTCTGAGCTCTTTCCAAAGTTTTGGCACGGTTTACCACCACTTGAAACGAAGACAAATTTAACACAATTAATATCCCTTTTAATCGAGTAAGTAATCCCTCTATGAACCACTCATAAGCATCATTCTCTGTAAGAATAAGCTCAGCAGCGAAGCCGCTCAACTTGTTGAATTCACACTCATATTCATATACGGTACGATTCCACTACTTCAGATTTATAAACTCTTGTTTCATCTGTCGGATGAACTGATCTCCTATGCATTTATGTTTGAATTCTTCTAAGAACAAGGACCAAGTTACTTGATCATCAGACATCCTCAATGTAATGTTGGTCCACCAAATTCTCGCTTGCCCTCGGAGTAAGGAGACTACTCCATCCAGCTTATCCGCACCGGAACAATGAAGTCCCTCAAGCATAATTTTCACGTCATTGAGCCAAAGGTCTGCAGCAACAGGACCTTCCTCGGCTTCACCTCTAAACTCTGGATCTCCTAAACTTTTAAACTCTTTCGCAACATTCATTCTCAGAGTTGAAGTAGCAGGAGGTTAGAAACGTGTCAATACCGCGTCCAACGTCTTAAAGAACACATCTTGATCAGCTACAGGCACTCCAGAGGGTGCCTGTTCTTCACTCTGCCAGGCCAGGGCAGGTGAATTACTGCTTTTAGCAGGCCTATCATCTCTCGCTTCACTTCTAGAGCTATCATGTCCAGAAATCTAATAAATTTACAACCATATAGTTATATTAGCAAAACAACATACTTACTATTCTATCATATCAAAATTTTTAACTATTTTGTTGGCATGTATACATTATAAGACACTCTAGACTTTGGTTTATGCCGAGAATCGACTAAACCGTAGATCTGATACCATTAAATATAACACCCCAACCCGTACCCGACCCGGATCCGAGTCCGAGGTGTCACATTGACTTTTCAAACTTTTCTTCTTAAAGAAAATCAAGGAAATTTTAAACTTTCATTAAAATAAAAGTTATTAACTTACATAAGTTGACCAAAATAATAAAAAATCTATCAGAGCATTCGTACTTAACAACTTATTACATGCCAACACACCATATACAACAAAATATATACTTTGTTAATTACTTCTGATATGATCTTCTAATAAGGTATGATGTCCGTGCAAATTCTAATTCTGGTATTCTTGCTTCTTTGTACCTACGTGTAAATCACTTACATGCTAAGTCATAGATTTAGTGAGGCATAATAAAATATGTAACAATGAATTCATGAATCATGAACTCTTACCATTCGATCATGACATTATAACTTGTATGAATCTACTAAACTATAACATATATGATCTTGTCATGCACATATGAAACTTATCTTTTATACGAGTTTCACTTAAATTTATCTTTGGATTGCTCATGTACATTATTGAGAATAGGAGGTATGTGAGTACACTGAGGTTATGCATAATGCTGTTACCACAGCTCGAATAAGTTCCCACTAGGGGCACTGACTATTTTGTCCTGAATGATCACTATGTCCCGAAGGACCACTGATAATCCCTTGACTCTTGGCATGCCAATTATACCTACAACTCTCATATTAAATAACATGGGCTTATATATGAACACATTTCTCATTTTTATCTCTTTTATCATTTTTCATATAAACATATAATTCACTTCATATGCACACATGTGATCACTTCCATTATTTCACATACTTGAATTGGCTTTCTTATAATTGCATTCATATATTTAATATAATATTAAAGCATGGATGAATTATACGTGAAATCACTATAACATTAATATATATACTTATATGCATGTACATGAATATGAAATCATGAATTCAACTATAAGAGATAGACTTATCGCAAGTCTTTTCTCCATACAACTCTATCTAGGATATGCACTCACCTTAGTCTTGCTTGCTTTGATTGGATCTTAATTCTTTGATTTTTTCGGAACAATATTACATTCTATATCTATATAGTCATACATTGATACATATCAGTATCTTAATTGATATACTCTAATCTTTCATTTATTAAACTAAAGGAATGATGAATTTCATTCTTATTTATAATAGGTATCGGTACCCACTATAGGGTATCGGTACACCCCATAACTGAGGTATCGATACACTGTCTAGGTATTCATCTTAAGGGGCCATCGATATACTACCTAAGTATCGATACCCTACCTAGGTATCGATACCCAAATTACACTCGAAAATTTTCCATTTCAAGGGGTATCGATACACTCCTGAAGGTATCAGTACCCTTTGAACAATTTTTGTATTTTACTCCTGATGTATCGGTACCTGTTGAATGGGTACCGATACACCCTAGCCCAAAATTTCATTTTGAGCACGAAATTCCACTCATTTCAGCTTCAATACTTCATTTTTCATTCATTTTCATATTATTAACTCAAGTACACATACTTATACTAATTCCTACTCATTTACCACATCTTAAACCTGAAAACTCCTTTCTCCATATAGAAATCAATAATCATACCAAATTTTCAATATGTTCTAAATTCAATTCTATTACTTCATATCTCTTAATTAAGCTGATGACAAGTCAAATTTAGTTTCAAATTTAACTTATCAACTCTTTTCCAGAAATTCATTTAAAAACCTTTTCTCTTTAATCTCTCATAACTTCTTTATCTTTTGATTATAATACAACTTTAACTTAATTTAAGCTAAAGTATCACCTAAGAATCATAAACCAACCTTTAATTCAAAAAATAATCAACTAATTAAGGAACTCACCTTTTACTCTTGAAGCTCACGGATGGAGAAGAAATGAGAAGAATAAAGAGAACTCTTGAACTTTGTTTCCCTCTTCCCGATCTTCACGTGTATATATCTCATCCTTATCACCCTTTTAATTCATTTATTGGTTAAATGACCATTTTCCCTTTATTTCCTTTAATAATTACTAACAATCATTCATGACATATGTCCCAATAAGTCATATAACTATTCAATTATCCTACTTTAAATCACCAAATTCTGAAGTTTTATAATTTAGTCACTAACCCATAGTTTGGGATGTTACAGCGTAGAAATGCACCAAAGTGCCATATAAAATATCCCTAAGGACCACATAAAAATTCCTTAAGAATCATATACATATTCTAAGGACCAAGTATGTGTCTCAAGGACCTCATAGATGTTCCAAAGGATACATATATGTCCCGAAGGACCACATAGACTCTCGACTCTTGGCATGCCAACTATATCCCTAGCTCTCATGACACATAACATGGGAATTATTATTTATGTCATTTCACCTATTCACATAGGCACATAATTCACTTTCACATTTCACGTATCTTATGTCACATAACTTGGATCACATATACATATAATCACGTAGATCACTTTTACACAGCTTATATCAACTTTTCACGTCATTTAACATTTCTTATCACATTGCTTATATCTTATTATTATGTCTTCTCATAGACATATATTCACATGTTCATATAGTTCACCCTCTCATCACATAAATATGTACTCATTTCATTTCACATGTAGTCTCATAACTTATCCTGATATAAATTATATAACATTTTTCCAACTCATAGTCATATATATACATATATCATTTTACCTATACTTGTATTCACATGGTTTATATTCTTCTTCTCATAATCATATATGTCATGTTTAATAGCATATTTCATATATGTATATAATAACTTATATAATCTCATATAGTTTAACCTTCATCCTCTTATATTTACCTATATCATGTAACCTATGTCATACTTATAAACACATATCACTTATATTATTTCATTTATATATATTAATCTAATCTATTTACTTAGTTCAATTTCATATAACCCATATGTCATAATTTTATTTAAGCACATGAATCTTTTCCTTATAGCTTATCTTATAAGTTCGTATCATCATTTATGTTCAAGTATCCTAATTAATATACTATTCTCCTATCCTTCTATAGGTCAATCTTGTCTACCTGATCTCACTTTTCATTTAATCATACAATTCTATTATACTAATTTACATAAATGATCACACAAATATGTAATTTTCCAACTCTAGTTCCTATTATTTATATAACATTTACATTTGCTTACCTAGTTCATATTAATTCTTATGAACTCACTTTTATCATATTCTCTTATTATTACATAATTTATCTCCTAAACATGTATTCACATACCTTAAAATCATATAACTTATATCATTTATACATAGTCACATAGTTCAATATCACATGGTTTATATCATATTCACACAACCTGTATTCACAATAATTATATAACATACCCAATAGCGTACATCATATATATTCATATCAAACACATTCTTACAGTCATGGATTTATGCATTCTAATATAGGAAATAAACTTATCACAAGTCTTATTTACATTCATCATCATATAATAACTACTATGCACTTATCTGGCCTCACTAGTCAATACCACTTTCTTATCTTATCTCGATGACTATCAATTGTAAACTTGTCCGGATGTTGCTCTCGATCGATATCTACACAATCATGTATACATATCAACATTCCAAATACTATGATTCGATCCTTGATTTCTTAAGTTATAATAAAGAGTAAATCTCAATTTCTCTTGCAAGGGTATCGGTACACTCTATAGGGTATCGATATATCCCTTAACTAATATATTGATACACTGCCTATGTATCGGTACACAAATTACATTCGAAAGTTTTTGTTTCAAGGGGGTATCGATACATTGCCTATGTATCAGTACCCTTTGAATATCTTACTGAATTGTACTCTTGAGGTATCGATACTTGTATGGGTATCGATAGCCCTTTGCCCAGAATTCACTTTTAAGCCCGAAAATCACTTCATTTCTACTCAAATACTTTATATTTCATCTTCTTTCATATTCCTAACTCACATACACATACTTAGACCCATTTATTCTCATTTATTACATCCTTAACCTCAAAATCCTATCATCTACATAGAATTCAAGAATCAAACCAAATTTTCAATGTGTTCTAATTCTAATTCTAACACTTCATACTTCTTAATTCCACTGATGACAAGTCAAATTCATAATTAGGACTTCAAAAACCTCTTTATTCTAACAATTCATTTCTACACCCTTAATATAATTTCCTTTGTAATTCTCTCTTCTTGATGTTTAAAGCTTATATAAGCTTTCCTTAAGCTTATATAACACCCAAAGAATCAAAAACAACTTATAAATCCAAGAATTAAATAGCTGAAATTATACTCACCTTTAACTGAGGTTTACAAAGAGAAGAAGAAGGCTGAAGAAGAAGACTCTGGATTCATTTATCTCATTTCCCATGTTTTTATATCCCTTAAAGAGAGAGAATAAAAATCTTCTCTTAGAAAAGACCATACTACCTTGTTACTTTCAACTTTACTATTAAATCCAACATTAAAATTCTCCAATTAAATCCCTGAACTTTTAACTTATTTTGAAATTGAACACAAAACTTTCACAATTTGCAATTTAATCACTGACCCTGATTTAGAATGTTACAATTTTGACTTGAATTGATAATGACCTAATTTAATACACGACTCGACTCAACTTACTATAGACCCGAACTAAATTTGAATATATCCCATTCAACCTAAATCGAACTTAAACATAATACAATCCAAATTCAAATTAACCTCACCTAAATTGACATGGTCCATATCCGATTTGAACTACTCGATTACCACCTTTAGATTATTCTATTTTTACTTAAGCAATATGAAATAATAGTTTGAATTAATAAATTAAATTCTTTGTTTATTTGATATCTGATCTATCTAATAATATTTTTATTTATTTGAGTATTCTATTTATATTGTTATTTTTACCATTACTATTATCCTATTGCCTTGAATAATTAATTTCCTTTCGTATCATCTTTTCACTACTTGCATTATTTAATAGTTTTCTTTTCATATTTGTGTTAAAAGATAATTTTTTAAGGTACATTATAAATTGAGAAAGCTTAAACTCAAAGTACGGAAGTGGGAGGGATATCCTATCTCATTTTTCATATTTGGCAAAAAGGAATAAAAGACCCATTTACTTTAGAAAAAATCAATATGGTCTATGTATTTTTTTAATGTGGCCCACTAACTCAGAAAATAAATTTAATGTGATCATTTGACCAATGTTTTTCATCATTGATCGTTATAGTATTGACGTGGTGGTCCATGATGCTGATATCACAATCCATTACAACTAATTACGTGAAAAATGATATGACAAATTGATTAAATTGGTTTTTTGGTTTAAAAAGTAAAAGTTGTTTTAAATTTTAAGATAAAAAGAATTCATATGTCCCTATACTTTAAAAAATAATATGATTCTTGTATTATTTATTCTCTCAATATGACTCTCTAACTTATAAAACAAATCTAATATAATAATTTAACCAATGTTTTTTTGTTGTTAACTACTACAGTATTGATATGAGGGTCAACAATACTAACATGGTTATCTATGATGGTCGATGATGTAACGAATGACATTGTAGATGAGCTAAAATAGCTTTTGGTTTTGTTAGAGGATTATTGTTTTTTTTTTTAATTCGCTTTTTTAATTATTTTTAAAATTAAAAATTATTTTAAATTTTAAATATAAATTATTCAAATATTCAAAAAAAATTAAATATAAATACTAAAAACAAAAATTAAATTACTAAAAAAATAAATGTTTATACTAAAAAATACAAAACCTATTATAAAAAATTAAAATTTTTTAAATACATATCATAGATTATAAAATAATAACTTATAAATTATTAAAAAAATTAAATATATATATATATATATAGACATATTGTAAACATTAAATCTTGTCTGAATTCCAATTCAATATTTTTTTTTGTTAATAATAGTATTTTTTTACATATCACTTGTTTACTTTAATTAGTGTTATTAGTTTAGGGGTTTATTATGTTTGATCATTTACTATTATTAAATATCAAATTCATATATAATACTTAGAAATAAAATATATATACTAATATCATTTACATATTTTATTTTTCATGTTACAACTCAAATATTACCAAAACTCAATCACAAAATACAAAACAAACCCAAATTTGAAGCCTAAACTATTTTAAACCTAAAGCCCAAGATCCAAGGCCTAGTTGTGGAGCCCATCACAATTAGGGTTTTCTAAACCCTTCTAGTGCCGCCAGTACCTTGATCGTAGGATCTGAAGGCGATCTGATGGCTCAGATTCAACCAAATGAACATAGGGTTTTGAGCCCTAGCAAGGTACTGCGCCGTCGTCGCCTTCCGAGTGGGCAAGGAATCCGTCACCGTCACCCTCCATATTAATCACATGCAACAAAGAGAGAATGGGATCCATCAATCGAAAAAAATCAGAGACTAAAAAAAGAGGAAAGAGCAGTGGAGTTAAAAAAATAGATTCGAACAAAAAAATCAATATAAAAATAGGGAAAAAAGGAGCATCTTTAGAGCATTCGAACAAAAAAAAAGAGAGATCGAAAACTAAAAAAACCTAAATCAGAGGATTTTGAGCAACCATTAAAAAAATCGAAAACCAGGGATAGAACCATTCGAACAAGAAGAACCAAAAAACAAAAACGAACCAACAGAGCCGAAAAAATCCACAGAAAATCAACAAAAATAACCATCGAGATAAGGGAAAAAGCTTAGAAACCTTACCTTTCCCGAGAAAACCACAGTCGTTTCTTCGTCGGAGCTGAGAAATCCTTCGACGTGGAAGGTAACTGCTTAAAACTTCTAGATCTAGAACATAAACTTGGGAAATGAGTGTTTCCGATTTCATTTTTTGGGTTGTTGATCTGGAAACCCTAGATGAAAAGGATTCCAAAGAGAGACTACTTATCTCTCGTGTTGAGCGGTGGTGAAAATAGAAAATAGGGCACATTGTAACATTTTAAACGTGGTGAGCAGCGTGTTTTCACCAAAATAATTCATGTTATAGGATTGGGGGTTTATTATGCTAGAGGACTCTTATCTTTTATGATATTCCTAATTTGGTCATCCAATAAAATTTATTTTCTTTTATTTCGTGCATATTAGTTTCTATCCTTTTATTTAGTCCTTATTTTACATTGTTAATAAATTTATGTAGATATTCTGATTTTGGCCATTTTATTTCATTTTATTTATGTTTAGGTAATGTAGGTTTCTTATTTATTCATTTTTAGTACTTCATTTTTGTTTTAGGTTGTTTAATGTTTTATTTTCACTTTAGTTTTAAGATTTATCTTTAGTTTGATTTTAGTCCCTATTCTGTAGGCCTGTAAATGAACTGAACGTTCAGCGAACCGTTCATGAACCGTGCGGCGGGAAGTTCGTTTATGTGCGTTTATTTATTAAATGAACGAACATGAACAAGATTTTGTGTTCGTTTAATTAAATGAACGAACATGAATATAGGTCTCGTTCGTTCATTTACGTTCATGAACGTTCGGTTATGTTCGTTTATATGCGTTTAGTTATGTTCGTTTATGTGCGTTCATTTATGTTTAACCTAATATTCTTAAATCAATTTTGGTGACCAATTTGTATGTATCTTAAAAATATTAATGAATATGATATTTTGATGACCAACTCATAATTAACCCAATTTTACAGCCTGATTAAGCGGTAATACAAAAAACCCTAAATCTAAAAACAATATTTTCTCAACTCTTCTCCAACCCGTCATTCATCTGTTCTTGATTCTCAACTCTCCCCACCCTCCACAATTTTCGTTTATCTGTTCTTGATTCTCAACCCTTCTTGAACGTGATTTCATAAGGTAAATAATTTGAATTTTTTTTTTGGTCTGTTAATTTTGGGGTGTGAATTTAGGGATTTTTTGTGGCATCTTGAACGATGTGGAACCCCTTGTATGCCGCTATGAACGGTGCATTCGACCAGTCGGTCTTCTCCAGCCCACCCCTCGTTGCCCAGTCATCCGCGTTAGAGTTGCCCTTAGGGAGTCCCAGTCAGATTTACGCTTATATCCTCTAGTGGGGGAAGAAAGTGGCGTGGTCAGTGGAGCGCTGCTGGATATGGCTGCAATGTTGCGGAGGAATGGAATGAGGTGAGTCGAGGTATTTGAATTGAAACGAGTCAGACTCGGGCATAAGGAAGATGAGGGACTCGCATGGTAGGAAGGTTCAGGGCTTGGGAAAGATGAAGACTGTGGACTAGGATGGTGGAAGGAAAACAATATTAAATTTAACATTTTGTCAAAAATGGTTGCTGACATATTGGCAATTCCGGTCACTACTGTTGCTTCTGAATCTGCTTTCAGTGCTGGTGGGAGGGTTATTGATCCGCATCGATCCTCTTTAGGAACTAAGATGGTAGATATGCTTGTTTGTGGAGCTGATTGGTATCGTCAATACTATGGGTTGGAGAAAAATAAAAACAATGTATTTTTATGTTTTAAGTTTTATTGAATTTGGTTTTACAATGACTAATATATTTTTTGGTTTTTTGATTTGTTGTAGCAAAACGAAGATATCATACATGTTGAGATTCCTTGAAAATGAGGATGAATGAATTGGTATAACCTCGCTAATTTAGTATATTTTTCATCTTTTGTTATAACTCCTTTAATTTAATATAATTTTATTTGTTTGATTTTGATCCGGATGGATGATGAATTAACGACTGATTATGAATGCAAGTTGAATATGTTACGAATATTATTGAAGTTGTTTGGATTTCAAGAAGATTGTTTTGTTGAACAAATTAACTTTAAGACTTTATTATATTCATATAGCTTACTTATGATTTATGTATGCTTTTGTCGTGTTCGAACAAATTAACTCTAAAGTTGTATGAATCATTTAATATCTTTAAAAGATTGATCGAAATATCTGATATCTTCAAACATTCCATCACTGCTAATCAGCTCTTACGCTATTATCACTGTAGATTTGGTTGATTTGCATTGTCGACTATTTTTCATGAAAGACAATGGAAGGTAGGGTCTCCAACGTTTATGTTCGTGTTCATTTATGTTCGTGTTCGTTTATGTTTGTGTTCGTTTATTTATTAAATGAACGAACATGAACAAGTTATATTCCTTAATGAACGAACATGAACAAAAAAAAAATTTGTTCGTTTATGTTCGTGTTCGTTTATGTTCGTGTTCGTTTATGTTCGCTTATTTATTAAATGTACGAACATGAACATACATCCGTTCGTGTGCGTTCGGTTCGTTTACAGGCCTACTATTCTGGTATACTTCTAGGTTATTATTACATTATTATCCCCTTTTTTTTCTTTTGTTTGATATGGTCCTTAGATAGTGTTTATTATCCCATGAATGTATTATTTATTCATTTTAGTCCTTATACTTATATGTATATATGTAGATAGTTATTTAATACATTTTTACCTTTTTATATTTATGTACATATATTTTATTAAAGACAACTTTTTAATACTTGAATATATGCGCATTATATTTTTAATAAGGTGGTCTGTTTAATATTTTGGATATTTATAAAATCTTCAATTGTTCGACTAACCTATGGAAGATCTCAAAAACATCTATAGTGCTCTTTCAAGGGTTATTCGAATAAAATTGATATTTTATGATTATTCAATATTTATTTATAATTTATGGTTTTTAAAAGGATATAAGATGTATTTCATTTTAAATAAAGTTATTTATGCATATTTATTTTTCATATAATGAAAGTATTTTAATAAATATAAATATTTATTGTGTTTTTTATTTATTTGAGTATTTCGTTATTTTATTTTATTTATTTATTTGTCATATGACGTTGATATTCATCAATCATGTATATGTCATTTATTACTACTATATTCATAAATCATGTATTTGTTTTCTCTTTTTTTTTTAAAAAATATTCGAAGATAATATTGTCTTGCGTCGTGGGTTAATGGAATTTGTAGTAAGGGGACATCATTTTTAAATAAAACCGAGTGAATTAAATCATTTTTTATCTAGTCAAGTGTGTTAAAAAATATATTCACCCACTTTCTTTAATTCATAGAAATAAAACGGTAGTAACAAAAATTTTGAGTTCAAATTTGTAAAATTCCATCATTTTAGACAACATATAATCGAAGGTATTAATTTTGGGTGTTATGGGAGTGCTCAACTTTCCCCATGAGTAACCGACTCCCAAATCATAAAAAATGAATTTCTAGTAATACACAAACTAATTTTCGTCTTTAAAATCATTTTTCTTAAAATTTTTTTATAAAAACATTTTTAGGTATTTGACCTACCTAACTCAAAAGTCAATCGTGACTCCAAATTTCAAATTAAACAAACATCCAAATTTTTTAATATAAATTCATAATTATTTTAAAAGTTATTTTTTTAAATGGTTATGACACATATCATCAACACTTATACAAAGTATTTTTACTCGATTAATCGAAACTTGCAAGATTTAAATTAGTTGAGACTTACAAATTTTAGATTTGTTTAAACTTATTATGTTTTCTAATTATATTTTATATCAAAACTTTATATAATTATCTTTTCAATTAGTTGAGACTTATAAAAAGATAATTAGAAAATGTAATAAGTTTCAACTAATCTAAAAATGATAAGTCTCGTTAATTTAAATTTTTTAATTCTCAATTTATTCAATAAGAAAACTTTATATAAGTGTTGATAATATATTATATATATATTATATGTTACATGTATATGTTATGTTTAATATATCTTTTTAAAGATATTTTTTAATTTTTTTAATAATTTGTAAGTAATTATTTTATAATCTATTATATATATTCATTTTTTAAAATTATAATAGTTTTAGTATTTTTAATATGTATTTCGATTTTTCAGTAATTTGATTTTTATTTTTAGTATTTTTGTATTGATCTTTTTGTATATTTGAATAATTTTTATATTTATAATTTAAAATATTTTTTTTTTAAAAAAATCAAATAAGCCCTTGAACTTTTAAAAAATAAATTTGGCCCTCGAACAAAATCAAAAATCAATTTAGCCCATCTGTCATGTCATCTGCCACGTTACCAGCCACCATAGACTGTCATATTAGTACCGTGGATCGCCATGTTAACATTGTGAACTGCCACGTCAGTATTATAATGATCAACGATGGAAAACATTGATCAAAGGGTAACATTGAGTTTGTTTTCTAAGTTGGAAGGTCACATTGAGAAAAAATTAATACGAGAGTCACATTGTGTTTTTTAAAAGTATAAGAGATTCATGCCTTTTTGCCTATTATTTTTAGTATATGATAGTTGAAATATTTATAAAATTAAACTTTATTTCTTATCAAATTAAAGATTAATTATTTATTAAATCTCTATTAATTTTAAAATTATATAATTGCATCCCTAGACAGTGGTGAAATTATGATGAAATTATAGGAAGGATCAAGTTGTTTATCTTTGAAACTAACAACAGGAATTAAATCATAAAAAATAGAAGATAATGTCCTAAAAAGTAATTAAATCAGAAAAAATTAAAGACAAGGCTTAATTTCATTTAACTTTAACCGATAATGTATTAAAAATAATTAAACTAGAAAATTTTGAGAGGGATCCATACTTAATTTTAATAGTTGCAAAACTTTCAAAACTTAAAAAACAATTAAATCATAAAATTTGGGTGGGTCACGTCCCCCTTCCACACCCCCATCACGTGGTTCTACCACTGTCCCTAGAGTTTATAGGTTTGAGCACCAAAGATTACAGGGTATTTAAAGATTCATTGTCAAATAGTTGAAAATCTTTAAAATTGATACTACCACTTGTAATCATCCTAAATTAATCAAATAAAAAATAATTTCATCTATCTCATTATTAACTTTAATTCTATGTATGAATCAACCGACTTCGACCGTTCACAACAAAGTATTCACGGATTTATACACGATCTCTACAGAGGTGCATGAGTATTCATTATCAAATAATCAAAAGTCTTTCGAAGAAATACTACCTTGTATTCATAACAGAGTAATCAATTTTTTTTATTCCATCCCTACTTAAACCCACTATTTGAATTATCAACAAAGACTTTGACCTATCACTGTGGACATTGTGTTTGATTTGCAATATTTCCGGAGGTGTTTTCCCCATCGGCGACGGCAATGTCCTTAGAGTTGTATATGGTTAATTTCATTTCTTTTTCAAAGCTACGTTTCCCTCATCACATCATGCATGTGAATTCATTTAATGCAGATTTTACGATTTCTAGCCCCAAAACTAATCCATTAATGAGAGGGGAAAAAAAGAGAAAATTGTGGGTCAAATCTGCAAGCCTATAAGAACCATCTTAATTTTGAAAAGGGTTGAGAAGATTGCAGATTCTTTTTGTTGATTTGTCTATCTAATATATATCATGAGGTGTACCATGATGGTAATTCTGATCTTTAATCAGATAGTCAAAGTTTGATTCTCATTCATGGATATGCTAATAATTTGTAGCCAGTAATTTATCTCATCA
Source organism: Hibiscus syriacus (assembly GCF_006381635.1). NCBI lineage: Eukaryota > Viridiplantae > Streptophyta > Magnoliopsida > Malvales > Malvaceae > Hibiscus > Hibiscus syriacus. The sequence goes on from NW_024062764.1 coordinate 531,255, forward strand.
AAGACCTCCCTTCGTTAAAAAATTAGATTTAATAATATTTGAAGTCGTCAAACTTTTGAAAACATTTTAGTATGATCTTTAATTTTATTTTATATTTATTGATATGAATAAATAAGTTATGATTGTTACAAGTGATTCATTCCTTTTGGTTTAGAAGGAGAATCACATTCGGTGTAAGAATGATCGTTGACCAGCATCAAAATATTTTGTTTCCATAAAGAGATAGAAAGGAGATAAATGAGGGAGTTGTTCATCTATTTTCTCAATCTTATTCAAGAGATTTTATTGTGATTCATAGAGCTGGTGTCAGACGTAGGGCCAAATACATAGAGACTAGCATGTTAAGTGTATATAGTTCGTTGATAGTAGGTTTGACTCTGGTAGGTCATGTAGGTCTGTCAAAGGTCATGTTGAGAGATCGTGACTTTTCAAGAGTTGTTAAATGTTTGAGACTCTTTCTTTAGAGATGTTCTTCAAGGATCTTCACTATAGATGGGTTCTCCGAAGACTTTAAGATACAAAGATGATATGTAGAGGATATTCGACGTAGGTACTATATTTGTCCTCTCTTAATTGAAAGAATATCATAAAGTGACTTGATTTGATACTTATTCATTGAAACATTGCAAGTGTTTATTAAAGTGTTGTCATTATTGTTTTTTGAGGAAGGAATGGAGGCGAGTAATAGTTCCTCAAACGATTTATGATAGGGGTATGTAGGGTTGCACATAATTCGGATTTCAATCCGATCCGGATCGATTTTTATCCGATCCGGTTTTTTCCCATAGAAAAAAAACCGGTTTATAAAATAACCGGTTCGGTTTCTAACCGGTTTGGAGGGTCGGATATCCTAACCGGTGTAACCGGTTTCGGTTTTAAAAAAACCGGTTTTTTAAAAAAACCGGTTATAAAAAAACCGATTTTAATATTCCAGATTGCTCATAGGGAACCGATTCCCCCCAAGGGGGTACCGATTCCTCACTGAATGGTTTGGCTCCGAGATTTCCAGAATGCTCGGAGGGAACCGATTCCCCCATAGGGGTACCGATTCCCCCTATTCAACGGTCGAAATATTTGAATTTTACACTTAGGGAACCGATTCCCTATGAGAGGGTACCGATTCCCCCACGCTCTAAGCATTTTTATTAAATGTTTTCACACTTAAACGGCTATATTATCTTCATTAATTATCACTAACGTTCAGAAGTGATTCAAGGTGTATTTAAGCAAGCTTAGAAGTCATTGATCAAAGACAAGAAACATCAAGCAACTAGAATCAAGAGAGAATCAAAGAGAAAGCATCAAACCTCAAGTTCGATAAATTCAAATACTTAATTGAAATACTTAATTAACTCAACATAATTGAAATACTTAAATACTTCCAAGTTTGATAAATTCAAATACTTAAAAACTTCCAAGTTCGATAAATTCAAATACTTAAAAACTTCAAGTTCGATAATTGAAACAAAGTTTACGATAATTGAAATAAAGTTATAAAATAAACTACATTGCCATCTCTTCTTCATCATCTTCGCCTTCTTCGTTTGGAGGGGATATTCCAAGTTCGACTTCTTCAATGTGTAAGTTTGCTTCCAAATCGGCATCAATTGCATCTTCTAGGGTGGTGATATGTTGCTTACGAGCCGCTCCATCCAAATAATCCTTTAAACAAATGCATACTTCCACCGACTCGGGACTTAGTCTTGATCTCCGTTGTGATATAACCCTGCCACTAACAGAAAAAGCGGATTCCGAAGCTACCGTAGAAGCTTGGACGGTTAGTAAATCACGGGCCATGGCGGCTAGAATCGGAAATTGTGCTTCCTTTTCTTTCCACCAAGCCAAAATATCCAAACTTTCAAACTCTTCAAATGTCATTTTTGATAGAAAATCGCATGACATGTAATTTCCCAACTCGCTACTTGGGGTGGTAGTACGTGATCGTTTGGATTGGGAATTTACAAGAGTGTTAAAAAGATTCAAATTTATGTTACTTGGACGTCTACTAGATGATTCCGCATTCATTCTCATTTGATCGTGTATTACACTACTTGATCCGTATTTAGTTAAATAAATTGCAAACATGTCTCGAAAACATTTGTTAAAATAATTTATTTGGTTTTGGACAAAGTTGGGTTCATCATCGGTTAGATTAAAAGCAAACGCAATTTGTTCAATTAGTGTTTCAACCCCACCAACATTTAACGTTGGGTTTAAAGCGGCGGCACAAGTAAAAATGGGGGGAATCTCCTTAAAATATTTTAAAAGTTTTTCCTTCATTGTAAAGCCAATTTCTTGAAAAACTTCGGTTTCAAATTCAAAGTCATTTAGTTGGGTAGCCAACAAAAATATTTGATTAAGAACCAACGGGCTAGTAGGGTAATAAACACCGGATAAAAAAGTTGTTGCATTTTTAAAAACCTCAAGCAAATCGGTTATTTTGGCTATAGTTTCCCAACTCGAATCCTGATAAATGTCTGGGACATGACCCCTCTCGAAAAGCCGATCGTGAAATGTTTGCAATGTTTCCCTTTGCCTTAAGGCAGTATGCATCATCATCCAAGTTGAGTTCCAACGAGTTGGACAATCCAAATTAGGACCCAAAGCTTTTTTATTAACAGACTTACAAAATCGTTTATAATCATTTAGTCTTTTGTTGTTGTTACAAAGAATCGATTTTATCATTGTTTTAAATTCTAATCTAATTGGCTCAATAACCTCCAAACCGGCTTGCACGGATAAATTAATTATGTGTGCAACGCAACGGGTATGAAAAAACGCACCGTCTAAAATCGGTGAAAGTAATATTTTCAATCTTGGAACCGCGTTTGTATTATTCGATGCATTATCAAAGGATATAGAAAAAACTTTATTTTCTAATTTATAAAGACAAATTACCCGTTTTAAAAGTGTAAATAAATTAGCACCGGTATGCGGCTCACCGAATAATTCAAACGCGATTGTTCTTTTCATCATTTGCCAATTATCTTGATCTAACCAATGTGACGTAACGGCTAAAAAAGAATTTCCGGTATTATGAGGGGAACTCCAAACGTCACATGTAAGCGACACACCATAATGGTGTTCTTGGAATCCTAAAATCATTTTTTCCCTCGCCGTACGCCACATTTTTATAGCATCTCTTCTAAGGGTAGTACGACTTACTTAAGTATAACGTGGTTGCATTAGTTGTTGAATTGTTGTCGTGAAATCTTCATCATCAAAGTGGTCGAACGGCAATGCTTTTGTAATCACGAACTTTGTAAACGCTTCTCGTAATTTTTCGTTGTCGTAAACAAAAACACCACCTTGCGGTGTAAGATTCGATTGACTAGGATCCGATCTTGAGCGAAGTGCCTTGCATGATTTTGTCAAATGGTTCTTCAACATTGTGTTTCCTTCCGATGCAAGAAACTTTAGACAAAGTTTACAACGCGCCCTCCTCGAGCCATTTGACATCTCACATAAATCGTAGTGATCCCAAATATCTTTGTTTCGAGTGTGTTCGATCACTCTCACGACTTCAAGGTTTCCCCCGACGGAAGATTCAGCAGTGTTACTCATGATGAATAAAAAATTACAAAACTAAGATTTGAGAGATGTTTAAGTGTTGTGTAATAAGATTTGAGAAAGTTGTAATCAACCAAATACATCCCCAACCTATTTATACATGTTTAGGATGGTAAAATAGTAAATTTTTAAAGAAAAAAACGGTCAAAAACGGTCACAAACGGCTATATTAACGGCTAGTTTTTTAAACCCAGACCGGTTTTTTTTTCCGGATAAAAACCGGTTTTTTAACCGGTTTTTTTCAAACCGGTTTTTTATCCGGTTAAAAAACCGGTCTGGGTTTTTTTCTCCAAACCGGTTAAAATAACCGGTTTAAAAAAATCCGATCCGGTTAAAAAAAACCGGTTTTTCCCAAAACCGGTTTCGGATATTTTTTTCGGATATTCGGATATTCGGATTTTTTGTGCACCCCTAGGGGTATGCAAAAAAAATTCTAGCGGTTGATCCGATCTGAAAATTTAGATATCCGATCTATTTTTAAATTTTTGGATAGCTTAGATTAGATATCCGAAAAAATGAGATAATCAAATTAGATACGAATTAACTAAAATCTGTTTTTAAATTATCCGAAAATCCAATAAAAAATGGACCTCAAAAAATTCTATCCAGGCCTAAAGATCCCATGCAGCAGCCCGCCCGAAGCCTGAAAAATCCAGGCTGAAATAACTGTCCAACTTTTTGTCTTACCTTGCAACATTGTTATATTATTTATTTTAATTTTTTTAAATAATTTTGATATTTTTTTTACTTTATTTATTGGTGGTTGCTAAGTGTTATGTGATTTCATAAATATATTTTGATGAATATATATTACTCTTTTTTATTAAAAAGTTGTTTTGGATTTGTTTAAATATATTTTACTAAATATATAATAAATGCATACAATATGTTGTATAAATTCATAAAATAGTAAATTTAAATATTTTAAAATTAAAATTTATATTTAGATATCCGATCCGAAAAAATTGGTTTCGATTTTTTTGGATTGGATACAAATCATAATTTTAATTACTCAAAATTTTCGGATATATGAAATTTCAGATCAGATAATACATGTATCTAAAAATGAACACCCCTAATTTACGAGGCTCCTGTGGCAAACATTGATGGATTTTTTCCGCCATTATACCTATATATTATGTGTTTGGAATCTAAACTATCAATTTTAGTTTGTTTTAGTACCTAAACTTTTAGTTTTTTCAAAACCATATATAGAGTTTAGTTTTTATTTTATTTTAGTACCTCATTCAAAATTTAACGTCAACTTTTGGGGGAAAATAAAAGTTTAGGTACTAAAACGGGCCAAAATTAATAGTTTATGTACTAAATACATTAAGTTTTTAACGGCAGTGATACTAAGATGAAACGAACACTAAATTTTAGGTATAGTTTTAAAAAAAATAAAAATTTAAGTACTAAAACAGACTAAAATTGATAATTTAAGTGCTAAATGAAAAAAATAAATATAGATAACAACCAATACCATAAAATCCAAGATGAGAACATCAGCCTCAAATTTCTAACTGAAATGCTTGGCGGTCAATTTCAAACTTATACAATATTCGATCCGATTTAGTCGATTAATAAATTAAATATTAAGGGCTATATACAAAATTTTATTTGCAATTATAGACTGGCATTGTAAGCAAAACTCTAATAAATAATTGAAGTAGCAAAGTTATTACTTTCGATTCCAGCTCAAAGTCGCGAAGACAATAAAAAATTTCCAAAATTCATAAAATTTGCATCATACTCTACCCTTAACTTATTAGAAAATGTAGTCATAATAATGTTTCACAACTAAACAATCCCAAAAAGAGAGTTAAATCCAACAATTCGGGCAGAAGGGAAAATAAAAGTCCGAAACATACCTTAAAACTAGTTCATACATTTTTGAAATCGGTATTTATGATTCCGATTCCCGGTATTATATCGGTTGGCAACAGTTCTCTCAGTTTCCAGTTATAAAACACCGGTTGACTAATCGATTTCGGGCAACATTGCCATTCGCCATCCTTGATTGCAGCCTCCTTTGTATCAAAAGTAAAATGGCACTTAGAGCATAAGGACCAAGGCAAACTAAAGAATTAACCAAAAAGGGAAAATGGATCAGTGCATCAATCAACACCCAATGCCAAGGAAAATTGCCCAATTTGAAGCTAAACATTCTATACATAGTTAAGAGCAAAACCACTATTTATTTGACTAAACCCCTTTCAGAAACAAAACCAAGCTGACTATGACTACATAATTTTGGCACAATCTTTTCTGAGATACACATATAGGACAGGTTAGGGCTAGCCTAACTAACATAAACAGATCTCTACGAAATTATATGTTTAAACATCGACCACATGCAAAGGACAGATACAGCAAAAAGGGGGGGGGGAGGAAAGATTTTTTACAATAGCTTTGTTGGCTCTCGGGAGCATTAAAGAAACGTCAAAAAGCTGAGCTCAGATAAGGATAAGCATATCAGCAGGCACACCCTCCAGACTGTTGCTGTGACTGTGATGCATCCGTGTTGCTGGACTTGAGATTGACATCAACCATGTCTTCTTGCTTTGTTGAAGAAAGTGTTTCCATACCAGGTAAAGCAGCTGCAATCTTCCGAAACAGAGCCTGTAAAGAGATCAAAGAGGGAACTCAGTAGATTGCTCAACAACACTCATGGAGGAAAATGGAGAACACAGAAAAAGAAATAGCAAGTCAAACAGGGAACTCAGTTGATTGCTCAACAACACTCGGTAGACTGTGCAGCAACCGTATTGATAATGCAGGATTCAAGATGCATATTAAACAGATTTTGCATCCATTAAATATATAGAAGTCCATGCAAAAGTGAGAAGTAAAAGACTGATCAGACTTTCAGTGTTAGATGATTCGTCTAACTCTGAATTATCATGCAAAACCAAAATTACTATGAATATTCACAGTAGACTACCAATGTTTTATTACCTTGATATTAAAGCCAGCCTTGGCACTAGTTTCAATAAACATAACATTGAGTTCACGAGCCTTGGCTTCAGCTTCCTCTACAGAGACTTGCCTGTAAAATTGGAAAACTTTGCATCACTATGTTCCTTCTTCATGAGAAAGTCAAATCATGATAACCAGTTAATTAGTATTACCTTTTGTCCACAAGATCTGTTTTGTTCCCAACAAGCTCAATGATAACATCACTACCCCGTTCAGTCCGCACCTCATCAATCCACTTTGAAGTATTTGTGAAGGACTGCCTGCCTACAACATCAAAATTAAAGTAGGTAAACTTCACCCACTTTTATTAAGCAAATGATTAATCAACAAAAGAACAAGGAGTTCATGACATTGTATTTGAATTTTCAAAAATGCCGAAGTATTGTCATGAAAACATGCTGAACAAGAAAATACATCATATATGAAGATTACAAAGCAAGATGATAAAGTGAGACGATGACATACTAGCAACATCATAGACAATGACTGCCACAGAGGAATCCCTAATATAACTCGGAATAAGACTCCTGAATCTTTCCTGTCCAGCAGTATCCCTGGAAAAAGACCAAGCATATAAGGATCACAGATGCCAATCTTATCGAAACACTTTTGAAAAATTCATCGCATGGTTATAACCAAATAGAAACAAGAAACATGCAACAGAAACTATTTGATCATTACAGCCTATATTCACCATCGGAAATGGCATCACTAATTGTATCATCTACTGTCAGATCCAAGGAATATTGACACCTATACAACACAGCATGAAGCTATCCAACTTATTAGAAGAAACAGAACGGCCCAATGGGTGGTTAACATGGTAGCTAATCTGGTACTTCATGTAAAAACAATGAACATAGATCTTGACTTGAACTTTGTTAGGGAAAACGTTATGTCCCATCAGTTGTTGGTTAACTACGTCCCATCTTCAGATAAGTAGCCAATGTGCTCACGAAGCCGCTGCCTGCTGTTAAGTTTGAGGTGTTTCGAAGACAGTTGTGTGTCATTTCCACTGAAGATGTGTTGAAATCAGAAAACGGGAATATTAGAAGAAATAAAGATCGACTTCCAAGCTCGTTGAATTTTGTTGGGCAATTGAACCGTTCTGTTTCTTCGGTTTCATTTTAACAACTGGATTGGTTAATTTGCTGTTAAAAGTTTGTTAGGCTCAGCAATATAAATGCATTGTATTGGATTTATCAAGACAGAATTTTCAATAACGATAAGAATTGAAAGATGGAAAAACTCTCTGAATCCCTAACGTTTTCTCTTTATTTCTTTCTCCATGTTTAATACACTAGTTTCAGTTCATACATCTGCTTTCTAATACGACTAACAAAAGAAACCAAAATTCCAAACGAACACCCAAATACTATTGCATCCTTAATAAGGTAATCCAAAATTCAACTAGCAATAGAGTAATTTACGAATTCTCCGCCAGGGAATCGTACCAATTACACAACAAAGTATTGCTTGCAAGAGAAACAATTACAATTCATGTCTTACCAAAGCTGAAATCGAACTGTTCGATCTTCAAGGTACATTGTTTTTGAAAGGAAGTCAATCCCAATGGTAGCCTGGTTAACAGATAAATTAAAATGCCTTAAAAATGGATCTAAAAGAATCTGAATCAAAATAGGAATCAGATCCAAGCTGCGAAGGAAGTTAGTAATCGGGACCCAAACCAAAAAAGTAAAAGGGGGTCATAATTGGAAGTAAAAGAGCATTGAGTGGTAGAATAAAAATGAAATGAAGTAAATACCTGGTAGGTGTTATCGAATTTATCGTACATGAAGCGTGTGATGATACTGGTCTTCCCCACAGATTGATCCCCCAAGAAAACCAGCTTGTATTTGGCCAGAGCTGAAACTGGAGCCATGCTTATTTGGATCTAGTTCGACGATATGTTATGGATCGGGTCGAGATCGGATCCGACGTCGAGATCTCACCGGAAACAACTAGATGGGGCTGCCGGAGAGAAGGAGATTGAAATCGAGATTCCTTGCCCCCCTCTTCTTAGAAGGAGATGACAGAGAAGCAAGAACGAATTGAAAATTCAAGGGGATTTCGTCCAACGATTTTTTTGGGTCAAATTTGGTATATATGTACCAAAGTTCGTATGTCAGTATAACTAAAATTTTGAGCTAACTTCATAATTTTAATTTAAAAATATTTTTCTAAGTTGAGTCTAATTTGTTAATTTTTGTTATGAGTTTAGACATGTTTAAATAAAATTGTTATTGATTTAAAAATGTATTTGATTTTACTTTATTCGAATAATATAAACTCAATTCAAAAGAATAAATAAAATTTAAATGATAAAATAATGTTTATAAACTTGATTAACATAATTTTTGTCCCTCAACTCAACTTAATAGGATATTTATCATTAATTATAAATAGTTTGAGGGTTGATAAGTTACTTCAGCATATTAATACGAGGTTGAATTATGGTTTGGTCCCTCTGTTTTGTTAAAATATGTTACACGATTAACTAATTTGACATTTGAACATCACTTCATAAAGCATTTTAATCAAATTCGTTAACAGTATTATCTATTTGTATTAACATTATAAAGAGGATCAAATTATATTAAATCAAAATATAAGGATTGTATCGAAATCGAATTTGAGAAGAATAAAGGGACTAAGTACGTAATGTGACATATACTACCATGATGTATGCAAGCAAGAAGCACGTGCAAAGCGCATGATCACCCGGTAGACTTATTTTTACCAGGCTAAAAATCGAAATGGGTATTTCACTATTAGTTGCCAACAATAACAGGAAACACTAGAAAAGGCATTAAGAGTCGCCGTGCTTCGCCGCGATTGGCTTCTGGTTCAAATCTTAATGGCGACCGGATCAAGACCAAAACCGAGACTAAACCATTGGTTGACTTGAAAAGCATGGCGTAGTTCCTACATTCAATGAATTTATATATGAACTTTTTTTTATGAACTTTGTTGTTTATTTGTTGAGAAGGTATGGGAACTCTTTGTTGCCTGTTATTGGTGTTAATGTTGCATCTTTCATGGAGTTTGTCTTCCTTTGTTCCTCCTCCATTCTCTCATTTATGTCTACCGGACCAGAGAGATGATTTGCTCCAATTTAAAAACACCAATTCTATTGACTGTTGGTTTGATCCTCAATCTGATTACCCAAGGACAGAGTCTTGGAACAAGAACATAGATTGTTGTTCCTGGCAGGGGGTCGAATGTGACAAGCTAACCGGTCATGTAGTTGCCATCGATCTTACTAGCAGTTGCCTTGAAGGTTCTCTATCTGCAACTGCAAACAACAACCTTGTTCACCTTCAGAACCTTCGTTTGCTTGACTTGAGCTTCAATAACCTCGATGGCTCTCCACTTGATAACCTGGCAGCTTGTTTAGCTTTCATGGACTCTAGCAACTCAATCTTGCTCACAACAACTTCAATGGCACTATCTCGTCGGAGTTATTTAATCGGTTGGTGAGTTTAACCCATCTTAATCTCTCTTTTAATGACTTTTATGGCTTAATCCCATATCGAATCAGTCGCTTGTCAAGTTTGGTTTCACTTGATCTTTCCTCTAATGAATATAGTGCCCACCTGAGATTTGATGCCCAAGGGCTTGACTTGCTTGCAAGAAAAGTAACCAAATTAAAATCCCTTGTGCTCAATTCAGTACACATGTCTGATGTTGCATTCCTTCCTTTCTGAACTTCAATTCATCACTAGAATGTATGAGTCTAAGACATTGTCGATTACGTGGGGAGTTTCCGACTCGATTTTTCAGCTTCCAAGCATCAAACAAATAGATTTAGTTTGTAATGAAAATCTCACAGGTTATCTACCTGAGATAAACTGGAATAGTGGACTTGAGTTGTTGCACCTTCCGCATTGTAGCTTTGGAGGTTCAATTCCATCATCTTTTGGAAATCTCACACCAATTACTTCCCTAGACTTGTTTGGAAATTGGCTTCAAGGACATATTCCAGATGTTTTCGGAAACCTCACCAAATTAACTTCTTTGATATGTTCTTCCTGCAATTTGAGTGGTCCACTTTCGATATCCACGTTCAACCTCACAGAAATTATTGTTAGGACAGGAGAAGAAGAAGGGCAATTAGACAAGAAGAAATTGGGGATTCTACAGAAAGGGTTAGGGATTGAATCGAGAGAATTGAAAAAATTTACCTGACAGTTACGTGAAAAGTATGGGGAGTTAAATCATCAGCTTAAAAACAAAAGATAGAGAATGCACAAGCTCAGGAAGAAGAGCCCAAGTCACCTTCAACAGGAAACTTAAGTAAGTTAATCAAGGACAACCAGGTGCTATTTTATTAGATTTTTGTACTATGTAAACAAATAAAACGATTACCCAATGTAGGAAAAGCATGAATTCTATGAATGAAGTTTTATTTTTCTGAAATCCCAACTCTTCTATTTTTCTTACGCCTCAAACTTCTCTTTTTGACTATGAACGTTACAAATCGGTATCAAGAGCCACAAATTTTGACCCTGAAAATTTGAGTATGCCAAAGAAAAATCAAACGATGATCGAGTCTGCTGAATTGTCTGCTATTCAAAAGCATATTGAAAATTTAGTTACACTGGTGAAGCAAGCCACAAATGACTTGAACCTTCCTCTGTGACAGGCAACACAAGAAGATAACATCACTAGTCTGAAAAACTGAATGAACACTAATCAAAGGTATGTAGATTGACATCTAAAGGATCTTGACTGGGAGTAATGGAAAATAAGAGCAATCTTCCTTTGAAGGTGATTAGGTACAAACCCCTTCAAACTCAAAATCGATGGAAAAAAATTATCATGGTAATAGTCATAAATGATAAGTCAAGATTTTCATATAAAACTGATGAGAGTGAGATTCTAAATTCAAACTTGCTGATTATCAAACCACACAATCAAACTCGAGGGTAGGAAACCAAATGGAGGAAAATAGTGGTTTGAATCAGAATATATGAGTGTCAGAGGATGATAGGAAAGGGTTAGGAGGATCCTTTAAAAGCTCAGGTTTTATGTTACATAAACCTAAAATAAAGTTGTATTTTTTTGATCGCGTCAGGTTAGACCTAAAAGTACCTCAAGTATTTTTACCTTTGTGGAGTGTCCGATGAACATAGGTTTGAAGTGGCAATAATGTATTTGACAGACATGGTTGAAGCTTGGTTTGATGGATATATTATGTAAAAGCATAGGGTACATTGGAATGAGTTCGAGACAGATTTGTGTCATAGATTTAATGATAGGTTATTTCTTGATATTATTGAAGAATTTAGCAAACTAATATAGAGTAGTACAGTGGATGAATACCAAGACAGATTTGAAGAATTGAAACCCTACATGTTGATGCAGAATTGTTGAATCATGCTTTATAATATTTTGATATAACAAATTAAGGCAAAATTTTTTTGGACTAGATTGAATTTATTCAAAGTTTTCAAAAGTTCTCAAAAATAATTCAAAGTCTATAAAACTAGAATTTGAGCACAAAACTGATTTTCTGGGTATATAGTACTGATATTGTTCTAAAAATATCAATATTGCATGAACAATACCGATATTGTTCACGTAGTATCGATACCAAAGGTAAAAGAAGTATCAATACTCTCTAGGTAGTATTGATACTACCAGCTTGCTCAAATTCTAGAATGCAAAATAGGTACCGATACCCAAAGGGGTACCAATACTACGTTACATAGTAGTATAGATACCATGATCATAGTATCGATACTGGTCAGGCCCAACGACTAGTTTATTTAAATATAATATGGAAGTACCTATACCCATTAAAGTAGTATCGATACTTCCTGTCCTGGGCAATTTTATTTTGCAGAAAAATTATCCACAACAACTCCAAATCATCCCCAACTGCTAGAAACGACCACAAACACATTCCAACATATAAAAACAAGTTGAGGACACTTAAAAAAGGTTTAGAACACCTATCCAAGAAATCAAACACAAGAGAAGAGTTTTTCATTCTTATTTTCCTTTCTATTGTAAATATTAGTGTTTTAGTGAGTTTAATTTTTGTAAACACCTATCTTGTGAGGTTTTCTTGTTTACACATTTTATTCCTTTTGTAAAAGGGGAGTGGTTCTATTTTAGCCATTGAAAAGATAAGGATTTGTAAAGGTTATCTCTTTGTCATTGAAAAAGAAATAACAAATTAGTGAATTTGTTAGAAAATCCTTAGTGGGGAGCTAAGGTAGTGGATGTAGACTTGGTTGAGAAGTTGAACCACTATAAATATTTTTGCATCAATTTTATCATCTCTTAAATCTTCTTATTCCCTAAACTCAAAACCCATTTGACTCCTCTTGGTAAATCATTAGGTTGATCGATTGAGCTTCATCGAATAATTCCAATAAGAATCCTACATTTGGAGGAAAATTCTTTGTCTCTATGTTTATTAGTGGATTGAAGGAAGAGCTAAAATATAGAGTTAAGGTCATGGATCCTAAAATTGTGGCAGATGCTAGTAGTCAGGCCAAACTATATGAACTTTCAGTTGAATTTGAGGCTAAAAGGTAGAAAAATAAGTTTCAAAAACCAATCGTACCCTACCCAACCCCAACACCTTTCCGAAAACCAACCACTAACCTTGATATAAAAAGTCCCAAACTAACACACAACCCAAGCAAAATATCCTAGAGTATAAAAGACATAACAACTTACGCTTTAAATGTGGAGAAAAGTTTATTCCAGGCCATCATTACAAACCTAAACAATTACATATAATGGTGGAAGAGGATAGTGTAGATCCAATGAAAGCACCCATATCAAAAGCTGCAATTCAAGAAGAGGAAAATAAGGAATAAAATCTAGAAATATCTATTAATGTCATAACAGGCTGTGTTGATCATAACACATTAAGGATTTAGGGAAACATAAAAAACAAACCACTGAGTATTTTGATTGATAATGGTAGTACACATAGTTTCCTAACTCCTAAATGGAATGAAGATGCAACAACCCTAGTCTATCCCTTAGTTATTGTTGTAGCTAATGGTCAGAAACTCTTTAGCTCTTTCAAGTGCAATAGGGTGTAATGGAACATGCATGGTCATTCTTTTGCTCATGATTTTAGGGTACTTAATTTGGGGGCAGTGATATAGTCATTGGGTAGATTGGATGAAGCTTTTCAGTCCTACTTTAATGGATTTCAACAATTTAACCATGAACTTCCAAAAGCAAGGAGAATTAATTGTTATTCATGGCCAAAACAATTCTAAAACACTTTAACAAGTTTTATGAGCAATTTTGCAGAAGATGACAATTTAAGACCCTGATATAATTGGTCACATCTTCATAATAAACATGAAAACTCCTCACTCTCCTATTCCCTTAGAGATTCAACCATTGTTAACCATTTACAATGGAATATTTGAAGAGCCTAAAGAACTACCTCCTAGTAGAAATCATGACCATTCTATCATACTAAAATCAGGGTCTACACCAACCAACCTATGACCCTATTGTTGGGACCGTCAGTGCACTCCATGGCGCAACGGAAACAAAACTCGACGGTCTCACCAGTGATCCAAGTACGTAAAACCGAAATTGAGAGGAAGGGATGCGAATACTTACAACAGGTTCCTTGAAAAACAACAAGAACAGTAGCGGCTAATGGTGGTGTGGATCGATTCGAATCATAAGCCTCCACGAAATCACGTCTCGGCCTCTACTCAGTTCACTCGATTGAGAGCAATTTTTCTTTTTCCCAAAACCTTTTTTGAGAAAAACGGCTGAAGATTATGTGTGTGTTAAAAAAAGGACTGCTAGACCTAACACATCCCTTTTATATCCATTACCCTAACATCTTAGGGTTTTTTAAGTTATTTTGAATTAACAATAAAATATTATTTAATTAATTCAATTAAATATACATTAAAGACTTATAATCTGAATTGTAATATTTAATGTTTATTTAAAAACTTATTTAATTATTCTGAATTATATACACCAATTAAAAGAGTTGTAATCTAAATTACATTCTTTTAATGCTTACTTACTATATTCGGGATAATTAAAATCATATGTATATCAAATATACATATCATAACTCTAGATATATTTTAGTAACATACAACAAATTGTACATTTTTGCTCATTTCAATCCTAGGGTGTGACCCTATAGGTTCTTATAACGTTAGTAGTAATTATTAGAACAATTCTAATATTACATACAATGAGTGACATCTAGCAATATATCATTGTCACATAAGTTACAAGAAATTATGATTCGATATATCATCTTCATGATTAATTCTTTTATGTATTACATCCTTTTGTCCTTTATATCTAGAATAGGCACAACTCTTAGAATAGTCACACTTGTATAACCCATATATTATTTCTTGATATCTAGAGTAGACTATAATTAATGAATATGATATCACATATCAACTTATTCGAGCATGGCCATGCATTTATAGTCTCACTCAATCAAGTGGCCTGTGATATATTTCATATTATGTAGGAAGGACAAATCCTATCTTAACCATATACACCCCACTACATATATCAAAATATATTCAATAACAATCTTTATAGTGCAACCAGTTACGGAGCATATTTAACTGTATTAAAACATACAACAATATATGTTGGGATGACATTGATCTCAAGTCTGAGGATCATACATATAGTCATCACCATAAGCAATGTTATGACCGTTACATAATAATCCAAGACATATGCTCATGATGGGTCAATCCAATACATTGTTCTCTAACAATATAATCATGTATCAATTATGACATCTCTATGTCAATGACAACTCCTTGTCATCAATCAATAACACGTTAGTCTTAAGCGTATTATTATTGTCCATGTCCATAATAATACTTGACTATAGATCTTTTAATAATGTTATTATATGAACTTTATTATCTTTCAGTTTATGTTAAACACTAACACATAACTAAAAATAATAGTGGCAATGCCTTTATTCAATAAAATCGATAAATAAATGTATTACTACAATCATCATATGATTGGTCTTTGGGCTTACTCTAACACCTATATATTTTCTTATCACTAGAAAGCTGAAGTGGAAAGGCAGATTGCTACTATGCTCTCTTCATCGGTCATTCAGCCTAGTAAAAATCCCTTTGCCTCACCATGCTTACTCATTAAAAAGAAGGATGAAACTTGGAGATTTTTTGTGGACTATAGGAAATTAAACAACATGGCAGTGAAGAACAAATTTCCTATACCAGTGTTAAAGGACCCATTAGATGAACTTTATGGAGCTAAATATTTTTCAAAAATTGATTTGCGCTTTGGAAATTGGCAAATCAGAATCAAACCTGCATACATCTACAAGATTGTCTTTAGAACACATTTAGGCCATTTTGAGTTCAAGGTAATGTCTTTTGGCCTTACAAATGCTCTTGCTACATTTCAAGCACTTATGAATGAATTATTTCAGTCTTATTTGATAAAATTTATCCCATTTTTTATGCTATTTTGATCTATAATGTTTCTATAGAGGATCATGTTCATCACTTACAATTGGTTTCGGAGATTTAAAAAGCAATCATGTCTTTGTTAAGATGTCCAAATGTTTATTTGGATAGAAGCAGATAAAATGTCTTGGTCATATAATTTTTTCTATAATATCTACTAATCTTAAAAAGGTGGTTGTTATGAACAATTGACCCTTACTTAAGAGCTTTAAATCTCTTAGAGGATTTCTAGGATTTACTAGATATTATAGGAGATTCATTAAAGATTATGGAACCATAAGCAGACCTTTAACACAAATGTTAAAGAAGTATTCTTTCAAATGGTCTCCTGAAGGGTTAGCAACCTTTGAAACTCTAAAAAAAGGCTATGTGTGTTGCTCCAGTATTAGCCTTACCTGACTTCTCTAAATGTTTTTACTTGGAGACATATGCTAGCTCTAAAGGGGTGGGTGTTGTTCTATCACAAGAAGGAAGACCAATTGTATTCCTTAGTAAAGTCTTATGTCCTAGGCATTAAAATGTTCGTGTATGAAAGAGAATATCTTGCTATTCTCATAGAAATCTCTAAGTGAAGACACTACTTGGAAGAAAGACCTTTTGTGATAAAAACATACCATGAGTCTTTAAAACTTCTCCTATAATAAAAATTGACAACAACCATATAGAAGAGAGGTTTAATTAAACTTTTGGGATTGTATTACACTTCAATATAGGGAGGGAAACACTAATTTGGTGGTCGATGCCCATTCGAGGCAAGATCAAGGTCAAGTATAGGGATTACAACTTTGATCCCTAACTAGGTGCAAGAAGTGGAGGACATTTATCAACAGGAAAAAATGGTAACTGATTGGATTTCAATTTTGATAGTGAATCGTACTGATAATGATAAGTGGAAATACACTAAAGGTATACTGAGATATAAAGTCAGAGTTTATATTTGAAAGACATACACTCTCACATTACAGATATTACAAACCCTCCATAATTCACAAGGGAGACTTTCAGGAATTCAAGCTACCTATCACAGAGTTAAGTCTTACTTTTACTAGCAAAATCTTAAAGCTATGGTGACTACCTATGTCCAAAAATGTGATATTTGCCAACAGATTAAGATAAAGCATGTGGCTAAACCAGAGCTTCTTCAACCTTTACCAATTCCTAATCAAACTTGGGAAGTCATCACTATGGACTTTATTAAAGGACTCCCTACCTCTCTACAGAAAAATGGTATCCTAGTGATTGTGGATAAGCTTACCCAATACAGTCACTTTATGGATCTATTATATTCTTATATAGAAATGGATGTTGTTAAGTTTTATTTGAATAATGTGTATAAGTTTCATGGTCAGCTAAAAATGGACATCTCTGATATAGATAAAATCTTCACAAGCAGTTTCTGGAAGGAGATAATGAAAAACTTAGGAACTCAAACACTATTTAGTACAACTTACCATCTAGAAATAGATGGTCAAACTGAGAGAGTAAATTAGTTTTTGGAACAATATTTAAGAGATTTTTGCTTCCTACAACCTAAGCAGTGGGCCAAATGGTTACCACAGACTAAGTGGTGGTATAACACCACTTATTATACATTAATAAAGTTAACCCTTTTTCAGTCCCTCTATGACTACAAACCCCTAACTATGGTATGGGAAACAAAATCGCAAGTATAAAGTGTTAGTGAACTATTGAACAATCGTGAAGAATTCAAAAACATTTTGAAACAACAACTAGAGCAAGCACAGAACAGAATAAAATAATAGGCAGACAAAAACATATTTGAAAGAAAGTTTGAAATAGGTGAGGTCGTTTACCTGAAATTACAACCCTATCGTCAAACTTCTCTTGCTCTGAGAAAGAATCTCAAGTTAGCTGCAAAATTCTATAGACTATATAAGATTTTGGAGAAAATTAGGGAAGTAGCTTACCGTTTGGACTTGCCAGCCATATCACGATTGCACCCAATTTTTCATGTGAGTTTGTTGAAGAAGAAGATTGGTGAATCGATGATTCCTTCTAATGACCCCTACATTGGACGATGAAGGACAGATCAAAATCGAGCTTCAGAAGATTTTGGGAAAACGAATCGTAAATCGACAAAACAAACCAATTACTTAGCTTTTAGTCAAATGGAGGAATCTTGATGCGTCGAATGACACTTAGGAGGATTTCACTGTCCTCAAAACACAATTTCCTCACTTTGATCCTTGGGGACAAGGATCATTTCAAGGGGAGGGTATTGTTATGATAGAAGAAGAAGGGAAATTAGACGAGAGGAAATTGGGGATTCTAAAACAAGGGTTAGGGATTGAATCGAAGGAATTGGGAAATTATACCTGGCAGTCACGTGGAGGGTAGCTAAATCATCAGCTTCAAAACAATAGGTAGAGAATGCACATATCCAGGAAGAAGAGCCCAAGTCACCTGCAAAAGAAAAATTAAGTTAGTTAACCAAGGACAGCTAGCTGGCTATTTTATTAGATTTTTGTATTGTGTAAACAAATAAAAGAGTACCCAATGTAGAAAAACATGAATTATGTGAATGAAGTTTTCTTTTTCTGAAATCTCAGTTCTTCTCTCTTTCTTACGCGTCAAACTTTTCTCTTTTCGACTGTGAACGTGACAATTACCCATCTGAATTTGTCGCATAATCACTTGGAAGGGTCCTTGCCAATGTGGTTGTTTTCTACCATCTCTGCTAGTTTCGGACATTAGTTATAACAAACTATCAAGTCCGGTGAACCGAGTTCAGATGCCTACTTCTGTCCAAATTGTTGATTTGAGTTCTAACAACTTTGATGGTCCTATACCAGATTCTGTTTTTGATCTGGTGAACTTCATTTGTCATCAAACAATTTGAGTGGCGTCATCAAGTCAGATATGCTTTCGAAACTCACTAGTCTTGAAGTTCTTAATCTTTTGAACAATACTTTCCTGTCATTAAGCACAAGTGACAATGGGATGTACTATTCTTTCCCTCAGCTTGGACCTGTGTTATTCTCTTCATGCAGTATAAGGCAGTTCCCGAATTTCTTTCGAACATCGAAGTTGAAGGTTTTAGATCTTTCCAATAACATGATTTCGGTGGTATGCATTTCGAAATGGGAAGCTGAAGGGTGGAAAGAATTACGAGTTTTGAACCTTTCTTATAACTCTCTGGCCACTTTGGAGCAAATTCCAGGAAAGAGATTGACAATTGTCGACCTACGTTCAAACTTGCATCAAGGGCCAATTCTCTCTCAACTTGCTTGACTCTAAATCCACAGGTTAAGTTGGATATGTTCTTATTTTCAGATAATAAATTGACAGGAAACATCCCTCTTTGTATTTGCAATTGGATTTCACTTACAGTTCGGGACTTGTCCAAAAACAGCTTGAGTGGAATTATACCTGAATGTATTGGAAATTTCAGCTACAGTCTCGAGGTCATGGATTTGCGGATGAACAACTTGTACGGAAAGATCCCTGATTTCTTTGTGATAATGCGTTGAGAAATCTTATCCTTAATGACAATCACTTGGAAGGAGTAGTACCACCATCGTTGGCTAATTCTACATCATTGGAAGTTCTAAATTTAGGGAACAAGTTAGCAGATGGGTTTCTCCATTTGTTAGCTTCACTTCTAAGTCTGCAGGTTCTCATCTTGAGATCTAATAGATTTCAGGGATCATTGCCTGATTCCATGGAATCAACCAATTTCTCAGCGTTACGAATAGTTGATCTCTCCGGAAATGAGACCTGTGGCATATTGCCAGCGAATCTCTTCCGGAATTTGAGAGCAATGACAGATGTGATTAAAGAGATACTTCAGCCTCATTGGTCTACAGATTTGACAGTGTTACATATAACACCAAGTATTACCAAACTTCTGTGAATGTGACAACAAAGAGATTGGAGATTGAATTGACGAGGATTATAGACATTTTCGTATATATGGACTTGTCCAACAACCAATTCTGCGAACAAATTCCCGAGGAAGCCGGACAACTTATTTCCCTGCAGATGCTCGACTTCTTTCACAACTTCACCGTCCTATCCCAGCAACGTTTGGAAATTTGGTGGCACTTGAGTCATTAGATCTGTCATCAAACATGCTCAATGGCAACATTCCTTGTCAAACGACGAAGCTGACATTTCCTGAGGTGTTGAATCTTTCGCAAAATGATCTTGTTGGACCTATTCCTCATGGGAACCAATTCGACACCTTCGATAATGATTCCTACGGAGGCAATCTGAGATTGTGGTTTACCATTATCCAGGCTGTGCAACAACCATGGGAAGGTCGAACCACCCGCACCGTTGGTGGCGGAACACGAGGATTCTCAAACACCCCTTTTTTTGGCAAGTTGTGTTGATGGGGGTATGGAAGCGGACTACTGTAAGGACTGAGTCTTGGTTACATTGTTTATCACAGTTGGAAGACCATGGTGGTTTGTTCGAATGGTCGAGAGAGATTTACAATATAAACTCATAAACTGGATACGAAGAAACAAAACAAGAAGAAATTAGCTCTGATTCCAACAGTTTGCTTTGGTGAGTTTGCCATGGTGACGATGGAACTTCGAACTGAATTTGATGGTTAGATTCAGCTTTGAATAGATCATGGGGTGTTGTGAGCTGTTTTGTGTAGAACACAAATTGAAAAAATAAAAGGATTTGATCCGGTCTCTTTAGGTTTTGAATGAATCCAAGGCTTCTTATTAAAGAATTCTTTTTATAATATTAGTGTTCTTTCTCATTAAATAGATGATAAGATTATATTATTATAAGTTACAAACTTGGAATCTGTGTGAGATCTTGTAACTATAACTCTTTATTTTCAATTTGTTTGTTTATTTCATTGTTATATTCTCGACTAAGGTAACAATTATATATATCAAAATGTTACTAATGTGGCTGTTGATGCTATAATTAGTTGAATACGTCGAGAGATTTTTGTAGACGTATCAAAAACGACGTTTGATCTTCACGTGCATATACAAAGTTATTTGTGAGATTTAACTTAAAAAATTAAAAGTAAAAGAGTTGATTTTGATGTCTAGAATATTAGCTTACTTATGATGAATTTTAAAATGATATTAGGGTATTTTTAGATTGTTATGTTTTCTTACATATTAATAATCTTTTAGTTACCTTTTAAACTCATCTTAAAACGCCTCAATCGGACGTTAGAAACTCAAGATATATTTATTTTACCAAAGATAGTGTAAGCAAAAGGAAAATGAATACAAATCTAATACGTAATTTTTCAATAATTACGAATTTTAAAATTTATTTATATATTACTGTACTCGTGCCATATAATTTTAAAAATTACCATTTTACATACTTGTATATGTATCAATGCAAGAGAGCTTGAGATGGGTTAATCTTCAAGGTGTCCAATAACATGATTGGCTAATTCTACTTGGAAGTATGATTGTAAATGAGACGAGAAGATTGTGATCTACTTGAGATCAATTCGGTCAAAGCTTGATAAATACTCGACTTTAGTCCGAGCTCGATTCAAATTCTTAACGAGCCAAAAAGAGCTACTTGATACTCGACTCAAAAAGCTCAAAAGCAACTCAAAAATATAATATAATAAGATTTTATTTTTTTAAAATTAATTATTAATAATATTAACATTTTTGTGTTGATTTTTTTTAAAATGCATTATAAGATTTTCATGTATTTAAAGTTTAAGTTTGAGTTTGAGGCTTCAATCGAGTTAAATTTAAGATTTTTTTTCCATTTTGAGCTTTTTCAATCTTTTACGAGTTTCAATTTATGGTTTCGAGTTCGATTTGAGCTTGAAATTTTTAGGCTTACGAGTTTTTGAGCCGAGTTAAGCTCTATTTTAGAGTTTTTAAATCGAGTCGAACTTAACAATACTAAAGCTTAACTCAACTCATTTACGACCCTAATTGAAAGTTTTGAAGTTAGTGAACAACAAATTCCTTGTAGATCGGAGATATACGCTAAAGGTGTTCCTTGTAGAAAGTATTATTCAGAGATATTATCACGTATATGAAATACAGTCCCTGAAACAAACTTGTATCATTGCATGTAACAAAGTTCATATACTTTTAGTATATTCCAAAAATGGAGTTGAATATTTTTAATAATTTAGTTTGAATAATTTAAAATTCAAAAATTTTTTTTTTTAAAGTTAAATCTAGTTTGCTCACCCCTATTGTGAGTTCGAATGTATTTAAGAGAAATCTTCATTCATTTAAGAATAGATACGACGGATGAGAGCCTATGAAATTCGATTCTTCTAAAAGAAACTAAAATGACATTATTTGGGTATTTAACAAAGTAATTTGATTATTTTGTGATTTAGTTCTTAAGTTTTTTTTTTTTAATTTTTCTTTATTTTAAGTATATTTTCATAAATTTTGAATCACAAACTCTTCAACCACTATAAAATAATTGTGTAATTTTGATTCATATTTTTGAAAATAAATTTCTCCTTTTTTCCAATTTAATTTCTCAGTTTTGTATTTTATTTAATTTGGTCATTTAACTACAACTCTTTGTAAATTATTTCTTCCCATCAAATTTTTTGAACCATTTGTATTTTCATCAATACTTTATCCTTAAAATTTTTTATTTTTAATAATAATATTACAAATATATTATATAATTTTATATGATATTTGATTTATTAAATAACATTATACATCTTACTTACCCATATAAAATAGAATATGAAAAATATATATGTTTATTGAATATGATTAGAGAGAATCATTTAAAGTGAAACCAATCGGTATCATAACATTATAAATAACTACATTTAAATCTAAATAGAAACTAAACCAAATATATTCGGTTTGACTTGACTTGAATTTCATAAATTCGTCTTAATTTTTTTTAAATAAAGTTCGAATGATAAAATCATACTTGTAACTCGATTAACTCAAATTTTATCACTTGACTCAGCCTGACTTGATTAAATATTCACCCTTAATTATGGATAGTTTAGGGGTTCACGAGTTAACTCAACACATTAATATCAGGTTGAATTGTGTTTTGGGCCCTTTCTTATGTTAAGATTTGTTACAAAAGTAACTATTTTGATTTTTTTAACACCACTTCATGAAATCATTATAGTTAACGGCATTTTATATTTGTACTGATGTTTTAAAGAGAATCAAATTACGCAAACCTAAAATATAAGGACTGTGTATCGAATCGGAGAAGAATAAAGGGACTAAATCCATAATTTGACATATACGATCATGATGTATGCAAGAAGCATGTGGAAAGCGCATGATCACCCGGTTGCCTTATTTTTACCAGGCTAAAAATCGAAATGGCTATTTCTTCACTGTTTAGTTGCCAGCTGTATATGCTTGTTTTTGTCCGGAGGCTTTATATCCAGTACAAGATACAAATTTGGATCAATGGGAGCCCAAATCAACCCAAAAACAACAGTATTATCATTCCAGCTTCCAGTCCACGTGGAGCCCTGCAAAACGAACAGTTATGGGAAGATAGAGCAAATAAACCAGAAAAACGTAGAGGCTATTTTTTCAGGGGATGAATCAAAAATTGAAAAGAGTTGGTTTTTTACTAGGGATTAACCACTGGAAAGTATCAACTAAGAGAGGGAGATCAAATACAGAGAAAAGGGGACATCACAGATAGAAACGAAAAAAAGGAACCATCACCATTACGAGGAACCAAAGACTATCATCAATCATCCAAGGCAACCAGAAGAGAGGAGAGTTAAAAAATCCTCCCCCATTGGTGTTTTATAGAACATAACAAAAAATATTGTAAACAGAGCAAGGAAAGCTTTCTATTTTTTTCGGCAATCAGAGAAATACCAATCAAGAAGGTTATTCTTTACTTTCTTTTTTATTTATTTCACACCATGTTCTTCTTATTTTCGAAACAAATATAAGAGAGAGATAGCAAAAGAAAAATTATTTACCTTATTTTGTTAAAACATTTTCGGTGTTAAGGACATTTGTACTGTTGCCGGAGTTGGGTAAAAGTTATGTGATTTACTTGAATCCTTGCACGTCATTTATTTAGGTTAGCTCTTATCTGTTGGATTTCAAAATATAAAAAAACCGAAATAAAAGGGTTAGCTCGTTACCTTGCTGGGTTGGGTTCCTGTCCAATTCGTTTAAGAGAGCAGCGTCGAGCGTGGGTAAGGGAGAGTGAAGAGTGAAGCGTGAAGTGTGAGGCTGGGTATGTTCTGATTGTGGTTAGGTTAAATTTATTATTTAGTTTAGGTTTTATGTTAATTTTTTTGGGTAAATTAAGTTTTAGTCACTGAAGCTGAAGGGTATACTATTTTCTAGTCCCCCAAACTTAAGCATTTTTTGTAAATTAGTCACCTGAGGGGCTAGTTTTAGAATTTGGCCATTTTTGTTTGTTTTGATTTTGGTATTTACCAGTTTTAATTTTGGTTGTAATTTTGTTGGGTTATTTACGAGTAAATCTCTTATTTTTATGCGTGTTTTATTTAATTCCATGGTTTAATTTTCGATTTGTATGTTTAATTTTATATTTATTCAAATTTAGTCATTACTTTAATGTATATATATATACTTTTTAAAATTTATAGTTTGGCATGTTATGTTTTTGTTTTTTGTATTTAAGTCACATTTTTACATTATATGTTAATATGCATTGTTCATAATTTTTAATTAAAAAATATAAGTATATAATTTTTTGTATGTCACGTTGTATGATATTTTTAATCGTAATACTTGTTTAATTAATTTTGGCATGACATCCTTTTTGCACAATTTGTATGATACCCTCATGTGCATAACTCGACTTATAAATACATAATCGGACTAAGGGTAATACCATTTTAATTTAAAATTGTCTTGAGTGGCTTGTCTTAACTCATTAGAGGGCCGTTTTGACGATTTTAAATTAAAAGTGTATCTCGAAAGTGAAACCTAAAAAAATTGATTCGTCATTTAAAATTTGGGAACGAAAGAAAATGAAATGTTCGGTTACTTAAATGTTTCGAGAAAAGATTGTTTCAACTCATCTAAGATCTGGTCTCGATATTTTTAAATAATCAAACATTCTTTATCTTTCTAAAACTACTCGGTAATTTTAATTTAATTTATTTGGGTGCATTTTAATATTATTAAATTCACATCTTTGTTTTATAGGATCAAAAGTCAAATTAAGTTCGAATGTGTACAGTTCATTGCAAAGACGTTAATTAATCGACTAGGTACCGATTTAGGGTGTTAATTAATCATTCCCCACGCGAAACCGACTCAAGAACTCGATTTTGGTAATGTATACTTCAACTTGTTGTTTCACTTAAAATTAATTTTTATTTAAAATGAAAAAAAACGTTTTTGGGTGCCCAATCACACCCTAATCAAAGATTGGTGGCAACTCTTCGAACCATATTTTTCAAATCCCAAAATTTTCGAAACGAGAGGTTTTTTAAATCGCATTACTTTTTAATTAAAAAGTTAATCACAAAGAGAAAATTAAAATAGTGTGGTTTTTTAAAATCTGACTTTTAAAGAAAAAAATGTTTCGACAGTTTGGTGACTCCGTTGGGGACTTTTTTTAGAGAGTCAGGCCGATATTCGATTAATTAATTGTCTTTGCAATTGAAAGTTATAAATTCGTTTTAATTTGGTTTTGATCCCTTGTTTGGTTTTAAATAAGTTTTGTTTGCATTTTGATTTGTAGTTCGATTAACCAATAAATAGTTGTACTAATTTGTTTGCTAATGGTTTCAGATTAATGGTGTGAATTGGGAATTGATTTGAGTGTTTTTATTGTGTGTGTTTTTGCTTTTCCTCACACACTGCACAGTTGCATTATCATGACATGAGCTAAAACCCCGTTCCATCCAAATTAAGTAGGAGTGAGAGACTATGTTGTTGTGTGGTTTACACCTCCGCATGGGATAGTGGATCGCTCCTGGAGCTCACGCCTTATGATCCTCGTGATGGTATTCACCTCTGTAAGGACATAAAGAGGTTTGTTCCCTCAAATTGAACTCGATCCCCTAAATCCTGTGATGGGCTAAGATTGAGGGTTCGACAGCCCAAAGAGGCACCGTCAAGGAAAATTCGAGAACCTATTTCTTTAGAACCGAACCCAACATATAATGAACATAGAGCCCGAATTTAGGTTGAGCCTAACCCGAACCTTAAGGGTCCCATGAGTAGGGTACACAAGGAAAAGCCTTTTTGAGTCATTTATTTTCTCTTTTCGAATAAATGCATGCGAACTAGATATCATGCGGTTAGGTTTATTTTTCAAATAAGCATACAAATTAGATATCATACGGTTAGGGTTTTAATGTTCAAACAAAGCATGGGGTAGATAACATGTTTGGGTAGGATCTGATAAAGCATGACAGGGTAGCCAGCATGTGTGGGTAGGATTCTTTAACAAATTATTATCCCTAATTAATTGCTTTATGCTTACTAACTGATTTTCTTGTCTTTACTTTTTTTCTTTTTGTTTTGCATTACACTATCCATTTCACGGTGTTGATTTGGGATCGATGTCCATATAGAAGGCTAGTAATATGGAACGAAAGGTTCAGAAAGAGATTAAAGACAATGCAGATGTTCTGAGGTGGTCGGAACAGTCCCAGCTGACCAACGGAGATAATGTGATGCCCGGGTATGTGTCAGAGTTATTTGGTTACACTCACATCAATGTAAGTCAGAATGATCTGAATGAGCTAAAAGAGGTATGGGGAAGATGGAAAGTAGCTGATAAGGAGATGTTTTATCATTTATATGGCGATATTCCTTATCTTCTGGATGTTTCTATTGACCGTAATCTATTTAGAGCATTGACGCAGTTATGGAATCTGGCTTATAGCTGTTTCACATTTGGTAGAGTAGATCTGACACCAACAATAGAGGAGTATTAAGCTTTGATCCGTTGTCCGAGGTCTCAAATAGATAGAATATATACCAAGCTGTCAGTCACTCCTTCATTCAAGAAGAAATTGTTATTGTTGACCGACATGAGCGAAGATTGGGTTGTTAAAAACATTAAGAAGAAAGGAGACAGTGAGTGCATCTCTTGGACTGCTCTGAAAGAAGTAATTGATTGTCACCCTGACAAGAGGAAAAAGCTTGACCTGTTTGCTCTAGGGATTTATGGGCTTATTCTTTTTTCGAAGGTACTAGGGTATATAGATCTATCAGTCATCGACCTGTTAGAAAGATTAGATAAGCATGTGGATCCTGTTCCAACTATTCTACCCGAGACATTTTATTCTTTGAGTTATTGTAGGCTAGAAGGAGAAGGACTCTGTATAGGGTATGCGCCTCTACTGCTAGTGTGGATTCTTAGTCATTTCAAGTACGTTGAAAGGTCACCAGGACGAGTGATTTTGGACGAATTTTCACCTTTGAAGGATTTCCTTTCTACAGAATGGCATGGAGGCTTCACCGAAGAAAAATGGATGGTCATCTTTAAGGAATCAAGGATGGTGATATTTTATGGCGAGCTTCATGGAATGTCTCTTCGGATATATTGTACAGATGTGGAGAGCAAGATTGGGTTCCTTTTCCAGGTATATGGGGTTCTATCGGGTATGCACCGCTGCTAGTTTCCAGACAGTATGGTTCAAGGTAGTTCATTCCAGCCACATGAGACTTGGTAGGGTTAGATTTTGCATTCAAAGGAGAATAGTATAGGAGTAAAGTCAAGAGGGTTACTGAGGACTGAAAATAGACTCGTCGTGTAATTCTGTTCACATATGATCTCGAGTTATCTCAGGAGTATGAGCAGTGGAGAAGCAGTCGAGTAAATGACAACATCCCGATGGTGAATTCTGAAAACATCCAGCCTATGGAAGAACATTTGAGAATGGTGCCATCTCCATTGGAGCTAGCTAAGCGCGATTTTGAAGCAGAAAAGAAACAATGGAGAGTGACTTTACAAAATCTAGAAGATGAAGTGTATCAAAAAATATTGGAGATTGATATTCAGAAGAGTATAGCAGATCGAATTGAAAAAGTAGAGAAACAACTTCGGCTAGACTTTGACGATCTTCATTTATCTTATTAGCGAATGGTAAAAGATCAAACAGCTTCTAGTTCGAGTAAGTCATCTGTCGAATGGAGACAAGAAGTGGTGAGTTTAAATAGAGTAGCTGGAGAGAGTCAAGAAGAGCTCAAGCAGAGCAGGCACCAGGTTAAAATTTTATCAAAAGAAAAGAGTTCTTTAGAGTAGCGATTACAAGAGAGTCAATCCCATAATGAGAAGTTTAAGGTAAGATTTCAAGTTTAGAGGCTGCATTACGATAATACCGAAGCAGTGAAGGTAGTTCGAGCCATGGGGAGGTTGAAAGTTTGAAGAAACAAGTGAGTTAACTTGAGGTCATGGTTCAATATTTTCAGAAGTGAGCAAGTGAGCTTTCGATAGTTTCATATAAGGGGGTTATGCAGTGGTGTTTTTGGTGGGAGCAAGCCCAGGCGAGAGTTAAGCAAAGAGAGGACCTTATTGTTTGTTACCTAGGACATGCACGGGTAATAGCTTAATATTTGGTCAATCTATCTGAGGAAGCTGCTACTGTAAGTGAAGAACTGGATCCTGAGGCTGAAGAAAACCAGAAGATTGTGGAGTTGCTAGCACATGTACAACAAATAGGGAGATAGTGCATATTTATTTGTGATATGTTTTAGCCTTGTAATTGAACATCGTTTCTAATATAAAGAGTTATTCTAAGGAGTCATTCTAGGATCAACACCTTGCATTTTGTATATGCATTTTTGTTATTTTATGCAATGCATTTAAATTTCTTTGCTCCGCATTTTATTCATTCATAATCATATATTTCATATTCATTAATAAACATCAACGTTAACAAAAGGACTATGTGACAGAGGAATACTGGGAACTTCCAAGCATCTCTATAGTACCCTGAAGAAGGTCATGGATGAGAAAATTGCTCAAATTGAGAGAAGTCAACTGGAGTTGCAAGATAATATAAAGAAAATACAAGAATATATGATGAATGCCCAAAAAGAGATGTTTGCCAAGTTTGTTAGTCTGTTGAAAGGAACAAATCCTGAACATGGAAAGAGCCTTGTGTTAGGAGATGTAACAGATGGACTACTTTATCCTCCAGGGTTCACCCCAACACAATCTCAGATGCTTGTTTATATTGGAAAAGTACACATCAATCCAGACGGTATTTTTGTGAACTTATGTCCTGGGTCTAGTTCACATCAGGAAGAACATCAATATCACAAAGTTCCAGACCTTGATGAAGAATCCAAGAAAGACCAAAATAATCCATTAGAAGAGAAATGGAATTAATTAGAAGAAGAAGTCAGAGCTATGAGAGGGGATACCAGCGTGTATGGATTCGACGCTAAAGAATTAAGTATAGTTCCTTATTTGGTCTTGCCTATGAAGTTCAAGATTCCTAAATTTGAGAAATTTGACGGTACCAGGTGTCCCTCTGCCCATATTATGATGTTTTGTAGGAAGATAAATGGGTATGTAGGGGATGATCAATTATTAATACACTGCTTCCAGGAAAGTTTAATAGGTTCAGCAATTTGATGGTATAATCAACTGGGCAAATCTAATATTAGGTCGTGGAAAGATCTGGCTAAATCTTTTCTCGAGTAGTATAAACACGTTAAGGATGTTAGGCCTAACAGGATGATATTGCAAGGCATAGAAAAGAAGTCTAATGAGAGTTTTAGACAATACGCTCAAAGATGGAGAGACGTGGTTGTGCAAGTCCATCCACCACTGGAAGATGAGGAAACAAATATGTTGTTCATCAATACCTTAAGGGCTCCTTTTTTCATGCACATTATGGGTAATCCTTATCAAAGTTTTTCTGATATGGTTATGGCATGAGAAATGATTGAAATGGTGGTTAAGAGTGGAAAGCTTGAGGGAGGCGAATCTAGTAAGAGGCCACCAGTGAGGAAAAAGGAAAATGAAGTCAGCAACATGAGACAATATGATTCTAATAACATTACGGTGTCCCGACCACAAGGAACAGAGTCATCAACACAAAATGACAATAGACAAGGGGCAAGGGACCAGAGGAGAGAGAGGCCTCAATTTGACCATATCCCGATGACATAAAGAATTATTTCAGATATTATATGACTGGCGTGTAGTTTCACCGTATCATGTGACACCAATTCAACCGCCTTTTCTCAAATGGTATGATGCTAGTGTTCAATGTGAGTACCATGCGGGGAATCCTGGATATTCTATCAAAAATTGTACTGCGTTTAAAAATGTATTCCAAGCTTTGAGAACAAGGAATGTCATCAACTTTGGTGACAGCAAACAGTCGAATATATCTCAGAATCCGTTGCCGAACCATGCAGGGGTAGAGGTTAATGTAGTTACTGAAAAGAAAGGAATGAGAATTATAAGGAAGTTTAGTGAGGTGGCATCACCCATATATTGGGTGTGGTGCCAGATGGTTAAGGTAGGATTGTTAAAGCCCAATCTGACATGTGAACAGTTTAATAGTGGAGAGATATGCCAATATCATAACAGTGAAGAACACAATATTCAGCAATGTCCTGATTTTCTATCTTTGGTACAAGACATGATGGACAATAAAGAAATTGAGTTCTTTAGAAAGATTGCTGAAGAAGAAGAAGCTGAAGTTTGCGCTTCGAAATGATCGTTTAAAGGGGTCTATAATGTTATTTGTCCCCTAATCATTACTCCCAAGAATTGAGTAACTAAAAAGGTAGTTCCGAAAGTGGTTATTACACCTCCATCTCTATTCCCATATCGAGATAATAAGAAAGTGCCCTGGAGATATGATTTCCATATATGAGAGGTAAGAACAAAATGTGGGGAAATAGATGAGGTGGGACATTTTACTAGAAGTGGCAGGTGTTATTCTTTGAATCTGCCTAAAGAGTCTGAGAAAAATGTTGATATTGATAAGGGGAAAAAGGTTGATGTGCAGATAAAAGAAGATGAGCACGTCATCAATGAACCTGTAACTAAGAGTGAAGCAGTAGAATTTTTGAAGTTCTTGAAACACAATGAGTATAGCGTTGTTGAACAATTGCACAAGTTGCCCGCCCATATCTCTGTCTTATCACTACTTATGAGTTCAAAGGCTCATAGAAATGCTTTGTTAAAAGTTTTGAACAAGACATTTGTTCCAAAGGAGTTTCTCATAGAAAAGTTGGATCGATTAGTTGCTAACATACAGGCTGATAAGTTTCTATCTTTTGTTGAGAATGAGATCCCTTCTGGGATGATTGGTAGTCATAAGGCTTTGTACATCACAGTTAAGTGAAAAGGGCGTATACTTTCTTAAGTATTGGTAGATAATAGTTCATCTTTGAATGTGATGCCCTTGGTGACTCTGAAGAAGCTACCATTAGATTGTTCACTTATAAGAAGCTCTCAGAGTGTGGTTCGAGCTTTTGATGGGACTAAAAGAGAAGTGTTAGGCAAGATTGATGTTCCTCTAACCATTGGTCCAGTAACTTATGAAGTGGAATTTCTCGTAATGAACATTATGTCTGCGTACAACTGCTTGTTGGGATGGCCCTGATTCGTCAGGCCGGCGCAGTTCCATCAACATTGCACCAGAGACTAAAATTTGTAATCGATGGAAGGTTGGTATGTATTCACGCTGAAGAGGACATCATTGCTTCTATTTCTACTATTGCTCCATACATTGAAGTGGATGATCAAGCTATCGAATGTTCTTTCATATCGTTAGAACTTGTAAATGCCACGTTTGTAGCCGAAGGTAAGAAGATACCAAAACCTAGATTATCAAACTATACCAATATGGGGCTTAAACTAAGATCGGTAAATCCAATATGCCCTGTTACTAAAAGAGATCGGTTTGGTTTGGGGTATCAGCCAACTTTAAGAGAAAATCTGAGGGGAATTAAAAAGGGTCAAGAAATGAGAAAGGCCAAATTGGTTGTTGAAGACCTCAGGTGAGAACCCATGACCTTCCCTCCGTTGAGCAGCACTTTCATATCAGGAAGACATATGTTTCAAGGGAATTTGAGGAATAATGGGGCGATGGTTGAGAATGCCTTGGGAGATTTAGGCATTAATGTTATAACAGATGATGAGTTTGAGGAAATGAGAGCTACTAACATTTACCCTACACAGTCGGGATTCGTGTTGAACAATTGGACTGCAGAAGAATTGCCTGTAGTTTGTAAGTCTTTTACAGAGAAATGCACTAGAACTTTCCCCTATTGTTCATACCCTGGGGAAATAGGTGATTTTATGTAAAGGGTTTGTTTGTTTTCACTTGCTTTCAATAAAAGATACATTCTGTTAGTTCAAAATGGCAAACATTCTTCCATGCATTTTTTCATTCTTTGTTATATGTATGTATTATTTCTTTCTATTTATTTATATGGGAAAATATCATCCCATATGTATTTATGTATATATATATATCTTCTCTTTCGTTATTCGTTCAGGAACTCATATATCAATAATATGAATGCTAATGAGGTTGATCCAGAGATTGATTTCGAGAAGCCTATATGTCAAGGGGAAATCGAAGATTGTGATGATGATGAGGGATGTGAACTATCTTCTGAATTGTTGAAAATGGTGGAAAATGAAGATAATCAGATTCTAACTCATAAAGAGCATACTGAGATTTTGAATTTTGGGATGGACGAGGATAAGAGAGAAGTAAAGATTGGTAGCACTCTATCTGTTTTAGGATGACATGATTTGATAGAATTGCTTCAAGAATACAAGAATGTGTTTGCTTGGTCATACGAAGATATTCCAGGTTTAGATATAGAATTGGTTGTCCATAAACTGTCGATAAAGCCTGAGTGTAAGCCGATACAACAAAACCTGAGAAGAATGAGACTTGAGATACTACTTAAAATTAAAGAAGTGAAGAAACAATTTGATGTCGGGTATCTTAAGGTGGCTAAATATCCTGAGTGGGTGGCAAATATTGTCCTAGTGCCAAAGAAGGATGGGAAAGTTTGAATTTGTGTCAACTACAGAGATCTCAACAGAGATAGTCCAAAGGATAATTTTCCTTTTCCATATATAGACACTTTAGTGGATAATACTGCTGGAAATTTTTTGTTTTCATTTATGGATGGTTTCTCTAGCTACAATCAAATTAAGATGAACCCTGAAGATATAAAAAAATGACGTTTGTTACCATGTAGGAAACATTTTATTATAAAGTAATTCCGTTTGGATTGAAAAACGTAGGGGAAACATATCAAAGGGCCATTGTGACGTTATTTCATGACATGATGTATATAGACATAGAAGTTTATTTTGATGATATGATTGTCAAAGCCAAGACAGAGGAAGAACACATAGGGAATTTGATAAAGCTCTTTAAAAGACTAATAAGATGCCAGCTAAAGCTCAACCCAAATAAATGTACTGTTGGGGTGACATCTGGGAAGCTTTTGGGGTTCATAGTGAGCCAAAAGATAATTGAAATAGATTCAGATAAAGTAAAAGCCATTCGAAATTTGCCACCCCCAAGAAAATAGAAAGATGTCAGAGGATTTTTGGGGAGATTGAATTATATAGCTCGGTTTATTTCACAGTTGACTGAAAAATGTGATCCTATATTTTGCCTTCTTCGCAAGAATAACTCAGAGGAATGGAGTGATAATTGTCAAAAAGCTTTTGAAGCAGTGAAGAGATATTTGTTTAGTACTCCAATCTTAGCGTCACCCATCTCAAGCAAACCCTTGATTTTTTATTTGTCAATTTATGAAAATTTAATGGGGTGTGTAATGGGGCAACGTGACCAAACTGAGAAGAAGGAAATGATTATCTATTATCTCAGTAAGAAGTTCACTGAATATGAGACTAGATACTCACCAATTGAAAATTTGTGTTGCGCTTTAGTATGGGCTACACGAAGGATTAAGCAATATATGTTGTATCATACTACTTGGCTTATATCCAAGCTTGATCCTTTGAAGTATCTAATGGGTGTGCCTACATTATCTGAAAGATTAGCTCGTTGGCAAATCCTATTGTCCAAATTTGACATACAATATGTAAACCAGACAGTAGTTAAGGGAAGTGCTATAGCGGAATTCATTGCAAGCAGGACTTCGGAAGAATATGAGCCGTTGAGCTTTGATTTCCCAGATGAGGATTTAATGGCTATTTCGGTGGAAGAAGCAGTTACTTCTACTAGTAAATATTGGAAGTTAATCTTCGATGGTTCTTCAAATGCCATGGGATACGGAATTGGGGCAATTTTGGTCTCACCAAAGGGAGATCATTATCCTTTCACCAATCGGCTTAATTTTGATTATACAAACAATATGGCCGAGTATTAAGGTTGTGTTCTAGGTCTTAGAGCTTCTGTTGAAGGTAAAGTAAAAATTCTCAAGGTGTATGGTGATTCAGCTTTGGTAATCTACCAACTCAGGGGAGAATGTGAGACAAAAGATCCCAAGCTTATAGAATATCGTAAGTTGGTTATGGAACTTGCTGAAGAATTTGAAGAAGTAACTTTCAATTACCTCCCCAGAGAAGAGAATCAAATGGAAGATGCCTTGGCCACACTGGCAACATCATTCAAGATGAACGAACATTCAAATATGATTCTCATTGAAATGAAGGCTTATGAGTATCTAGCCCATTGTTTTAATATTGAAGAAGAAGAATATGAAAACCCCTGGTATTATGATATCTTGTAATATATCAGATATCAGAGTTATCCAGAACAGGCGACTGAGAATGACAAAAGAACCATTAGAAGAATGGCATCAGGATATATGCTTGATGGTGAGACTCTGTACAAGAAAAGTCTGGATCAGGTCTTGTTAAGATGTATAGAAACAAAAGAAGCCAAAACAATTCTCGAAGAAGTGCATGAAAGAATATGTGGTACCCATGCCAATGGGCATATAATGGCTAGATAAATTATGAGATTTGGGTGTTATTGGTCAACTATGGAAACTGACTGTATTAATTATGCCTGAAAATGTCACAAATGTAAGATTTATGGAGAAAAGATACATACTCCTCCTCATCTTTTGCATGTAATGACAGCTCCGTGACCATTCTCAATGTGGGGCATGGATGTTATTGGACAAATTTTGCCCAAAGCTTTAAATAGTCATCACTTCATTCTGGTAGCCATAGATTACTTCACCAAATGGGTAGAAGAAGCTTCATATGCAAATGTTACCCAGTCAACAGTATGTAAATTCTTAAAGAAGTAGATCATTTGTAGATATGGTTTACCAAAGAGGATTATCTCCGACAACACATTAATTTAAACAATAAGATGATGGACTTGGTCTGTAAGCAATTCAAAATAAAGCATAATAATTCCACCACTTACCGCCCGAAGATGAACGAGGCAGTAGAGGTAGCTAATAAGAACATCAAAAGACTCATAGAGAAGATAACTGAAACCTATAAGGATTGGCATGAGAAGTTTCCATTTGCTCTTTTTGCTTATCGAACTTCAGTACGGACGTCGAATAGGGCAACTCCGTTTTCTCTGGTATATGGGATGGAAGTTGTCCTACCTATTGAGGTGAAAATTCTCTCACTTCGGATTTTGTCAGAGGTGAAGCTAAATGAGGCAGAATGAGTACATGCTATGTATGACCAATTGAATCATGATTAAGGAAAAGAGATTGAAAGTTATTTGTCATAGTCAGATGTACCATAAACGTATGATACGAGCACATGATAAGAAAGTTCCCCTTCGAGAATTCCATGAAGGAGATTTGGTGCTTAGAAGGATTTTGCCTATTCAGAACGATTTCCGAGGAAAATGGATGCCCAACTGGGAAGGACCTTATGTTGCCAAGAAAGCCTTTTCTGGGGGAGCTTTAGCCTTAACTAAAATGGACGGATCGAAATTACCCTATATAGTGAATTCCGACACAATTAAGAGATATTTTGCTTAAAAAAATAAAAAAGTGAAAAAAGAGAGAAAATGAAAATAAAAAAATGAAAATAAAAAAATGAATGTGAAAAAAAAAGAGAAAAATGAAAAAATGGAAGAAAAAATGGAAAAAAATGAAAGAATGAGAATAAATGAAAAAGAAAAGAAAAAAGAAAAGAAAAAGAAAAAGAAAAAGAAAATAAAATAAAAGGGGGTTCAAGATGAAAATCTTCAAAGGGCGTCTTGAAACCAGAGGAGGTCTCAAGTTGAAAACCCGTAAAGGGGCGACTTGAGTTTTGTTTAAATTCAGAATTCATGCATGGTGGAGGTTCTTAGTTGATTTTGGAAGTGGAAAGAGCTCCTAATATGGGTAGCAATAATGGAAGTTGGCGATCAGGGTTGAGACCAAATATTAATGATTCTCGATGGAAACAACCAAGAGTGAAATTGAATGCATACGAGATTCAATACTGGTTTAGGGCATCCAATAATGGGAGATTTTTGGAGTTTAGAAGGAGCTTCACACTTAAGCATCGTTACAATATTGGAGATCCTTCTGAAAGAATCTACACCCGAGTCATTCTAACGGCATGCTAGTTCAAAAGAATTTACATTACTGATATTTGAAGACGCCTACTCTTTTGTTCTTTTACTATTTCCAGTTAAAAGTTTACCATGTAGTTACCTAAAAATTCTCTGCCTTTATATAAATAAAGAGTTGTATTTTCTTGTTAATTTCCCTTTTGCAAGCATTTTTTTTTGAAAAGTGAAAACATATAGCTTAACTTGAAGTACATGAGATTGTTTTGTATTATTATGCAAAAGGTTTTGGAAAATGCAGGTATTCTGAAGCTGACAATGGTTTTAACATGTAAGTTTGTATGGTTATAGGAACCTAAAACTTTGGAATTCATAGAAAATATCAGCCATTAAAAGATGACCCAAAGAGATTGTTGTTTATCAAGAAGTTGGTCATGGGTACTGGCGGGTTTCAAGAAAGAAACAAGTCAAGGTCCTGTTAAGCTGAAAGATATGGTATTGAGATTGTTAACTGGGGTAAACTGATCAAATGTTCTGTGCCCAAGACGAAACCAAGTTCTATTGAGATCAAAAGGAGATGGTGTTCATTCGAAGAAGAAAACGCATCAAATTGCATAATTGCATACATTTTAGGCATGAATAGGATCATGACATTGCATGATGATTTAAATATCTATAGGTTTCCCAAGGATAGTTGAAGATTGAAGATATTGAAACATCAAGATGATGAAAACTAGTTTTGAAATCTTGAAAAGAATGATGTTTAGACGACAATTGAGCCAAAGTAGATTCACGTATCCAACGACTTCTAGACAAGTTTTCGCGATGGAGATGAATTTTCAGAAATTTTCTCAAATTCTAAATTTTTGAGTATAATATTTTTCAAACATATATTAATGATTGGTAATGTTTGATTTTCAGGTTTGACCTTCGAAACAAGTCAATCTTAAGCATTCACGAAAGAGCAGTGAAGCAATTCAATCTTAAGCCTTCATGGAATAGTAGTGAAGCAAATCATCTATAAGCCTTCACGGAAGAGTAGTGAAGCAGAATCATTTTATGAAGATCGAGTCCTATTCTCTTTAAAGGAATAGGGAGTGGACACGTTTGTTGAAGATTGTTCGAGTCGTATACTCTCTGAAGGATTGGGAGCGGACACATTTGTTGAAGATTGTTCGAGTCCTATACTCTATGAAGGAATAGGAAGCAGACACATTTGTTGAAGATTGTTCGAGTCCTATACTCTCTGAAAGAATAGGGAGTGGACACGTTTGTTGAAGATTGTTCGAGTCATATACTCTCTGAAGGAATAGGGAGCGGACCCGTTTGCTGAAGATTGTTTGAGTCTTATACTCCCTGAACGAATAGGGAGCATACATGTTTACTGAAGATTGTTCGAGTCTTATACTCATTGAAAGAATAGGAAGAGGACTCGTCATTCGAAGATTTTCGAGTCTCATTTATTCTGAAGTTACATTGAAGCGGATTAATCTTTTGAAGTTCTCATGGCTGGACAAACTTGACCATCTATTAATCTTTGCTCTATTCTCGTTACATGACAATGAGCAAAGATTGGAAGCCCAGAGACTTTGTATCCAGTACAAGATACAAATTTCGATCAATGGAAGCCCAAATCATCCCAAAAACAACAGTATTATCATTCCAGCTTCCAGTCCACGTGGAGCCCTGCAAAACGAACAGTTATGGGAAGATAGAGCAAAAAAACCAGAAAAATGTGGAGGCTATTTTTTCGGGGGTGGATCAAAAACTAAAAAGAGTTGGTTTTTTACTAGGGATTAACCACTGGAAACTATCAACTAAGAGAGGGAGATCAGACACAGAGAAAAGGGGAGATCACGGATAGAAACAAAAAAATAAACCATCACCATTACGAGGAACCAGACACTATCATCAATCATCCAAGGCAACCAGAAGAGAGAAGAGTTAAAAAATCCTCCCCCATTCGTGTTTTATAGAACATAACAAAAAATATTGTAAACAGAGCAAGGAATGCTTTCTATTTTTTCCGACAATTAGAGAAATGCCAATCAAGAAGGTTATTCTTTACTTTCTTTTTTATTTATTTCACAAAATGTTCTTCTTATTTTCGAAACAAATATAAGAGAGAGATAGCAAAAGAAAAATTATTTACCTTATTATGTTAAAACATCGTCGGTGTTAAGTACATTTGTACTGTTGTCGGTGTTGGGTAAAAGTTCTGTGATTTACTTGAATCCTTGTATGTCATTTATTTAGGTTAGCTCTCATCTATTGGATTCCAAAATAAAAAAAAAAACAGAAATAAAAGGGTTAGTTTGTTACCTTGCTAGGTTGGGTTCCTGTCCAATTCGTTTAAGAGAGCAGCGTTGAGCGTGGGTGAGGGAGAGTGAAGCGTGAGGCTGGGTATGTTCTGCGTGTAGTTAGGTTAGATTTATTATTTAGTTTAGGTTTTATATTAATTTTTTTTGGTAAATTAAGTTTTAGTCCCTGAAGCTGAAGGGTAAACTATTTTCTAGTCCCCCAAACTTAAGCTTTTTTTGTAAATTAGTCACCTGAGGGGATAGTTTTAGAATTTGGCCATTTTTGTTTATTCTGATTTTGGTATTTCCCAGTTTTAATTTTGGTTGTAATTTTGTTGGGTTATTTAAGGGTAAATCCCTTATTTTTATGTGTGTTTTATTTAAGTCCATGGTTTAATTTTCGATTGTATGTTTAATTTTATATTTATTCAAATTTAGTCATTACTTTAATGTATATATACTTTTTAAAATTTATAGTTTTACGTGTTATGTTTTTTATTTTTGTATTTAAGTCACATTTGTACATTATATGTTAATATGCATTGTTCATAATTTTTAATTAAAAAATATATGTATATAATATTTTTGTATGTCACGTTGTATGATATTTTTAATCGTAATACTTGTTTAATTAATTTTGGCATGACATCTTTTTTTCAAAATTTGTATGATACCCTCGTGTGCATAAATCGACTTATAAATACATAATCAGACTAAGGGTAATACCCTTTTAATTTAAAATTGTCTTGAGTGGCTTGTCTTAACTCATTAGAGGGTCGTTTTGACGATTTTAAATTAAAAGTGTATCCCGAAAGTGAAACCTAAAAAAATTGATTCGTCATTTAAAATTTGAGAACGAAAGAAAAGGAAATGTTCGGTTACTTAAATTTTTCGAGAAACGATTGTTAAAACTCATCTAAGATCTGGTCTCGATATTTTTAAATAATCGAACATTATTTATCTTTCTAAAACGACTTGATAATTTAAATTTAATTTATTTGGGTGCTTTTGAATATAATTAAATTCAAATCATTGTTTTATGAGATCAAAAGTCAAATTAAGTTCGAATGTGTAAAGTTCATTGAAAAGACGTTAATTAATCTACTAGGTATTTAGGGCGCCATGGGGGTGCTAATCATTCCCCACGCATAACCGACTCCCGAACTCGATTTTGGTAACACAGACTTCAACTTTTTGTTTTACTTAAAATTAATTTTTATTTAAAATGAAAAAACGTTTTTGGGTGCCCTATCACACCCTAATCAAAGATTGATGGCGACTCTTCGAACCGTATTTTTCAAATCTCAAAATTTTTGAAACGATAGGTTTTTTTAAATCACATTATTTTTTAATTAAAAATTTAATCACAAAGAGATAATTATAATAGTGTGGTTTTTTAAAATCTCACTTTTAAAGAAAAAAATCGTTTCGACACCAACAATAGTAGAAAATACTAGAAAATGGCATTAAGAGCCATCGTACTTCGCCACATCCGACTTCCTGTTCAAACCCTAACGGCGATCGGAGCAAGGCCTCAGCCCCAACGGCGTTTCCTCCGGCTACTCTCATCACACGACGATCATCTTACCGAAGAAGAAGTAATCGACAGAGTTCTTGACGTTGTCAAAAGCTTCCCCGAAGTCGACCCTTCAAGAAACGCCCTTTCCTACATAAATTGAGTAAAACATGCTTCTTTCAGATGTTGGATTTCTGGATTCAATAAGTGAATGATGCACATCTTGTAATGATCAGAATTTTTGAGTTAACGTATGAACGCATGAGGGTTGACCTAAGAGGTTTATAGACCAAGGAGAGAGTATAGAAGGGCCGAAAACACTTGCAGGTGCTATTACCATGGAAGTTGGAAAAAGTAGAGGATTGGCTCATCATTTTGTTGTTGCATTGCTGTAGGTGCAGTTATTATTGATTTCCCTCACGCCATTGGTAGGAAAGGGAAACTTTTTTCAACTTGATTTTGAAGATCATACCAATGCCAATAACTTAGGTATTAAAAGGAAGAATATCAATATGTTTAGATTATATCATACATAAATTATTTATAATCCTCTCAATCTCCTAAATAAGAGTTAAGGTCCATTTTAATCCATGACCTTCAAGAACTGAATTAAAATTTAGTTAGGGTCGTAGGCTGTGTATATACTATGAAGGTCAAATTAGTCA
Organism: Hibiscus syriacus; assembly: GCF_006381635.1. NCBI lineage: Eukaryota > Viridiplantae > Streptophyta > Magnoliopsida > Malvales > Malvaceae > Hibiscus > Hibiscus syriacus. The sequence goes on from NW_024062764.1 coordinate 572,162, forward strand.
CCAACATATCTAGTGGTGTATATTTTGCAAGATTATTGCACTTTTAAAAGATATAATGATATTCTTTTTCTTTTTAATTTTTTAAGAGTTGTTTTAATCCTTCAAATCTTTTAGTCCCTTTTACTCCTAAATTTCCAATTTTTTGTAAAATAAAATCAATTTATAAAAAAGTAATATATTTATTAGAATAAAATCAACTATTTCATGTTTATGTCAATACCAACGTTAATTATTATGCATAAAAATGATGTATTTAGGCTGGAGAGGACAGCACAGCCTTAGACTAGACTATGTTCCTAATAAACCACTGTACTCAACCAAAAATAAAAATAATAAAAATTATTTAAAATTATATATATATATAACCATTAACCCAAAATATATAAATAAAGAAAAAAAGATCAGAGTCACTGTACTTTTAAAAAAATTAATGTGTTCCTTGTATTATGTTTTCTCTCAAAGTGTCCCTCATATTATATTTTCTCTTAATGTGATCCTCCAACTCATAAAATAAGCTCAATGTTGCCCTCTAACCAACGATTTTCGTCGTTGACCGTTACAGTACTTCCACAGTGATTGATAGTGTGGTGGATAACATGACAGATGAGCTAAATTGACAACTCAAACATGACAGATGAGCTAAATTGACAACTCAAACATGGCAGATGGACTGTCACGCCAGTATTGTGGACTGTCACATCAGCACCGTAACGGTCAAATGACAAATAATATTGGTCAAAAGACCACATTGGGTTTGTTTTCAGTGAAGATCGAGTTGCATGATTTTTTTTCTTTCAATTCATGAATGTCTCAAAAATGGGATTTTCTCCCTTTTTATCATATAGGTGGCTTGGATTAATTTATCAATTTAGGCCACAGAAAGGTTATTGGAACATGTTCAAGCTTTACCTCTAGGCATGTTTCACATCTATAACCACTATAGTTCCTATATTCATAAGCTTCAAATGTTGTGCTTGAGGCATTCTTCTATTGTTCTATATATATACTTCCTGGATCATAGGGTGTTATTAGTTTAATTTTCATTGTTGGATTAGTTTTATTTGGGTGAGTATAAATGTAATAGAGCAAGTATGAAAACAAGTATTTAAGCTGTTAGAGGTTAAATTTGGGCCTTTCAAGTCCCAAATTTAACCACAAACAGCTTAAATACTTGAGCATTAAAGAACATATGGTCATCTTGCGAGCTCCAGTGTCCCGTAAAACTTATGTTCATGTTGCAGAAACTTAAGAAATTCATTTTTAAGGATTTGATAGTCGATTACGCATGAGGAATAACTAGCACCCCACGGCGTCTAAAATTGGTACCTCTCGATTATATGTTGTCTAAGTAGTGGAACTTTATATAATCCAACCCAGAATTTAAATTACAATCCTTTTATTTCAATGCTTTTAAAATGAGTGAATTTATTTTTTAAAATATTTGACTATATATTTGTAACACCCCCAACCTGTACCCGACCCGGATCTGAGTCCGAGGTGTCACATTGACTTTTCAAAACATTGACTTTTTCATAACATTTACTTTTATAAAAAAGTGAGTAATTTAAAACTTTTATACATGTAACTTATTCAAAAGATTTCCAGAACTATTCAAAGCTTAAATGTTTTTGCAAAACCGATCAAAGCATATACAATTCAAAACATTAATTGCATGCCAACTATTTTCAATGTACATAATACATCTAATTCAAGACATCTTTTCTGACTTGATCTTCTGTAAGAAGTAACTGACCTGTCTTGCTCTACTTTACTTTTTACTCTTCTCACTTCTGTAACCTACGTGTGAAACACTCACATGCTAAGTCATAGACTTAGTAAGACATATAAATACATATGTAAATTATCAAATGCATGTACAAATCATGTAATACAACGTCATACTTGTATACATACTTTTTCATGTAACAATTACATACACACATGCATGTCATCATTTATTTCTCATACTTATATGATTATCCTTTCTATCTTATCTTATTCATATGATCTCTATTTTCATATTCTATATCTTATAACATGTTGTTACACCATCATATGAGTCATTGATATTCATATCTATATATATAATATATATATATATATATATATATATATATATATAATATATATATATATATATATATTAACATATATTCATGTACATCACATAACAAATCCCATAACCATACACACATTCTTTCCTATAACACATTCACACATTCACATATATCCTAAAACATGTAACATTCATTACAACTCACATTTTATTGTTATCCTTTTTGGTTAGCCTATGCACACTACTGAGAACTTAAGGTATGTGAGTACATAGAGGTTGTGCACTATGCTGTCACCACAACTCGTATAATTCCCACTAGGGCCGTGTAGAATTTTTCCCGAATGACCACGTAGATGTCCCGAAGGACCACATATAACACATTTGTCCTGAAGGACCACTATGTCCCGAAGGACCTCGTAGACCCTCACTCTTGGCATGCCAACTATACCTATAGCTCTCATAACACATGACATGGGCATTATCTTTTACCTCATTACACATTCACATATTCATATCACATAGTTCTTTCACATAGCTCTCTATCACATTTCATATGATCACATAGTCACGTAGTTTACTTTCACGTAGCATTTTTCCATGAAACTCACATTATTCATCCTTTTCACACATGGTTACATCACATAGTTCTTTATCCCATTTCATATAGTTCACATATACCTTTTTCTCATATGTATATAACATATTATTTATTATCTTTTAACTTATATTACATATGTATGAAATCTTATGACTTATTATCAATAACTCATAGATCACTATCATACAACACATATCTCATAACATGTAATGTAATAAGGCATATTCACCTAGATCACAAACATAGAGATGCAATTACATCTAAATATATGCATAAACTTGAATTTCTCTGATCATCATATCACTACATGCTTACATCTGGGTACTCATGTTACCTAATATCAGAATTAGACTTCTCGCAAGTCATAATTCCTTAACATAACTACACTTCATATCATGTACTCACCTGATCACCAATAACACTACCAAGCTCTTTCTCTTCTTGTGTATCTTACTTTGACGACCTATCCGAACTTTGCTTTCGATTGATGTCTACAAATTCATATATTAATACTTATCAGTATCCCATTTATATACTCTGATATATCATTTCTTAGACCAAAAGAAATGTCTATTTCAATTTCCCCTTGAAGTGCATCGATACTTTCTACAGTGCATCGATGCATTCTTTAACATGTGCATCGATACACTACCCATGCATCGATACACAAATCACCTTCGATGTTTTCATTTTAAGGGGGTGCATCGATGCACTCCTTATGCATCAATGCACTAACTACATTCGATGTTTCCATTTTTAATGGGTGCATCGATGCACTTCATGTGTATCGATACACACTGAACAATTTTTGGAAATACCCTTGATGCATCGGTACACATTGAATGTGCATCGATGCACATAGACCCGAAATTCCAGTTAAAGCACGAAATTCACTTTTTATTTAGCTCAACTCTTCATATTTCATCCCTTTTTATATTCTTAACTCACATACACATATTCAAACTCATTTCTATTCATTAATCCCCTCTTTAACATCAAAATCCTATTCTCTATATGTAATTCAAGAATTACACTAAATTTTCAACATGTTCCAAATTCAATTCTATTGCTTCTAACTTCTTAATTAGACCCTTGACAAGTCAAATCCATCTTTAGAACTTCAAAAACCTTTCTATAACAAAAGTTCATTTCTACACCCTTCATATAATTTCCTTTTTAATTCTCTATTCTTGATGTTTAAAGCTTATATAATACTCAAAGAATCAAAATAAGCTTATAAATCCAAGAATTAAACAGCTGAAATTAAACTCACCTTTAACTGAGGCTTACTAGGAGAAGAAGAAGCTGGAGAATAAGACTCTGGATAGATTTCCTCATTTCCCACGTTTTTATATTTCTTAAAAAGAGAGAATAAAAATCTTCTCTTAGAAAAGACCATACCCTTGTTACTTTCTAGCTTTACAATTAAATCCATGAACTTTTAACTTATTTTAAAATCAAGCACATAGTTTTCAAAATTTGCAATTTAGTCACTGACCCTGAATTTCAAGATGTTACAAATCTCCCTCCTTTAAGAAAATTCGTCCTCGAATTTCATGACATATCAATAAGAACATATCTTCTAATGTTCTCATGCTACCTCCTTTACTTAATATTTCCTTCATTTATTTCTTCAATTGTCTTTTTCCTTTATACATTCATCTACACTTCCATATAACCTTTATCATATATGATCCTTTAACTCATCCCTTTCATTTCTTTATTTCATTATTCCTTTATTTATTCCTTATACCCAAATCATATCTTTTCTTTCAGTTCACATACTCTTGTCTGTATTATACTATCTTTATGTACCAATCTCATGCATCTCATAACTTGATAACCCATTTACCTATATAGAACTTCATTCTTTATCATTTCTTATACTTGTATTTTTCTTCCTTAAGGTTCCATGCAAATACTTATCTCCTTTTCTACATCATAACTATCTGATCAGAATACACAACTATATTCAGATTCACTTCATAATCAATTAACTCAACTTTATCTTTTCCTCAAATCTTATAACTCTATCACCTTTACTCTGACAACTAGTCAATAACATCTGTTCAATCTAGGGCACAAGCCCTAGTCAACCAATCATATACATCCTTTTTAATCGAAATTATCTCAAAATTAGTTTATTGAGTTTATCAATTTCACCTCTATTCTCATACATCTTGTAATTTCCGTTGCTCAAACTAAACATTCTGACTTCCTTTGTCTTATAAACTGATCATCGATATACCCATTCTTAAACTCTTCTTATCAATCCGCAGCTTTACTCAAATATACAATTGTATCTAGATCCATTTCATATTTGGTTATCATATCCTGAAAATATATTATAATCTTATACTTCCAATACATTTCCATCACATATTCTTGTTAGCCAACACTAACTTTTTTCTTCTAAAATACAATCTCTTATCATATCCACACTTTGGCTTATATACAACACTATTCTTTGTTTCAACTCATAAACTCTGGCTTTCTATATCTTATACGCTTGTCACTGATACACTTATTCTTGACCTCTTCTACCAATTCTCCCTGCATCATTTGATCTTTTAACGCTCTTATGGTGACACTTGTTCACCATATTTATATCTTATCTACGAAATAACAAAACTACTCCATATCACTTTTCTACTTCAAAACAGTGAAAAACTTTCTATCCTTATTCGAATGTGATTTCAACTTTCTGAAATCAACATTTAATCTTATAAGACACTTTCCGAGGTTTCCGCTCTTCATCCTTCTTGGCCAAAGCAGGTGAATTGCTATCATCATCATATTTGTCAGTTATCGATTTACTTCGACAATTTCTATAATCAATTTCTACTATATCATACAAATCATATTATATTAGCAAGACAACATACTCCATACAATATCATATCAGAAATTTTCACTTTTAGTTGGCATGTACACATTTTTAAACCTCATTGGACTTTGGTTTAAGCCTAAAATCAGCTAAACCTTAGCTCTAATACCATTAAATGTAACACCCCCAACCCGTACCTGACCCAGATCCGAGTCCAATGTGTCACATTGATTTTATAAAATAGTGAGTAATTTAAAACTTTTATACATGTAACTTATTCAAAAGATTTCCAGAACTATTCAGAGCTTAAATTTTTTGCAAAACCGATCAGAGCATATACAATTCAAAACATTAATTACATGCCAACTATTTTCAAAGTACATAATACATCTAATTCAAGACATCTTTTCTGATATAATCTTTGGTAAGAAGTAACTGACCTGTCTTGCTCCACTTTGCTCTTTACTCTTCTCACTTCTGTAACCTACGTGTTAAACAATCACACGCTAAGTCATAGACTTAATGAGCCATATAAATACATATGTAAATTATCAAATGCATGTACATATCATGTAATACAACATCATACTTGTATGCATACTTTTTCATGTAACAATTACATACACACATGCATGTCATCATTTATATTTTCTCATACTCTTATATGATTATCCTTTCTATCTTATCTCTTGTTCATATGATCTCTTATTTTATATCTATCTTATAACATGTTATTACATCATCATATGAGTCATTGATATTCATTCATATATATATATTAACATATATTCATGTACATCACATAAAAAATGCCATAACCCATAACACACATTCTTTCCTGTAACATATATACACATTCACATATATCCTCATATAAAACATGTAACACATTTCTCATTAAAACTCACATTTTATTGTTATCTTTTTTGGTTAGCCCATGCACACTACTGAGAACTTAATGTGTGTGAGTACATAGAGGTTGTGCATTATGCTGTCACCACAGCTCGTATAATTTCCACAAGGGGCACGTAGAATTTGTCCCGAAGGACCACTATATCCCGAAGGACCGCGTAAACCCTCGACTCTTGGCATGCCAACTATACCTATAGCTCATACACATGACATGAGCATTATCTTTACTCATCACACATTCACATATTCATATCACATAGTTCTTTCACATAGCTCTCTATCACATTTCATATGATCACATAGTCACGTAGTTTACTTTCACGTAGCATTTTTCCATGAAATTCACATTATTCATCCTTTTCACATATGGATACATCACATAGTTCTTTATCCCATTTCATATAGTTCACATATACCTTTTTCTCATATGCATATAACATATTTTCTTATCTTTTAACTTATTACATATATGAAATCTTATGACTTATTATCAATATCTCATAGATCATTATCATACAATACATATCTCATAACATGTAATGTAACAAGGCATATTCACCTAGATCACAAACATAGAGATGCAATTACATCTAAACATATGCATAGAGTCGAATTTCTCTGATCATCATATCACTACATGCTTACATCTGGGTACTCATATTACCTAATATCAGAATTAGACTTCTCGCAAGTCATAATTCCTTAACATAACTACACTTCATATCATGTACTCACCTGATCACCAATAACACTACCAAGCTCTTTCTCTTCTTGCGTATCTTACTCTGACAACCTATCCGAACTTTGCTTTCGATCGATGTCTACACAATCATATATTAATACTTATCAGTATCCCATTTATATACTCTAATCTATCATTTCTTAGACCAAAAGAAATGTCTATTTCAATTTCCCCTTGAAGTGCATCGATACATTCTACAGTGCATCGATGCATTCTTTAACATGTGCATCGATGCACTACCTATGCATCGATACATAAATCACCTTCGATGTTTTGATTTTAAGGGGGTGCATCGATGCACTAACTGGATTCGATGTTTCCATTTTTAATGGGTGCATCGATGCACTTCCTGTGCATCGATACACACTGAACAATTTCTGGAAATACCCTTGATGCATCGGTACACATTGAATGTGCATCGATGCACATATACCAAAAATTCCAGTTAGAGCACGAAATTCACTTTCTATTTATCTAAACTCTTCATATTTCATCCCCTTTTATATTCTAACTCACATACACATATTCAAACTTATTTCTATTCATTAATCCCCTCTTTAACATCAAAATCCTATTCTCTATATGTAATTCAAGAATTACACTAAAATTTCAACATGTTCCAAATTCATTTCTATTGCTTCTAACTTCTTAATTAGACCCTGACAACAAATCCATCTTTAGAACTTCAAAAACCTTTCTATAACAAAAGTTCATTTCTACACCCTTCATATAATTTCCTTTTTAATTCTCTATTCTTGATGTTTAGAGCTTATATAAGCTTTCCTTAAGCTTATATAATACTCAAAGAATCAAAATCAACTTATAAATCCAATAATTAAACAGCTGAAATTAAACTCACCTTTAACTAAGGCTTACGGGGAAAAAAAGAAGCTGGAGAAAAAGACTCTGGATAGATTTCCTCATTTCCCGCGTTTTTATATTCCTTAAAAAGAGAGAATAAAAATCTTCTCTTAGAAAAGACCATAATACCCTTGTTAGTTTCTAGGTTTACAATTAAATCCATGAACTTTTAACTTATTTTGAAATCAAGCACATAGTTTTCAAAATTTTCAATTTAGTCACTGACCCTGAATTTCAGGATATTACAATATTAATGAATTAATTCATTCGGATTTATTTAAAAAGGATGTTCTCTTTCTATGTGAACTAACAGAAATTGAAATCTAGTCATGTTAGACGTAATTTCGTAACCCACGACGCATACAACAACATTTCTTTTGATCCATTTAGAAAACGAAAAAATGCATAATTCTTGGATGCAGCGATGATAAATGACATGTACAGGATGAATACAATATTCACATAATATAACAATTGAATAAATAAACCAAAACAAATAAAGAGATATTAAAATAAATAAACACATAATAAATATTTATTTATTGAAATAATTTTGTTATAAACATTATGAAAATGTCAAAAAGTATATATATTATTTAAAATAGGATAGATATATCTATTTGACTTAATGTATCAAAAAGTATAAATAAATATTAAATAATATTAAAAACATTTTATCCGAATAACCCTTAGAAGAGCACTCCAAGTTTTTGGAGGTCTTCCATAGATTAGTCGATTAATTAACAAAGAATCTCATATAGTGTTATAGTATTAACAATAGAATTTTTTATTAAATAGGAATATATAACACAATACTTAAAACTTTTCTTTAGTAATATATAAGTACATACCTAAGTCTTAAAAAATATGCATCATATATAACAACCATAGCCCGTATACATTTCAAAATATCTATTAATTGTGTAAAATCATAAAATAATAATTATCATATAAATCAAGCTTAATTTTAGGCAGAAGTTTAGTAGTTCAATAGTAAACAATAATGCTTAAAAACTGCCTGATTTAAAATATTTCTTTGTTATTGTAAAATATAATTTTTATCTAAAATATAAAACTTCAATTCATATTTATAACCCTAATAATATAGCTTAGACATTTCTTATTCGTATACATGCCATCTAGAAAATTTAAAATTGTAGGATGTCATTACTGATACATGTAATTGTTCTTTGTTGATTGATGTCAACTCGACTCCTTACTTCACTTGCCCTTCTTTACCTACGTGTGAAAATCATCACACGATAAATATTCACTTAGTGTTTGTTGATTGATGTCAACTCGACTCCTTACTTCACTTGCCCTTCTTTACCTACGTGTGAAAATCATCACACGATAAATATTCACTTAGTGAGGCATTATAAACAAACTAAGGTGACATAAAATATTAAATAACTTAACAACATCATAACATTATTTTCTTTATAAAAAACTTAACTTAAAATATCATAACAATTCAAAACATTAAACTTAAATTCAAAAAAATCATTAAATATCCAAACATTCAAGTTGTATGTCCTCATCAGAGACCTGAAAATCATCATCAAAACCATGATAATCAATAATAAACATAACAATAATGTCATACTCTATTTCATTCAAATATTTTCCAGAACTTTCTTATTTTATTCTCATTTTCCACTTTTATATTCATTCACATATTCATTTTCATATTCCATGTTCATGATAAATACTTTCACATTTCAGAATTTATTTTCTGAATCAGAACTTATTTCCAAATTCATAATTTATTTTCAGACTCATAGCTTACTGTTAGATTCATAGCTTATTTTCAAATTCATAGCCCAATGCATATTTATGAGAATGCAAGGTACTTGAGTAGAACATAAGGTGCGCATAGGGCACATTACGGTGCTAATCTTAACTAAATCATAAAATGCACTCCAAGTACAATCATAACATGAGCACCAAGGGTGCAAATCATATTATACACGAATGTACCATAACTTAATTGGAAAATACTCAACCTAATGGCATGTCAAATGTACCTACGACTCTCAATGCATGCATTAATTGTTATATATTATTCAATTACCAAAGATATCAATATATCAATATATTCAACTCTTCTTATCATAACATTATAGGTAGTTCATACCCTAAGGATTTCATTTCCACATAACATTTATATATCCTAATCATCGTCAATTATTTTTCTTTAACATATAAACAAATATCATAACTATCATAACAACTATACTCAAGTCGACTTATTTCGAGCATTTATAATAACCTATAACATAGGAGTAACATGAAAGCATAATTTATGACAAGTTTTATATGCTGACAATATGCACTACTTGCAAAGAAATATTATTTTGTATTAATATACACACTTAAAAATTATTTCATTTATACCACTAGAAACTAGACTTGAATACTAATCTAACTATGTAAATCACTTTAAGTTCATCGTATATAATTTATAGTGAATTTTCGAAGTTGACCTACATAAGCTATTTTGAACAGAATATGTTGCTCTGCTTTCTAACCTATCCTCAATTAAAAATTCATATCTTTTTGTATACCTATCGAAATCAGTATCCATTTTTTTAAACGAAACTTTACTGATATACGAATCCATTGGTGTAAAAATCATCCTCTAATCATTATTTATAATTTATGATGATTTTTTAAACTTACTGTTCAGAACACAAATATGGGCATATTTCACTAACTTATATTTTCAGCTTATTCACTAATTCTATTAGCATATTAATTGAACATATATGTATGAATCACAATTCATATAATAGTTAGAAGTTGCTTCTTACCGTAGTAATTTCGTCATTGGATGATCGCAAGTCAATGTTTGCTCGATAACACAAATACAAATTAAATATGCACTCACCTTGTGTCTTTAGCTTGTAAACCTTCCTAGCACTTCATATTACGTTCTTAAGCTTCTCCTTAGCTTTAACATTTCTCTAAATGAACACCATTTACATAACATATACATTTCAAACCATATGTTAGAATCTTACTAACATAGGCACACAATAAAAAATAAATTCCTAAAAGTCTTTCGATGCTCGTTCGATACGAATTTCATATCACATCATCAATGTTGACCTTAATACTTCAAATTGACCAATAAATCCTTTTTTTTATCCAAATTCACCCAAACTTCACATAACATTTTTCAACTTTCCATTTTAACAACCATCTATGAATTCTTTTAGAATTCATATCAACTTTCTATTTTATTCCAAATAGTCCTTTGACTTTTAACTTCAATTCAAGTTTTAAACAACTTAATTATATTTCCAGCATCTAATTTTCAGCTCAATATCTCAACAACTTCACTATTACCACTTAAGTCACTATCTTTCTCAATATTTGTCATTTATTACTCAAACTTTACCAACTTTCCAAAATAGTCAAATTTCAAATTCTAACATCAAATTCAGTATTTTAACTTTCAATTCTAGCATAGTACATCATCTTTCTAACATTTGCACATAAACTCCATAATTCTCCATAATTGTCGAATAGGTCCCCTAACTTTCATAAAATTACTAAATAAAATAAATAACTTTCTAAAGCTTGTAGAACCTTTCAAACATCATTTCTAAGCCTATGGAAATTTTTCACAATTTCCCCCCAATTAATTTCTTAGAGCCAAATATCATAGTGGTTAGGGTTCTTGATTTTCACTTGATTCAAGCATGGATTCCACCTCTAAACAATATTTCAAGGCTTCTACAATCAAATCCCTAACATAATTTAACCAAGTCACAATTTTCTCAAAACCCTAGGTCATGGCCAAATGAAATTTCACCCAATTTCAAGTAGTTTTAATCATCATACAAGCTTTAGAATGAATCTCCAACATAAAAAAACATACAAATCTTTAATTAAAACCTCAAAATCAACAAATCCTACATAAACCCTAATTTCCAAACTCATCATATAAGCATGATCTCCATGTAATATTTATACCAAGTGATAGAGAATTTCAAGGGAATTAATTCTCTATCTTATAGCTTAATCCAAAAATCAATCGAATAAGCTTAAAAATAAAAAATAAAAGTCTTACCTTGTAGCTATGGTGGTGCACGTTTTGGGGCTAGAAGAAACTGAAAATTTCTGACTTTTCTTCAATTAAAACATAATACACTTGGCTTAATATAATATAAATGAATTTAAAATTCATTTAATGTGAAATTATCATTTTGCCCTTAATGGAACATGATAATTTCAACTTGCCATTTCATTATCATATCTTTTAATATTCCAAAGTCAAATATGAACAAATAAAAATCTACTTTCCATCTTTGACCTTGAAAAATTTCAAAAACTGTAATTTAGTCCCTAAAATTTTCAATTTCAGCTAAATATGTAAAATCGACTTCGATTCCACTAATCCACATTAAATTTTACTTTTATAACATTTGGAAATAATATTTCCAAACTTTATATATCATGCTTCAAATTTTCATAAAATTTCAGTTCGATCCAATTATCCAATTTTCCTTCGGACTTTACTGCTTTATATCTTTTAACACAAATTTCGGATCAAAATTTTGATTCCCACGAAAACGTCATTCTTGGGGTTGTACTATTCATTTACAGGGTCAAGATACATAACTTTGAAAAATTACCCTTTTGGTCCCTGAACTATCTAACTTTCTACTTTAGCCATTAAACTCTCAAAATTTATGTTTTGTTCACTAACCTAAATTTAGGGTATTATATCATATATTTAATATTACATATCTATAAAAAATTTAAAATTCGTGCATATATAATAATAATAGTTCAAGGACAAAAATGGATAATATGAAAAGCATAAATGGTTAATTAATAACAAATATGATCTAAGGACCAAATTAAAATATATAAAAAGAAAACAGGGACTAACAAATATTAATACAAATTATTTTAAAGTGTAACTAAGCTGGTTTAGGGACTAAAATAATTATGAATCTAAATTTAAGGGATTTAAAGCGTAAATATGAAATTTTTGAACATGCAATTATCTCAAGTACTAAAACGCAATGGGTTATAAATCGATAAGGACAATCGGGTATTAAACCATAATACAATAGTAGGTAAACGATGATTAAAATGAAATCATTATAAAATTGAAAGATTAAACCGTGATAAATGAAAGCCTACATTTCAGGACTAAAATGAAATGTTACAAAATATGGATGGCTGAAGATGGGATTAACCCATGCATTAATTTCAAGAAACCATGATTCCTTAAAACGGTATCGTTTTGGGAACTAGTTAATTACCCCTTTTATAACTTGGGGAAACCCTAGTTTTCTTTTATTCCCCTCCACCGCTTAAAAGAGAGAGGGAGAGAACTCTCTCCCCAAATCCCAAATAGCCACCATACGTCGACGACTTTCATGATTGTTTACGATGGTCGGAACTTAAAGAAATGGCCCAAAATAACCTCTTTAGTCTCTTAAACTCTAAAACCAACGCCTCAACTCCCAAAACACACTAAAATGCCTAGATCTAAAGAGTTACCTTCCAGTAACTTAGTCTCCGGTATCTTTCAAGACCTTCGATGAACCCCAAACGACAAGGCTTTGATGAAAAACAAATATGTTGCCTCTTTTTTCTTTTCTTTTTTTGTTTGAACTGCTCATCCCTTCTTTTTTCCTCGGGTTCCTCTTTTTTATTTTTATGCTTGCATTACTTGTTCTTTCAGGTTAAAGACATTTGGTCATTTCCGAGCTTTTATTTCCTGAAAGTTTGAAATGATCTATTTATGACTGCCTATCTTGTATTTTTATGGGTGTCATGATTAAGTTTGCATTTTATTTGATGAATTATTGAATTTGTCAACAAGAGAGGGAAAATCAAAGTCCTTATTGCACATGATGATGAATGCAAATATGTAAATTTTATGTGTCATGTATATGTGTGTTGATGTATGTATGTGTTTAATGTATGTTTTCTCAGTGGGAAGGAGAATGGTTGCGAGAGTAGTCTTCACTCTATCCTTGATTTAGTTTCTCTTTATTTCCACCAGGGTGCACTCTTGCAAACCTTGACCTGAGACAATTTATTTTCCTTGCCCCATCAAATTTTGCCCCAAAAATTTGGCTTCCCTTAGCTTTTATCTTGAGCTTCGAAGGGATATTCATTGAATTCCAAGATACTTCTAGAGAACCTATCTTGTTTGAAAATGTTATTATTCCTTTGAATTTTCAAAATTTTGAAAAATATAAAAAAGAATTTTGAAAAAATATTGTCTCCGTCTAAGTTTCACAATTGAAACAAATCCTAAAACAGGAGTTCATTGGATATCAAAAGAATCAACTGCTCTTTTAATCTTTGATAACTGCAAATCTTTAACAAATATCAAGATCGACAGGTTGGTTTTGAGGTTGGGTACCTACATTTTGAGGTTTGTTTCATTGATTTATTATTTTTCTTTTCTCGATCCTTGTGAAAATTAGGACATATCCCTCTTTCTTGGCATGGCATTTTGATCAGAGGCGGACAAAATGTCGCAACTAGCATAGTCAATTGCTAGACTCTTTAGAAAACTTTTCTTTTAGTTCTCTGAAATCTTTCATTTGTTCAAGCTTCGTAGGCTCCTCTAGCCAAGGTAGTGCAGAAATATCGGCCTAAAAATGAGATTTCTGAGTGTTCATGTGAGTTCGAATATAATAAGTGTTCCTCAACTCCCTTAGTCCATATTCACTGACACACTGTATTTAGTAAATTAGATTTAATTTTCCATTGTTTGGCTAGCTGAATTCAGCTTTATTATACATATATATTATAATTGCTTTTGGTTGGCAAGCTGAAGGATTCATGTCTTCACAGAGTCTTTGACCTGACAATCACAGTGGAGCAAACACCGAATTTCCAAGTACCTGCTCAATGTCATGGTTTGAATGTAATCTATTCATAAAGTCAAGGCTTTTGAGTTTCCTCTATAACCATTTCTTAAGCTTGTTAAGGAGAACCTATTATAGTCCCGGTGTCTATTGTAGGTCAGAAAATCTCATTTTTAGAGTTCAATTTTCAAGCAATTAACCTAAACTAGATTCACCTATTCAACCATTCCATCTGTAAAGATCGTCATCATCATTGAACATCATTAACAAAAGTAGAAAATAATCAGATTTACTATTTCATATGCCAGATGCCCCATTTTGTCCGCTTCTGACATATACCTAAATGCCAAGTCCTTTGATTACTTCTTCATGTGAAGAGAAAACTAGCTTGGTCCCTTCAAGAGAAAGGGTATGTATTCTGGTGCATATTTAGATTAAGATCAAGGGGTCCTTATTTTGATGAGGTTTAATCTTGTCATTTGTCAAATATTTATAACCTCAATTATTAAAAAGCTTTTAACTAAGATGATATTCAAGGAATTTCAAGATTAAAATTTGGTCATTGTTAATTTCCTAAGAAAGAAGCATTTTTTTGAAAATGTTCGAACATCAAGTGACCTACAAACATTTAAACCTAAGAAGTACAAAAGAAAAACAAGTTCAAACAAGATGACATGCATGATAATGAAACAAAACTCCCGATAGATGCCCCAGCCGATTCTTGATCAGAAGGCCCCATTACACATTGAATGTTAATGCCCCTGAATTAATCAAATCTTGGAATTTGCGCTTCAATGCCCCATAATTCTCAGTGGTGTGCCCTAAGCTACTAATATGATAGCTGAATATGGCATTAACATTATCCCCCTTAAGAAATAGGGGTTGTTTCGGTTTAGACTGAACTGGAGTCACGATATTTTTCTCAACTAGTGCTGGGAGCAGCTCTTCATATGTCAGCAGAATTTCACTAATAGGGGTCTTCTATCGGGTTATTCTATGAGGTTTGGTGCCACGATTAGTTGAATAATACCTCATTGTATTAACCTCATCTCCTTTTTTGATGTCAGTACTGTCAGAGCCTCTATATTGTCATTGTTGATAGTTGTTTCGATCATTTCCCCACTCATGACAATGTCAGAGAAATTCTTGGTGGCAGTCCCTATCATGTGATCAATATAGGGGGTTTTAATGTATTGATGAACATAGTAGCGAACTCATTTTCGATCATTGGTGGTTGCACTTGAGAAGCAACGTCTCTCCATCATAGTGAATATTGTCAGAAGCTCTTATTGCGCCTCATCTCCATGTTTTATAGCGTGATTTGATCAGGGGTCAAATCCATCATGTGCTTGTATTGAATAAAAAAGGCTTGAGTTAAGCCTTTCCAAGAATGGATTTGAGTACGTTTTAGCTGGTTATACCATTTGGAAACAGGTCTAGATAAACTATCTTGAAAACAGTGGATCAATAATTTCTCATTCTCCATATAGTTAGTCATTCGACGACAGAACATAGTGATGTGGGATGAAGGACATGCGGTCCCATTGTATTTCTTGAAGTATGGAATCTTGAACTTTAGTAGGAGAACCAGATCGGGAACCAAACTTAGCTCCTTGGCGTCACACCCACATAATGAATATACCATCTCCTTGGATTTTACCACCTCCTCTATATCTTTCATTATTTGAACAATATTTTCTCTTTCAGTTAGTTCATTTAGGTCAGGGACCTCATTATTAGTACAATGTTCACCTGGCTTCAGCTCAGAAGCGGTAGGACTGTCAGCGGGGAATGAAGCTCCGACCTGATTTTATTGGTTTTAGACCGTGAAGCAGACTAGTGATCGGATTCCTTTATGCGCAGAGGTGTGTTCAGGAATGTGAACAGGTGTGAAACCTAGAGGATGTGCGGGGTCCTCCACAGTGGTCTTTTCAGCTGTCAAATGTCTACTAAATATTTCTTCCACCTTGGTTAACAGATTGAACTAAGAGTTTACGATATTAGCTTTCATTTGTGTCAACTTGCTCTTAATTTCTTCTTGCATCTCTTTATATTCTCTCTCAATTCTGGCTAACTTATCCTCTATTTCTTTAGGCATTTTCTATCGTTGTGTAGATGATAAGTGTTCTTGCTACTAGTGTGAACCCGGATCACTACGATCGAAAATCTTTTCTTATTATCCTTATTTTAATGAATGAATATTTTAATGCATGATTTGGAAATGTATTAAGGAATGCAAGTGTCATGCAAAATGAATGTATGCAAAAGACATTGATCCTAAAATAATTATTCCTTAAACAATTCTTGAAAAACTGACAATGTCTCGGTACACTGGGGAAGTGAAGATCTGGTCCATCTATAAGTCGCCTAGATCATGCGAGCATCTGGGTACTGCTCTATCTTCAAAGCTTCTACTTCGTCTCCTAATTTCAGAAATCTTTTGAGCTGGTTTATGATCTTCAACTGTTGGCCTCGACGTCGAATCGTCTTGAGTCCAACTTGTTACCTCAGTAGGCAAATGTTTGGCTTGTCTCTTTGGTAGGCAGACTCCCTCTTAACGCTACTCTATATTTGTGGAGCATCTTTGAAATCCTACTGATCCAAGCAAAAGGCATTGATGTGGCATTGTTCACGCAAAAATGTAATAAGAGCAGACAATAGGAAATTAATGTTAGTAGAAACAAGACAAAAAGAATCAAGTTAGGTGAAATTATTAGTCAAATAAATGTAACCTTAGTAATAATAAATAAATTCAACTCAAAATTGAGACTGAAGAAAAAACATACGAAGAAAAATAATAGTACTAATGCGTTCTAGTTCTCCTAGGCTATCCACATAGCTCTAGCTGGGTAGGCTTACTAAATTATCTATATGTTGGCAGGGTTCTAGCAAAGGTTCCCGAGCAATTTTTTATAACCTACTAAGATTGACCCCTATTCTGGCCCATTATAGACTTACGAATCGGGTTCAACTCAGGGGATCACACCATTAAAAGCGTACCTCGGATCTGATATCCGGATAGGCAACTTAGGATGCTTTTCAAAGGTACTTTATCAAACCCACACAAGGAAGCCCAATGCTCCTAGTGAGGTGTGACGTTTCTCCCTACTTAGGTGAACCGGGTTTGCTTGGGTTTATAGCTATGGCATGCAACAGTCCTAAATAAATTCACAAAAGTGTAAGCATTGATCGGAGAGAAAATCTTTTTTCTTTTGAAGTAACATAATGAACCGTAAATTAAAACAAGATCGAACCCATAATTTCCCAAAATCCTAAATATAGGGTAATCAACTCATGGCTCGATTCTCAATTTGTTTTAAAAACAAAACATCCCCAATGGAGTCGTCAAGTTGTTGACACCATTTTTCGCCCAGATAGGGAAAAGACCGATACCGACTCAGGGATTTTCTCTTTGAAAAGTGTTTCAAAATATGAGGAGTTGCCACCAATCATTTAAGGTGCGATTGGGACACCATAAAAATCAGATGATTTTAATAAAACATTTTATTTTTATCAAAATATTGAGTTTTGGGGTCTGCAAAAATCCAGAATTCAGGTTCGGGAGTCAGTTACGAGTGGGGAAGGATTAGCACCCCCACAAGCGCCCAAAAATTGGTACCTAGTTGATTACCATATATTTAAAATCGAAAATTTTGAGCTCGATCTTATATTTAATTTAAAAATCATCATGGATGAAAAGTTTGAAATGGGTATTCGTTTATTGAGACCGATAACATTCGCACCCAAGAGTAAATACGGGAGATCATCTATTGTGCCTAATAACCGAATATTGCCTCTTTTTTAGAAATCATGATGATATTTTGAAAATGATTTCGACTTATTTCGGGAATTACCAGTAGTCACCCCCGGAGCATGATTGCAGGAGTTATACTTATTAATTCCTTAATAAGTAAACAGTGCCTTAGAGTTAAAAATAAGATGTGACTAAGAAAATTTTTATTTATCCTAATTAAACTAAAAATAAAATAAGGTTTTTTCTAACTTAAGGTGTCAAATTATGAAAAATAAGGAACCTAGGGGCTCAAACCTAAATGTTTAAGTTCTAATATTAATCCTATATTATTTTAATTAATTATTGAATCGAATAATCGAGATGGTCCTTCGAGCATTTAGGCGAGGGCCAACTCGAGTTATCCCCTAAATTAAAAGGACTAGCATGTAATTTTGGATATTTGTATTTTCGTCCTATAACATAAACTGCCATTTAGATACATGCATCATTTGAATTAAAACCGATAGGTACTTTCCATGCCCGTTCTAAAAATACCGTTCTTGAAAATATTCGGATGACATTTTTTGGAAAAAACGTGAATATCAAATAAATTAAACACAACTAAATTAAGCAAAATATAATAAATTAATTAAAGCTATCATTAATAATAATGTGTATATTAAATAATATATATATATATATATACACAAATATGTCATGATATTATAATTCCTAAAACCAAAGATGAAATAAATAAATAAATAAATAACAAATAAATAAAACTCAACAAAATGATTAAAACACGAAATACGTATTTAATAAAGGATCTAAACAAAACCTAAATAAAATCACAGGGTCTAAGCAGCAAATAACCCAAATTTAATCTAAACAATTATTGAAAAATACATCAGAAAAACTTATGGACTGAAGGTGTAAATGATCATTTTCGTACAATAAATAAAGGACTAAAAGATAATAAAGTTAAAACATCATGCCATATTCAATATTTAACCCAAAACATATAAGCAATGATTAAAATATAAGTTTTGTAAATAAAGGGTACAATGTAAAAATTTTAAAAATATTAATAATACACAGCCCGATGACCAAGATACAAGAGCTACAAATGTGAGGCATGAAATAAAAAACGATTAAACTACCACAAATGATTATAGCATAACTTTACAAAAACTGAAGACCCATTTTACATAATTTACCCATGTGCTAAACTCACACCCAGACTTCTATTGAAACTACGTCTTTTCATACGTAGTATATAATCCCAAAACAAGGCCAAAAGAGGCCATCATTCTCATTTGGCTCAGTTTGAAATCGAGGGAGGAGATAGAGAGTTTTTAAACTCTCTCAACTCCATCATCGAAGAAAAGGAGAAAACGTCACCGTCTTTGGAGCTCACGACGGAGCACGGCGGCCAACGACGACCGGAGAAAGGCAACCCCCCAAAATCTTCCTCTAGTCCTCCCTAATTCAAAAACCCACCTCGTTCTGTTTAAAAAACCCCTAAAACCTTAGAATTAGACCTGATACCATTCGAAATCTCTGGAAACCGACGACCTTTGGACTTCCCGACGCTCCTTCGACCAAGGTAAGGGTTCTCACTTTTTCTCTTTGCTTCTGTTTTCTATTTTTTATCTTTTTTTTATTTTCGAATAGAATGAAGGGTTTTTTCTCTCGATTCTTCTCGTCTCTCACCGAATGGCCCCCTTGATTGGTTTTCTCTGATCCTTTTATCTACATTTATATGTGTAACTTCTGATTGATTTCTTGTGAACTCTTCGTAGGGAATGATATCCCTATGTTTAGGCTCTTAAATTTCTGATAAGATCTTGGATTTGATGAGATTTGTTTCTCCATTATTTTATTTTTTCTGACTGTGATTTGTTTTGATTGATGGTCTTTGGTCAATGTCTAGCATTTTCACTTCTCTGATGTTTATTGATTTGATGAACTAGTCATTATGTCCGTCTTTTTGAAATGCTCACTAGTTGGCATGCCTCATGAGCACATTCTGGTTGTGTGGTGCCTTATTAAGAGATTTATAAGATCACCTCCTAGGAAAAAATAGCATATTCTACATAATCGAGCCGTCTTTTCAAGTTTTCAACTCGAATCCTTATTTGATTTCAAGATGTCATTTGAAGCTTTACGTCATGAACCCCCTTATTATTTTTCCCTATCATGCATTAAAGATTTTAAAAAATCTTTTTGTAAATAAAAGATTAATCTTGAGAGAAAAAAAATGAAATTTGAAGATAGTTTTTTCTACTAAGAAATCCATGTATGATTAGAAGGGACTTTTTTAAGCACGTAATGCAGGTCATGGTTCATGGTTATAAAAGAAATGGATAAATAGGATCAAACAAGTGTTTGAGGGCGATGGAACCAATAATCAATTCATTCTGATGCCTTCATTCTCTCCTTGCTTGATTTGAATCTACTTGCAATATGCCTTTTATTTTTCTTTTTTCTGGATTCCTCTAGACTGTCCATTTATAGGTTTGTATCCTAGAGTTCATTTCCATTTTTTGCATCTTTAGTGTTCCATGATCTTCTTGTGAATTGATTCAGGATCTTTGAACCAACTGTACTAGATCAACCTTATGGTTCGAGGTTTAATGAGTCATTTGATTTGATGGAATCTTTGTATGTGCTTCTTTTCCTCTTTATTTGATGGGTTTTGGACTTCAATGACTTTGAGCACCTTCTTATCCTCTTTATTTGAAGGGTTTAGGACTTCATTGGCTTTGAGCACCTTCTTGTCCTCTTTATTGAAAGAATTATAAACTTTTATTTGAGTACAAATTGTTTTTTGTATTCGAATATCTTTTTTTCTTCTTAACTTGATTTGATCTTTGAGCAATTTGTATTTGGTCCATCTTGTGGTACCTTATTATTTCTCACTTAATTTCATAAGGCTTGTCTCTGTAACAAAACTTGGATTGATGGTTTTCACTCATGTGAGCTGATGTCCTTCACTTTGCCCCATAATGTAGAGGGTGATCCTTGGTTAGGGTTGAATCAAAAGAAAAATAATTTAGGCTCAAATAGGGACAACAAGGGATATGTATTTTCTCCTTTTGTAAAGGGATATTAAAAGAAAGTCATTCATAATTTCATACACGAAATTCCTTGTAGAAGAGTTATCCCCAGGGGATAGATATTCGGGATTAACATTAATTCATATGAAAATAATGTAATTGACGCATGATAGAATTATTTTGAATAAATTTCTTTTATTTCTTATTCTTTTTGCTCTAGCATGCCCCATTTGTTCAAGCTTAACTCTAGAAAATTGATTTGAAATGCTCCAAATTGTTTACCATGTAGAATAATTCTTGTGCAAGTGAACATCTTGTGCTCAATGCCTTTAGGTTTTAATATTGTGTAAAAAATTGGAATTTTGTGTCTGAGAAGATGAGGATGTGACTTTATTTCCTCAAAGATAGGTAAAGGTATGAACTTGGGTGCCTCAAAGAGAGGTAGTAGTATGGGTTTGGTGCCTCAGAGAGAGGTAGTGTCAAAATTTGGTTTTGGTAGTGACCATGAATTATATAGGGTAAAGAATCGAGTGATTGTATTTTTGGCTTAAGACGAGATACGAAATGTCTAATCTTGTCATTTACAAAAGATATATAATTCTTGAAAAATTAGAAGAATCTTTAATTAAAATGATATTCAAAGAACTACAAAATTAGAACTTGTTTTATTGCTCATAACCTTAGAAGACGACATAAGTTTAATCATCAAACATTTTTACAAATATTTAGGTAGATACTAAAGAAAAAACAAAAACGAGTTCAAACAAAACAATGCTCTTAATGTAAGTGCAACAAAGTTTCACGATGGATGCAATGACTCTTCTTGATTTGCATCAGAATACCCCATCATTCGTTGAATGTCCATGCCCCTGAATCGATCAATTTTTGGACCTTATGCTTTAATGCCTCACAATTCTCAGCAGTATACAAACATGGATTGTGTGATTAAGATCACTTCCCAAGATTCCTCCACGAATTGACCATAGTTTTTCATGATTAATGCATATAAAAATGCTACAATACAAATGTCAAATGCAAAGATGCAAAAATACAAATGCTAATGCAAATGGTGTTGATACCAACGATTAATATCATAAAATAATTTTCATCAGGGACAAAAGTCTTCACACTATGATATAGTCTATTTTACATACTCTAAGCTTCGTCCTCAAAAATTATGCTCTCAAGTGTTCTATGACATCCTAGACTTGTGTAGAAGCTTCATTCAAAATATGGCCTATATCGGATGATGCCCTGTGGTATTGGAGTTGTGCATTAGGTCCTCATGATTAAAGGTGTAACAACTATAAATAAGATTATATAGTTGTATCATTTTTTGGATCAAGTGATCACCTCTCAAATCTTGGATGTTGTTCTATCGATCAACTTTTATGTATGATATTCAAGCAAAAATCCTCCTCATTTTCTCTAAGTTTCAAGTATCCATCATTGCATGTTTGTGTTTACGACTACTTGATTGATAAACTTTTCTCTATTTTTATGAAACTTTTCCAATTAGAGAGTTATTTATGGATCAACACCTTCGTGTTATGCTATGATGAAGATGTAATGCAAAAGGGTTAAAAATGACAATAAAATGAGAAGATTGAATTAATACAGGTAAAATAATCGATAAAGATAAAAGTGTTATTCAAATATGAATATAACACCTACCCCATCATGATATCTACCCAAATATGTTTTTATTAAAATAACAATCCTACTTGGACATGTTTTCTACCTGACATGCTTTAATTTCAAAAGTCTAATCATAACCGCCTAATATCTAGTTCATATGCTCTCGTTCGTAGAGAAATGTATTCTACGTAGCAAAGAGTAAAAGTACATATTCGTTCCTCTTTTGTGTACACCTATTAGGGTGACTACTATAAGACAGAATTTCGACATGGTTTCTTAAGGGCAAGGGTTCACTATATTAGGGTTTTGATTCTAAGGCAATAGAGGTACTCAAATTGTCCTTGTTGTTGGTGCCCCCTTGGGCTACCAAACCCTCAATCCTCATTCATTATAAATTTAATCTGATCAAGTTCAATATAAGGAAGCATATTCTTTATGTTTACACATATGGTTGCTCACGAAGATCATAAGAGCATTTACTCTGGGACTGATTCACTAGCCTATGTGGAGGATTATTCACGAAGGTACTAGCGACTCACTCTCACTTAGCGGAACAGAGTTAAAGTATAGAGCTTATGTCATGCAAATGCACATGATGTGTGTGAAGAGAAACTCACAAACCTTTTGACAAAAATAAAAATTGACTCATTTTTGAAAACCTTAACAAATCTGAAATCAATGAAATCAAACATTAGTACAACTATTTACAAGAGTAAAATTGATACATGGTTGTGAAAATTAAAATTAAAAGGATTGTAACTTAAATAATGGTTCAAAATTTGTAAAATTCCATCCACTTAGACAACATATAATCGAACAGTGCCTGAATCTCTAACCAGTCCCGAGCAGAGTTGCCAAGCTGTCATAACCAATTTTAATTAGAAAATTAAATTTAAAAATAATTATAACTTTATTTTGGAAATTTTAAATTTTCGTTTAATTTGAAATTTGGAGCGGTCATCGACCTTCTGGTCAGGTAGATTGAATACCTAAAAAATGTCTTTTTAATGAATTTTGAAAGAAAAGTCATTTAAAAGACGAATTGGTGTGCATATTACTTGAAATTTATTTTTTAAGGATTAGGCAGTCGATTACGCTTGGGGAAAGATTAGCATCCCCACGGCGCCCAAAATTAGTACCTCTCGATTATATGTTATCTAAGTTGTGGAACTTTATATATTCGAATCCAAAATTTAAATTATGATCCTTTTATTTCTATGAATTTTAAAATGAGTGAATTTATTTTTTAAAATATTTGACTCAATAAAAATGATTTAATTCACTCTGTTTTATTTAAAAATGATGTTCTCTTACTACGTGAATTAACGAAAATTTAAATCTAGTCATGTTGTCAATGCAATTTTGTTAAACCACGAAGCATGACAACATTGTCTTTGATCATTTTAGAAAACGAGAAAACAAATGTATGATTCTTGGATGCATTGGTAACAAATGACATGTACAATACAGATGAAATATTCACATGATGTAACAAGTGAGTAAATAAACCAAAAAAATAACAAGATACTAAAATAAATAAACACGATAAATAGTTATTTATTGAAATAGTTTCGTTATAAAAGCAAATATTAAAATGTCAAAAGTTATGTATATTATTTAAAATGGGATAAT
The DNA here is from genome assembly GCF_006381635.1 of Hibiscus syriacus. NCBI lineage: Eukaryota > Viridiplantae > Streptophyta > Magnoliopsida > Malvales > Malvaceae > Hibiscus > Hibiscus syriacus. The sequence continues at coordinate 597,068 of NW_024062764.1, forward strand.
ATATATCTATTTGACATAATGTCAAAAAAATATATATAAATATTAAATAATATTAAAAACATTTTATTCGAATAACCCTTGGAATAGCACTCCAGATTTTTGGAGGTCTTTCATAGGTTAGTCGAATAATTAACAAAGAATCTCATATAATGTTATAATATTAGCAATAGAAATTTTTATTAAATAGGAATATATAACATAGTACTTAAAACTTTTCTTTAGTAATATATAAGTACATACATAAGTCTTAAGAAAACATAAATATGTATCATATATTTAATATTACATATCTATAAAAACAAATTTTAAATTCATACATATATAATAATAATAATAATAGTTCAAGGACAAAAATGGATAACATGGTAAGTATAAATGGCTAATTAATAACAAATATTATCTAAGGACTAAAAATATTAATACACATTATTTCAAATTGTAACTAAGTTGGTTTAGGGACTAAAATAATTATGAATCTAAATTTAAAGGATTTAAAGCGTAAATATGACAATTTTAAACATGCAATAACCATAAGGGCTAAAATGCAATGGTTTATAAATCAATAAGCAAAATCAGGTATTAAACCATAATACAACGGTAGGCAAACGATGACTAAATGAAATCATATAAAATTCAATGTTTGAACTGTGATAAATGAAAGCTTGCATTTCAGGACTAAAACGAAATGTTACAAAATGTTGATGGCTGAAGATGGGATTAATCCATGTGCTAATTTCTGGAAACCTTGATTCCTCAAAACTGCATCATTTTGGGAACAACTTAAATACCCCTTTTATAACTTGGGGAAACGGGAAACCCTGTTTTCTTTTATTCCCCCCGCCACTTAAAAAAAAAGAGGGAGAGAACCCTATCCCCAAATCCCAAACAGTCACCATACGTTGACACATTCCACAACCGTCTATGATGGCCGACACTCAAACAAATGGCCCAAAATGGTCCCCTTACTCCCTTAAACCCAAAAATCAACCCCTCAACTCCCGAAAACCACCAAAATGCCTAGATCTAAAGAGTTACCCTCGGGTAACTTAGAGTCTAGCGTCTTCTAGGACCTCTATTGAACCCCAAACGATAAGGATTCGATGAAAGGTAAATTTGTTGCCTCTTTTTTCTTTTTTTTTTGTTTGATCTACTCCTCCCTTCTTTTTCTTAAGGTTTCTCATTCTTTTTCTTTTATGCTTGGCGAGATTTGCTCAGTAGGTATGGGGTTTGTGAAGAAAATAGGAATTCCTGGATTTTTGAGATTTTGTGATTTGATTTTGATCTAATTTAGTTTACTGTTTTTTTATTTTTTTAATTGGATTTGGTTTAATCCGTTAAGATTTAGAATAGAGGAAGTCCGGCCGAAATGGTGGTGCCACGGCGTGGCTCTGATGGTCGCTCTTCTTTTCTCTGACGTCGGTGTTAGAGCTGGTGGAAATATTAGCTCTTAGGGTTTTGTTTGGTTGTTAGGATTGAGTTGCTATTGGGTCTCGGTTAGGCCTACTGAGTTGTAACATTGGGCTTCGGTTGTTGGGCTGGTTGTAATTAGACCAATGGTTGGGTCTATAAAATAAAAATATATTAATATGATAAACAATAATAATAATAATAAAAAATAAATAAATAAAACTAAAACAAAAAAAATAGGTGTCTACACAAATTTAATTAAAAGAAAGTTGAGGATCAAATTGTAAGTTTTTGAAGTTTTCAACTCAATTTTAGAATTTGTGAAAAATTCAAGGACTTAACCTTAAAATATCTCATTTTTCTAGTAAGTAGAAAAAACTAAAATAAAAATAGATTAAATGATGTACGGTTTTGAACCCTTTTCCCCTAGAGTTATAACTACTCATTCCTTAATTGTTTAGGTTAGGGCACTATTATGTTTCATTTTATTAAATATATATGTTATAGGCTTAAAACTCAGATATCCCAAAATCCTCAAATTCTCTCAATCCCAATTATTAAGTGGACCATAAATTTCTCACCAATTCACCTCGTTTCGGTCGTTGTCGAAGTGCACCTACTAACGTGACCGGCGACCTCCCACAACCAAAACCCTTTTATCCCCTCGCAGTGTGGTGGCGCTGTTCATCGGGAACGAACGGTTGAAAGTTCACCGAAAACCCTCTATCGCCTCTCAATTTCTCCTCAATTCCGGACATCTTGATCACCCTCTTGCCTAATAGATGTCGTAGCTGGACTCGCCATCGCCGTGCGCTCAAACCCCAACCAATTATGTCCTCTTACCTTTGTTCTGCCATTGTCACTCGCCCGCCACCGTTGGAAAAGTTTGAAAATTCCACACTCCATTGTGCTTCGTCAAAAAATAACACATGCACGAGACTCCTAAGGTGTCGATCTACGAATTTGAAAATATTCGAGCAGAATCGATGATCGGAGTTGTCGCACGCACCGCTTCTTGTTTATGGGCATCGTCTGTCAGCTTGGGGAGTGTGCTAACCGGCTGGACCGATTTGAATCGGCTGGATCGGTCTGGATCGAGCTGAGTCGAGACAAGCTTGGGCGAGCTATTAACCCAACCGTTAATCGTTAACCCAGTCATTGGTCGTTGATCGATTGTTGACTTTTTTCGAGTTCACCTATCCTAATATTTTTTAACGTCCTGAGTTTGTTTTTGAGGTATGTTTAACCAAATTCAAACTTGATAAGCTGATTTTCAGCATTTTATCTTCTAATTCGAATAGTTTTCTCGATTAAGTTTCGTTTTTAACATAATTTATTTTGCTATGTATCTGAGACTTTGTATTACGTCGAATTCAAGTCCGAGAGTGATCGAATAAAGTTTAAATGGTCGATCGATATAGCTCGAAAATTGAGGTAATATTTTACTATCCTATGCATGCTTTACGTTACATGTTGGTATTGCTAAGTGCATGGATGAATATGCTTCATCTCATCTGTATAATTAATTATTTCTAAACTCGATTCGAATGTGGTAAAGAGTAAATAATTGAATAAAACTCTGACGGCTCGCATAAGAAATTAGAAAATTTATAAGGAACAATTCCAAGTTTTGTGATTAACTAGGGAAGCGGTTAACCTAATAACTCTTAAAATTTGATTAATCTTGTTAAAAATTAAAATATCAAAAATGCCTATATGAGAAATTATGAAATTACCCTTGAGAGCTAAAAATAGCTCGGATTGACCCTGATTGAGAAAATACCCTAAGAATTTGTATCCAATCCGAAGTATTGATTTAACTATTAAGTTCCAATTTTGTTCGGAAGATTATGATAAACATTTCATAACCTTTGAGAATGCTCTAAACCCAGAATTTCTGATTTATGAGCACACTCGAAGACTGACTTATCGAAAATACTCTTATTGTCTGAATTATTTAAAATGATTGAAATAAATGACAAGTTTGAATTAAATGGAAAACTGGACGGAAGGAAAGCACTGAAATACCCTTGAACTGTAAAATAACCAAAATACCCCTGAAGTGTGAAATGACCCAAAATACCCCCAAGCCCTAGAATGACTGAATACCCATAAGCTTTGAAATGAATAAATCTACCTCAAATACCAGAATGATCTAAATACCCTCATGACTTGGATTAAGCAATTGCTTTGGATAACTTTTGAAGATATCGGAAAAGCTTTAAATATTGTAATGCCCCTAAGGTTTTTAGAGTACTACCTAAGTAGGTTGATCATCCTTAATACTATTACAATATGAGAAGTAAATAAATATTGCTTAAATACATGTTCGTCTCCTCATGATCCATTCAAAAACGTTTTTGAATGTGATCAGTTTGATTTTGCAGTGCAGCCAGTTTTAAGAAAGGAATATTCGTGAAGTTTCTCTACCTACATAATTGATAATTGTTGCCTTTGATGGGAATTGTATAATGTGATGGGAATTGAAAACATGTTAAGATGATTGAAATATGAAATTCTGTAAATCAATGCATTCCTTTATTAAATTGAATTACCAAAATTTCTTAGAAAACGGATAACTAAAATGTCCTTATAAGCCTGATTGATGGAATCACTTTATGAATGTCTGAATCCTAAATAAATTTTGATGAAATAATTCCTTAATACCTTACTGATTTATTTGAATACTATGATCTTGATAAATCACTTCTTGAATAATTGGTGAATCTGTTAGCTATCAAACCCCTTTTTTATAGGGATCTCATTTCTGAAATTCAATCAGTCTGCAAAAGTTTTGTGTTTCCCCGCTTGATAATTGCTAAGTACCTCAAAAAAATAATTGGATCCTCTAGTGTGTTCTCTATGTGCTATATGATTATTTTATATGTCCTGAAATGTGATTTATCGAAGATATTGATTTATTGTTTATGACCTATGGCTACAGATATGTGCTCACTGGTCACCTATTTTCATTGGAAAATATAATCCTTCATGATTTATGGATCATGGAATCTACTGTTTATTGTATGAATCTATTATTGGGATGTTGTATGTGTAGGATTCTGGAGTATGGAGGTTCAACTCTGATCAAGTTGGTAATTCCTTACGGACTTAAGGTGGCCTTGGGTAGGCTCTAAGGCCCCAAGGTACTTCATTGGTTAGGCTCTTAAGCCCTAAGGTACTCCCTTGGGTAGGCTTTCAGGCCCCAAGATAATCCTTTAGGTTGGCTCCTACGCCTAATGGGCCTAGGGTAAGTCCTTATGGATGCAGTTCTAGGGAACTGCATATCGGTGTTCGGTTTGAGGGTATTAATTTGGTTTTAAAAATATGTTTTAAACTACTAATGTTTTTAAAGGATCTGTTCACATTTATCTATTTTGTTGGAACACACTAGACCCTCCAATTCAATCTTCTGAATCTATCTCTTTGAATACTTCCATTAGACTATAAATTAATGTTTGTAACTGAAGACTTAGCGAATGAAATCTGAATTCACCACTAGAATCTGATAATGTCTGTCCCGCTAAGGAAAGTTATGTTTTACCATAGACCTGATGGCCTATTGCATTCATCTGGTTGTTCTGTATTACTGAGCTTCCCAAAGCTCACTCTTTACTCACCATTTCAGGTTAAAAGAATCGATCTAGTGCAGCTATCAACTTCAACATTGGGAGTTCCTTCGGCTTTTCTTGCAGAGTACGATACAATGTGTAATCAGGGGGCATATAGGTCACATTTGATTTTTTTTATATATACTAAGTCTGGAACTTGTATGATTTTAATTATGTTTGTAATATATGAATGGTTTTCTGAACTTGTATTTTATTTATAAATTTGTTTTATGATTTTATACATTTCAACAAAAAAAATTAATTTTTCCTAGATTTTTTTACTGTGGGTCGCTCTGGTGGCTCTAATGTGACACCTCGGATCGGATCGGGTCACCCTCATCAATCTAACAAGACTTTTTAAACTATGTTATTGAACAACTTGTGTGTATTTACAACTTCCTGATCATTATGCCACATTGGATGTTGCATGGCCTAAGCTTTTTATGGCCTAAACTAAATGGGAGTTTGACGCATTTTAGTATCTAAATTATAAGTTTTTGTCTATTTTAGTATCTAAACTTTTAATTTTTTTCCAAATCATACCTAAAATTGAAAGTTTAGGTGTTAAAACGAACCAAAACTGATAGTTATATACTAAACGCGTTAAGTTTTTAACGACGGATACTAAAATGAAACAAAAATTAAAAGTCAGGTATGGATTTGAAAAAAATAAAAATTTAGATACTAAAATAGATCAAAATTAATAGTTTAGGTATTAAATACGTAATTTTCTTACATTGCTCGTTTAAAGAATATAAAAAGTGAGTTTTTTTATAATAAAAAATTGTTGTCAAATTTTATAGAAAGGTCCCAAAATCATGTGTTTTTTGCTAAATGTAGTCCATCTATGTATTTTAATCGTTTTTAGTGTTTCCGTTTTTTGAAATATGTATTTTTAGTCGTGAGATCAACTTTTCTAATAATTCCATCAAATATTTTGATGTAATTTTTTTCTAAAACAAGTGATTATTCAATTAAAAAAAATGTAAAAGTGTATAGATATGTTTAAAAATGAATCACGTCAAATTATTAGACAAATTAATTTAAAAATAAGTGCAAACAAAGTAAAAATTATTGAATCATATTACATGAATAAATGATTAAATTTTATATAAGTTTTCTCGTTAAATTCAACAAATTAAATTTTATTTTCACAGACGACACGGCCAAATACATAGAAAAAATAGTGGTTGCATCTGAATTAGGGATGAGCATGTGACCCGAACTCGAAGGGTTCCGACTCGACCCGACCGATCGGGTTGGTCGGGTTTTTCTATATAAAAAAATGGTTCGGGTCGGGGTTTTTTGATGTGGTATTCGTGTTGGGTTTAGGTTTAGGGTGAAAAAAATCCGACCTGACCCGGAAAAAATATATAATTTTATCCTATATATTTAGGGATAATTATAATAATATTCCTCTATATATAATTTTTTTTCCAATTAAGTCATTGTTTTATTGAATAAAAATAATTTTTTTATTATTTCGGGTCGGGTTGGGTCGGTTTTAATGTCATATATTAGGGTTTGGTTGGGTCGGGTCGGATGAAACCTTATTTTGATCGGGTCGGATCTCGGATGGAGGCTCCCTTGTTCTCAGATCGGGTCGGGTAGACCAAAAACCGGACCCAACCTGACTTATGTTCATCCCTAATCTGAATGCTTTTCATCCAATCAAATGCTTTACTTATAAAAAAATTTAATCATGTATAATATTTAATCAATAAGCATCAACACAGAATGTAATAATATGTCAGTACCACATTTTTTAGGTTTAATTCTACATTTGGTCCTTGATCTTATACTATTTCATACAATGATTGTTTCTTTTATAACAGTGTTAACTGAGATCAAGGATAAACCAAGGGAGGAGCGGGTCTTGCAATCACTCCCTAAAATTTTTAAAGTCTGTTATATTATAATTTATTTTCTTTATATTTTCTATTGATAATTTGTTTTCACTATTTAAAAAATTTTAAATTTTCTTATATTATAGGTTATTTTTTTTGTATTTTCTATTGACAATATATTTTCGCTTCCGCTAAACATTACACTTTAAGATTATATAAAAATTATATTAAATATTTGTGTAAAAGTGAAAAGGATTTGAATTACATTTACCTAAAAGAATAATACATTTCAACTCCCAACCTAATACTTGCTAAAACAGCTATCTTATCCATAGCAAATAAAATTTTCTAATTTAAAAATAATATTTTTTTAGTATGTATTAGTTAATTTAAAAGAATGAGTTATTAGATCCTTCAAATAAAATTAATAATTTTATTATTTTTTAGAGACAACTTCTGAAAATTATCAGAACTTGTATCTCAATAGCCAGTCAAAAGCCCTAAACTGACATCTATACTTAATCCTCAATCTCATGAACCTGACTCATCTAGGCAAACGTCTCAGGCTAGCTATTGTTAATGTACAAAATCTCTAGATAAACCTCTGATATTCCCACATGATGTGAGCGAAATTTAAAAATTAACTGATGAATCTACTCCAATCAATCTATAAATAGGTATAATGACTAAACCACTAGCACATGCACGATAAACCACTATAAATATCTCAATTAAGATTAGAAGAGGGACTAAAGCCCTTACAACCTTTGTCTTTTTCATCCTCCTTGCTCCATGATTGACACTCTTTAATACAAAACACCGTTTAATAATCATTCTTTTACCGTTCAGGACTATTAGATAAAATCAGAATAGATAAACTGTCGGCCGATGAAAATCACTTGTTGTCATCAACAAATTTATGTTTTGACAATATAAATGGAACAAATTAAATTATAAAATAATTCTTATAATAAATTTTCGTAATATTTGATCTAAATTAATGATCAATCAAATAATAATAGTTATAAAAAATATGTTTGCAATATTTATTGCCCTTAGGAGAGTGACGAAATTTAATGATGTTAGATCCGACCCATCTACCTGTACCTAATAAACAAACAAACAATAATAAATACACCCTGTTTTTAGTACTATCAAATTCAATACATTTTGTTCTCATTTATCTTCACTAAATTAGTTTTGTAACTCCTATTTTCATATATCCATGGTATTTTAGTTTATATTGTTTTTTGATAATATGAAATTTGTCTTCGTCGTATAGTATAATTTTAAAGTGTCATGTTGATGGAAATAATTAAAAGAAAATATTATTAAACTTGGAGTCTAATATTAATAAAAAAATTAAAAATTTAATCACTTCAAGGATTAACAATTATTTTATCACAAAATCAAATGCAAAGAAGAGTATTGGATGCTTAAAATCCACTCCATCACTTAATTATATATCTGATGAGAGATATTTAATAAATATGCATCATGACCAAATGGACAAATTTATCAATGCCACGTGTTTTTACTATATATACTCCATAAGTATAATAATTTATTACCAAAAAAGTCACACTCATTATTTAATACCGTTAGATTTTGAAGGTCAAATGTGAGCCATTGGATGATCATTAAACCAATTTTAATTAAAAAAATTACCAGGGAGTGTAAATGTTGTCTCTTCCCCGGAGTCTACGTGACTTTATCTACAGCGGGTAAATCAGTAAAAAATAAATCACCTGCACTCAAAAATGTTGCTATGTCCACTCCATTTCTTAACCTTTTTGCGCACTCGTTGACGTACGGATTACGATATTCCGATCCGGGAGAGAGTGGAATGAGCAAAAGATAGAACAAACTAACCGAAACGAAAAGTAGGAAACGGCGGACATGTCCCTACTTTCAGAGTTCGAATTCTAATTTGACTATTATACCCCTGAGAACCAACGAAACATTTCGCTGATTTCCTCGCCGATGTTATTGGCTTCCACGTCATAATCACCGCCGATGGAGCCGGCGATATCGCTTCGATGACTGCTTCCGGTCAAGAACCTGCCTGAGCTACGAAATGATAAGGCTCGAGACGATAATGAAGAAGAGAGCCTATCTACGTATTCCTTGAGCCAACTCCTTCTGGTGGCTACCTCCGCGGCGAGGCTCGCTTCCGAAGCTGCATCAACTCCGGCGAACTCTTCCTTATCGGACACGTTTCTTTGATGAGTTTGATTCCTAGTCACCTCTGATTCTTCCTCTACAATGTAATCAAAAGAGCCGATGGAGTATGACCTTCTTTGCTCGCCTGATTCCGTGCCTGGCTGTCGTCGGAGACTTACCGAGCCGATCTCAAGCCGGAAACTATCGCTGCCTCCATTTCCGATCGGCGCAGCCTCATTAGAGGACTGAAGCAATGACTTGATGAGATCCGATTCAGAAGTGAAGAGCGGAGAACGGCATAGAGGACAAGTCTGGTTTGATGCAAGCCACGTATCGATGCAGTGAGCGTGAAACGCGTGACAACAGAGAGGGAGCAGCCTGAGTTGATCCTCCGGTTCAAACTTCGACAAACAAACAGCGCAATCACCAGTCGAATCACCGCTGGAGCGGAGAGTAATGGAGGAGAAAGTGAAAAGAGGAAGAGAATCGAGCAACAAACCCGTCGGCGATTTCTCCGGACTGACACGGTGACTGGAAGCGGAGGCGATAATAGTAGAAGTCGAGGAACGAGAGAGGTATCGCAAACAACGCCGGTTCAGATGCCGCAGAAGAAGACAAAGAGAAACCGAAACAATCAGCGTTATCGAAAGGATCAATATTATTATCATTATACTCGGCTTCGCGTTCTCAGCTGAAGAAGACGGAGAATGCGACCGTTCAGTTGCTGTTTTATCTCCGGCGGAGCCAGGTCCTCCGATTACGCCGTATAACATAGGCGGAGGCGACGCCATAGAATTGTATGGGCTGTGGAGCGAGAGTTATGTGCGGTTTTGAGGACAGAAAGAGAGGGAGCATTTAATGGCAATAAAGTGGAAAGGAGAAAGGGTGGGCAGTGAATGGGGTGTCGCAGAATTTAAAGACGCCGCAGAGAGCGTGGTAAATGAACTGCAACTCAACAGAATTAAAGACGATTTAACGAACCGACAGCTGGCAAATTGAATATTGCAAGTCGTACACCTATGCCCTTCGTTTACTACCATTTTGGTTAACTCCTTGTTTGCTTGCGGTAAATTTATAGGTCAAAGTTTTTTATTATTCTTAACTATTGAAATTAATAAAAATTTAAATAAAATAATAAGTCTGAATTTTAACATTATAAATAAAAAATAAAATTTAAGATCAATTTCTGTTAATAAGAATAAGTTTGACACGTCAATCATTGACCATTTATTCATTATAATTTAGATGAAAAATCGCAATCTACAATAGCACAATAGTTAGTCAATATTTTCTTATGGAAGAAAAATTGAACATGAAGAAGAAAATTAATCAGAAGGAAAAGAAAACGCACTTGTTAGTCATAACAGAGAGATATCTATAATGACTTTGATTGATTGTGTCGTACATTAGGTAATAATAGATATTCCTATATTAGAAGACTAAAGAGTTCTCTCAAGTAAATCTTTGATTCTATACCAGTAGATTGTTTAGACCAGTCAGTCGTTTTGTCTAAAGGTTTTGTGCTCACAATACAATTGATTTGAAAGGTTGCTAAGTACTTTGATGAAAACAGGTGGTCTTAAAAGCAGGATAAACCTGTAGTCTCCAAAGATGATCTTTAAAGGTATAAGAATTCTATTAGAAAATATTATACTTATGTAAATTAATCGATTAAATGAATATATTTCAATAACCATATACACGTGAAAATAAGACAAACGATAAATTAAAAAAAGTCGACGAACAAATCATTCCATTAACCATCTCTTTGAGTCTTGGGATGGATTAAAGGCCGATCAAAACGATCACTTTTTAATATAAAATTTTATATATGTCCCAATATATAGATCTTTGAATCTTGGGAATGAATTATCAAGACTCGGATTACGACCGTTGGTGTCGATATAAACCGAGTTATTGTTAGATATATTATTTCATGTTTCTTACCTAACAGCGGATACATAGAGGGTGAGATGATTTTAGCTCACCTACACCGGCAGGGGTGGCGTTGCCGGATCTAACAAGCAACCACCATCTCTTTCGGCTAATGATATTTAACCAAATAATACGGACAAGGAAACTGTGCTGCAATTTCCCAAACCCTGGCATTGTTAGATAAAACAATTTGATGTGCAGTAAAGTCAAGTTTTTAAAGGGTTTTTTTAAGGCGGAAGAAAATAAGGAAAAGGCAAAGCAAACTCCATGCTATTAAAAAAAATAAAATCGCATCTTACACGACTCAAATGTTATATTTCATTTTTATTAGGTAAAATAAATATTTAATCGAAAAATGATATAGAAAGGTGTATTATATCTAAATATATAATGAATAATTATAACATTCCCTCTTTTCCATTAAATATATTCATCTTGAGTTTTAAAATTATCTCATTCAAAATGTAAAGTCAACAAATAAAGACACTTATATATTTCTACACTCATTCTTTTACACATACTAAAAACAAATCTATCACTTTTTGAGGGATAATTTTATCATTTCTCTTATTTTACATATGATCAAATTTATCTACTAAAACTGTATTTTGTCAACATAAGACACTATTAATAAAATGCCGATAAGTTTGAATTAAATTAAAATCCATCAAATTCAAATAAAATATCGATCTCAATCCCTCCCAATATTTAATCCTACTTTCGTATTTAGTAAAATCTATCATGTTTTAGACAGCACGCGAGTCGTGTGTATATAATCAGAAAACATTGAACTTTTTGGATAGAAGAACCATACATTCTACCTATCTCATTTAAAGCACTAAGAGTTTCAAGACTTGACCACCCAATGTTGAAAGTTAAAACCATAAAAGAAAGAAAGAAATGGTAGATTTTAGTCTTCTCATTCTCTTGTTACTTTGCTTCCTTTGCACTCATAGAATGTTCCCATGGAATCCTTAATGTTTGGTCCCTTTGTGTTTTGATTTACAGCTCTTACTCTTTGTTTTCTTTTTCTTTTTTTAAGTCAATTCTTATGTCTCAAAGGAAGATACTGATAGAAGTTCAAGGACGGACGCATAAATTAAGGTTAGGGGGTGAATTTGAACTTATAAAATTTCAATGGTCGAATTTGAACTTATAAAATTTCAAATGGTGAAAACATGTTTTCAATAGAAAATACATTAAAAAAGTTTAAAATATATGATGATTTTAAATTTTCAGGGGGTGAGCGGCTTGTCTAGGTCCATCCCAAAATAAAACCTCAGCTTTATAAATAAAATGTAATTTTTTTCTACTACCAACGTATGTTGGATCAAGTAGTAAAGAGTTTAATGTCTCTTAGACTCTTACGTAAGATCTTAGATTCAAATTCGATAGATAAAAAAGAAAATAACCTAAGAAAATTTTTAACATGATTCCATTATGATATAATCCAAATCCTATATATTTGGATTATTTAGATGCATTTGTAGGTTGATTTAGACTTTGGACCAAACAATGAAGTTGATAAGGCAATGTGGGGATAATTTTCCATGAAAGAAATGTCAAAAAGGATGTGAATTTCAACCACTCACGCTTCCATTTGATGCTATGTAATATATGCACAAGTTTGTAATCCTAGAAACCAAGAAATTTCTGGTTGTGGAATAATTTCTCCAAAGGAAAGAGTCCATTTCTTCACATTTATGAAGACTTTGTCATTTTATAATGCATCTATCCCTTTCTTCTTCTATGGATAATTACAATATTGTTTCTATCTTCTTTGTCATTTATCTATTGTTTCAGCTAGACTTGTAAATGAACCAAACATTCAACGAATCGTTTTTGAATTATTCGGCGGGAAATTCGTTTATATTCGTTTATTTATTAAATAAACTAATGTAAACAAAAATTTATGTTCGTTTAATTGAATGAACGAACACGAACAAAGGATCATCCGATAATCTAATTCATATGTACTTAAAATTACAGTCAATGGGTTGTTGGATTTTTGGAGCTTTAAGCAGATCATTATATAAGTTTATATAAGTTAAACACGTGTGCATGCATGTAGATTTGGTTTCTGACCTGTGGATTAAATCCAAACAACAGGCTTAGATGTTAGAAAAGTCGATATATTCGATTCGATCAAAAGTTTTAATTAAATCTGAATTAATTTAAATTTAAATTGAGTGAAATTCAAAATATTTTATAATGATTAAATCAAAAATAATACGAATTGATTTGGTTCAAATTATGGGTTTAGGTTAGAAGGATTAATTTAGAAAGTAGTTAAAGGAGAGGCCCCTTGGGGTGGTAAGAATGGAACAAGAAAGCAGGTAGTAGGTGTATATATGGTGAGGCCCATTGTTTTATTCAAAGCACTTCCTAGATTTTGCTCTTTATTCACTATATTTGGTTTGTATTTTTTGTTATATGGAAAGGAGATTTTGTTTATATAGCCTTAATATACAATATATGGATTCGTTTGGTTTTAAAAAATATATTTTATTTTTATTTTTATTTTTATTTTCATAAAAAATAGAAAACGTTGAAGAAAAAGTGCTTGGTTGTACAATCGAAAAATGATTTCTGAAAAATGAAAGCAAAATTAAGTGAAAATATGAAAACATAAAAAAATTATTTTCAGTATTTTTATTAAAATTGTTTTGGAAATTCAAAAAATAAGGAAACATTATATCTAGATTTTTAACTTAACTTACACATGTTTAAATCATTGTAACAATATTTTTTTTATTTAATTGTATCTCAACCCCTCAAAATTTTGAAAAAGTCAATATGGTCCCTAAACTTTTTTACACTCAATATAATCCTTAAATTAATTTTTCTAATAATTTAACTATTTAATTTATTGAATATCTTGATAACTTTTTATATTTTATATTTTAATTCAAATAATTTTTAAAAATTAATAAGTCCTTAAGATTTATAAAACAATCAATTAAGTTCATCTATCACATCATCGTCCATCGAGTACTGTCAAAATAGTATCATGAACTGTCACGTCAATATTGTAGATTGCCATATAAGTTTATGAATTTCATGTAAGATTCATGACAATCAACGTTTGAGAGTCTCATTTATCACTAAACATATTTTTATGCTAATGACACTTTTGTGTACTATTACTTATAACAGTATTTTTGTGTATTTTTAAAATTTAATTAATGTCATATATGCATTAACATTATATTCTTATTATAAACTAAAATAAATTTTGTGTTATGAAATTTCTAATCAACTTTATTGTTTTATATTTGTAACTCATATGTTAAATTTATGTAATGATTTTTAATAATTATAATCTAATTTAAGTATTTAATAACTATTATTTTTATTTCTATTTAAGAAAAATTAGATACCATATATATTTTTAGTATTTTAGTTTTGAATTGAAGTTTTCATTTATAATAACCAACAATTTTTTTTGAATTTTCAAAAAATTGAAAATGAAAATTATTTTCTAAAAATAAAAATATAAAATATAAAACCAAACAAACCCTAAATAACTTATACTAATCTCATTAATTAATTCTAACTAATAAATTTAAACAATTGAATCTATTGGCCTCAATAGTTAAAAGGGTAAATTATGTGTTTTGTACCAAACAACCAGTTTTAATTCATTTTAGTACCTAAAGTTTAGTTTATGTTTTATTTTAGTACCTATAATTAAAACTTTAGTATTTTTTTATTTTAGTAGTCCATTCAAAATTTAACGTTAAGTTTTAGAAAAAAAAATGAAAGTTTAGGTACTAAAATGAAATGAAAAATAAACATTATGTATGTTTTTGAAAAAATTTGAAAGTTTAAGTACTAAAACGAATCAAAACTAATAATTTAGATACTAAATGCACAATTTACCTTAGTTAAAATTAATATTGTTCTCCCTAAAGATCTAAAGATCTCAAGGTTAAGTAACTAGGTGTGCAAAGTTTGTGTTGCTAAAAGTTAAAAGAAATTCTAAATATACACTACCTTATAGTCAGTGACTCATACTATTAAAAAATATTTTTTTTCATTTATCATAATAGAAAACTATATAATTAATAATTTAAATAAATTTTTATTAGAACTTCATCAAACATTTATTCAAATAAATTTAAAGAAAAAGTATTTTTAATTTTAATAAAAATTAGTTAAATTATAAATTAAATATTATTTGATAATAATATATGTAATATCAATTTAATATCAATTTAAATTTTGGTCATCAAAATAATTTAATATTGTTAGTAGGCTTAATACTAAAACAAGTGTCCAAATAGTATAAAAAACTCGAATAAGTGCCTAAATTATTTTTTGACTTATCTCGGTGCCTAACATTATAAACGTTACCACTTTAGGTACATCTTTTATTCTAGTCCCATTTACTCCAACCGTCGATCATCTCCGACCAATCATTCGTCGGTGACCACCCACCTATACGTCTCTGAGCACCCAATAACCGATCACAACTCTTACTACCATCTCAAAACTCAAAATTCTCAAATCCATAAATTTAGATTTTTAATCCATAAAATCTCAAATACCCAATCCTTCAAATTAAATCGTGATAATCGATCGTTATGTCCGTTTGTGAACCATTTAGTGGGAAGTTTGTTTATGTTCATTTATTTATTATACGAACGAACATTAACAAGATTTTATGTTCGTTTATTAATGAGCACGAACAAATGTCTCGTTCGTTCATTTACGTTCGTGAACGTTCGGTAATCTGTTTGTTTATGTTCTTTCATTTATGTGCATGTATGTTCGTTTATGTTCATTCACATTCATTTAAATTCAGCTCAATCTCTATATCCATTTAAAATATTAAGATCTAATCATTAATATTTTAAAACCCAAATAATTTTAACTCAAATCAATTAAAGAAAATATAAATCATACACATTTAAAACCCAAATAATTTTAACTCTGAAGTTTATATTAATAAATAATGAATTTTATGCGGTTATTGTTGTTGTTGTTTACTTCGTTTACGTTCATTTATTATGTTCGATTATGTTCATTTGTTATGTTTGTGCAGGTTCGTTTATGTTCATTTATTGTGTTCATTAATGTTTGTTTACGTTCGTTCGTTTATGTTGGTTCATTTATGTTCGTTTATCATTTAAATGAACGAACTCGAACAAGCTACATTCATTAACGAACGGACGGAGGAACAAACGAACACGAACAAGAAATTTTGTGTTCGTTTATGTTCTTGTTCGTTCATTTGTTTGGTTAAAGTTAAACGAACGGAAGAACATGAACATACCCTCATTCGTGTTCATTTGGTTCATTTACAGGCCTAGTAGGGTTGATCATTTGGAATTTTTAATAATAATTTTATTTTGGCTTAATACCAAAATAGGTGCCCAAACTATACCAAAATTCTTGAATAGGTGCCTAAACTATTTTTTTTACCCATCCAGAGGCCTAACATTAAGAAAAATAAAAATTTCAAAATTTTAATATTATGACACGTGTCACTTAACATGGTTTTATAACGGTCGTTATGGCCAAGATACCTAAAGTGATATCATTTATAATGTTAAATACCTAAAATGATAATGTTTGTAACGTTAAATACCTGGATGAGTTAAAAAATAATTTAGACACATATATTTTTAATATAGTTTAAGCACTTATTTTAATATTAAGCCACATTAGTATGAATGATTTAATTTATTAATAATAAAAGTTGAGTATTATACTTCGATTAAATTAAAGACTTGTCATCTGAATGAACGTAGAAATCAAAACAATGTGAAAACTGACCAAATATCTTTTGGCATAATGCCAAAAATAATCCCAACATTTACTAAAATGATCATTTTGCCCTTATTATATATATTTTGAAACATTTAAACCCCCAACTTTTTATTTTAGGGAAAAATAGCCCTCAACTTTTTATTTTAGAACAAAATAACTTAACATTTGATAAAATAATCACTTTATCTCTTATTATATTTTTCTAAGACATTTTAGCCCTCAAAGTTTCATTTTAGGTTCAAAAAAGCTTCTACTTTAAAGAGCTAATCATGTGTTAAATGATGGTTTTCATCTATAGAGGGAGCTTTTTGCCTTGAAGTGAAAAATTGGGGTCAAAATGCTCCAATAAAAAGATAGTGGCTAAAATGACCATTATGGTAAACATTAGGGGGTATTTTTAGCATTATGCCATCTCTTTTCCCTTAACAAGAGACAGAAGGTAAAGAAAACAAGTCAAATTTTTGCTTAAGGTTACTCTCTCTTCCAAAAGAGAGAGAAGAGGTCGATAATGAATAGTAACTATGTTCTATCTGGCAGTAAAAAACAATCCAATTCATTTAAGAAATCAAAAGGCAAAACACAAATAGTTCCTCTAAATTGTAACAATGGAGATTTCACAAATAAAATATACTATTTAACCGAAACTAACACCAAGTTCATATGGTGAATACACCCTCTCACATGGCAGCAAAAGCCTTCTTCCCTCCACCGGAAGACCCGGCCAGAATGACCTTTAAGACATTGAACCTCACCGTCTTCGACAACGGCCTGCAAAGTTTTATCAGTAAATTCATATAGTGGTTACAATTACTTACAAACAATATTTTTTGTGTGGGGGTGGTACGTGGCAGCGGTGATGGGTATGTTGGGGCACAAAGGAGACGATAAATATGAAAAAGGATAAAACGAAATCAAACAACGAACCTGCATTGCCCGATTATAACATGATCTCCTTCTTTAACACGAAAGCAGGGGGATATATGAGCTGGGATGTTAGTGTGCCTCTTTTCATATCTGAAAAAAAATGACGATACCATAATAAATGACATACAAGAGTGCTATTTACAAATGTGCATCACAATCTCCAGCAAATAACATAACCGGCATATCTAGAAAATTAACAAAGATGTTAAAATTAAAAAGACAGATTGAGAGAGAGAGGATAACTTACCTTTGGTATTTCTTGATGAAGTGAAGGTAGTTCCTTCGAACAATAATGGTCCTGACCATTTTTGTACTATGGTAAGTGCCGGCAAGGATACGGCCTCTGATAGAAACAGTTCCAGTAAATGGGCATTTCTTATCAATATATGTTCCTAACCAATGGCAAAACCTCCAATGTAAGTGTCAACAAATCCAATTGTAGAAACAAATAAAGAACAAGAATGAAATAGTGGCCAAATGAAGATGTATCCAGCGAAAAATTTAAGCATCCATACAAGTTATTGATACCCTATAGTTCTATAATGGAAGTAATTAGAGCAGCGTTAGATTTCGGACAAAGACACGCATTGTTTAAGCAAAAGTCAAATAATCAGAAACATGTTAACCAAAGACATGATATCCACATTTATGAATGCTAGCCAAACTACAAATAAAAGTCCAAAAAAAACATGTAACATCAAGTTGAAATGTTCAATCTGGGACTAAAACATTAAGACCCTAAAGAGAATGAGGATTAAAACTTTTCGGACATGCTCAAATAAGGACATCTGTAGGTCGAAATGGTCCATTAAGGACCAAACCATCAATTAAATACTTGTACAGCCCCAAAAAAATCCTTACTCGAGCAGGTCTGAAAAGATTTAGTAACATGACTCACTTAGGGCCTCTAAGTTTTAGCCCCCAAACTTTTCCGGTGTAGTTATTTTCTAAGTCAATGTCAGTTCTTGCCCCCAACCGTTCTAGTTTAATTACTTCCTTCCTAAGTCCCTGTCAATTTTGTTAAGTAAACTGCCCCATGGTGTCATCCTCTAATCCAGATTCTAGCAGAAAACAAGTACAATGACAAAAGCATATCATCCCAAAGTCCTAGCAGACAACAGAGAACATTATTCAGTGATAAATACGGGGAAGCATGCAAAGGCTTAAAGAAGTAAACCAAATTGCAAAAACAAATCACATTACAAAAGACTTCAATCCTACAAAAAAAGAGGGAAGATTAGAGCCAAGTAAGCAAACCTTCAATTTGCCTCTCTGGGTGTCTTAAACCCTAACCCAATGCTTTTCCAGAAGCGATTCCCGCCCTTCCCAGGTCTCTTTCCTTTCCCAGATTTTTTGGAACTGAGAGATAGAGAGAGTAATGGTCTCAAAATGATAATCAGAAATAAGTAAAATGTTAAATAAAAAACGAACTAAGTTAGTTAGCTCAAAAATACTTTTGGCTGCTTAAGGAATGCCTTCTCATTCTAATAGACACAATAAAATGCAAAAGGTCAAAGCAGTGCCAACACATAAAGAAAATGGAAAGAGAGATAGAAATGTATACCTGTTCCGCCATGGCTGAGCAATGAGTGGACTACTCGTTACCGCAGCAAAAACCCTAGTTGCAAGCAGCAAGGTAATGCAGCCGCCCCTTAATATATATATTAGGTTTTCATTTGCAAATTCATTATTATTTTTTTTTTTTTTTGCTTAAGGGGCTGTTAATGGAGCCATTGGTGGGTTGCCTAGTTTCAGCCCACTTAGGGAAATATATGGAAAGCTCAATCTTGTCTTTCCTCCTAGATCAAAGTTCGAATGAATCGAGTCGAGTCAAAAAATCTGAGTTATTTAAATTGATGTGTCCTATTGTTTATTATCGTTGGATTGAACAAATCAAAAGCCAAAATTAACTCATTTTTTCAGTTAATATCTTCTTATTTTCTACTGTTAATCTCAGCATTTACTTTCTCTCATCTCAATGATCTTAAAAATGTATAAAACTAAAAGAGTTTATGCTTTACACAGTGTAATACTAAAAGAGTTTTATACAGTGTATCTATCTATCTATCTACCTATCTATCTACCTATCTATCTACCTGTCTGTCTGTCTGTCGTCTGTCTGTCTGTCTATCTATCTATTTACATTAATTTATAACTATTAGATTTCATTAAAATTTGTAACTCATAAATAAATATCTTTTAATTTACTGTAAAGCAATATCTCTTTTTATCTCAATCTCGAATTCTAAACACCAAAATCTCAAATCCTAAAATCCTATTATAAACCTCAAATCATAAACTCTAAACCTTAAATCATAAACTCTACAACTTAAATCATAAACTCTAAACCCTAAAGCTTAAATCTTATACCATAAATCCTAAATTTCAACCTAGAAAGAAAAAAAATATTATTTTACTATAAGTTGAAGAAATATTTTGTATGGGTTATAAATTTTAATTAAATCAAAGTCATTTATTTATTTAAATCTAATGGCTATAAATTGGTTAAAACTTATTAATTTTGCATAGTGTAAGTGGATCCTAACTCATATATATCTTCGTATTTATTCATATAATATACATATATTATACAAAGCTGAAGGATCCGACTCCAATTTAAAAATTAATTCACTAGTTACTGAAAATTTTGAGTTATTTCAGTTATTCAAGTTCTATTTTTGTAATTCAACTCAAAATTTTTTTTAAAATAAGTTGAGCCGAATTTATAAAATTTTGCGTAGAGTTATTTGAGTTTTTATATAAATTTAATTATAAATATTTAGCTTAATATAATAATAAGTGTCCAAATTATGTCTCAAAAAACGTTTTAGTGCCTAAATAATTTTTTTGCTAAAAACTTAATTTCTTTAAAAAAACCCAGAGTTTTTAAAAATTACAAAATAACTCTGGTTAGGTTTTCACCGAAGCTTTGAAGCTTCTTCCACGACAAATGATGGTGCTATTCAACGAAGGGACGTTTGGGTTTTTCTCGGCGTGAGACGACGCTCTCACTGGTGGACGCGACGACGGGCACGATTGGTCGGAGAAGGATTCGACGGTGAAGGACAACGAACGTTTTCTTACTGTTTTGTGACAATCTACAGTCGATTTGGGTGATTGTTGGTCGAGGTTGGGATCGCAAGGCGCCGACGAAGTTGCTGGTGGTGGTGGTGTACGCCACCTACTGTTGTCGGTGGTGTCGCTGAAGAAGGGTAAAGGAGAAGGGAGAAGAGGGTTTTTTTAAAATAATATATTTATTTTTTTAATAATTTTTAAAAAAAATAAATTCTCAAAATTAGCCGAACGTGAAACGTGTCACTTAACGGATATTTTTAACGGCGGTTAATGTCCGAACATCTAAAAGTGTAATAGAGAAAATGTTAAACACCTATTTTTAACGAAAAATTCTTTAGGTACTAAAACATTTAGATACATAATTTATGCACTTTATTTTTGTGTCAAACCTAAATATTTAAGTATTAATGTGCTATTTAGTTCTAATTTAAATGATTTTCTATAATCATATATATATATATATATATACACATATATATATTTCTTCAAATATTTTTATATGTGATAGATATATATATATATATCATACAAATTTGAAAAAATCTACTCATGGAAGCCATGCCACTGGATGAAATTGATTCTACCCAGAAGCTGAGCTCAGCCACAACTGATGGGAGAAAACTGAAGCACAAATCGGAACGGATGCTCATAGTGCACTCAACTCGGCTGTCAGAGGCTAAAGTGTTGGTTGGTATTACGTTCACTGGCGACTCTCTTCCTTTTACATTCATCTAATGGATGCAGATATTATTCTGAATATATTGTGTTCTATTAAAATATCACACAAAATCACATCATTAGATCTCAGCATCGATATTGTGTGTTTATAAAAATGCTGGCTTATTATTGTCCACATATCACACGTAAGTTTACATTATATTATATATATATGCTTGGAACTTGAATTTACACTTGCCTTGTCCACTTTTACATCTCATTGTATATATATCAATCTTGGTCACTCCAACAACCACCACAATAACAGAAAGGCTTATTTTTTATTTATTTTTAAAGTGTAAATGTAATTGATTCAACTTTGATCCATTTATTTTAAACAAGACCACACATACGTGTCAGGATCCAGTAGGCACGATTATTGAGAGAAGAATATGATTGAAGCAACATTCATATTTTTAAAGAATCTGATTAAAATATTTTAGAATTTAGAGACTAATTTGGAATTTGGACATAATTTAAGGATGCCCATTACAAATTTGAACACAGAGTTTGTATATGGGAAAGATTTTACACACACATAAACGTATTATCCAACCATCTCGGGAGAATTTAGAGGATAATTTTCCTTTTACTTTAAGGGTAAAGTATAGTAATGATCATTGAACTGTTTGTAATATGGTCCCCGGCGTAACCGGCCGTTTGACGCCGTTATACTGCCGTTAGTACATTTGCAATATGGTCACTAAACTTTTCATGCGCTTGCATTTAGGTCCCCCAACTTTTAAAACTTGCAACACATTCTTCAATTTCATTCTAAACCCCAAATTCCTTTTCGATCTCGAATTTCCTTTATCGCTTCTCTCTTCTTATTTCCAGCGTAACTTTTCAGTCGGGGATGCATGAGAAATTCTAATCTAACTTTGAATTATGTGGAGGTATTGACTTGAATAAGGGTTCATTGAGAGAAGACCAGACCAAGGGACTATCGAGACCATCAATGATTCAAGGTGTAATGTTAGATACAAGTCATCTCAGGTGAAGCATAGATGTTCGATGAAATGCTTGCGAGAAAAAAATGGGGTTAGAAATGCAGAGTTGACAAGTACTACTAAGATGAACTAAGTATATTATTGAAAGTCACCAACAAAGTTGGAATTATTTTGTATAAATGACATATAATAATTTCTTCGTTCAATCCTTGTGGTTAAAGATTTTCTAATAGATGATCAAATATAATGAAATCCCAAACAACGCATTCACCTCTAAGTCTCTTTCGCAACTCGAAAGGCATCATGACAGGGTCAAGTAGTTGCTCCAAATATACTACCTTGTCATGATGTCTTCCAGTTGCGTGCATGCAGAATTGTCTTATAAAGCTATAGAATTGTCATGATGCCTTTCGAGTTGCGTTCATGCGGAATTATAGCTTTAGAAGACAATTATGCATGCATGTAACTCGAAAGGCATCATGACAGGGTAGTATATTTGGAGCAGCTACTTGACCCTGTCATGATACCTTTCGAGTTGCAAAAGGGACTGAGAGGTGAATGTGTTGTTTGGGATTTCATTATATTTAATCATCTGTTGAAAAATCTTTAACCATAAGGATTAAACGAAGAAATTATTATATGTCATTTATACAAAATAATTCCAGCTTTGTTGATGACTTTCAACAATGATACTTAGTTCATCTTAGTAGTATTTGTCAACTCTGCATTTCTAACCCCATTTTTTCTCACAAGCATTTCATCGAATATCTATGCTTCACCTTAGATGACCTTTATCTAATATTACACCTTGAATCTTTGATGGTCCCGATAGTCTCTTGGTCGGGTCTTCTCTCAATGGACCCTTATTCAAGTCAATACCTCCACATGATTCAAAGCTAGATTAGAATTTCCCATGCATCCCTGACTGAAAAGTTACCCTAGAAGTGAGAAGAGAGAAGCAAAAAAGGAAATTCGAGATCGAAAAGGAATTTGAGGTTTATAATGAAATTAAGGACTGTGTTGCAAGTTTTAAAAGTTGTGGGACCTAAATACAAGCTCCTAAAAAGTTCAGTGACTATATTGCAAACATACTAACGGCAGTGTAACGGCGTCAAACGACCGGTTACGTCGGGGACCATATTGCAAACAAACTACATGTTGGAGGATTGTATTGCAAGTTTTAAGTTGGGGGACCTAAATGAAATCTTTAGAAAAGTTCAGTGACCATTACTATACTTTACCCTTACTGTAAACTATCAAAATGAAATTGTATCCTTATTATTGATACTAATGAAAATTTAAATCTTTTATATTTATAAATTATTTGATATTTTTATAAATAATTTTGTGGAAAATTGCAATAAACACAATCAGACAGATACCCAAACAATACAGGGTTGTCGAGTTTTTCCCCTACCGATTTCTCAAGGCATTGTACTGATTAATTCAAAGTGATTCATGTCGAACATCTTATTTTGGTGGGTGAGTCTTCCATTATAGATTTTGGTGGATAATGTCAAGCTACCTATCACGTAAACCAAACCCGTTGGTACATGACTGTCGAATTTAAATTTCTATTGAATGCTTAATTAATTTTTAAATATGATGTGGCAACTTAATTTGAAAATTATATCATTATTTGAGTTTAACAATCATAATATATATTATAACTTTAATGATTAAAATAAAATATTTTAAAATTTTAATGATTACTAGTATAATTTACCTTTATTATTATCTAAAGTTGAAGCCATATATGCTAATAACATTGGTAAACTATGTATTTAATCACTTAACTATTATTTTAGTTCCATTTTAGATACTCAACTATTTTTATTTTAAAACATAATCATTAAATTCATGTTTTAATTTTATTTTAGTCACCCATATTAAAAATTAATAGTATTGTTGAGGTAATATTTTTCTCATTGATGACGTGTCATTATCTAATAGTAACACATCAATATTATTATTATCTTTCAATGATAGATAACCAAAATAAAATTAAAATATAATTTTAATAATAATATTTTAAAAATAATTAAATAATTAAAATAAATTTAAGTGATACTCAAATAACTAAATACACAATTTATCTTAGGCTTAAATATAAAATAAATGTCCAAACTATACCACTTTTCATGAATAGGTGCTTAAATAATTTTTTGAATGATCTCAGTGTCTAACGTTACAAACGTGACCACTTTAGCTGCCCGAGCCTTCAACAATGTTAATTTCCTCCATTAAGTGACATGTGTCGAAATCTGATGATTTTGAAATTAATTTATAAAAAATATTAAAATTAATATTATATTTATTAGAAACCTTAATTTCTCTTTAATTATAAAAAACCCAAAATCCTTGAAATCCCCAAATCCTAACCTGCACCATCGCCCTTTTCGGCCACAACCATCAACGCTGACATAGTCTCTGCCATCCTCCTACTCACACACCACCGTATTTACCGTCAATTAGCCATTAGAATTGCGTAGGATTGCAATTTTCATCCTAGGGTTCGCGGGGTATAAAAGGTTGATGATCGTTATCGATCACTATTTCATAAGGGTTTTGGAAGTCGATGGGGGTGAGGTCAAGTGGAGTTTCATCGACGATAAAAGTCATTGGTCAACGTGAGTTCAGTGGTTGAAATTAAAGTTTTTAAAGTTTCGGGTTATTCCAATTTGTGTGTTTTTAAATGTAATTTTTTAAAATTTTAAAAAATTATCATATTGTGGCACATGTTACTTAACAGAATAAATTAATGTTGTTGATAATCCGAACACCTAAAGTGATAATGTTTGTAACGTTAAGCACTGGAATCATTCAAAAAATAATTTAAACATGTATTCGTAAAACATGTTATAATTTGAACCCTTATTTTATGGCATTTTCACCGAAAAGTCACCCTAATATTAAATATTACCGATTAAACACCCAATCACCAAATATGTATGAACTAACATCCATTTACAAAAAACCCACCTAAGGTGTGTTGGGTACACTACGCCTCCCCTATGACGCATGTGGTGCACATCGCCTTCTCCATGTGTGAGCCCCCCACAAAGGCGCGTTCGACGTGGCACGCCTCCCCCAATCATTCCCGTCCGACTTTCCCGCCACCGTTTCTCGCCCTCTCATCCCCTATATAAACCACCCCTTGGCCTCATAAAAACCACACCCAAAATTATATCTTATTCTCATCTATTAATTTCTAGTTAATAAGGTATATTGTTATTTTTTATATTTAATAAATTTATTACTATTTTATTTCATAATTTTGTATTATTTTATTATTTAATTGTAAACTTATTTAATTTATATTTATTATCTACAGTTAAAAGAAATGGAAGGCGAGATGTTGCGATTAGATGCTGGTCATATTTCGAGTCATTTTGTTGTTACGGTCAGAATACGAAACTATATTCTTTTTACATTTTTGAATATTAGGAAATCAATCATATATTATTTAAATTAATATAACTTATTTATTTGAACTTATTTAAATAATTTTTGAAATATTAGTTTAAATTTTTAATGGTTAGAATTTATTGATTAGGAAATTGATCGAATATTATAAGTTTTTATTCGTAACAGCAATATGAATACACCGAGGTTTATATGGCAGAATTTTCTATGGTTGGATTTGGTTACTTATCAAAAATTGAAGGAGGTTGTAAACTTAAACCCACCATTATTTCTGCACTAATTGAAAAGTGGAGGCCAGAGACACACACACGTTCCATCTGTCATGTGGGGAGTGCATCATTACTTAGAGGATGTTTCAATGTAGTTGGGACTCCCGGTAGATGGAATTGCCATTTATGATTTGGAGGATGATGATTGGGAGAATATGTGCAAAGAGTATCTTGGAACTGTCCCGACGACTTTTAACGGTGGCCGAATAAGATTATGATGGTTGCAAATAAATTTTAAAGAGTTGCGCGAAAATTGTTTCGAGGATGAGGCAAAAGAATTTTCCCGAGCATACATATTACAAATCATTGGATGGATATTGATGCTCGACAAGTCTCAAAACCAGGTCCATTTTATGTGGTTGTGACATCTCATCAATTTTCAAGTAGCCAACACGTTGAGTTGGGGCTTTGCAGTGTTGGCAATCTTATTTAGAGGAATGTGTCAAGCCACGAAATATAGTAAAACTTCTATTGGTGGTTGTCTCATGCTTCTCCAATCGTGGGCATGGTATCACATGTCTTTTTTGTGTCCGATCGTGAATAAGTCATTTGTCTTTCCGTTACTATCAAAGTAATTTCAATGCTAAATTTTAATCATGTTTATTATTATTATTATTGTTATTATTATATATTAAATATTAAATCAGTGGTCATCAAATAGAAAAGATAATCGTAATATCCCACAAAAATTAGAAGATATTCGATTACTCATTGACCAAAAAGCTGGCGTAGAGGTACATTTTTAAATTTTAATTTTTTTAATTTAATTATATTTATATAATTTGATTCTCATTTAAATTTTAATAAGATATATATATATATATATATATATATATATATATATATATATATATTAATTAAATTGTTTGCCCACTTAAACGACAAAATGAGGGCTTACATCCCACCTGACTTGAGTGGGTAACTTGATGTATGGTTGACAACTGTGCCTCTTATTTGTTATGCTACTGTTGAGAGACATCTGACTGGCCATGTGCTTCGTTAGTTTGGTTTCACACAATATATATTCCTAAAGCACTAATAAATCTCGACAATATGCATAACATCGATAGATGGGGCAAAAAAAGGTTAATTGGTTGGTGAAGCATAGAGATTGGTTAGCGATGTGAGAGAACCGACATCAACGCTTGCCCCTCGAGAGTATATGTTAGAAACTGGTATTGTGGTTTTAGATGGCTATATTGAATGCTTCAATGCAAACGAAATATATTCTTACTTTCAGATGGAGCACGAGGGGGTAATTCATCGTCATCGAGAAAAATCTCAACCATCACAACATCATCGTCTCCCACTTGTGGATCAAAAGCACGTGCATCCAGATCGTCCTCAACTATGCCACTGGAACCATTACAATAGTGTCGACACCGGTTTTTGCGCGAGCGGGGAAAAGCGATACCGACTCTGGGGTTTTCTCTTTAAAAATCATTTCGAAATGTGAGGAGTCGCCACCAATCATTTAAGGTGATATTGGAACACTGTAAAAACTAGGTGATTTTAATAAAGCATTTTATTTTAATAAAATACTAAGTTTTAGGGTCTGCGAAAATCTAAAAATCAGGTTCGGGAGTCAGTTACGTGTGGGGGAAGGATTAGAACCCCCACAAGCGCCCAAAAATTGGTACCTAGTTGATTACCCTATATTTGTTTATCGAGACCAATAGCATTCGCCCTCGAGCGTAATTGCGGGAGATCAGCTATTGTGTCTAATAAGCGAACATTGCCTTGTTTTTAGAAAATATGATGTGGTTTTGAAAAGGATGTCGACTTATTTAGGGAATTACCAGTAGTCACCCCCTGAGTACAATCACAGCGTATATACTATTAACTCCTTAGTAAGTGAATAGTTTCTTAAGTTTTAAAAACAATGCAATCAAGCAAAATTTTATTTAATCCTAATTATACTAAAAATAAATTAAGGCTTTTTCTAACTTACGGTAACAAATTATGAAAATTAAAGAACCTAGCGGGTTAAATCTAAAAACGTAGGCTCTAATATTAGTCCTATTTGGTTTTAATTATTGTTGAATCGAATAACCGATTTACGCAAGGGTCAACTCGAATTATCCCCTAAATTAAAACAATAGTTTGAAATCTAGGTTAAAATGGAGGCTTTATTTAACCTATTTAATTATGTTAATATTTAAAGAATAATTGAAGTTCAGGAACTAAAAGTTTCAAAGAACTAAAATACTGACCTCTAAAAGACTTAAAAATCTAAAGACCTAAATTGAACGTTTTTAAAGTTAAAGGACTAACCTAATTATCAAACTAAATTTTTTAGAAAATATTAATCATTAATTAATTTTAATCGAACAATTGATTCGAGTATTCGGGCGTATAATGCAAAAACTCGACTCGAATTGCCCCTAATTAAACTACGATGTCATACTAATTTCTAATTTTATTCGAATATTAATCTAATTTCAAAACACTAAATTTAGAATTAAAACTATGAAACAAAACAATTAAAAATAAACTTAATGTAAATAATTAAAACAAAAGATAATAAAAACATTAAAAATATAAAATAAAATAAACATAAAATAAAGACCTAATTACATAAATATAAAATAATAATGACTAAAATACAAGAAAAATAAAAGTTAGTAATTAAATAAGAAATAAAAAGTAACCAAAATGCAAACATTAATAATAATAGTAGCTAAATCAGAAATTAATAGTGATTAAATTAAAATAAAACAACACCAACATGCATAATCAGAATAAAATAAAAAAGAATAATCATAGTATAAACATGCTGAAGCTGAGGAGTTATGTGTGATTTACCCATTAATATATGTTAACCAACCAAAAAGCCTTAGAATATGGGGGGACCTAATGTTTAATTAGACCAAAAATTATAAAAGTTTAATCATCCCCCTTATTTTGTTTCTGTCGTGAGTTATTGCTTTCCTTCATCTCCTCTTCGCTCATAACCTCCATGGAAGCAGGCTCATCAGCGAACCGGAGCTTCGTCGCCTCGTCCACCCTACATGGGTGTCCATTCTATTCCAACAAGGACCTCCAAGGCATGGACAACCATGAGCAGCCCCTCAACAATGCGAACTGTCGCCATCAACCCTCGTACGAGAGCCAAGCTGAAGATCGACCACCATACGCGGTGGTTCAATGATCCCAACTCAACCCCTACTAACCTATCACTTCCCCGACTACCTTGCTACTCCGATGAACCCAATTGGCAGCCAGGTAAGCTCCCGATGTTTTATTATTTTATTTTAAAACAAAAAAATTACATAAAAAAAGAAAACCAGAGTCTATTTCCTTCATTGTATTACAAGGATTGAACAAATAAACTAAATAAAATTTGGATACCTTAGAATTCTTGGTTCTGCTTTGATTGCTCCAAAAAAAAATCCCCTCCCTATATTATACCGATTTGGGGTTTTTATAATCCATTATATATGTAGAAAATAATGAAAGTAATTGCTTGTGGGAGATGTATTGGAGCAGGGCATGGGAGACCGTATGGGCTGCTCGTGGAGGATGGGCGTTGGCAGCTGGCACAATATGAATTGAGCATGGCAGCAGGTATGGGTATATTAAATGAAATAAATGGTACTCACAAGTAGCAACCATCGACACATGTTTACATCCCTAACCCTCCGGTTCAGATGTCTCCACCGCATGGCTACGTACAGAGCCCGCATGGTTTTATGACACCCCTATCAGATATTATACAACTATGCCTATAGATCCAACATTTACTTCATAGTATGTATCGTATACATCCATGTCTGTTTTTTCACAATTTTTGCAGTTATCAATGAGTGGTGGGATAGTTAGTCATACTCCTCCAAGGTCCTTATTCTATAAAGGTCATGCATCATTATTCATGGTTTATTGAGAAAATGTAGTTGAGAGTGATGATGATGATGACGACGATGATGAGAGTGAAGAGGAAGAGTAACCTCCTAAAATAAACCCTCACAGAAGTAGACAACCACCACCACGCGGAATACATTCAAGGAGACATCGATAAATAATGTTGATGATATTTTCATTCATTGATTTTTAGGTTTCCATCAAATGACATGAATTATGTTTTGACATCTTATTTGGTTTCTTTATCATGTCTTTATATTAAGTAAGTTTTTTATTATGTGTAATATTTACATTAAAGGGCATACTGTAAAATAAATAAGCTCAAATCATATTAATTGGTACTGAAAGAAAATGAAATAACATAATTTGAAACAATAGAAAATAGAAGTACATGAGTAGTAGTCATCGATTACATGATGATAAAAGAGATAGACAATTTTTCCTATTGTGTCCTAGGTTTTTGTAATGCCCACATCTTTTGTGTTTTTTTTACTTCTCTCGAATATCCATATAACAATGAATTCGAGTGGATTTTGGATGACATGGATCCTTTAATAAGTTTGGATCTAGTATAATTGGAAGCCAAGTCTGAACCTCATTTGAGTCTTTTTCATTACCTATGGAGGGAAACTCATATTCATATACCTTGAATACTTCTGAAAGTTGGTATATGGGATCAACATAACGCTTATAGTCTTGATGAGAATGTGAGAAAGCTACTATGACATGGTAGCATGGATACTTCAAAGCTTGAAAAAATCCACAGTCAAACCACATCCCTCGTAGATTAACTCTGAAAGATATATTCAATCCCTTGAAGAGGTCGTGGTAATTATGTGACAGGAAATAATTCCTGCGTGCGAGAAAAACTTATCTCCGATATTTTGTTTAATGCTGCGACTTTTTGCTGTAGATCTGTTACTAATCTTGGGTGATAAACATGACCATTTGGCATCCAAGTAAGAGTTTGACCCTCGATCTTCTCAAAAAGAAGACCTAAATGAAAATACATTGTTTTAACTAAAGCAATTACTGGTAAATGGCGCGCCCCCTTTAAGGTTGAATTGATATCCTCAGCCAAGTTGGTTGTCAAATGTCCATATCGATATCTATCATCGTATGCATTTGTCCATTTTTCTTTATTGATTTCACTAATGTAATTGTATCAATGCTCATTTTTTTCCTAACCATTCTTGAAGCATATTCTCAAACCTTTAAGGTAAGAGTTTATAACAGAAGCCATCATATGTACTAGTTAGTGTGATATAGAAATTGATAAGATGAAAATGATTGAGAAACAAAATTGGAAAAAGTAACATACCCATGCGTATAATTAATTAGCTTTCATCATTCTTCTTGTATTTTTCGTGGTATTTTACAGTAATATGTTGGATAGAAAAATGATGTTGGACGTGTGGGGATTCCACATTGGACCCAAAGAGTCCATTGCAACTTTGATTCCAACTCTTTGGTCTGAAATGACATAAATACATTCCCTCGTGACAACATGTAACCGTAGATTTCTCATAATAAAAGCCCAAGACTCTGTATCTTCTCATTCAACAAAGGAAAAGACAACATGAATAATGTTGCGATTACCATATTGGACTACTGCCAATAATAAAACTTGCTTGTATTTTCCATACAAGAATGTACCATCAATTTGGACTACGATTTTACAGTATTTCACAACATTAAAACATTATAGGTAAGTCTATAAAACATGGTAGAATTGAAATCGATCTCGAATCACTCAATCATTCTTGTAGGAATGGTGAGTTTCGAACTCAATTATTATCCTAGGATTCAATCTTCGTAGTAGGTTAAACCACATGGGTAGTTAGTCGTAAGTTGCATCCCACTAACCGTATAGTTTTATAACGACATTCTGTTTTGCCTTCTATGTTTTTTTTGTAGGATACGGTGTACCCATATTGAGATTGTATTACAGAAATCAACACTGCAATAACTATGTGATAGCTTGTTTTGACCATTGGCATGATGGCTTGGCAAATCACATTGGAGTCCAAGTTTCGATGGTCCTGGTTGATCCCTTGTGCACAACATGTATGAGGACCGTTATATTTTGTTAGTTGCTAGATGTCATTCTTTTCTTTCTCTTTGAAACATGTACCATCTAGTTACAACCGTTATCAAGTTTGACAAAATAACATACATACTTTTCGGTGGTATATCGATCGACTTTGGAGTGAATTGAATTACGAATATTGTAATTCTTGATTTTCATCATTGTTTCATCTTTAGATATGAACTCCATTCCATGATATAAATCACAATCGTTGACTGGTAAATGCCTCTCATAGTCTCCAACATTAGGCATGTCTGAAAATTATGGCCCCGTACATCGCGTCATATTTAGCTTTAGATATGTGTAATGGAGGTTCGTATTGAAACGTATTTATGGGAACTTCATCCGCATCATTATCAGAGTCTATGTTGAATTGTGGTTATTCAGGTTCAATGAATAATCCAGTCTTAGTATCATCCGCTCTTGGCTCACGAAGGGGTTCTTCTAGTGAATATTAGGGTTCCTGTGTGATTATGATATTTAGGTCGAACAATTTCGCAGATGAATGCCCTACTCTGGAACTTGAAGGGATATCGCCAAATGGGTTATGATCTGAGTGTTGTGTCGAATGCATCTCTATATTGAGGTCGAAGAAACTGGAAGATGAATGTCTCTTCTGGAACTGGAAGGCATATCCATATTAAGGTCAAAGAAGATGGCAGATGGATGTCTCCCCCTGGAACTTGATGGAATTGGTACTAGGAGATAGATTTCTATTGATGATATTAAATCATTACAAATTGTTTGAGTTGGACTGTTAACTTGATGAACTGATTGAAGGAACCCATAGTGGGAGAATAATGATATATCACCAACTACATAAACGTAAACAAATGTGGCGTACATTTATATTATAGATTCTAAATTTTGATTGGAAGTATCAACCATCATAGTAACTTCTTGATCGGTGGAGAGGTCGAATGTTGTATATGTTAAAGGAAAAATTTCAGTCGAAAATCTGTACTGAAGTTTAGACAGTCTTCTAGTATTTCCAACACGAGCCTTCCTTGAGATTTTTGTTATTAATTCCTCAATAGTGATATTTCTTTTGAAGGTAATGAGGGTATAATGGTCTGATCGGAAAACAACCCCATATTCGTCTTCCCAAGTTTATCCATCATAATGAACAACAACTTAAATATGAGTCATTTTGAGAATTTGAGAGTTTTAAAGTTTGAGAGTTTTATAGTTTCATAGTTAGAGAGTTTGAGAATTTAAGAGTTTAAGAGATTGAGAGTCAGAGAATTATTTTCCTCAATTATGTTTCATGGGATGAGACACTATGACATGGTAGAGACTCTGAAAAAAGGGAAAACACTTCTCTTTGAATGAGTCTGTAACATCCCAAAAGCTGAGCTAGTGACTAAAGTGTAAGTTTTGAAAATTTGAGGTCAATTTCGAAAATGTTTTAATAAGTTCAAGGATTTATTGGAATATTTTGTGAAGGATTATTAAGTAAATATTGAATGAAGTAAAGGAAAATTGGTCTTTTCAATGGAATGATTTTTATCTTCCCTTTATAAGGGATTTAAACACGTGGATTAAGTGTAAAGGAAAAAGAAAAGTATGGAAACCAGCGTTATCTTCTTCCTCATTGCCGTGAGCTCCATTTTAAAGGTAAGTTCTTGGTAAGCTGGTTATTTCGTGAGGTTTAAGTTTGGTTTTGATTCTTGGAATGTTAAGAAAGCTTAAGGAAATATTAAGGTGGTTTAAAACTCAAAGATGAATAAGTTATAAGAGATTGAATATAAGAGGTTTCAAAGTGAAATTTTTGAAAGAGAGGTTGTAAATGAATTTTGAGGTTAAATTTGACTTGTCATCAGTTATAATAAGAAATTTAAAGTGTTAGAAATGAATTTGGAACATGTTGATAAATTGGTATGATTATTAAATTCAAGTGTACTAGTTAGATATGGGATGATAAGATGAGTTAAAGTGAGATAAATTGATTTGAATAAGTGTGCTTGAGTTTAAAGGCTTAAAAGAAGAGTAAAATAAGGAAGTTAGCTGAATATGGTTGATTTTCGGGTTAAAATAAATAAGTTCTGGGAATGGGGTATCGGTATTGTTCATCCAGGACCGATACTTCAAAGCAAAATGAGTAGAATTTGAGCTTGAGGTATCTATATTATTCCTAAGATAAAATCAGATGAAATCTTTAAGAAGTATCGATACCTAAGAAGTAATATCGGTACTAGTTAAGGAAGGTATTGATACTGACAAGAGGGTATTGATACCAAGGATTTAGTATCGATACCATTAGAAAGTTATAATTCTAGAATGAAAAAAAAGTATTGGTACCGAGGAGGAATCGATAACATAAGAGTGTAGTATAGGTAATATAGTGAGAGTACCGATATAAGCAATTCGAACTCCAATATTGGTACCGAGGAGGAATCGATAACATAAGAGTGTAATATCGGTAACATAAGTTATATTGTTTGGTTATAAGCAATTCGAACTCCAATATTCATATAAGTCGTATATTTGTGTAGATATCGATCAAAGACAAGTTCAAGACGATTCGAAGCTATAAGAGTGCACAAGAGTCATAAGTGTTTGAATTGACTAGTGAGGCCAAGGTGAGTGCATAATAGTTGTTGTATGATGTTTTATGGAAATAAGAATTGCGATGAGTCTATTTCCTATATTAGAATAAGTAAATCCATGAATATAAAGATATGTTTTATATGATTATTATGTGTGCCTGAGTACTTGAAAATGAGTATATGTGTTATATGTTATTGTATATGTTACATGATCCATGTGAATACATGTTGGTGTGATAAATCATGTGTATTGATATAAATTATATATGTGATAACATGAGGATATAATATAAGCTATGTGCCAAGGAATTATGTGACTATATATGCTATATGATATATATGATCATAAGAGAACAAAATATAAGTTATATGATACAAGCTATGTAATTACATGTTATGTGAGATGAACATATGTGATATGATATATATGATAATGAGCTATGAGATTATACGAGAATATTACATGATCTACGTGATAATAAGTTATGAGATTACATGTGAAATGATATAAGTTATGTGATGATTTGTGTGATTATGTGAATATGTGATAAATATAAATGATAATGCTCATGTTATGTGATATGAGAGCTAGGGGTATAGTTGGCATGCCAAGAGTCGAGGGTTCTACGTGGTCCTTCGAGGCATATATGTGATCATTTGGAACATATATACGGTCCTTCGGGATATATATTTGGTCCTTTGGAACATATATGTGGTCCTTAGGGACAAATCTATGTGGTCTTTCGAGACATATATGTGGTCCTTCGGGACATTTCTATACGGTTATTCGGAACATTTTATATGGCACTCAGTGAAAATTATACGAGCTGTGGTG